>NC_072410.2:1257500-1882500 GCF_028858775.2 Pan troglodytes | reverse complement strand
TATTTCCATGTTTATACCGATAGCGGTGTAGATATTTCCATGTTTATACAGATGGCGGTGAAGATATTTCCATGTTTATAGAGATGGCGGTGTAGATATTTCCAGGTTTATACAGATATCGGTGTAAATATTTCCATGGGTATACAGACCACATTGTAGATATTTCCATGTTTATAGAGATAGCGGTGTATATATTTCCATGTTTATACAGACCACGGTGTAGATATTTCCATGTTTATACAGATAGCGGTGCAGATATTTCCATGTTTGTACAGATGGCGGTGTAGATATTTCCATGTTTATATAGATGGTGGTGTAGATATTACCATGTTTATACATATAGCGGTGTAGATATTTCCAGGTTTATACAGATAGCAGTGTAGATATTTGCATGTTTATACAGATGGCGGCGCAGATATTTCTATGGATATGTAGATGGCGGTGTAGATATTTCCATGTATATAGAGATAGCGGTGTAGTTATTTCCATGTTTATATAGAGAGCGGTGTAGATAATTCCCTGTATGTACACATGGCTGTGTAGATATTTCCATGTTTATATAGATGTCGGTGTAGATATTTCCATGTTTATACAGATAACTTTGTAAGTATTTCCATGTTTATACAGATGGCGGTGTAGATATTTCGATGTTTATAGAGATAGCAGTGGAGATATTTCCATGTTTATAGAGATAGCGGTGTAGATATTTCCACGTTTATACTGATCGTGGTGTAGTTATTTCCATGTTTATAGAGATAGCGCTGTGGATATTTCCATGTTTATACAGATAGGGGTGTAGATATTTCCATGTTTATACAGATCACGGTGTAGATATCTGCTTGTTTATGCAAATAGCGGTGTAGTTATTTCCATGTTTATACAGATTGCGGTGTAGATATTTCCTTGTTTATACAAATAGCAGTGTAGATATTTCCATGTTTATACAGATCACGGTGTAGATATTTCCTTCTTTATAAAGATGGCGGTGTAGTTATTTCCATGTTTATACAGATAGCGGTGTAGATATTTCCATGTATATACAGATGGCTGTGTAGATATTTCCATGTTTATACAGATGGCGGTGTAGATATTTCGATGTTTATAGTGATAGCAGTGGAGATATTTCCATGTTTATAGACATAGCGGTGTAGATATTTCCACGTTTATACTGATCGCGGTGTAGTTATTTCCATGTTTATAGAGATAGCGGTGTGGATATTTCCATGTTTATACAGATAGGGGTGTAGATATTTCCATGTTTATAGAGATGGCGTTGTAGATATTTCCATGTTTATACATATCACGGTGTAGATATTTCCTTGTTTATGCAAATAGCGGTGTAGTTATTTCCATGTTTATACAGATAGCGGTGTAGATATCTCCATGTATATACAGATGGCTGTGTAGATATTTCCATGTTTATACAGATGGCTGTGTAGATATTTCCATGTTTATACAGATGACTTGTAGGTATTTCCATGTTTATACAGATGGCGGTGTAGATATTTCCATGTTTATAGAGATAGCTGTGTAGATATTTCCATGTTTCTACAGATAGCGATGTAGATATTTCCATGTTTATACAGATTGCGGTGTAGATATTTCCATGTTTATGCAGATCGCGGTGTAGATATTTCCATGTTTATACAGTTAGCGGTGTAGATATTTCCATGTTTTTACAGATATTGGTGTAGATATTTCCATGTTTACACAGATTGCGGTGTAGATATTTGCATCTTTCTACAGATGGCATTGTAGATATTTCCATGTTTATACAGATGGCGGTGTAGATATTTCCATGTTTATATAGATGGTGGTGTAGATATTACCATGTTTATACAGATAGCGGTGTAGATATTTCCAGGTTTATACAGATAGTGGTGTAGATATTTCCATGTTTATACACATGGCGGTGTACATTTTTCCATGTTTATAGAGATGGCGGTATAGATATTTCCATGTTTATAGAGATATCGGTGTAAATATTTCCATGGTTATACAGATCACGGTGTAGATATTTCCATGTTTATAGTGATAGCGGTGTATATATTTCCATGTTTATACAGATAGCGGTGTAGATATTTCCATGTTTATACAGAACACGGTGTAGATATTTCCATGTTTACACAGAGATCGGTGCAGATATTTCCGTGTTTGTACAGATGGCCGTGTTGATATTTCCATCTGTACACAGATGACCGTGTAGATATTTCCAGGTTTATACAGATGGCGGCGGAGATATTTCTATGGATATGTAGATGGCGGTGTAAACATTTCCATGTATATACAGATAGCGGTGTAGTTATTTCCATGTTTATGTAGAGAGCGGTGTAGATATTTCCATATATATACACATGGCTGTGTAGATATTTCCATGTTTATACAGATGGCGGTGTAGATATTTCCATGTTTATACAGATAACTTTGTAAGTATTTCCATGTTTATACAGATGGCGGTGTAGATATTTCGATGTTTATAGAGATAGCAGTCGAGATATTTTCATGTTTATAGAGATAGCGGTGTAGATATTTCCACGTTTATACTGATCGCGGTGTAGATATTTCCTTGTTTATGCAAAGAGCAGTGTAGTTATTTACATGTTTATACAGATAGCGGTGTAGATATTTCCTTGTTTATACAAATAGCAGTGTAGATATTTCCATGTTTATAGAGTTCACGGTGTAGATATTTCCTTATTTATACAAATAGCGGTGTAGTTATTTCCATGTTTATACAGATAGCGGTGTAGATATTTCCATGTATATACAGATGGCTGTGTAGATATTTCCAGGTTTATACAGATGGCTGTGTAGATATTTCCATGTTTATACAGATGACTTGTAGGTATTTCCATGTTTATACAGATGGCGGTGTAGATATTTCCATGTTTATGGTGATAGCTGTGTAGATATTTCCATGTTTCTACAGATAGCGGTGTAGATATTTCCATGTTTATAGAGATCGCGGTGTAGACATTTCCATGTTTATGCAGATCGCGGTGTAGATATTTCCATGTTTCTACAGATAGCGGTGTAGATATTTCCATGTTTATACAGATCGCGGTGTAGATATTTCCATGTTTATGCAGATAGCGGTGTAGATATTTCCATGTTTTTACAGATATTGGTGTAGATATTTCCATGTTTACACAGATTGCGGTGTAGATATTTCCATCTTTCTACAGATGGCATTGTAGATATTTCCATGTTTATACAGATGGCGGTGAAGATATTTCCATGTTTATATAGATGGTGGTGCAGATATTACCATGTTTATTCAGATAGCGGTGTAGATATTTCCAGGTTTATACAGATAGCGGTGTAGGTATTTCCATGTTTATACAGATGGCGGTGTAGATATTTCCATGTTTATAGAGATGACCGTGTAGATATTTCCATGTTTATACAGATGGCGGCGCAGATATTTCTATGGATATGTAGATGGCGTTGTAGATATTTCCATGTATATACAGATAGCGGTGTAGTTATTTCCATGTTTATATAGAGAGCGGTGTAGATATTTCCATGTATGTACACATGGCTGTGTAGACATTTCCATGTTTAGATAGATGGCGGTGTAGATATTTCCATGTTTATAAAGATAACTTTGTAAGTATTTCCATGTTTATACAGATGGCCGTGTAGATATTTCGATGTTTATAGAGATAGCAGTGGAGATATTTCCATGTTTATAGAGATAGCGGTGTAGATATTTCCACGTTTATACTGATCGCGGTGTAGTTATTTCCATGTTTATAGAGATAGCGGTGTGGATATTTCCATGTTTATACAGATAGGGGTGTAGATATTTCCATGTTTATAGAGATGGCGTTGTAGATATTTCCATGTTTATACAGATCACGGTGTAGATATTTCCTTGTTTATGCAAATAGCGGTGTAGTTATTTCCATGTTTATACAGATAGCGGTGTAGGTATTTCCTTGTTTATACAAATAGCAGTGTAGATATTTCCATGTTTATACAGATCACGGTGTAGATATTTCCTTGTTTATACAAAAAGCGGTGTAGTTATTTCCATGTTTATACAGATAGCGGTGTAGATATTTCCATGTATATACAGATGGCGGTGTAGCTATTTCCATGTTTATACAGATGGCTGTGTAGATATTTCCATGTTTATACAGATGACTTGTAGGTATTTCCATGTTTATACAGATGGCGGTGTAGATATTTCCATGTTTATAGAGATAGCTGTGTAGATATTTCCATGTTTCTACAGATAGCGATGTAGATATTTCCATGTTTATACAGATTGCAGTGTAGATATTTCCATGTTTATGCAGATCGCGGTGTAGATATTTCCATGTTTATACAGTTAGCGGTGTAGATATTTCCATGTGTTTACAGATATTGGTGTAGATATTTCCATGTTTACACAGATTGCGGTGTAGATATTTCCATCTTTCTACAGATGGCATTGTAGATATTTCCATGTTTATACAGATGGCGGTGTAGATATTTCCGTGTTTATATAGATGGTGGTGTAGATATTACCATGTTTATACAGATAGCGCTGTAGATATTTCCAGGTATTTACAGATAGCGGTGTAGATATTTCCATGTTTATACAGATGGCGGTGTAGATAATTCCATGTTTATAGAGATGGCGGTGTAGATATTTCCAAGTTTATACAGATATCGGTGTAAATATTTCCATGGTTATACAGATCACGGTGTAGATATTTCCATGTTTATAGAGATAGCGGTGTATATATTTCCATGTTTATACAGATAGCGGTGTAGACATTTCCATGATTATACAGACCGCGGTGTAGATATTTCCATGTTTATACAGATAGCGGTGCAGATATTTCCATGTTTGTACAGTTGGCGGTGTTGATATTTCCATCTATACACAGATGATCGTGTAGATATTTCCATGTTTATACAGATGGCGGTGCAGATATTTCTATGGATATGTAGATGGCGTTGTAGATATTTCCATGTATATACAGATAGCGGTGTAGTTATTTCCATGTTTATATAGAGAGCGGTGTAGATATTTCCATGTATGTACACATGGCTGTGTAGACATTTCCATGTTTAGATAGATGGCGGTGTAGATATTTCCATGTTTATAAAGATAACTTTGTAAGTATTTCCATGTTTATACAGATGGCGGTGTAGATATTTCGATGTTTATAGAGATAGCAGTGGAGATATTTCCATGTTAATAGAGATAGCGGTGTAGATATTTCCACGTTTATACTGATCGCGGTGTAGTTATTTCCATGTTTATAGAGATAGCGGTGTGGATATTTCCATGTTTATACAGATAGGGGTGTAGATATTTCCATGTTTATAGAGATGGCGTTGTAGATATTTCCATGTTTATAGAGATCGCGGTGTAGATATTTCCATGTTTATGCAGATAGCGGTGTAGATATTCCCATGTTTTTACAGATATTGGTGTAGATATTTCCATGTTTACACAGATTGCGGTGTAGATATTTCCATCTTTCTACAGATGGCATTGTAGATATTTCCATGTTTATACAGATGGCGGTGTAGACATTTCCATGTTTATATAGATGGTGGTGTAGATATTACCATGTTTATACAGATAGCGGTGTAGATATTTCCATGGTTATACAGATAGCGGTGTAGGTATTTCCATGTTTATACAGATGGCGGTGTAGATATTTCCATGTTTATAGAGATGGCGGTGTAGATATTTCCATGTTTATAGAGATAGCAGTGGAGATATTTCCATGTTTATAGAGATAGCGGTGTAGATATTTCCACGTTTATACTGATCGCGGTGTAGTTATTTCCATGTTTATAGAGATAGCGGTGTGGATATTTCCATGTTTATACAGATAGGGGTGTAGATATTTCCATGTTTATAGAGATGGCGTTTTAGATATTTCCATGTTTATACAGATAGGGGTGTAGTTATTTCCATGTTTATATAGAGAGCGGTGTAGATATTTCCATGTATGTACACATGGCTGTGTAGATATTTCCATGTTTATATAGATGGCGGTGTAGATATTTCCATGTTTATACAAAAAACTTTGTAAGTATTTCCATGTTTATACAGATGGCGGTGTAGATATTTCGATGTTTATAGAGATAACAGTGGAGATATTTCCATGTTTATAGAGATAGCGGTGTAGATATTTCCACGTTTATACAGATCATGGTGTTATTTCCATGTTTATAGAGTTAGCGGTGTATATATTTCCATGTTAATACAGATAGCGGTGTAGATATTTCCATGTTTATACAGACCACGGTGTTGATATTTCCATGTTTATACAGATAGCGGTGCAGATATTTCCATGTTTGTACTGATGGCGGTGTTGATATTTCCATCTATACACAGTTGACCGTGTAGATATTTCCATGTTTATACAGAAGGCGGCGCAGATATTTCTATGGATATGTAGATGGCGGTGTAGATATTTCCATGTATATACAGATAGCGGAGTAGTTATTTCCATGTTTATATAGAGAGCGGTGTAGATATTTCCATATATGTACACATGGCTGTGTAGATATTTCCATGTTTATACAGATGGCGGTGTAGATATTTCCATGTTTATACAGATAACTTTGTCAGTATTTCCATGTTTATACAGATGGCGGTGTAGATATTTCGATGTTTATAGAGATAGCAGTGGAGATATTTCCATGGTTATAGAGATAGCGGTGTAGATATTTCCACGTTTATGCTGATTGCGGTGTAGTTATTTCCATGTTTATAGAGAGCGGTGTGGATATTTCCATGTTTGTACAGATAGGGGTTTAGATATTTCCATGTTTATAGAGATGGCGATGTAGATATTTCCATGTTTATACAGATCACTTTGTAGATATTTCCTTGTTTATGCAAATAGCGGTGTAGTTATTTCCATGTTTATACAGAATCCGGTGTAGATATTTCCTTGTTTATACAAATAGCGGTGTAGATATTTCCATGTTTATACAGATGGCTGTGTAGATATTTCCATGTTTATACAGATGACTTGTAGGTATTTCGATGTTTATACAGATGGCGGTGTAGATATGTCCATGTTTATAGAGATAGCTGTGTAGATATTTCCATGTTTCTACAGATAGTGGTGTAGATATTTCCATGTTTACACAGATCGCGGTGTAGATATTTCCATATTTATGCAGATCGCGATGTAGATATTTCCATGTTTATACAGATCGCGGTGTAGATATTCCCATGTTTATGCAGATCGCGGTGTAGATATTTCCATGTTTATACAGATAGCGGTGTAGATATTTCCATGTTTTTACAGATATTGGTGTAGATATTTCCATGTTTACACAGATTGCGGTGTAGATATTTCCATCTTTCTACAGATGGCATTGTAGATATTTCCATGTTTATACAGATGGCGGTGTAGATATTTCCATGTTTATATAGATGGTGGTGTAGATATTACCATGTTTATACAGATAGCGGTGTAGATATTTCCAGGTTTATACAGATAGCGGTGTAGATATTTCCATGTTTATACAGATGGCGGTGTAGATATTTCCATGTTTATAGAGATGGCGGTGTAGATATTTCCATGTTTAAACAGATATCGGTGTAAATATTTCCATGTTTATACAGAACACGGTGTAGATATTTCCATGTTTATAGAGATAGCGGTGTATATATTTCCATGTTTATACAGATAGCGGTGTAGATATTTCCATTTTATACAGAGCACGGTGTAGATATTTCCATGTTTATACAGATAGCGGTGAAGATATTTCCTTGTTTGTACAGATGGCGATGTTGATATTTCCATCTATACACAGATGACCGTGTAGATATTTCTATGTTTATACAGATGGCGGCGCAGATATTTCTATGGATATGTAGATGGCGTTGTAGATATTTCCATGTATATACAGATAGCGGTGTAGTTATTTCCAAGTTTATATAGAGAGCGGTGTAGATATTTCCATGTATGTACACATGGCTGTGTAGGTATTTCCATGTTTATATAGATGGCAGTGTAGATATTTCCATGTTTATACAGATGGCGTTATAGATATTTCCATGTTTATAGAGATAGCTGTGTATATATTTCCATGTTTCTACAGATAGCGGTGTAGATATTTCCATGTTTACAGATCGCGGTGTAGATATTTCCATGTTTATGCAGATCGCGGGGTAGATATTTCCATATTTCTACAGATAGCGGTGTAGATATTTCCATGTTTTTACAGATCGCGGTGTAGATATTTCCATGTTTATGCAGATCGCGGTGTAGATATTTCCATGTTTATACCGATAGCGGTTTAGATATTTCCATGTTTTTACAGATATTGGTGTAGATATTTCCATGTTTACACAGATTGCGGTGTAGATATTTCCATCATTCTACAGATGGCATTGTAGATATTTCCATGTTTATACGGATGGCGGTGTAAATATTTCCATGTTTATATAGATGGTGGTGTAGATATTACCATGTTTATACAGATAGCGGTGTATATTTTCCAGGTTTATACAGATAGCGGTGTAGATATTTCCATGTTTATACAGATGGCGGTGTAGATATTTCCATGTTTATAGAGATGGCGGTGTAGATATTTCCATGTTTATACAGATATAGGTGTAAATATTTCCATGTTTGTACAGAACACGGTGTAGATATTTCCATGTTTATATAGATGGCGATGTAGCTATTTCCATGTTTATACAGAAAACTTTTTAAGTATTTCCATGTTTATAGAGATGGCGGTGTAGATATTTCGATGTTTATAGAGATAGCAGTGGTGATATTTCCATGTTTATAGAGATTGCGGTGTAGATATTTCCACGTTTATACAGATCATGGTGTAGATATTTCCATGTTTATAGAGATAGCGGTGTATATATTTCCATGTTAATACAGATAGCGATGTAGATATTTCCATGTATATACAGATGGCTGTGTAGATATTTCCATGTTTATACAGATGGCTGTGTAGATATTTCCATGCTTATACAGATGACTTGTAGATATTTCCATGTTTATACAGATGGCGGTGTAGATATTTCTATGTTTATAGAGATAGCTGTGTATATATTTCCATGTTTCTACAGATAGCGGTGTAGATATTTCCACGTTTATACAGATCTCGGTGTAGATATTTCCATGTTTATGCAGATCGCGGTGTAGATATTTCCATATTTCTACAGATAGCGGTGTAGATATTTCCATGTTTTTACAGATCGCGGTGTAGATATTTCCATGTTTATGCAGATCGCGGTGTAGATATTTCCATGTTTATACCGATAGAGGTTTAGATATTTCCATGTTTTTACAGATATTGGTGTAGATATTTCCATGTTTACACAGATTGCGGTGTAGATATTTCCATCATTCTACAGATGGCATTGCAGATATTTCCATGTTTATACGGATGGAGGTGTAAATATTTCCATGTTTATATAGATGGCGGTGTAGATATTACCATGTTTATACAGGTAGCGGTGTAGATTTTCCAGGTTTATACAGATAGCGGTGTAGATATTTCCATGTTTATACAGATGGCGGTGTAGATATTTCCATGTTTATAGAGATGGCGGTGTAGATATTTCCATGTTTATACAGATATAGGTGTAAATATTTCCATGTTTATACAGAACACGGTGTAGATATTTCCATCTTTATATAGATGGCGATGTAGCCATTTCCATGTTTATACAGAAGAATTTGTAAGTATTTCCATGTTTATACAGATGGCGGTGTAGATATTTCGATGTTTATAGAGATAGCAGTGGAGATATTTCTATGTTTATAGAGATTGCGGTGTAGTTATTTCCACGTTTATACAGATCATGGTGTAGATATTTCCATGTTTATAGAGATAGCGGTGTATATATTTCCATGTTTATACAGATAGCGGTGTAGATATTTCCATGTTTATACATACCGCGGTGTAGATATTTCCATGTTTATACAGATAGCGGTGCAGATATTTCCATGTTTGTACAGTTGGCGGTGTTGATATTTCCATCTATACACAGATGACCGTGTAGATATTTCCATGTTTATACAGATGGTGGCGCAGATATTTCTATGGATATGTAGATGGCGGTGTAGATATTTCCATGTATATGCAGATAGCAGTGTAGTTATTTCCATGTTTATATAGAGAGCGGTGTAGATATTTCCATGTATGTACACATGGCTGTGTAGATATTTCCATGTTTATATAGACGGCGGTGTAGATATTTCCATGTTTATACAGAAAACTTTGTAAGTATTTCCATGCTTATACAGATGGCTGTGTAGACATTTCGATGTTTATAGAGATAGCAGTGGAGATATTTCCATGTTTATAGAGATAGCGGTGTAGATATTTCCACGTTTATACAGATCATGGTGTAGATATTTCCATGTTTATAGAGATAGCGGTGTATATATTTCCATGTTAATACAGATAGCGGTGTAGATATTTCCATATTTATACAGAACACGGTGTAGATATTTCCATGTTTATACAGATAGCGGTGCAGATATTTCCATGTTTGTACAGATGGCGGTGTTGATATTTCCATCTATACACAGTTGACCGTGTAGATATTTCCATGTTTATACAGAAGGCGGCGCAGATATTTCTATGGATATGTAGATGGCGGTGTAGATGTTTCCATGTATATACAGATAGCGGTGTAGTTATTTCCATGTTTATATAGAGAGCGGTGTAGATATTTCCATATATGTACACATGGCTGTGTAGATATTTCCATGTTTATACAGATGGCGGTGTAGATATTTCCATGTTTACAGATAACTTTGTAAGTATTTCCATGTTTATACAGATGGCGGTGTAGATATTTCAATGTTTATAGAGATAGCAGAGGAGATATTTCCATGTTTATAGAGATAGTGGTGTAGATATTTCCACGTTTATGCTGATCGCGGTGTCGTTATTTCCATGTTTATAGAGAGCGGTGTGGATATTTCCATGTTTATACAGATAGGGGTTTAGATATTTCCATGATTATAGAGATGGCGTTGTAGATATTTCCATGTTTATACAGATCACGGTGTAGATATTTCCTTGTTTATGCAAATAGCGGAGTAGTTATTTCCATGTTTATACAGATAGCGGTGTAGATATTTCCTTGTTTATACAAATAGCAGTGTAGATATTTCCATGTTTATACAGATCACGGTGTAGATATTTCCTTGTTTATACAAATAGCGGTGTAGATATTTCCATGTTTATACAGATTGCTGTGTAGATATTTCCATGTTTATACAGATGACTTGTAGGTATTTCCATGTTTATACAGATGGCGGTGTAGATATGTCCATGTTTATAGAGATAGCTGTGTAGATATTTCCATGTTTCTACAGATAGTTGTGTAGATATTTCCATGTTTATACAGATCGCGGTGTAGATATTTCCATGTTTATGCAGATCGCGGTGTAGATATTTCCATGTTTCTACAGATAGCGGTGTAGATATTTCCATGTTTATACAGATCGCGGTGTAGATATTTCCATGTTTAAGCAGATCGCGGTGTAGATATTTCCATGTTTATACAGATAGCAGTGTAGATATTTCCATGTTTTTACAGATATTGGTGTAGATATTTCCATGTTTACACAGATTGCGGTGTAGATATTTCCATCTTTCTACAGATGGCATTGTAGATATTTCCATGTTTATACAGATGGCGGTGTGGATATTTCCATGTTTATATAGATGGTGGTGTAGATATCACCATGTTTATGCAGATAGCGGTGTAGATATTTCCGGGTTTATACAGATAGCGGTGTAGATAGTTCCATGTTTATACAGATGGCGGTGTACATATTTCCATGTTTATAGAGATGGCGGTGTAGATATTTCCATGTTCATACAGATATCGTTGTAAATATTTCCATGTTTATACAGATCACGGTGTAGATATTTCCATGTTTATAGAGATATCGGTGTATATATTTCCATGTCTATACAGACAGCGGTGCAGATATTTCCATGTTTATACAGACCACGGTGTAGATATTTCCATGTTTATACAGATAGCGGTGCAGATATTTCCATGTTTGTACAGATGGTGGTGTTGATATTTCCATCTATACACAGATGACCGTGTAGGTATTTCCATGTTTATACAGATGGAGGCGCAGATATTTCTATGGATATGTAGATGGCGGTGTAGATATTTCCATGTATATACTGATAGCGGTGTAGTTATTTCCATGTTTATATAGAGAGCGGTGTAGATATTTCCATATATGTACACATGGCTGTGTAGATATTTCCATGTTTATACAGATGGCGGTGTAGATATTTCCATGTTTATACAGATAACATTGTGAGTATTTCCATGTTTATACAGATGGCGGTGTAGATATTTCGATGTTGATAGAGATAGTAGTGGAGATATTTCCATGTTTATAGAGATAGCAGTGTAGATATCTCCACGTTTATACTGATCGCGGTGTAGTTATTCCCATGTTTATAGAGATAGCAGTGTGGATATTTCCATGTTTATACAGATAGGGGTTTAGATATTTCCATGTTAATAGAGATGGCATTGTAGATATTTCCATGTTTATAAAGATCACGGTGTAGATATTTCCTTGTTTATGCAAATAGCGGTGTAGTTATTTCCATGTTTATACAGATAGCGGTGTACATATTTCCTTGTTTATACAAATAGCAGTGTAGGTATTTCCATGTTTATACAGATCACGGTGTAGATATTTCCTTGTTTATACAAATTGCGTTGTAGTTATTTCCATGTTTATACAGATGGCGGTGTAGATATTTCCATGTATATACAGATGGCTGTGTAGATATTTCCATGTTTATACTGATGGCTTTGTAGATATTTCCATGTTTATACAGATGACTTGTAGGTATTTCCATGTTTATAGAGATGGCGGTGTAGATATTCCCATGTTTATAGAGATACCTGTGTAGATATTTCCATATTTCTACAGATAGAGGTGTAGATATTTCCATGTTTATACAGATCAGGGTGTAGATATTTCCATGTTTATGCAGATCGCGGTGTAGATATATCCATGTTTCTACAGATAGCGGTGTAGATATTTCCATGTTTATTCAGATCGCGGTGTAGATATTTCCATGTTTATGCAGATCGCGGTGTAGATATTTCCATGTTTGTACAGATAGCGGTGTAGATATTTCCATGTTTTTACAGATATTGGTGTAGATATTTCCATGTTTACACAGATTGTGGTGTAGATATTTCAATCTTTCTACAGAGGGCACTGTAGATATTTCCATGTTTATACAGATGGCGGTGTAGATATTTCCATGTTTATATAGATGGTGGTGTAGATATTACCATGTTTATACAGATAGCGGTGTAGATATTTCCAGGTTTATACAGATAGCGGTGTAGATATTTCCATGTTTATACAGATGGCGGTGTAGATATTTCCATGTTTATAGACATGGCGGTGTACATGTTTCCATGTTTATACAGATATCGGTGTAAATATTTCCATGTTTATACAGATCTCGGTGTAGGTATTTCCATGTTTATAGAGATAGCGGTGTATATATTTCCATGTTTATACAGATAGCGGTGTAGATATTTCCATGTTTTTACAGACCACTGTGTAGATATTTCCATGTTTATACAGATAGCCGTGCAGATCTTTCCATGTTTGTACAGATTGCGGTGTTGATATTTCCATCTATACACAGATGACCGTGTAGTTATTTCCATGTTTATACAGATGGCGGCGCAGATGTTTCTATGGATATGTAGATGGCGGTGTAGATATTTCCATGTATATACAGATAGCGGTGTAGTTATTTCCATGTTTATATAGAGAGCGGTGTAGATATTTCCATGTATGTACACATGGCTGTGTAGGTATTTCCATGTTTATATAGATGGCGGTGTATATATTTCCATGTTTATACAGATAACTTTGTAAGTTTTTCCATGTTTGTAGAGATGGCGGTGTAGATATTTCGATGTTTATTGAGATAGCAGTGGAGATATTTCCATGTTTATAGAGATAGCGGTGTAGATATTTCCACGTTTATACTGATCGCGGTGTAGTTATTTCCATGTTTATAGAGATAGCGGTGTGGATATTTCCATGTTTATACAGATATGGGTGTAGATATTTCCATGTTTATAGAGATGGCGTTGTAGATATTTCCATGTTTATACAGATCACGGTGTAGATATTTCCTAGTTTATGCAAATAGCGGTGTAGTTATTTCCATGTTTATACAGATAGCGGTGTAGATATATCCTTTTTTATACAAATAGCAGTGTATATATTTCGATGTTTATACAGATCACGGTGTAGATATTTCCTTGTTTATACAAATAGCGCTGTAGTTATTTCCATGTTTACACAGATAGCGGTGTAGATATTTCCATGTATATACAGATGGCTGTGTAGATATTTCCATGTTTATACAGATGGCTGTGTAGATATTTCCATGTTTATACATATGACTTATAGGTATTTCCATGTTTATACAGATGGCTGTGTAGATATTTCCATGTTTATACAGCTGACTTGTAGGTATTTCCATGTTTATACAGATGGCCGTGTAGATATTTCCATGTTTATAGAGATATCTGTGTAGATATGTCCATGTTTCTACAGATAGCGGTGTAGTTATTTCCATGTTTATACAGATTGCGGTGTAGATATTTCCATGTTTATACAGATCACGTTGTAGATAATTCCATGTTCATGCAGACCGCGGTGTAGATATTTCCATGTTTATACCGATAGCGGTGTAGATATTTCCATGTTTTTACAGATATTGGTGTAGATATTTCCAAGTTTACACAGATTGCGGTGTAGATATTTCCATAATTCTACAGATGGCATTGTAGATATTTCCATGTTTATATGGATGGCGGTGTAGGTATTTCCATGTTTATATAGATGGTGGTGTAGATATTACCATGTTTATACAGATAGCAGTGTAGATTTTCCAGGTTTATAGAGATAGCGTTGTAGATATTTCCATGTTTATACAGATGGCGGTGTAGATATATCCATGTTTATAGAGATGGCGGTGTAGATATTTTCATGTTTATACAGATATAGGTGTAAATATTTCCATGTTTATACAGAACACGGTGTAGATATTTCCATGTTTATAGAGATAGCGGTGTATATATTTCCATGTTTATACAGATAGCGGTGTAGATATTTCCCTGTTTATACAGACCACGGTGTAGATATTTCCATGTTTATACAGATAGCGGTGCAGATATTTCCATGTTTGTACAGATGGCGGTGTTGATATTTCCATCTATACACATTTGACCGTGTAGATATTTCCATGTTTATACAGATGGCGGCACAGATATTTCTATGGATATGTAGATGGCGGTGTAGATATTTCCATGTATATACAGACAGCGGTGTAGTTATTTCCATGTTTATATAGAGAGCGGTGTAGATATTTCCATATATGTACACATGGCTGTGTAGATATTTCCATGTTTATACAGATGGCGGTGTAGATATTTCCATGTTTATACAGATAACTTTGTCAGTATTTCCATGTTTATACAGATGGCGGTGTAGCTATTTCGATGTTTATAGAGATAGCAGTGGAGATATTTCCATGTTTATAGAGATAGCGGTGTAGATATTTCCACGTTTATGCTGATCGCGGTGTAGTTATTTCCATGTTTATAGAGAGCGGTGTGGATATTTCCATGTTTATACAGATAGGGGTTTAGATATTTCCATGTTTATAGAGATGGCGTTGTAGATATTTCCATTTTTATACCGATCACAGTGTAGATATTTCCATGTTTATGCAGATGGCGGTGTAGATATTTCCATGTTTATACAGATAGCGGTGTAGATATTTCCATGTTTTTACAGATATTGGTGTAGATATTTCCATGTTTACACAGATTGCGGGGTAGATATTTCCGTCTTTCTACAGATGGCATTGTAGATATTTCCATGTTTATACAGATGGCGGTGTAGATATTTCCATGTTTATATAGATGGTGGTGTAGATACTACCATGTTTATACAGATAGCGGTGTAGATATTTCCATGTTTATAGAGATGGCGGTGTAGGTATTTCCATGTTTATACAGATATCGGTGTAAATATTTCCATGGTTATACAGAACACGGTGTAGATATTTCCATGTTTATACAGACCACGGTGTAGATATTTCCATGTTTATACAGATAGCGGTGCAGATATTTCCATGTTTGTACAGATGGCGGTGTTGATATTTCCATCTATACACAGTTGACCGTGTAGATATTTCCATGTTTATACAGATGGCGGCACAGATATTTCTATGGATATGTAGATGGCGGTGTAGATATTTCCATGTATATACACATAGCGGTGTAGTTATTTCCATGTTTATATAGAGAGCGGTGTAGATATTTCCATATATGTACACATGGCAGTGTAGATATTTCCATGTTTATACAGATGGCGGTGTAGATATTTCCATGTTTATACAGATAACTTTGTCAGTATTTCCATGTATATACAGACGGCGGTGTAGCTATTTCGATGTTTATAGAGATAGCAGTGGAGATATTTCCATGTTTATAGAGATAGCGGTGTAGATATTTCCACGTTTATGCTGATCGCGGTGTAGTTATTTCCATGTTTATAGAGAGCGGTGTGGATATTTCCATGTTTATACAGATAGGGGTTTAGATATTTCCATGTTTATAGAGATGGCGTTGTAGATATTTCCATTTTTATACAGATCGCAGTATAGATATTTCCATGTTTATGCAGATGGCGGTGTAGATATTTCCATGTTTATACAGATAGCGGTGTAGATATTTCCATGTTTTTACGGATATTGGTGTAGATATTTCCATGTTTACACAGAATGCGGTGTAGATATTTCCGTCTTTCTAAAAATGGCATTGTAGATATTTCCATGTTTATACAGATGGCGGTGTAGATATTTCCATGTTTATATAGATGGTGGTGTAGATATTACCATGTTTATACAGATAGCGGTGTAGATATTTCCAGGTTTATACAGATAGCGGTGTAGATATTTCCATGTTTATACAGATGGCGGTGTAGATATTTCCATGTTTATAGAGATGGCGGTGTAGATATTTCCATGTTCATACAGATATCGTTGTAAATATTTCCATGTTTATACATATCACGGTGTAGATATTTCCACGTTTATAGAGATATCGGTGTATATATTTCCATGTCTATACAGACAGCGGTGTAGATATTTCCATGTTTATACAGACCACGGTGTAGATATTTCCATGTTTATACAGATAGCGGTGCAGATATTTCCATGTTTGTACAGATGGTGGTGTTGATATTTCCATCTATACACAGATGACCGTGTAGATATTTCCAAGTTTATACAGATGGCGGCGCAGATATTTCTATGGATATGTAGATGGCAGTGTAGATATTTCCATGTATATACTGATAGCGGTGTAGTTATTTCCATGTTTGCATAGAGAGAGGTGTAGATATTTCCATATATGTACACATGGCTGTGTAGATATTTCCATGTTTATACAGATGGCGGTGTAGATATTTCCATGTTTATACAGATAACTTTGTCAGTATTTCCATGTTTATACAGATGGCGGTGTAGATATTTCGATGTTTATAGAGATAGTAGTGGAGATATTTCCATGTTTATAGAGATAGCAGTGTAGATATCTCCACGTTTATACTGATCGCGGTGTAGTTATTTCCATGTTTATAGAGAAAGCGGTGTGGATATTTCCATGTTTATACAGATAGGGGTTTAGATATTTCCATGTTAATATAGATGGAGTTGTAGATATTTCCATGTTTATAAAGATCACGGTGTAGATATTTCCTTGTTTATGCAAATAGCGGAGTAGTTATTTCCATGTTTATACAGATAGCGGTGTACATATTTCCTTGTTTATACAAATAGCAGTATAGGTATGTCCATGTTTATACAGATCACGGTGTAGATATTTCCTTGTTTATACAAATAGCGGTGTAGTTATTTCCATGTTTATACAGATGGCGGTGTAGATATTTCAATGTATATACAGATGGCTGTGTAGATATTTCTATGTTTATACTGATGGCTTTGTAGATATTTCCATGTTTATACAGATGACTTGTAGGTATTTCCATGTTTATAGAGATGGCGGTTTAGATATTCCCATGTTTATAGAGATAGCTGTGTAGATATTTCCATGTTTCTACAGATAGAGGTGTAGATATTTCCATGTTTATACAAATCGTGGTGTAGATATTTCCATGTTTATGCAGATCGCGGTGTAGATATTTCCATGTTTCTACAGATAGCGGTGTAGATATTTCCATGTTTATACAGATCGCGGTGTAGATATTTCCATGTTTATGCAGATCGCGGTGTAGATATTTCCATGTTTATACAGATAGCGGTGTAGATATTTCCATGTTTTTACAGATACTGGTGTAGATATTTCCATGTTTACACAGATTGCGGTGTAGATATTTCCATCTTTCTACAGATGGCATTGTAAATATTTCCATGTTTATACAGATGGCGGTGTAGATATTTCCATGTTTATATAGATGGTGGTGTAGATATTACCATGTTTATACAGATAGCGGTGTGGATATTTCCAGGTTTATACAGATAGCGGTGTAGATATTTCCATGTTTATACAGATGGCGGTGTAGATATTTCCATGTTTATAGAGATGGCGGTGTAGATATTTCCATGTTTATACAGATATCGGTGTAAATATTTCCATGTTTATACAGATCACGGTGTAGATATTTCCATGTTTATAGAGATAGCGGTGTATATATTTCCATGTTTATACAGATAGCGGTGTAGATATTTCCATGTATATACAGACCACGGTGTAGATATTTCCATGTTTATACAGATAGTGGTGCAGATATTTCCATGTTTGTACAGATGGCGGTGTTGATATTTCCATCTATACACAGATGACCGTGTAGATATTTCCATGTTTATACAGATGGTGGCGCAGATATTTCTATGGATATGTAGATGGCGGTGTAGATATTTCCATGTATATACAGATAGCAGTGTAGTTATTTCCATGTTTATATAGAGAGCGGTGTAGATATTTCCATATATGTACACATGGCTGTGTAGATATTTCCATGTTTATACAGATGGCGGTGTAGTTATTTCCACGTTTATACAGATAACTTTGTAAGTATTTCCATGTTTATACAGATGGCGGTGTAGATATTTCGATGTTTATAGAGATAGCAGTGGAGATATTTCCATGTTTATAGAGATAGCGGTGTAGATATTTCCACGTTTATACTGATCGCGGTGTAGTTATTTCCATGTTTATAGAGATAGCGGTGTGGATATTTCCATGTTTATACAGATAGGGGTGTAGGTATTTCCATGTTTATAGACATGGCGTTGTAGATATTTCCATGTTTATACAGATCACGGTGTAGATATTTCCTTGTTTATGAAAATAGCGGTGTAGTTACTTCCATGTTTATACAGATAGCGGTGTTGATATTTCCTTGTTTATACAAATAGCAGTGTAGATATTACCATGTTTATACAGATCACGGTGTAGATATTTCCTTGTTTATACAAATAGCGGTGTAGTTATTTCCATGTATATACAGATAGCGGTGTAGATATTTCCATGTATATACAGATGGCTGTGTAGATATTTCCATGTTTATACAGATGACTTGTAGGTATTTCCATGTTTATACAGATGGCCGTGTAGATATTTCCATGTTTATAGAGATAGCTGTGTAGATATGTCCATGTTTCTACAGATAGCGGTGTAGATATTTCCATGTTTATACAGATCGCGGTGTAGATATTTCCATGTTTATGCAGATCGCGGTGTAGATATTTCCATGTTTCTACAGATAGCGGTGTAGATATTTCCATGTTTATACAGATCACGGTGTAGATATTTCCATGTTTATGCAGATCGCGGTGTAGATATTTACATGTTTATACAGATAGCGGTGTAGATATTTCCATGTTTTTATAGATATTGGTGTAGATATTTCCATGTTTACACAGATTGCAGTGTAGATATTTCCATTTTTCTACAGATGGCATTGTAGATATTTCCATGTTTATACAGATGGCGGTGTAGATATTTCCATGTTTATATAGATGGTGGTGTAGATATTACCATGTTTATTCAGATAGCGGTGTAGATATTTCCAGGTTTATACAGATAGCGGTGTATATATTTCCATGCTTATACAGACGGCGGTGTAGATATTTCCATGTTTATACAGATATCGGTGTAAATATTTCCATGTTTATACAGAACACGGTGTAGATATTTCCATGTTTATTGAGATAGCGGTGTATATATTTCCATGTTTATACAGGTAGCGGTGTAGATATTTCCATGTTTATACAGACCACGGTGTAGATATTTCCATGTTTATACAGATAGCGGTGCAGATATTTCCATGTTTGTACAGATGGCGGTGTTGATATTTCCATCTATACACAGATGACCGTGTAGATATTTCCATGTTTATACAGCTGGCGGCGCAGATGTTTCTATGGATATGTAGATGGCGGTGTAGATATTTCCATGTATATACAGATAGCGGTGTAGTTATTTCCATGTTTATACAGATAGCGATGTAGATATGTCCATGTATATACAGATGGCTGTGTAGATATTTCCATGTTTATACAGATGGCTGTGTAGATATTTCCATGTTTATACAGATGACTTGTAGGTATTTCCATGTTTATACAGATGGCGGTGGAGATATTTCCATGTTTATAGAGATAGCAGTGTAGATATTTCCAATGTTTCTACAGATAGCGGTGTAGATAGTTCCATGTTTATACAGATCGCGGTGTAGATATTTCCATGTTTATGCAGATCGCGGTGTAGATATTTCCATGTTTCTACAGATAGCGGTGTAGATATTTCCATGTTTATACAGATCGCGGTGAAGATATTTCCATGTTTATGCAGATCGCGGTGTAGATATTTACATGTTTATACCGATAGCGGTGTAGATATTTCCATGTTTTTACAGATATTGGTGTAGGTATTTCCATGTTTACACAGATTGCGGTGTAGATATTTCCATCATTCTACAGATGGCATTGTGGATATTTCCATGTTTATACGGATGGCTGTCTAGATTTTCCTGGTTTATACAGATAGCGGTGTTGATTTTCCAGGTTTATACAGATAGCGGTGTAGATATTTCCATGTTTATACAGATGGCGGTGTAGATATTTCCATGTTTTTAGAGATGGCGGTGTAGATATTTCCATGTTTATACAGATAGCGGTGTAAATATTTCCATGTTTATACAGACCACGGTGTAGATATTTCCATGTTTATACAGATAGCGGTGCAGATCTTTCCATGTTTGTACAGATGGCGGTGTTGATATTTCCATCTATACACAGATGACCGTGTAGATATTTCCATGTTTATACAGATGGCGGTGCAGATATTTCTATGGATATGTAGATGGCGGTGTAGATATTTCCATGTATATGCAGATAGCTGTGTAGTTGTTTCCATGTTTATATAGAGAGCGGTGTAGATATTTCCATGTATGTACACATGGCTGTGTAGATATTTCCATGTTTATATAGATGGCGGTGTAGATATTTCCATGTTTATACAGAAAACATTGTAAGTATTTCCATGTTGATATAGATGCCGGTGTACATATTTCGATGTTTATAGAGATAGCAGTGGAGATATTTCCATGTTTATAGAGATAGCGGTGTAGATATTTTCACGTTTATACTGATCGCGGTGTAGTTATTTCCATGTTTATAGAGATAGCGGTGTGCATATTTCCATGTTTATACAGATAGGGGTGTAGATATTTCCATGTTTATAGAGATGGCGTTGTACATATTTCCATGTTTATATAGATCTCGGTGTATATATTTCCTTGTTTATGCAAATAGCGGTGTAGTTATTTCCATGTTTATACAGATAGCGGTGTAGATATTTCCTTGTTTATACAAATAGCAGTGTAGATATTTCCATGTATATACAGATCACGGTGTAGATATTTCCTTGTTTATACAAATAGCGGTGTAGTTATTTCCATGTTTATACAGATAGCGGTGTAGATATTTCCATGTATATACAGATGGCTTTGTAGATATTTCCATGTTTATACAGATGGCTGTGTAGATATTTCCATGTTTATACAGATGAGTGGAGGTATGTCCATGTTTATACAGATGGCGGTGTAGATATTTCCATGTTTATAGAGATAGCTGTGTAGATATTTCCATGTTTCTACAGATAGCGGTGTAGATATTTCCATGTTTATACAGATCGCGGTGTAGTTATTTCCATGTTTATGCAGATCGCGGTGTAGATATTTCCATGTTTCTACAGATAGCGGTGTAGATATTTCCATGTTTATACAGATCGCGGTGTAGATAATTCCATGTTTATGCAGACCGCGGTGTAGATATTTCCATGTTTATACCGATAGCGGTGTAGATATTTCCATGTTTTTAGAGATATTGGTGTAGATATTTCCATGTTTAAACAGATTGCGGTGTACATATTTCCATCATTCTACAGATGGCATTGTAGATATTTCCATGTTTATACGGATGGCGGTGTAGATATTTCCATGTTTATATAGATGGTGGTGTAGATATTTCCATGTTTATACAGATAGCGCTGTAGATATTTCCATGTTTATACAGACCACGGTGTAGATATTTCCATGTTTATATAGATAGCGGTGCAGATATTTCCATGTTTGTATAGATGGCGGTGTTGATATTTCCATCTATATACCGATGACCGTGTAGATATTTCCATGTTTATACAGATGGCGGTGCAGATATTTCTATGGATATGTAGATGGCGGTGTAGATATTTCCATGTATATGCAGATAGCGGTGTAGTTATTTCCATGTTTATATAGAGAGCGGTGTAGATATTTCCATGTATGTACACATGGCTGTGTAGATATTTCCATGTTTATATAGATGGCGGTGTAGATATTTCCATGTTTATACAGATAACTTTGTAAGTATTTCCATGTTTATACAGATGGCGGTGTAGATATTTCGATGTTTATAGAGATAACAGTGGAGATATTTCCACGTTTATAGAGATAGCGGTGTAGATATTTCCACGTTTATACTGATCACGGTGTAGTTATTTCCATGTTTATAGAGATAGCGGTGTGGATATTTCCATGTTTATACAGATAGGGGTGTAGATATTTCCATGTTTATAGAGATGGCGTTGTAGATATTTCCATGTTCATACAGATCTCGGTGTAGATATTTCCTAGTTTATGCAAATAGCGGTGTAGTTATTTCCATGTTTATACAGATAGTGTTGTAGATATTTCCATGTATATACAGATGGCTGTGTAGATATTTCCATGTTTATACAGATGGCTGTGTAGATATTTCCATGTTTATATAGATGGTGGTGTAGATATTTCCATGTTTCTACAGATAGCGGTGAAGATATTTCCATGTTTATACAGATCGTGGTGTAGATATTTCCATGTTTTTGCAGATCGCGGTGTAGATATTTCCATGTTTATACAGATAGCGGTGTAGATATTTCCATGTTTTTACAGATATTGGTGTAGATATTTCCATGTTTACGCAGATTGCGGTGTAGATATTTCCATGTTTATACAGACCACGGTGTAGATATTTCCATGTTTATACAGATAGCGGTGCAGATCTTTCCATGTTTGTACAGATTGTGGTGTTGATATTTCCATCTATACACAGATGACCGTGTAGATATTTCCATGTTTATACAGATGGCGTTTCAGATATTTCTATGGATATGTAGATGGCGATGTAGATATTTCCATGTATATACAGATAGCGGTGTAGTTATTTCCATGTTTATATAGAGAGCGATGTAGTTATTTCCATATATGTACACATGGCTGTGTAGATATTTCCATGTTTATACAGATGGCGGTGTAGATATTTCCATGCTTATACAGATAACTTTGTCAGTATTTCCATGTTTATACAGATGGCGGTGTAGATATTTCGATGTTTATAGACATAGCAGTGGATATATTTCCATGTTTATAGAGACAGCGGTGTAGATATTTCCACATTAATGCTGATCGCGGTGTAGATATTTCCATGTTTATAGAGATAGCGGTGTGGATATTTCCATGTTTATACAGATAGGTGTGAAGATATTTCCATGTTTACAGAGATGGCGTTGTAGATATTTCCATGTTTATACAGATCAAGGTGTAGATATTTCCTTGTTTATGCAAATAGCGGTGTAGTTATGTCCATGTTTATACAGATAGCGGTGTAGATATTTCCATGTATATACAGATGGCTGTGTAGATATTTCCATGTTTATACAGATGGCTGTGTAGATATTTCCATGTTTTTACAGATTACTTGTAGGTATTTCCATGTTTTTACAGATGGCGGTGTAGATATTTCCGTGTTTATAGAGATAGCTGTGTAGGTATTTCCATGTTTCTACAGATAGCGGTGTAGATATTTCCATGTTTATAGAGATCGCAGTGTAGATATTTCCATGTTTATGCAGATAGCGGCGTAGATATTTCCATGTTTATACAGATCGTGGTGTAGATATTTCCATGTTTATGCAGATCGCGGTGTAGATATTTCCACGTTTATACAGATAGCGGTGTAGATATTTCCATGTTTTTACAGATATTGGTGTATATATTTCCATGTTTACACTGATTGCGGTGTAGATATTTCCATCTTTCTACAGATGGCATTGTAGATATTTCCATGTTTATACAGATGGCGGTGTAGATATTTCCATGTTTATATAGATGGTGGTGTAGATATTACCATGTTTATACAGATAGCGGTGTAGATATTTCCAGGTTTATACAGATAGCGGTGTAGATATTTCCATGTTTATACACATGGCGGTGTAGATATTTCCATGTTTATAGACATGGCGGTGTAGATATTTCCATGTTTATACAGATATCGGTGTAAATATTTCCATGTTTATACAGATCACGGTGTAGATATTTCCATGTTTATAGAGATAGCGGTGTATATATTTCCATGTTTATACACATAGAAGTGTAGATATTTCCATGTTTATACAGACCACGGTGTAGATATTTCCATGTTTATACAGATAGCGGTGCAGATCTTTCCATGTTTGTACAGATTGCGGTGTTGATATTTCCATCTATACACAGATGACCGTGTAGATATTTCCACGTTTATACAGATGGCTGCGCAGATATTTCTATGGATATGTAGATGGCGGTTTAGATATTTCCATGTATATACAGATAGCGGTGTAGTTATTTCCATGTTTATATAGAGAGCGGTGTAGATATTTCCATATATGTACACATGGCTGTGTAGATATTTCCATGTTTATACAGATGGCGGTGTAGATATTTCCATGTTTATACAGGTAACTTTGTCAGTATTTCCATGTTTATACAGATGGCGGTGTAGATATTTCGATGTTTATAGAGATAGCAGTGGAGATATTTCCATGTTTATAGAGATAGCGGTGTAGATATTTCCACGTTTATGCTGATCGCGGTGAAGTTATTTCCATGTTTATAGAGATAGCGGTGTGGATATTTCCATGTTTATACAGATAGGGGTGAAGATATTTCCATGTTTATGGAGATGGCTTTGTAGATATTTCCATGTTTATACAGATCACGGTGTAGATATTTACTTGTTTATGCAAATAGCGGTGTAGTTATGTCCATGTTTATACAGATAGCGGTGTAGATATTTCCATGTATATACAGATGGCTGTGTAGATATTTCCATGTTTATACAGATCACGGTGTAGATATTTCCTTGTTTATACAAATAGCGGTGTAGTTGTTTCCATGTTTATACAGATAGCGGTGTAGATATTTCCATGTTTATACAGATGGCGGTGTAGATATTTCCATGTTTATAGACATGGCGGTGTAGATATTTCCATGTTTATGCAGATATCGGTGTAAATATTTCCATATTTATACAGATCACGGTGTAGATATTTCCATGTTTATAGAGATAGCGGTGTATATATTTCCATGTTTACACAGATAGCGGTGTAGGTATTTCCATGTTTATACAGACCACGGTGTAGATATTTCCATGTTTATACAGATAGTGGTGCAGATCTTTCCATGTTTGTAAATATTGCGGTGTTGATATTTCCATCTATAAACAGATGACCGTGTAGATATTTCCATGTTTATACAGATGGCGGCGGAGATATTTCTATGGATATGTAGATGGCGGTGTAAATATTTCCATGTATATACAGATAGCGGTGTAGTTATTTCCATGTTTATATAGAGAGCGGTGTAGATATTTCCATATATGTTCACATGGCTGTGTAGATATTTCCATGTTTACAGATGGTGGTGTAGATATTTCCATGTTTATACAGATAACTTTTTCAGTATTTCCATGTTTATACAGATGGCGGTGAAGATATTTCGATGTTTATAGAGATAGCAGTGGAGATATTTCCATGTTTATAGAGATAGCGGTGTAGATATTTCCACGTTTATGCTGATCGCGGTGTAGTTATTTCCATGTTTATAGAGATAGCGGTGTGGATATTTCTATGTTTATACAGATAAGGGTGTAGATATTTCCATGTTTATACAGATGGCGTTGTATATATTTCCGTGTTTATACAGATCACGGTGTAGATATTTCCTTGTTTATGCAAATAGCGGTGTAGTTATGTCCATGTTTATACAGATAGCGGTGTAGATATTTCCTTGTTTATACAAATAGCAGTGTAGATATTTCCATGTTTATACAGATCACGGTGTAGATATTTCCTTGTTTATACAAATAGCGGTGTAGTTATGTCCATGTTTATACAGATAGCGGTGTAGATATTTCCACGTATATACAGATGGCTGTGTAGATATTTCCATGTTTATACAGATGGCTGTGTAGATATTTCCATGTTTATACAGATGACTTGTAGGTATTTCCATGTTTATACAGATGGCCGTGTAAATATTTCCATGTTTATAGACATAGCTGTGTAGATATTTCCATGTTTCTACAGATAGCGGTGTAGATATTTCCATGTTTATACAGATCGTGGTGTAGATATTTCCATGTTTATGCAGATCGCGGTGTAGATATTTCCATGTTTCTACAGATAGCGGTGTAGATATTTCCATGTTAATACAGATCGCGGTGTAGATAATTCCATGTTTATGCAGACCGCGGTGTAGATATTTCCATGTTTATACCGATAGCGGTGTAGATATTTCCATGTTTTTAGAGATATTGGTGTAGATATTTCCATGTTTAAACAGATTGCGGTGTACATATTTCCATCATTCTACAGATGGCATTGTAGATATTTCCATGTTTATATAGATGGTGGTGTAGATATTACCATGTTTTTACAGATAGCGGTGTAGATTTTCCAGGTTTATACAGATAGCGGTGTAGATATTTCCATGTTTATACAGATGGCGGTGTAGATATTTCCATGTTTATAGAGATGGCGGTGTAGATATTTCCATGTTTATACAGATATCGGTGTAAATATTTCCATGTTTATACAGAACACGGTGTAGATATTTCCATGTTTGTAGAGATAGTGGTGTA
The DNA here is from genome assembly GCF_028858775.2 of Pan troglodytes. Classification (NCBI taxonomy): domain Eukaryota; kingdom Metazoa; phylum Chordata; class Mammalia; order Primates; family Hominidae; genus Pan; species Pan troglodytes. Next base: position 1,854,957 of record NC_072410.2, on the reverse strand, counting down.
TATATTTCCATGTTTATACAGATAGCGCTGTAGATATTTCCATGTTTATACAGACCACGGTGTAGATATTTCCATGTTTATATAGATAGCGGTGCAGATATTTCCATGTTTATAGAGATGGCGTTGTAGATATTTCCATGTTTATAGAGATCACGGTGCAGATATTTCCTTGTTTATGCAAATAGTGGTGTAGTTATGTCCATGTTTATACAGTTAGCGGTGTAGATATTTCCTTGTTTATACAAATAGCAGTGTAGATATTTCCATGTTTATACAGATCACGGTGTTGATATTTCCTTGTTTATACAAATAGCGGTGTAGTTATTTCCATGTTTATACAGATAGCGGTGTAGATATTTCTATGTATATACAGATGGCTGTGTAGATATTTCCATGTTTATACAGATGGCTGTGTAGATATTTCCATGTTTATAGAGATAGCTGTGTAGATATGTCCATGTTTCTACAGATAGCGGTGTAGATATTTGCATGTATATACAGATGGCTGTGTAGATATTTCCATGTTTATACAGATGGCTGTGTAGATATTTCCATGTTTATACAGATCGTGGTGTAGATATTTCCATGTTTATGCAGATCGCGGTGTAGATATTTCCATGTTTCTACAGATAGCGGTGTAGATATTTCCATGTTTATACAGATCGCGGTGTAGTTATTTCCATGTTTATGCAGATCGCGGTGTAGATATTTCCATGTTTATACAGATAGCGGTGTAGATATTTCCATGTTTTTACAGATATTGGTGTAGATATTTCCATATTTACAGAGATTGCGGTGTAGATATTTCCATCTTTCTACAGATGGCATTGTAGATATTTCCATGTTTATACAGATGACGGTGTAGATATTTCCATGTTTATATAGATGGTGGTGTAGATATTACCATGTTTATACAGATAGCGTTGTAGTTATTTCCAGGTTTATAGAGATAGCGGTGTAGATATTTCCATGTTTATACAGATGGCGTTGTAGGTATTTCCATGTTTACAGAGATGGCGGTGTAGATATTTCCATGTTTATACAGATAACTTTGTAAGTATTTCCAGGTTTATAGAGATGGCGGTGTAGATATTTCGATATTTATAGAGATAGCAGTGGAGATATTTCCATGTTTATAGAGATAGCGGTGTAGATATTTCCACGTTTATACTGATCGTGGTGTAGTTATTTCCATGTTTATAGAGATAGCGGTGTAGATATTTCCATGTTTATAGAGATGGCGTTGTAGATATTTCCATGTTTATACAGATCACGGTGTAGATATTTCCTTGTTTATGCAAATAGCGGTGTAGTTATTTCCATGTTTATACAGATAGCGGTGTAGATATTTCCATCTTTCTACAGATGGCATTGTAGATATTTCCATGTTTATACAGATGGCGGTGTAGATATTTCCATGTTTATATAGATGGTGGTGTAGATATTACCATGTTTATACAGATAGCGGTGTAGATATTTCCAGGTTTATACAGATAGCGGTGTAGATATTTCCATGTTTATACACATGGCGGTGTAGATATTTCCATGTTTATAGACATGGCGGTGTAGATATTTCCATGTTTATACAGATATCGGTGTAAATATTTCCATGTTTATACAGATCACGGTGTAGATATTTCCATGTTTATAGAGATAGCGGTGTATATATTTCCATGTTTATACACATAGAAGTGTAGATATTTCCATGTTTATACAGACCACGGTGTAGATATTTCCATGTTTATACAGATAGCGGTGCAGATCTTTCCATGTTTGTACAGATTGCGGTGTTGATATTTCCATCTATACACAGATGACCGTGTAGATATTTCCACGTTTATACAGATGGCTGCGCAGATATTTCTATGGATATGTAGATGGCGGTTTAGATATTTCCATGTATATACAGATAGCGGTGTAGTTATTTCCATGTTTATATAGAGAGCGGTGTAGATATTTCCATATATGTACACATGGCTGTGTAGATATTTCCATGTTTATACAGATGGCGGTGTAGATATTTCCATGTTTATACAGGTAACTTTGTCAGTATTTCCATGTTTATACAGATGGCGGTGTAGATATTTCGATGTTTATAGAGATAGCAGTGGAGATATTTCCATGTTTATAGAGATAGCGGTGTAGATATTTCCACGTTTATGCTGATCGCGGTGAAGTTATTTCCATGTTTATAGAGATAGCGGTGTGGATATTTCCATGTTTATACAGATAGGGGTGAAGATATTTCCATGTTTATGGAGATGGCTTTGTAGATATTTCCATGTTTATACAGATCACGGTGTAGATATTTACTTGTTTATGCAAATAGCGGTGTAGTTATGTCCATGTTTATACAGATAGCGGTGTAGATATTTCCATGTATATACAGATGGCTGTGTAGATATTTCCATGTTTATACAGATCACGGTGTAGATATTTCCTTGTTTATACAAATAGCGGTGTAGTTGTTTCCATGTTTATACAGATAGCGGTGTAGATATTTCCATGTTTATACAGATGGCGGTGTAGATATTTCCATGTTTATAGACATGGCGGTGTAGATATTTCCATGTTTATGCAGATATCGGTGTAAATATTTCCATATTTATACAGATCACGGTGTAGATATTTCCATGTTTATAGAGATAGCGGTGTATATATTTCCATGTTTACACAGATAGCGGTGTAGGTATTTCCATGTTTATACAGACCACGGTGTAGATATTTCCATGTTTATACAGATAGTGGTGCAGATCTTTCCATGTTTGTAAATATTGCGGTGTTGATATTTCCATCTATAAACAGATGACCGTGTAGATATTTCCATGTTTATACAGATGGCGGCGGAGATATTTCTATGGATATGTAGATGGCGGTGTAAATATTTCCATGTATATACAGATAGCGGTGTAGTTATTTCCATGTTTATATAGAGAGCGGTGTAGATATTTCCATATATGTTCACATGGCTGTGTAGATATTTCCATGTTTACAGATGGTGGTGTAGATATTTCCATGTTTATACAGATAACTTTTTCAGTATTTCCATGTTTATACAGATGGCGGTGAAGATATTTCGATGTTTATAGAGATAGCAGTGGAGATATTTCCATGTTTATAGAGATAGCGGTGTAGATATTTCCACGTTTATGCTGATCGCGGTGTAGTTATTTCCATGTTTATAGAGATAGCGGTGTGGATATTTCTATGTTTATACAGATAAGGGTGTAGATATTTCCATGTTTATACAGATGGCGTTGTATATATTTCCGTGTTTATACAGATCACGGTGTAGATATTTCCTTGTTTATGCAAATAGCGGTGTAGTTATGTCCATGTTTATACAGATAGCGGTGTAGATATTTCCTTGTTTATACAAATAGCAGTGTAGATATTTCCATGTTTATACAGATCACGGTGTAGATATTTCCTTGTTTATACAAATAGCGGTGTAGTTATGTCCATGTTTATACAGATAGCGGTGTAGATATTTCCACGTATATACAGATGGCTGTGTAGATATTTCCATGTTTATACAGATGGCTGTGTAGATATTTCCATGTTTATACAGATGACTTGTAGGTATTTCCATGTTTATACAGATGGCCGTGTAAATATTTCCATGTTTATAGACATAGCTGTGTAGATATTTCCATGTTTCTACAGATAGCGGTGTAGATATTTCCATGTTTATACAGATCGTGGTGTAGATATTTCCATGTTTATGCAGATCGCGGTGTAGATATTTCCATGTTTCTACAGATAGCGGTGTAGATATTTCCATGTTAATACAGATCGCGGTGTAGATAATTCCATGTTTATGCAGACCGCGGTGTAGATATTTCCATGTTTATACCGATAGCGGTGTAGATATTTCCATGTTTTTAGAGATATTGGTGTAGATATTTCCATGTTTAAACAGATTGCGGTGAACATATTTCCATCATTCTACAGATGGCATTGTAGATATTTCCATGTTTATATAGATGGTGGTGTAGATATTACCATGTTTTTACAGATAGCGGTGTAGATTTTCCAGGTTTATACAGATAGCGGTGTAGATATTTCCATGTTTATACAGATGGCGGTGTAGATATTTCCATGTTTATAGAGATGGCGGTGTAGATATTTCCATGTTTATACAGATATCGGTGTAAATATTTCCATGTTTATACAGAACACGGTGTAGATATTTCCATGTTTGTAGAGATAGTGGTGTATATATTTCCATGTTTATACAGATAGCGCTGTAGATATTTCCATGTTTATACAGACCACGGTGTAGATATTTCCATGTTTATATAGATAGCGGTGCAGATATTTCCATGTTTATAGAGATGGCGTTGTAGATATTTCCATGTTTATAGAGATCACGGTGCAGATATTTCCTTGTTTATGCAAATAGTGGTGTAGTTATGTCCATGTTTATACAGTTAGCGGTGTAGATATTTCCTTGTTTATACAAATAGCAGTGTAGATATTTCCATGTTTATACAGATCACGGTGTTGATATTTCCTTGTTTATACAAATAGCGGTGTAGTTATTTCCATGTTTATACAGATAGCGGTGTAGATATTTCTATGTATATACAGATGGCTGTGTAGATATTTCCATGTTTATACAGATGGCTGTGTAGATATTTCCATGTTTATAGAGATAGCTGTGTAGATATGTCCATGTTTCTACAGATAGCGGTGTAGATATTTGCATGTATATACAGATGGCTGTGTAGATATTTCCATGTTTATACAGATGGCTGTGTAGATATTTCCATGTTTATACAGATCGTGGTGTAGATATTTCCATGTTTATGCAGATCGCGGTGTAGATATTTCCATGTTTCTACAGATAGCGGTGTAGATATTTCCATGTTTATACAGATCGCGGTGTAGTTATTTCCATGTTTATGCAGATCGCGGTGTAGATATTTCCATGTTTATACAGATAGCGGTGTAGATATTTCCATGTTTTTACAGATATTGGTGTAGATATTTCCATATTTACAGAGATTGCGGTGTAGATATTTCCATCTTTCTACAGATGGCATTGTAGATATTTCCATGTTTATACAGATGACGGTGTAGATATTTCCATGTTTATATAGATGGTGGTGTAGATATTACCATGTTTATACAGATAGCGTTGTAGTTATTTCCAGGTTTATAGAGATAGCGGTGTAGATATTTCCATGTTTATACAGATGGCGGTGTAGGTATTTCCATGTTTACAGAGATGGCGGTGTAGATATTTCCATGTTTATACAGATAACTTTGTAAGTATTTCCAGGTTTATAGAGATGGCGGTGTAGATATTTCGATATTTATAGAGATAGCAGTGGAGATATTTCCATGTTTATAGAGATAGCGGTGTAGATATTTCCACGTTTATACTGATCGTGGTGTAGTTATTTCCATGTTTATAGAGATAGCGGTGTAGATATTTCCATGTTTATAGAGATGGCGTTGTAGATATTTCCATGTTTATACAGATCACGGTGTAGATATTTCCTTGTTTATGCAAATAGCGGTGTAGTTATTTCCATGTTTATACAGATAGCGGTGTAGATATTTCCTTGTTTATACAAAAAGCACTGTAGATATTTCCATGTTTATACAGATCATGGTGTAGATATTTCCTTGTTTATACAAATAGCGGTGTAGTTATTTCCATGTTTATACAGATAGCGGTGTAGATATTTCCATGTATATACACATGGCTGTGTAGATATTTCCATGTTTATACAGATGGCTGTGTAGATATTTCCATGTTTATACAGATGACTTGTAGGTATTTCCATGTTCATACAGATGGCGGTGTAGATATTTCCATGTTTATAGAGATAGCTGTGTAGATATTTCCATGTTTCTACAGATAGTGGTGTAGATATTTCCATGTTTATGCAGATCGCGGTGTAGATATTTCCATGTTTCTACAGATAGAGGTGTAGTTATTTCCATGTTTATACAGATCGTGGTGTAGATATTTCCATGTTTATGCAGATCGCGGTGTAGATATTTCCATGTTTATACAGATAACGGTGTAGATATTTCCATATTTTTACAGATATTGGTGTAGATATTTCCATGTTTATACAGATCGCGGTGTAGATATTTCCATGTTTATGCAGATCGCGGTGTAGATATTTCCATGTTTGCACAGATTACGGTGTAGGTATTTCCATCTTTCTACAGATGGCATTGTAGATATTTCCATGTTTATACAGATGGCGGTGTAGATATTTCCATGTTTATATAGATGGTGGTGTAGGTATTACCATGTTTATACAGATAGCGGTGTAGATATTTCCAGGTTTATACAGATAGCGGTGTAGATATTTCCATGTTTATGCAGATGGCGGTGTAGATATTTCCATGTTTATGCAGATCGCAGTGTAGATATTTCCATGTTTACACAGATAGCGGTGTAGATATTTCCATGTATTTACAGATATTGGTGTAGATATTTCCATGTTTACACAGATTGCGGTGTAGATATTTCCATCTTTCTACAGATGGCATTCTAGATATTTCCATGTTTATACAGATGGCGGTGTAGATATTTCCAGGTTTATACAGATAGCGGTGTAGATATTTCCATGTTTATACAGATGGCGGTGTGGATATTTCCATATTTATAGAGATGGCGGTGTAGATATTTCCATGTTTATACAGATATCGGTGTAAATATTTCCATGTTTATACAGAACACGGTGTAGATATTTCCATGTTTATAGAGATAGCGGTGTATATATTTCCATGTTTCTACAGATAGCGGTGTAGATATTTCCATGTTTATACACACCACGGTGAAGATATTTCCATGTTTATACAGATAGCGGTGCAGATATTTCCATGTTTATACAGATGACTTGTTGGTATTTCCATGTTTATACAGATGGCGGTTTAGATATTTCCATGTTTATAGAGATAGCTGTGTAGGTATTTCCATGTTTCTACAGATAGCGGTGTAGATATTTCCATGTTTATACAGATCGCCGTGTAGATATTTCCATGTTTATGCATTTCGCGGTGTAGATATTTCCATGTTTCTACAGATAGCGGTGTGTAGATATTTACATGTTTATACAGATATCAGTGTAAATATTTCCATGTTTATACAGATCGCGGTGTAGATATTTCCATGTTTATAGAGATAGTGGTGTATATATTTCCATGTTTATACAGATAGCGGTGTAGATATTTCCATGTTTATACAGACCACGGTGTAGATATTTCCATGTTAATAGAGATAGCGGTGCAGATCTTTCCATGTTTGTACAGATGGCGGTGTTGGTATTTCCATGTATACACAGATGACCGTGTAGATATTTCCATGTTTATACAGATGGCGGCGCAGATATTTCTATGGATATGTAGATGGCGGTGTAGATATTTCCATGTATATACAGATAGCGGTGTAGTTATTTCCATGTTTATATAGAGAGCGGTGTAGATATTTCCATATAAGTACACATGGCTGTGTAGATATTTCCATGTTTATATAGATCGCGGTGTACATATTTCCATGTTTATACAGATAACTTTGTCAGTATTTCCATGTTTATACAGATGGCGGTGTAGATATTTCGATGTTTATAGAGATAGCAGTGGAGATATTTCCATGTTTATAGAGATAGCAGTGTAGATATTTCCACGTTTATGCTGATCGCGGTGTAGTTATTTCCATGTTTGTAGAGATAGCGGTGTGGATATTTCCATGTTTATACAGATAGGGGTGTAGATATTTCCATGTTTATAGAGATGGCGTTGTAGATATTTCCATGTTTATAGAGATCACGGTGCAGATATTTCCTTGTTTATGCAAATAGCGGTGTAGTTATGTCCATGTTTATACAGTTAGCGGTGTAGATATTTCCTTGTTTATACAAATAGCAGTGTAGATATTTCCATGTTTATACAGATCACGGTGTTGATATTTCCTTGTTTATACAAATAGCGGTGTAGTTATTTCCAAGTTTATACAGATAGCGGTGTAGATATTTCCATGTATATACAGATGGCTGTGTAGATATTTCCATGTTTATACAGATGGCTGTGTAGATATTTCCATGTTTATAGAGATAGCTGTGTAGATATGTCCATGTTTCTACAGATAGCGGTGTAGATATTTGCATGTATATACAGATGGCTGTGTAGATATTTCCATGTTTATACAGATGTCTGTGTAGATATTTCCATGTTTATACAGATCGTGGTGTAGATATTTCCATGTTTATGCAGATCGCGGTGTAGATATTTCCATGTTTCTACAGATAGCGGTGTAGATATTTCCATGTTTATACAGATCGCGGTGTAGTTATTTCCATGTTTATGCAGATCGTGGTGTAGATATTTCCATGTTTATACAGATAGCGGTGTAGATATTTCCATGTTTTTACAGATATTGGTGTAGATATTTCCATATTTACAGAGATTGCGGTGTAGATATTTCCATCTTTCTACAGATGGCATTGTAGATATTTCCATGTTTATACAGATGACGGTGTAGATATTTCCATGTTTATATAGATGTTGGTGCAGATATTACCATGTTTATACAGATAGCGTTGTAGTTATTTCCAGGTTTATACAGATAGCGGTGTAGATATTTCCATGTTTATACAGATGGCGGTGCAGGTATTTCCATGTTTACAGAGATGGCGGTGTAGATATTTCCATGTTTATACAGATAACTTGTAAGTATTTCCATGTTTATAGAGATGGCGGTGTAGATATTTCGATATTTATAGAGATAACAGTGGAGATATTTCCATGTTTATAGAGATAGTGGTGTAGATATTTCCACGTTTATACTGATCGTGGTGTAGTTATTTCCATGTTTATAGAGATAGCGGTGTAGATATTTCCATGTTTATAGAGATGGCGTTGTAGATATTTCCATGTTTATACAGATCACGGTGTAGATATTTCCTTGTTTATGCAAATAGCGGTGTAGTTATTTCCATGTTTATACAGATAGCGGTGTAGATATTTCCTTGTTTATACAAATAGTAGTGTAGATATTTCCATGTTTATACAGATCACGGTGTAGATATTTCCTTGTTTATACAAATAGCGGTGTAGTTATTTCCATGTTTATACAGATAGCGGTGTAGATATTTCCATGTATATACAGATGGCTGTGTAGATATTTCCATGTTTATACAGATGGCTGTGTAGATATTTCCATGTTTATACAGATGACTTGTAGGTATTTCCATGTTTATACAGATGAAGGTGTAGATATTTCCATGTTTATAGAGATAGCTGTGTAGATATTTCCATGTTTCTACAGATAGCGGTGTAGATATTTCCATGTTTATACAGATCGCGGTGTAGATATTTCCATGTTTATGCAGATCGCGGTGTAGATATTTCCATGTTTCTACAGATAGCGGTGTAGATATTTCCATGTTTATACAGATCACCATCTAGATATTTCCATGTTTATGCCGATCGCGGTGTAGATATTTCCATGTTTATACAGATCGCGGTGTAGATATTTCCATGTTTTTACAGATATTTGTGTAGATATTTCCATGTTTACACAGATTGCTGTGTAGATATTTCCATCTTTCTACAGATGGCATTGTAGATATTTCCATGTTTATACAGATGGCGGTGTAGATATTTCCATGTTTATACAGATGGTGCTGTAGATATTTCCATGTTTATATAGATGGGGGTGTAGATATTACCATGTTTATACAGATAGCGGTGTAGATATTTCCAGGTTTCTACAGATAGCGGTGTAGATATTTCCATGTTTATACAGATGGCGGTGTAAATGTTTCCATGTTTATAGAGATGGCGGTGTAGATATTTCCATGTTTATACAGATATCGTTGTAAATATTTCCATGTTTATACAGATCACGGTGTAGATATTTCCATGTTTATAAAGATAGTGGTGTATATATTTCCATGTTTATACAGATAGCGGTGCAAATATTTCCATGTTTGTACAGATGGCGGTGTTGATATTTCCATCTATACACAGATGACCGTGTAGATATTTCCATGTTTATACAGATGGCGGCGCATATATTTCCATGGATATGTAGATGGAGCTGTAGATATTTCCTTGTTCATACAGATAGCGGTGTAGTTATTTCCATTTTTATAGATAGCTGTGTAGATATTTCCATATATGTACACATGGCTGTGTAGATATTTCCATGTTTATACAGATGGCGGTGTAGATATTTCCATGTTTATACAGATAACTTTGTAAGCATTTCCGTGTTTATACAGATGGCGGTTTAGATATTTCGATGTTTATAGAGATAGCAGTGGAGTTATTTCCATGTTTATACAGATGGCGGTGTAGATATTTCGATGTTTATAGAGATATCAGTGGAGATATTTCCATGTTTATACAGATACCGGTGTAGATATTTCCATGTTTATACTGATCGTGTTGTAGATATTTCCATGTTTATAGAGATGGAGGTGTAGATATTTCCATGTTCATAGAGATAGCGGTGTTGATTTTTCCATGTTTATAGAGATAGCGGTGTGGATATTTCCATGTTTATACAGATAGGGGTGTAGATATTTCCATGTTTATAGAGATGGCGGTGTAGATATTTCCATGTTTATACAGATCACGGTGTAGATATTTCCTTGTTTATACAAATAGCGGTGTAGTTATTTCCATGTTTATATAGATAGCGGTGTAGATATTTCCATGTATATACAGATGGCTGTGTAGATATTTCCATGTTTATACAGATGGCTGTGTAGATATTTCCATGTTTATACAGATGTCTTTGTAGTTTTTTCCATGTTTATACAGACCGCCGTGTTGGTATTTCCACGTTTATACAGATTGCGATGAAGATATTTCCATGTTTATACAGCTCGCGGTGCAGATATTTATATCTTTATACAGATGGCATTGTAGATATTTCATTATTCACACAGATGGCGGTGTAGATGTTTCCATGTTTATACAGATGGTGAAGTAGTTAGTTCCATGTTTATGAAGATGGCAGTGTAGATATTTTCATGTTTATAGAGATGGCGGTGTAGATATTTCCATGTTTATAGAGATAGCAGTGTAGATATTTCCATGTTAATACAGATGACTGTATAGCTATTTCCATGTTTTTACAGATGGCAGTGCAGATATTTCCATGTTTATAGAGATAGCTATGTAGATATTTCCATGTTTGTACAGATGGCGGTGTTGATATTTCCATCTAAACATGGATGGCCGTGTAGATATTTCCATGTTTATACAGATAGGGGTGTAGATATTTCCATGTTTATAGAGATGTCATTGTAGATATTTCCATGTTTATACAGATGACTGTATAGTTATTTCCATGTTTTTACAGTTGGCAGTGCAGATATTTCCATGTTTATATAGATAGCGGTGTAGATATTTCCATGTTTGTACAGATGGCGGTGCTGATATTTCCATCTATACACAGATGGCCGAGTAGATATTTCCATGTTTATACAGATGGCGGCGTAGATATTTCCATGCACATGCAGATCGCGGTGTAGTTATTTCCAGGTTTACACAGATAGCGGTGTAGATATTTCCATGTTTACACAGATGGTGGTGTAGATATTTCCGTGTTTATACACATGATGGAGTAGATACTTCCATCTTTATGGAGATGGCAGTTTAGATATTTTCATGTTTATAGAGATGGCGGTGTAGATATTTCCATATTTATAGAGATAGCGGTGTACATATTTCCATCTTTCAACAGATGGCAGTGTAGATATTTCCATGTTTATACAGATGGCCGTGTAGATGTTTCCATATTTATACAGACGTCTGTGTAGATATTTCCATGTGTATACAGATGGTATTGTAGGTATTTCCATGTATATACTGATGATGGTGTAGATATTTCAATGTATATTCAGATGACTGTGTAGATATTTCCATGTTTTTACAGATGGCAGTGTAGATATTTCCACGTTTAAACAGATAACGGTGGAGATATTTCCATGTTTATACAGACAGCAGTGGATATATTTCCATGTTTATACACATAGCGGTGTACATATTTCCATGTTTATAGAGACAGTGGTGTAGCTATTTCCATATTTATACAGATAGCGGTGCAGATATTTCCATGTTTACACAGATGCCTATGCAGTTATTTCCATATTTATACAGAGGGCTGTGTAGATATTTCTATGTTTATACAGACGGCAGTGTAGATATTTCCATGTTCCTACACATGACTGTGTAGGTATATCCATCTTTATACAGATGGCTTTGTAGATATTTCCATGTTTATAGAGATAGCGGTGCAGATATTTCCATGTTCATACAGATAGCGCTGTATATATTTCCATGTTTATACAGATCGTGGTGTAGATATTTCCATGTTTATACAGATACCGGTGTAGATATATCCATGTTTATACAGATGGCGTTGTAGATATTTCCATGTTTATACAGATAACTTTGTAAGTATTTCCATGTTTATACAGATGGCGGTGTAGATATTTCGATGTTTATAGAGATAGCAGTGGAGATATTTCCATGTTTATACAGATAGCGGTGTAGATATTTCCATGTTTATACTGATCGTGGTGTAGATATTTCCATGTTTATAGAGATGGCGGTGTAGATATTTCCATGTTCATAGAGATAATGTTGTTGATTTTTCCATGTTGATAGAGATAGCGGTGTGGATATTTCCATGTTTATACAGATGGGGTGTAGATATTTCCATGTTTATAGAGATGGCGGTGTAGATAATTCCATGGTTATACAGATCACGGTGCAGATATTTGCTTGTTAATACAAATAGCGGTGTAGTTATTTCCATGTTTATAGAGATTGCGGTGTAGATATTTCCATCTTTCTGCAGATGGCATTGTAGATATTTCCATGTTTATACAGATGGCGGTGTAGATATTTCCATGTTTATATAGATGGTGGTGTAGATATTACCATGTTTATACAGATAGTGGTGTAGATATTTCCATGTGTATACAGATCGTGGTGAAGATATTTCCATGTTTATACAGATAGCGGTTTAGATATTTCCATGTTTGTACAGATGGCGGTGTTGATATTTCCATCTATACACAGATGACCGTGTAGATATTTCCATGTTTATACAGATGGCGGTGCAGATATTTCCATGGATATGTAGATGGCGGTGTAGATATTTCCATGTTTATACAGATAGCGGTGTAGTTATTTCCATGTTTATATAGATAGCGGTGTAGATATTTCCATGTATATACACATGGCTGTGTAGATATTTCCATGTTTATACAGATGGCGGTGTAGATATTTCCATGTATATACACATGGCTGTGTAGATATTTCCATGTTTATACAGATGGCGGTGTAGATATTTCCATGTTTATACAGATAACTTTGTGAGTATTTCCATGTTTATACAGATGGCGGTGTAGACTTTTCAATGTTTATAGAGATAGCATTGGAGATATTTCCATGTTTATACAGATAGCCTTGTAGATATTTCAATGTTTATTCTGATCACGGTGTAGATATTTCCATGTTTATAGAGATCGCGGTGTAGATATTTCCATGTTCATAGAGATAGCGGTGTTGATTTTTCCATGTTTATAGAGATAGCTGTGTGGATATTTCCATGTTTACACAGATAGGGGTGTAGATATATCCATGTTTATAGAGATGGCGGTGTAGATATTTCCATTTTTATACAGATCACGGTGTAGATATTTCCATGTTTATACAGATCGCGGTGTAGATGTTTCCATGTTTATACAGATCATGGTGTAGATATTTCCTTTTTTATACAGATCGCAGTTTTGACATTACCACGTTTATAGGGATAGCGGTGCAAATATTTCCACATTTATACAGATAGCGGTGTAGTTATTAGCATGTTTATACAGATAGCGGTGTAGATATTTCCATGAATAAACAGATGTCTGTGTATATATTTCCATGCTTAAAAAGATCGCGGTGAAGATACTTCCTTGTTTATACAAATAGCGGTGTAGTTATTTCCATGTTTATACAGATAGCGGTGTAGATATTTCCATGTATATACAGATTGCTGTGTAGATATATCCATGTTTATACAGATGTGTGTGTGGATATTTCCATGTTTATACAGATGACTTTGTAGGTATTTCCATGTTTATGCAGATGGCGGTGTAGGTATTTCCATGTTTATAGAGATAGCTGTGTAGATATTTCCATGTTTATACAGGTAGTGGTGTAGATATTTCCATGTTTATACTGATCGCCGTGTAGAAATTTCCATGTTTATACAGACAGCAGTTGAGATATTTCCATGTTTATACACATAGTGGTGTACATATTTCCATGTTTATAGAGACAGCGGTGTAGGTATTTCCATGTTTATACAGGTAGCGGTGCAGATATTTCCATGTTTATACAGATGCCTTTGCAGATTTTTCCATATTTATACAGAGGGCTGTGTAGATATTTCCATATTTATACAGATGGCAGTGTAGATATTTCCATGTTCCTACACATTACTGTGTAGGTATTTCCATGTTAATACAGATGGCTTTGTAGATATTTCCATGTTTATAGAGATAGCGGTGCAGATATTTCCATGTTTAGACAGATAGCGGTTTAAATATTTCCATGTTTATACAGATCGTGGTGTAGATATTTCCATGTTTATACAGATACCGGTGTAGATATTTCCATGTTTATACTGATCGCAGTGTAGATATTTCCATGTTTATAGAGATAGCGGTGTAGATATTTCCATGTTTGTACAGATGGCGGTGTTGATGTTTCCATCTATACACAGATTGCCGTGTAGGTATTTCCATCTGAATACAAATGGCATTGTAGATATTTCCATGTTTATACAGATGGTGGTGTAGATATTTCCATGTTCATACAGATGACTGCATAGGTATTTCCATGTTTTTACAGATGGCATTGTAGATATATCCATGTTTATAGAGATAGCAGTGTAGATATTTCCATGTTTATACAGATGGCGGTGTAGATATTTCCAAGTTTATACAGATAGCCTTGTAAATATTTCCATATTTATACAGATCACGGTGTAGGTATGTCTATGTTTATAGAGATAGCGGTGTAGATATTTCCATGTTTATACAGATAGCGATGTAGGTAATTCCATGTTTATACAGACCGCGGTGTAAATATTTCCATGTTTATACAGATAACATAGCAGATATTTCCATGTTTGTACAGATGGCGGTGTTGATATTTCCATCTATACACAGATGACCGTGTAGATATTTCCATGTTTATACAGATGGTGTCACAGATATTTCTATGGATATGTAGATGGCGGTGTAAATATTTCCATGTTTATACAGAAAGAGGTGTAGTTATTTCCATGTTTATATACATAGCGGTGTAGATATTTCCATGTATATACACATGGCTGTGTTGATATTTCCATGTTTATACAGATGGCATTATAGATATTTCCATGTTTATGCAGATAACTTTGTAAGTATTTCCATGTTTATACAGATGGCGGTGTAGATAGTTCGATGTTTATAGAGATAGCAGTGGAGATATATCCATGTTTTTACAGATAGCGGTGTAGATATTCCCATGTTTATACTGATCGCGGTATAGATATTTCCATGTTTATAGAGATGGCGGTGTAGATATTTCCATGTTCATAGAGATAGCGGTGTTGATTTTTCCATGTTTATAGAGATAGTGGTGTGGATATTTCCATGTTTATACAGATAGGGGTGTAGATATTTCCATGTATATACAGATTGCTGTGTAGATATATCCATGTTTATACAGATATCTGTGTGGATATTTCCATGTTTATACAGATGACTTTGTAGGTATTTCCATGTTTATGCAGATGGCGGTGTAGGTATTTCCATGTTTATAGAGATAGCTGTGTAGATATTTCCACGTTTATACAGAGAGCGGTGTAGATAATTCCATGTTTATACTGATCGCGGTGCAGAAATTTCCATGTTTATACAGACGGCAGTTGAGATATTTCCATGCTTATACAGATAGCGGTGTAGATATTTCCATGTTTATACTGATCACGGTGTAGATATTTCCATGTTTGTACAGATGGCGGTGTAGATATTTCCATATTTATACAGATGTCTGTGTAGGTATTTCCATGTGTATACAGATGGTATTCTAGGTATTTCCATGTTTATACAGACGGTGGTGTAGATATTTCCATGTTTATTCGGGTGACTGTGTAGATATTTCCATGTTTTTACAGATGGCAGTGTAGATATTTCAATGTTTATAGAGATGGCGCTGTAGATATTTCCATGTTTATACAGATAAACGTGGAGATATTTCCATGTTTACACAGACAGCAGTGGAGATATTACCATGTTTATACACATAGCGGTGTACATATTTCCATGTTTATAGAGATAGCAGTGTAGGTATTTCCATGTTTATACAGAGAGCGGTGCGGATATTTCCATGTTTATACAGATGCCTATGCAGATATTTCCATATTTATACAGAGAGCTGTGTCGATATTTCCATGTTTATACAGATGGCAGTGTAGATATTTCCATGTTCCTACACATGACTGTGTTTTTATTTCCATGTTTATGCAGATGGCTTTTCAGGTATTTCCTTGTTTATAGAGATTGCGGTGTAGATATTTCCACGTTTATGCAGATAGCGGTGTAAATATTTCCATGTTTTATACCGACCGTGGTGTAGATATTTCCATATTTATACAGATAACGGTGTACATATTTCCATGTTTATACAGACTGCAGCGTAGATATTTCCATGTTTATACTGATAGCGGTGTAGATATTTCCATGTCTGTACAGATGGCGGTGTTGATCTTTCCATCTATACACAGATTGCCGTGTAGGTATTTCCATGTGTATACAGATGGCATTGTAGATATTTCCATGTTTATACAGATGATGGTGCAGATATTTCCAAGTTTCTACAGATGGCATTGTAGGTATTTCCATGTTTATACAGATAACGGTGTAGATATTTCCATGTTTATACAGATAGCGGTGTAAATATTTCCATGTTTATACAGATCACGTTGTAGATATACCCATGTTTATAGAGATAGCGGTGTAGATATTTCCATGTTTATACAGATAGCGGTTTAGGTATTTCCATGTATATACAGGCCACGGTGTAGATGTTTCCATGTTGATACAGATTGCGGTGCAGATATTTCCATGTTTGTACATTTGGCGGTGTTGATATTTCCATCTATACACAGATGACCGTGTAGATATTTCCATGTTTATACAGATGGCGGTGCAGATATTTCCATGGATATGTAGATGGCGGTGTAGATATTTCCATGTTTATAGAGATGGCGGTGTAGTTATTTCTATGTTTATAGAGATAGCGGTGTAAATATCTCCATGTTTATAGAGATGGTGGTGTAAGTATTTTCGTGTTTATAGAGATATTGGTGTAGATATTTCCTTGTGTATACAGATAACGGTGTTGGTATTTCCATGTTTACACAGATAGCGGTGTAGATATTTGCATGTTTATACTGATCGCGGTGCAGAAATTTCCATGTTTATACAGACGGCAGTGTAGATATTTCCATGTCTATACAGATAGCGGTGTAGATATTTCCATGTCTATCGAGAAAGCGGTGTAGTTATTTCCATATTTATACAGATTGCGGTGTAGATATTTCCACTTTTATACAAATGTCGGTGTAGATATTTCCATGTTTATGCAGATGGCAGTGACGATATTTCCAAGTTTACAGATAGTGGTGTAGATATTTCCATGTTTATACAGATGGCGGTGTAGATACATCCATGTTTCTGAAGATGGCGGTGTAGGTATTTTCATGTTTATAGAGATGGCGGTGTAGATATTTCCATGTTTATACAGACGTCTGTGTAGATATTTCCAGGTTTATGCAGATAGCGGTGTAGATATTTCCATGTTTATAGAGATGGCGGTCTAGTTATTTCTAAGTTTATAGACATAGCTGTATAAATATTTCCATGTTTATAGAGATGATGGTGTAAGTATTTTCATGTTTATAGAGACAGCGGTGTAGATATTTACATGTTTATACAGATGGCGGTGTTGGTATTTCCATGTTTATACAGATAGCGGTGTAGATAATTCCATGTTTATACAGCTCGCGGTGTAGATATTTCCATCTTTATACAGATGGCGGTGTAGATATTTCCATGTTTATACAGATGGCGGTGTAGATACATGAATGTTTCTGAAGATGGCGGTGTAGATATTTTCATGTTTATAGAGATAGCGGTGTAGTTATTTCCATATTTATACAGATTGTGGTGTAGATATTTCCATCTTTATACAGATGGCGGTGTAGATATTTCCATGTTTATACAGATGGCAGTGAAGATATTTCCATATTTATACAGATAGTGGTGTAGATATTTCCATGTTTATACAGATGGCGGTGCAGATACATCCATGTTTCTGAAGATGGCGGTGTAGATATTTTCATGTTTATAGAGATGGAGGTGTTGATATTTCCATGTATATAGAGATAGCAGTGTAGATATTTTCATGTTTATAGAGAAAGCGGTGTAGGTATTTCCGTGTTTATACAGATGGCAGTGTAGATATTTCCATGTTTATGCAGATGGCGGTGTAGATATTTCCATGTTTACAGAGATGGCGGTGTAGTTATTTCTATGTTTATAGAGATAGCGGTGTAAATATCTCCATGTTTATAGAGATGGTGGTGTAAGTATTTTCATGTTTATAGAGATAGTGCTGTAGATATTTCCTTGTTTATACAGATAACGGTGTTGGTATTTCCATGTTTACACAGATAGCAGTGTAGATATTTCCGTGTTTATACAGATCGCGGTATAGATATTTCCTTGTCTATACAGATAGCGGTGTAGTTATTTCCATATTTATACACATTGCGGTGTAGATATTTCCATCTTTATACAGATGGCGGTGTAGATATTTCCATGTTTATACAGATGGCAGTTAAGATATTTCCATATTTATACAGATAGTGATGTTGATATTTCCATGTTTATACAGATAGCGGTGTAGATACATCCATGTTTCTGAAGATGGCGGTGTAGATATTTTCATGTTTATAGAGATGGAGGTGTAGATATTTCCATGTATAAAGAGATAGCAGTGTAGATATTTTCATGTTTATACAGAAAGCGGTGTAGGTATTTCCATGTTTATACAGATGGCAGTGTAGATATTTCCATGTTTATACAGATATCGGTTTAGATATTTCCATGTTTATAGAGATAGCAGTGTAGGTATTTCCATCTTTGCACAGACTGCGGGGTAGGTATTGCCAAACTTACACAGAGAGCGGTGTAGATATTTCGAAGTTTACACAAATAGCTGTGTAGATATTTCCATGTTTACAGAGATAGCATTGCAGATATTTCCATGTTTATACAGATTGCGGTGTAGTTATTTCCATGTTGATACAGATATCGGTGTAGATATTTCAATGTTTATACAAGTAGCGGTGTAGAAATTCCCATGTTTATACAGATCGCTTTGTAGACATATCCATCTTTCTACAGATGTCAGTGTAGATATTTCCAAGTTTATACAGATGGCAGTGTAGATATTTCCATGTTTATACAGATGTCTGTGTAGATATTTCCATGTTTATGCAGATAGCGGTGTAGATATTTCCATATTTATAGAGATGGCAGTCTAGTTATTTCTAAATTTATAGAGATAGCTGTGTAAATATTACCATTTTTATAGAGATGGTGGTGTAAGTATTTTCATGTTTATAGAGATATCGGTGCAGATATTTCCATGTTTATACAGATAGCGGTTTAGGCATTTCCATGTTTATACAGATAGCGGTGTAGACATTTCCATGTTTATACAGCTGGCGGTGTAGATATTTCCATCTTTATACAGATGGCAGTGTAGATATTTCCACGTTTATACAGATATCGGTGTAGATATTTCCATGTCTATAGAGATAGCGGTGTAGTTATGTCCATATTTATACAGATTGCGGTGTAGATATTTCCATCTTTATACAGATGGCGGTGAAGCTATTTCCATGTTTATGCAGATAGCGGTATAGGTTTTCCACGTTTATAGAAATAGCGGTGTAGATATTTCCATATTTGTACAGATGACTGTGTGGTCTTTTCCATGTGTATTCAGATGGCAGTGTAGACCTTTCCATGTTTATACAGATGGAGGTGTAGATATTTCCATGTTTATACAGATGATTGTGTAGATATTTCCGTATTTTTACAGATGGCGGTGTAGATATTTCCATGTATATACAGATATCGGTGTCACTATTTCCATGTTTCCAGAGATAGCGTTGTAGATATTTCCATGTTTATACAGATAGCGGTGGAGATATTTCCCTGTTTATACAGATAGCGATGTAGATATTTCTATGTTTATACACATAGCGGTGCAGATATTTCCATGTTTATAGAGATAGCAGTGTAGATATTTCCATGTTTATACAGATGGCTGTGTAGATATTTCCATGTTTGTACAGATGGCGGTGTAGTTATTTCCATGTTTATACAGATGACGCTGTAGATATTTCCATATTTACACAGATGGCAGTGTAGATATTTCCATGTTTATACAGATATCGGTGTAGATATTTCCATCTTTACAGAGATTGCGGTGTAGGTATTTCCATCTTTGCACAGATTGCGGTGTAGCTATTGCCAAATTTACACAGATAGCAGTGTAGATATTTCCAAGTTTACACAGATAGCTCTGTAGATATTTCCATGTTTACAGAGATAGCATTGTAGATATTTCCATGTTTATACAGATTGCGGTGTAGTTATTTCCATGTTGATACAGATAGCGGTGTAGATATTTCCATGTGTATATAGGTAGCTGTGTAGATATTCCCAGGTTTATACAGATCGCTTTGTAGACATTTCCATCTTTCTACAGATGTCAGTGTAGTTATTTCCAAGTTTATACGGAATGCAGTGTAGATATTTCCATGTTTATACAGATGTCTGTGTAGATATTTCCATGTTTATGCAGATGGCAATGTAGATATTTCCATGTTTATAGAGATGGCGGTGTAGTTATTTCTATGTTTATAGAGATAGCGGTTTAAATATCTCCATCTTTATAGAGATGATGGTGTAAGTATTTTCATGTTTATAGAGATAGCGGTGTAGATATTTCCATGTTTATACATATAATGTTGTTGGTATTTCCATGTTTATACAGATAGCGGTGTAGATATTTCCATGTTTATAAAGCTCGCGGTGTAGATATTTCCATCTTTATACAGATGGCAGTGTAGATATTTCCATGTTTATAGAGATAGCGGTGTAGATATTTACATGTCTATTGAGGTAGCGGTGTAGGTATTTCCATATTTATACAGATTGCGGTGTAGATATTTCCAGCTTTATACAGATGGCGGTGTAGATATTTCCATGTTTATACAGATGGCAGTGAAGATATTTCCATGTTTAAACAGATAGTGGTGTAGATATTTCCATGTTTATACAGATTGCGGTGTAGATACATCCATGTTTCTGAAGATGGCGGTGTAGATATTTTCATGTTTATAGAGATGGCCGTGTAGATATTTCCAAGTATGTAGAGATTGCAGTGTAGATATTTCCATGTTTATAGAGAAATCGGTGTAGGTATTTCCATGTTTATAGAGATAGCGGTGTGGATACTTGCATATTTATACAGATAGCGGTGTAAGTATTTCCATGTTTATACAGATGGCCGTGTAGATATTTCCTTATTTATACAGATATCTGTGTAGATATTTCCAGGTTTAAACAGAGAGTGGTGTAGATATTTCCACGTTTTACAGATGGCGGTGTAGATATTTCCATCTTTATACAGATAGCGGTGCAGATATTTCCATGTTTACACAAATAGCCGTGTAGATATTTCTATGTTTACACAGTTAGAGTTGCAGATATTTCCATGTTTATAAACAAAGCGGTGCAGATATTTCCATGTTTATACAGATAGCGGTGTGGCTATTTCCATGTTTATACAGATAGCGGTGTGGGTATTTACATGTTTATACAGATAGCGGTATAGATATTTCCATGTTTATAGAGATGACTGTCTAGATATTTCCATGTTTTTACAGCTTTCCCTGTAGATATTTCCATGTTTATACAGATGGTGGTGTAGATATTTCCATGTTTATACAGATGACTGTGAAGTTATTTCCATGTTTATACAGATGTCAGTGTAGATATTTTCATGTTTATAGAGATAACGATGTAGATATTTCCATGTTTATACAGATAGCGGTGTAGATCTTTCCAGGTTTATACAGATAGCAGTGTAGATATTTCGATGTTTATACAGATAGCGGTGTAGATATTTCCATATTTATAGAGATGGTGTTGTAGGTATTTCCACGTTTATAGAGATAGCGGTGTAGATATTTCCATGTTTATTCAACTCGCAGTGCAGATATTTCCATCTTTATACAGATGGCAGTGCAGATATTTCCATCTTTATACAGATGGCAGTGAAGATTTTTCCATGTTTATACAGATATCGGTGTAGATATTTCCATGTCTATAGAGATAATGTTGTAGTTATTTCTATATTTATACAGATTGCGGTGCAGATATTTCCATCTTTATACAGATGGCAGTGAAGATATTTTCATGTTTATACAGATAGTGGTGTAGATATTTCCATGTTTATACAGATGGCGGTGTAGATACATCCATTTTTCTGAAGATGGCAGTGTAGATATTTTCATGTTTATAGAGATGGAGGTGTAGATATTTCCATGTATATAGAGATGGCAGTGTAGATATTTTCATGTTTATAGAGAAAGCGGTGTAGGCATTTCCATGTTTATACAGATATCGATGTAGATATTTCCATGTTTACAGAGATAGCAGTGTAGGTATTTCCATCTTTACCCAGATTGCGGTGTAGGTATTGCCAAATTTACACAGATAGCGGTGTACATATTTCCAAGTTCACACAGATACCTGTGTAGATATTTCCATGTTTACAGAGATAGCATTGTAGATACTTCCATGTTTATACAGATTGCGGTGTAGTTATTTCCATGTTGATACAGATAGTGCTGTAAATATTTCCATGTTTATACAGGTAGCGGTGTAGAAATTCCCACGTTTATACAGATCGCTTTGTAGACATTTCCATTTTTCTACAGATGTCAGTGAAGATATTTCCAAGTTTAAACAGATGGCAGTGTAGATATTTCCATGTTTATACAGATGTCTGTGTAGATATTTCCATGTTTATTCAGATGGCGGTGTAGATATTTCCATATTTATAGAGATGGTGGTGTAGTTATTTCTATGTTTATAGAGATAGCGGTGTAAATATCTCCATGTTTATAGAGATGGTGGTGAAAGTATTTTCATGTTTCTAGAGATATCGGTGTAGATATTTCCGTGTGTATACAGATAACGGTGTTGGTATTTCCATGTTTATACAGATAGTGCTGTAGATATTTGCATGTTTATACAGCTCGCGGTGTAGATATTTCCATCTTTATACAGATGGCAGTGTAGATGTTTCCATGTTTATACAGATAGCGGTGTAGATATTTCCATGTCTATCGAGAAAGCGGAGTAGTTATTTCCATATTTATACAGATTGCGGTGTAGATATTTCCATATTTATACAAATGTCAGTGTAGATATTTCCATGTTTATGCAGATGGCAGTGAAGATATTTCCAAGTTTGCAGATAGTGCTGTAGATATTTCCATGTTTATACAGATGGGGGTGTAGATACATCCATGTTTCTGAAGATGGCGGTGTAGGTATTTTCATGTTTATAGAGATGGCGGTGTAGATATTTCCATGTTTATACAGACGTCTGTGTAGATATTTCCAGGTTTATGCAGATAGCGGTGTAGATATTTCCATGTTTATAGAGATGGCTGTCTAGTTATTTTTAAGTTTATAGAGATAGCGGTGTAAATATTTCCATGTTTATAGAGATGATGGTGTAAGTATTTTCATGTTTATAGAGATAGCGGTGTAGATATTTACATGTTTATACAGATGACGGTGTTGGTATTTCCATATTTATACAGATAGCGGTGTAGATATTTCCAAGTTTATACAGCTCACGGTGTAGATATTTCCATCTTTATACAGATGGCAGTGTAGATATTTCCATGTTTATACAGATGGCGGAGTAGATAGTTCCATGTTTATGGAGATGGCAGTGTAGATATTTTCATGTTTATAGAGATGGCGGTGTAGTTATTTCCAGGTTTATTGAGATAGCACTGTAGATATTTACATGTTTATACAGATGGCTGTGTAGATATTTCCATGTCATTACAGATGGCATTGTAGACATTTCCATGTTTATACAGATGACTGTACAGGTATTTCCATGTTTTTACAGATGGCAGTGCATATATTTCCATGTTTATAGAGATAGCGGTGTAGATATTTCCATGTTTGCACAGATGGCAGTGTTGATATTTCCATCTATAAATAGATGGCCGTGTAGATATTTCCATGTTTATACAGATGGCGGCATAGATATTTCCATGGATATTCAGATGGCGGTGTAGGTATTTCCATGTTTATACGGATAGCGGTGTAGATATTTCCATGTTTACACTGTTGGTGGTGTAGATATTTCCGTGTTTATACACAAGGCGAAGTAGATACCTCCATCTTTATGGAGATGGCAGTGTATTTTATTTTCATGTTTATAGAGATAGCGGTGTAGATATTTCCATCTTTCTACAGATGGCAGTGTAGATATTTCCATGTTTATACAGATGGCGGTGAAGATATTTCCATATTTATACAGATGTCTGTGTAGATATTTCCATCTGTATTCAGATGGTATTGTAGGTATTTCCATGTTTATACAGATGGTGGTGTAGATATTTCCATGTTTATTCAAATGACTGTGTAGATATTTCCATGTTTTTACAGATGGCAGTGTAGATATTTCAAAGTTTATAGAGATGGCGCTGTAGAAATTTCCATGTTTAAACAGATAACGGTGGAGATATTTACATGTTTATACAGACAGCAGTGGAGATATTTCCATGTTTATACACATAGCGGTGCAGATATTTCTATGTTTATACAGATGCCTATGCAGATATTTCCATATTTATACAGAGGGCTGTGTAGATATTTCCATGTTTATACAGATGGCAATGTAGATATTTCCATGTTCCTCCACATGACTGTGTAGGTATTTCCATGTTTATACAGATGACTTTCTAGATATATCCATGTTTATAGAGACAGCGGTGCAGTTATTTCCATGTTTATACACATAGCGGTGTAAATATTTCCATGTTTATACAGATCGTGGTGTAGATATTTCCATGTTTATACAGATACCGGTGTAGATATTTCCATGTTTATAGAGATAGCGGTGTAGATATTTCCATGTTTGTACAGATGGCGTTGTTGATGTTTCCATCTATACACAGGTTGCCGTGTAGGTATTTCCATATGTATACAGATGGCATTGTAGTTATTTCCATGTTTATACAGATAGCAATGGTGATATTTCCATGCTTATACAGATGGAGGTGGAGATATTTCCATGTTAATAGACACAGCGGTATAGATATTTCCATGTTCATACAGATAGCTATGTAGATATTTCCATGTTTACCGAGATAGTAGTGTAGATATTTCCATCTATGCACAGATTGCTGTGTAGATATTTCCATGTTTACACAGATAGCTGTGTAGATATTTCCATGTTTACAAACATAGCGTTGTAGATATTTCCAAGTTTATACAGATTGCGGTGTAGATATGTCCATGTTTATTCAGATAGCGGTGTAGATATTTCATTGTTTATAGAGATAGCGTTGTAGATATTTCCATGTTTATACAGATGGCTGTGTAGATATTTCCATGTGTGTACAGATGGCGGTGTAGATATTTCCATGTTTATACAGATGGCGGTGTAGATATTTCCATGTTTATACAGATAGCAGTGAAGATATTTCCAGGTTTATACAGATAGTGGTGTAGATATTTCCATGTTTATGCAGATGGCGGTGTAGATACATCCATGTTTCTGAAGATGGCGGTGTAGTTATTTTCATGTTTATACAGATGGCGGTGTAGATATTTCCATGTATATAGAAATTGCAGTGTAGATATTTCCATGTTTATAGTGAAAGCGGTGTAGGTATTTCCATGTTTATAGAGATAGCGGTGTAGATATTTCCATATTTATACATATAGCGGTGTAGGTAATTCCATGTTTATACAGATTGCGGTGTAGATATTTCCATGTTTCTACAGATGGCGGTGTAGATATTTCCTGGTTTATACAGACAGCGGTGTAGATATTTCCATGTTTATAGAGGTAGCGCTGTAGATATTTCCATGTTTACAGAGATTGCGGTGTAGTTATTTCCATCTCTGCACAGATTGCCATGTAGATATTTCCATGTTTACGTGGATAGCTGTGTAGATATTTCCACGTTTACACAGATAGCTCTGTAGATATTTCCATGTATACACACATAGCGTTGTGGATATTTCCCAGTTTATACAGATTGCGGTGTAGATATGTCCATGTTTATACAGATAGCGGTGTGGATATTTTCATGTTTATAGAGATGGCGGTGGAGATATTTCCATGTTTATACAGATGTCTGTGTAGATATTTCCATGTTTATGCAGATAGCGGTGTAGATATTTCCATGTTTATAGAGATGGCGGTCTAGTTATTTCTTAGTTTATAGAGATAGCTGTGTAAATACTTGCATGTTTATAGAGATGGTGGTGTAAGTATTTTCATGTTTATAGAGATAGCGGTGTAGATATTTCCATATTTATACAGATAAGGGTGTTGGTATTTCCATGTTTATACAGATAGCGGTGTACATATTTCCACGTTTATACAGCTTGCGGTGTAGATATTTCCATCTTTATACAGATGGGAGTGGAGATATTTCCATGTTTATACAGATAGCGGTGTAGATATTTCCATGTATATACAGATGGCGGTGTAGGTATTTTCATGTTTATAGAGATGGCGGTGTAGATATTTCCATGTTTATACAGATGTCTGTGTAGATATTTCCAGGTTTATGCAGATAGCGGTGTAGATATTTCCATGTTTATAGAGATGGTGGTCTAGTTATTTCTAAGTTTATAGAGATAGCGGTGTAAATATTACCATGTTTATAGACATGGTGGTGTAAGTATTTTCATGTTTATAGAGATAGCAGTGTAGATATTTACATGTTTATACAGATAGCGATGTTGGTATTTCCATGTTTATACAGATAGCGGTGTAGATATTTTCATGTTTACAGAGATAGCGGTGTAGTTATTTCCATATTTATACAGATTGCGGTGTAGATATTTCCATCTTTATTCAGATGGCGGTGTAGATATTTCCATGTTTATACAGATGGCTGGGAAGATATTTCCATATTTATATAGATAGTGGTTTACATATTTCCATGTTTATACAGATGTCGGTGTAGATACATCCATGTATCTGAAGATCGTGGTGTAGATATTTTCATATTTATGGAGAGGGAGGTGTAGATATTTCCATGTATATAGAGATAACAGTGTAGGTATTTTCATGTTTATAGAGAAAGTGGTGTAGGTATTTCCATGTTTATACAGATGGCAGTGTGGATATTTCCATGTTTATACAGATATCGGTGTAGATATTTCCATGTTCACAGAGATAGTGGTGTAGATATTTCGATCTCTGCACAGATTGCGGTGTAGGTTTTGCCAAAATTACAGAGATTGCGGTGTAGATATTTCCAAGTTTACACAGATATCTGTGTAGATATTTCCATGTTTACAGAGATAGCATTGTAGATATTTGCATGTTTATACAGATTGCGGTGTAGTTATTTCCATGTTGATGCAGATAGCGGTGTAGATATTTCCATGTTTATACAGATGGCGGCGCAGATATTTCTATGGATATGTAGATGGCGGTGTAGATATTTCCATTTTCATACAGATAGCGGTGTAGTTATTTCCACGTTTATATACAGAGCGGTGTAGATATTTCCATGTATGTACACATGGCTGTGTAGATACTTCCATGTTTATACAGATGGCGGAGTAGATATTTCCATGTTTATGCTGATAACTTTGTAAGTATTTCCATGTTTATACAAATGGCGGTGTAGATATTTCCATGTTTATACAGATAACATTGTAAGTATTTCCATGTTTATACAGATGGCGGTGTAGATATTTCTATGTTTATAGAGATAGCAGTGGAGATATTTCCATGTTTATACAAAGAGCGGTGTAGTTATTTCCATGTTTATATACATAGCGGTGTAGATATTTCCATGTATATACACATGGCTGTGTAGATATTTCCATGTTTATACAGATGGCGGTGTAGATATTTCCATGTTCATAGAGATAGCGGTGTTGATATTTCCATGTTTATAGAGATAGCTCTGTGGATATTTCCATGTTTATACAGATAGGGGTGTAGATATTTCCATGTTTATAGAGATGGCGGTGTAGATATTTCCATGTATATACAGATCACGGTGTAGATATTTCCATGTTTATAGAGATGGCGGTGTAGATATTTCCATGTTTATACAGATCACGGTGTAGATATTTCCATGTTTATACAGATCGCGGTGCTGATTTTACCAAGTTTGTAGGGATAGCGGTGCAAATATTTCCACATTTATACAGATAGCGGTGTAGTTATTAGCATATTTATACAGATAGCCGTGTAGATATTTCCATGTGTAAACAGATGTCTGTGTATATATTTCCATGTTTAAACAGATGGCGGTGTAGTTATTTCCTTGTTTATACAAATAGCTGTGTAGTTATTTCCATGTTTTTACAGATAGCGGTGTAGATATTTCCATGTATATACAGATGGCTGTGTAGATATTTCCATGTTTATACAGATGACTTTGTAGGTATTTCCATGTTTATACAGATGGCGGTGTAGGTATTTCCATGTTTATAGAGATAGCTCTGTAGATATTTCCATATTTATACAGATAACGGTGTAGTTATTTCCATGTTTATACAGATAGCGGTGTAGTTATTTCCATGTTTATAGAGATAGCGGTGTCGATATTTCCATGTTTATACAGATAGCGGTTTAGATATTTCCATGTTTATACAGACCGCGGTGTAGATATTTCCATGTTTATACAGATAGCGGTGCAGCTATTTCCATGTTTGTACAGATGTCAGTGTTGATATTTCCATCTATACACAGATGACCGTGTAGATATTTTCATGTTTATACAGATGGCGGCGCAGATATTTCCATGGATATGTAGATGGCGGTGTAGATATTTCCATGTTTATACACACGTCTGTGTAGATATTTCCATGTTTATACATATGGCTGTGTAGATATTGCCATGTTTACACAGATGACTTTGTAGGTATTTCCATGTTTATACCGATTGCGGTGTAGATATTTCCATGTTTATAGAGATGGCTGTGTAGATATTTCCATGTTTATACAGATAGCTGTGTAGATATTTCCGTGTTTATACTGATCGCGGTGTAGATATTTCCGTGTTTATACAAATCGCGGTGTAGATATTTCCATGTTCCTACACATGACTGTGTTGGTATTTCCATGTTTATACAGATGGCTTTGTAGATATTTCCATGTTTATAGAGATAGCGGTGTAGATATTTCCATGTTTATACAGATAGCTTTGTAAGTATTTCCATGTTTATTCATATCGTGGTGTAGATATTTCCATGTTTATACAGATACCGGTGTAGAAATTTCCTTCTTTATACAGACCACAGTGTAGATATTTCCATGTTTTTACAGATAGCGGAGTAGATATTTCCATGTTTGTTCAGATGGCGGTGTTGTTTCCATCTATACACAGATTGCCGTTTAGGTATTTCCATGTGTATACAGATGGCATTGTAGATATTTCCAAGTTCATATAGATGGTGGTGTAGATATTTCCATGTATATACAGTTGACTGTGAAGATATTTCCATTTTTATACAGATAGTGGTGTAGGTATTTCCATATTTAAACAGATAGCAGTGGTGATATTTCCATGTTTACACAGAGAGCGATGTAGATATTTCCATGTTTATACAGATAGCATTGTAGGTATTTCTATGTTTATGGAGGTAGAGGTGTAGATATTTCCATGTTTATACAGATCGCAGTGTAAATATTTCCATGTTTATATATATCACGGTGTAGGTATTTCCATGTTTATAGAGATAGCGGTGTAGATATTTCCATGTTTATACAGATAGCGGTTTAGATATTTCCATGTTTATACAGATGGCGGTGTTGACATTTCCATCTATACACAGATGACCGTGTAGATATTTCCATGTTTATACAGATGGCGGCGCAGATATTTCCATTGGTATTTAGATGGCGGTGTAGATATTTCCATGTTTATACAGATAGCGGTGTAGTAATTTCCATGTTTATATAGATAGCTGTGTAGATATTTCCATGTATATACACATGGCTGTGTAGATATTTCCATGTTGATACAGATGGCGGTGTAGATATTTCTATGTTTATACCGATAACTTTGTTACTATTTCCATGTTTATACAGATGGCGGTGTAGATATTTCAATGTTTATAGAGATAGCAGTGGAGATATTTCCATGTTTATAGAGATAGCGGTGTAGATATTTCCACGTTTATACTGATCGCTGTGTAGATATTTCCAGGTTTATAGAGATGGCGGTGTAGATATTTCCATGTTCATTGAGATAGCGATGTTGATTTTTCCATGTTTATAAATATAGCGGTGTGGATATTTCCATGTTTATACAGATAGGGGTGTAGATATTTCCATCTTTATAGAGATGGCGGTGTAGATATTTGCATGTTTATACAGATCATGGTGTAGATATTTCCATGTTTATACAGATCATGGTGTAGATAATTCCATGTTTATACAGATCGCGGTGTTGATATTACCATGTTTATAGGGATAGCGGTGCAAATATTTCCACATTTATACAGATAGCGGTGTAGTTATTAGCATGTTTATACAGATAGTGGTGTAGATATTTCCGTGTATAAACAGATGTCTGTGTATATATTTCCATGTTTAAACAGATGGCGGTGCAGATATTTCCTTGTTTGTACAAATAGCTTTGTAGATATTTCCATGTTTATACAGATCACGGTGTAGATATTTCCTTGTTTATACAAATAGCGGTGTAGTTATTTCAATGTTTATACAGATAGCGGTGTAGATATTTCCTTGTTTATTCAAATAGCGGTGTAGATATTTCCATGTTAATACAGATCACTGTGTAGATATTTCCTTGTTTATACAAATAGCGGTGTAGTTATTTCCATGTTTATACAAATAACGGTGTAGATATTTCCATGTATATACAGATGGCTGTGTAGATATTTCCTTGTTTATACAAATAGCGGTGTAGTTATTTCCATGTTTATACAGATAGCAGTGTAGATATTTCCATGTATATACAGTTGGCTGTGTAGATATTTCCATGTTTATATAGACGGCCGTGTAGATATTTCCATTTTTATACAGATGACTTTGTAGCTATTTCCATGTTTATACAGATGGCAGTGCAGATATTTCCATGTTTATACAGATAACTTTGTAAGTAACTCCATGTTTATACAGATGGTGGTGTAGATATTTCGATGTTTATAGAGATAGCAGTGGAGATATTTCCATGTTTATACAGATAGCGGTGAGGATATTTCCATGTTTATACTGATCACGGTGTAGATATTTCCATGTTTATAGAGATGGCGGTGTAGATATTTCCATGTTCATAGAGATAGCGGTGTTGATTTTTCCATGTTTATAGAGATAGCTGTGTGGATATTTCCATGTTTATACAGATAGGGGTGTAGATATTTCCATGTTTATAGAGATGGCGCTGTAGATATTTCCCTGTTTATAAAAATAGCGGTGTAGATATTTTCATGTTTATATAGATAGCGGTGTTGATATTTCCATGTATACACATGGCTCTGTAGATATTTCCATGTTTATACAAATGGCGGTGTAGATATTTCCATGTTTATAGAGATAACTTTGTAACTATCTCCATGTTTATACAGATGGCGGTGTAGATATTTCGATGTATATAGAGATAGCAGTGGAGATATTTCCATGTTTATACAGATAGCGGTGTAGATATTTCCATGTTTATACTGATCACGGTGAAGATATTTCCATGTTTATAGAGATGGCGGTGTAGATATTTCCATGTTCATAGAGATAGCGGTGTTGATTTTTCCATGTTTATAGAGATAGCTGTGTGGATATTTCCATTTTTATACAGATAGGGGTGTAGATATTTCCATGTTTATAGAGATTGCGGTGTAGATATTTCCCTGTTTATACAAATAGCGGTGTAGTTATTTTCATGTTTATACAGATGCCTATGCAGATATTTCCAATTTTATACAGAGGGCTGTGTAGATATTTCTATGATTATACAGATGGCAGTGTAGATATTTAAATGTTCCTACGCATGACTGTGTAGGTATTTCCATGTTTATACATTTATATTTGTAGATATTTCCATGTTTATGGAGATAGCGGAGCAGATATTTCCATGTTTATACAGATAGCGTTGTATATATTTCCATGTTTATACAGATCGTGGTGTAGATATTTCCATGTTTATACAGATGCCGGTGTAGATATTTCCATGTTTATACAGACCGCAGTGTAGATATTTCCATGTTTAAAGAGATAGCAGTGTAGATATTTCCATGTTTGTACAGATGGCGGTGATGATGTTTCCATCTATACACAGATTGCCGTGTAGGTATTTCCATGTGTATACAGATGGCATTGTAGATATTTCCATGTTTATACAGATGGTGGTGTAGATATTTCCAAGTTTTCACAGATGACTGTATAGGTATTTCCATGTTTATACAGGTGGCGGTGTAGGTATTTCCATGTTTTTACAGATGGCGGTGTAGATATTTCCATGTTTATAGAGATAGCGGTGTAGAAATTTCCATATTTATACAGATAACGGTGTAGAAATTTCCATGTTTATACAGATAGCTGTGTAAATATTTCCATGTTTATACAGATCACGGTGTAGATATTTCCATGTTTATAGAGATAGCGGTGTAGATATTTCCATGTTTACGCAGATAGCGGTGTAGATATTTCCATCTTTATACAGACCGCGGTGTAGATATTTCCATGTTTATACAGATAGGGGTGCAGATATTTCCATGTTTGTACAGACGGCGGTGTTGATATTTCCATCTATACACAGATGACCGTGTAGATATTTCCATGTTTATACAGATGGCGGCGCAGATATTTCTATGGATATGTAGATGGTGGTGTAAATATTTCCATGTATATACAGATAGCGCAATACTTATTTCCATGTTTACATAGATAGCGGTGTAGGTATTTCCATGTATGTACACATGGCTGTGTAGATATTTCCATGTTTATTCAGATGGCGGTGTAGGTATTTCCATGTTTATACAGATAACTTTGTAAGTATTTCCATGTTTATACCGATGGCTGTGTAGATATACCGATGTTTATAGAGATAGCAGTGGAGATATTTCCATGTTTATACAGATAGTGGTGTGGTTATTTCCATGTTTATATAGATAGCGGTGTAGATATTTCCATGTTTATACAGATATCGGTGTAGATATTTCCAAGTTTACAGAGATAGCGGTGTAGGTATATCCATCTTTGCACAGATTGCGGTGTAGGTATTGCCAAATTTACACAGATAGCGGTGTAGATATTTCCAGGTTTACACAGATAGCTGTGTAGATATTTCCATGTTTACAGAGATAGCATTGTACATATTTCCATGTTTATACAGATTGCGGTGTAGTTATTTCCATGTTGATACAGATATCGGTGTAGATATTTCCATGTTTATACAGGTAGCGGAGTAGAAATTCCCATGTTGATACAGATCGCTTTGTAGACATTTCCAACTTTCTGCAGATGTCAGTGTAGATATTTCCAAGTTTACACAGATGGCAGTGTAGATATTTCCATGTTTATACAGATGTCTGTGTAGATATTTCCATGTTTATGCAGATGGCGGTGTAGGTATTTCCATGTTTATAGAGATGGCGGTGTAGTTATTTCTATGTTTACAGAGATAGCGGTGTAAATATCTCCATGTTTATAGAGATGGTGTTGTAAGTATTTTCATGTTTATAGAGATAGCGGTGTAGATATTTCCATGTTTATACAGATAACTGTGTTGGTATTTCCATGGTTGTACATATAGCGGTGAAGATATTTCCATGTTTATACAGCTCACGGTGTAGATATTTCCATCTTTATACAGATGGCAGTGTAAATATTTCCATGTTTATACAGATAGCGGTGAAGATATTTCCATGTCTATAGAGATAGCGGTGTAGGTATTTCCATATTTATACAGATTGTGGTGTAGATATTTCCAACTTTATACAGACGGTGGTGTAGATATTTCCATGTTTATACAGATGGCAGTGAAGATATTTCCATGTTTATACAGATAGTGGTTTAGATATTTCCATGTTTATACAGATGGCGGTGTAGATACATCCATGTTTCTGAAGATGGCGGTGTAGATATTTTCATGTATATAGAGATTGCAGTATAGGTATTTCCATGTTTATAGAGATAGCGGTGTGGATATTTCCATATTTATACAGATAGCGGTGTAGTTATTTCCATGTTTATACAGATCGCGGTGTAGTTATTTCCATGTTTTTACAGATAGTGGTGTAGATATTTCCATGTTTATACAGATAGCGGTGTAGATATTTCCATGTTTACAGAGATGGCAGTGTAGATATTTACATCTTTGAACAGATTGTGGTGTAGATATTTCCATCTTTACAGAGATAGCGGTGTAGTTATTTCCAAGTTTACACAGATAGCTGTGTAGATACTTCCATGTTTACACAGATAGCGTTGTAGATATTTCAATGTGTATACAGATAGCAGTGTAGATATTCCCAGGTTTATACAGATAGCGGTGTAGATATTTCCACGTTTATACCGACAGCGTAGATATTTCCACGTTTATACAGATAGCCGTGTAGGTATTTCCACGTTTACACAGATAGCGGTGTAGATATTTCCACGTTTATACAGATAGCGGTGTTGATATTTCCATCTTTATACAGAT
Organism: Pan troglodytes; assembly: GCF_028858775.2. Taxonomy (NCBI): domain Eukaryota; kingdom Metazoa; phylum Chordata; class Mammalia; order Primates; family Hominidae; genus Pan; species Pan troglodytes. Next base: position 1,819,883 of record NC_072410.2, on the reverse strand, counting down.
AGCGGAGTAGATATTTCCATGTTTATAGAGATGCCGGTGTAGTTATTTCTATGTTTACAGAGATAGCGGTGTAAATATCTCCATGTTTATGCAGATGGTGGTGTTGATATTTCCATGTTTACAGAGATAGCGGTGTATATATTTCCATCTTTGCACAGATTGCGGTGTAGATATTTCCATCTTTACACTTATAGCTGTGTAGATATTTCCAAGTTTACACATACAGCTTTGTAGACATTTCCATGTTTACGCAGATAGCGGTGTAGATATTTCCATGTTTATACGGATAGCGGTGTAGATATTTCCATGTTTATACAGATTGCGGTGTTGGTATTTCCATGTTTATACAGATAGCGGTGTAGATATTTCCCTGTTTATACAGCTCGCGGTGTAGATATTTCCATCCTTATACAGATGGCAGTGTTGATATTTCCATGTTTATAAAGATATTTGTGTAGATATTTCCAGGTTTATACAGATGGCGGTGTAGATAGTTCCATGTTTCTGGAGATGGTGGTGTAGATGTTTTCATATATATAGAGATGGAGGTGTAGATATTTCCATGTTTATAGGGATTGCGGTGTAGATATTTCCATGTTTATAGAGATAGCGGTGTAGGTATTTTCATGTTTATAGAGATAGCGGTGTAGATATTTCCATGTTTATACAGATAGCGGTGTAAATATTTCCATGTTTATACAGATAGCGGTGTAGATATTTTCAGGTTTATACAGATAGTGGTGGAGATATTTCCTTGTTTATACAGATCGTGGTGTAGATAACTCCATCTTTATAAAATAGCGGTGTAGATATTTCCATAATTATACAGGTAGCGGTGTAGATATTTCCATGTTTTTACAGATCGCGGTGTAGATATTTCCATCTTTCCACAGATGGCAGTGTAGATATTTCCATGTTTATACAGATGGCGTTGTAGATAATTCCATGTGTATACTGAGGGCACTGTACATTTTACCATGTTTATAGAGATGGTGGTGTAGATATTTCCATGTTTATACAGATGACTGGGTAGATATTTGCATGTTTATACAGATGGCGGTATAGATATTTCTATGTTTATAGAGATAGCGTTGTAGATATTTCCATGTGTATAGAGATGGCGGTGTAGTTATTTCCAAGTTTATAGAGATAGTGCTGAAGGTATTTACATGTTTATACAGATGGCGGTGTACATACTTCCATGTTTATACAGATAGCGGAGTTGATATTCCCATGTTTATACAGATAGCGGTGTAGATATTTCCACGTTTATACAGATCGCGGTGTAGATGTTTCCATCTTTATATAGATGGCAGTGTAGATATTTCCATGTTTATACAGATGGCGATGTAGATATTTCCATGTTTCTAGAGATGGCGGTGTAGATATTTCCATGTTTATAGAGATAACGGTGTAGATATTTTCATGTTTATAAATTTAGCGGTTTAGATATTTCCATGTTTATAGAGATAGCGGTGTAGATATTTCCATATTTATACACATAACGGTGTAGATATTTCCATGTTTATACAGATGGCGGTGTAGATATTTCCATGTTTATACAGATGGCGGTGTAGGTATTTCCTTGTTTATACAGATAGCGGTGTAGATATTTCCAAGTTTATACAGATAGCGGTGTAGATATTTCCATGTTTACAGAGATAGCGGTGTAGGTATTTCCATCTTTCCACAGATTGCGGTGTAGGTATTTCTATCTTTACACAGATAGCTATGTAGATATTTCCAAGTTTACACAGATAGCTGTGTAGATATTTCCATGTTTACACAGATAGCGTTGTAGATATTTCCATGTTTATACAGATAGCTGTGTAGATATTTCCATGTTTATACAGATAGCGGTATAGATATTTCCATGTTTATACTGATAGCGGTGGAGATACTTCCACGTTTATACAGATAGCGATGTGGTTATTTCCACTTTTACAGTGATGGCGGTGTAGATAATTCCAAGTTTATAGAGATTGCGGTGTAGACATTTCCATATATACAGAGATAGCAGTGTAGGTATTTCCATGTTTATAGGGATAGCAGAGTAAATATTTCCATGTTCATACAGACGGTTTTGTAGGTATTTCCATTTGAACACAGGTGGCAGTGTAGATATTTCCATGTTTATAGAGATGGTGTTGAAGGAATTTCCATGTTTATACAGATGACTGTGTAGATATTTGCATGTTTATACAGAAGGCGGTGTAGATATTTCCATGTTTATAGGGATTGCGGTGTAGATATTTCCATGTTTATAGAGATAGCGGTGTAGGTATTTCCATGTTTATATAGATAGCGGTGTAAATATTTCCATGTTTATACAGATGGCAGTGTAAATATTTCCATGTTTATACAGATGGCAGTGTAGATATTTCCATGTATATACAAATGACTGTGTAGATAATTTCATATTTTTACACATGGCGGTGTAGTTATTTCATTGTTTATACAGATAGCTGTGTGTCTACTTCCATGTTTATACAGATAGCAGTGGAGATATTTCCATGTTTATAGAGATGGCTGTGTAGATATTTCCATGTTTATACAGATGGCAGTGTAGATATTTCCATGTTTATACAGACAGCGGTGTAGATATTTCCATGTTTATACAGATGGAGGTGTAGATATTTCCATGTTTATACAGACGACTGTGAAGATATTTTCATATTTTTACACATGGCGGTGTAGATATTTCATTGTTTATACAGATAGCTTTGTGGCTATTTCCATGTTTATACTGATATCAGTGGAGATATTTCCATGTTTATAGAGATGGCCGTGTAGATATTTCCATGTTTATACAGATGGCAGTGTAGATATTTCCATGTTTATACAGATAATGGTGTAGATATTTCCATGTTTATACAGATGACTGTGTAGTTATTTCCATGTTTATACAGATGGCCGTGTATATATTTCCATATTTATAGAGATAGCTATGTAGATGTTTCCAAGTTTGTACAGATAGCGGTGTAGACATTTCAATGTTTATAGAGAGAGCGGGGTAGATATTTCCATATTTATAGAGATAGCGCTGTAGATAGTTCCATGTTTATACAGAAAGCGGTGTAGATATTTCCATGTTTATACAGATAGCGGTGTAGATATTTCCATGTTTGTACAGATAGCGGTGTAGACAATTCCATGTGTATAATGATAGCGGTGTAGATATTTCCATATTTATACAGATATCGGTGTAGGTATTTCCATACATGTATAGCAGTGTAGATATTTCCATGTTCATAAAGATTGCGGTGTAGGTATTTCCATGTTTATATAGATAGCGTTGTAAATATTTCCGTGTTTATACAGATGGCAGTGTAGATATTTCCATGTTTATACAGGCGACTGTGTAGATAATTTCATATTTTTACACATGGCGGTGTAGTTAATTCATTGTTTATACAGATAGCTGTGTGGCTACTTCCATGTTTATAGAGATAGCAGTGGAGATATTTCCATGTTTATAGAGATGGCTGTGTAGATATTTCCATGTTTATATAGATGGCAGTGTAGATATTTCCATGTTTATAGAGAGAGCGGTGTAGATATTTCCATGTTTATACAGATAGCGGTGCAGATATTCCCATGTTTATAGAGACAGCGTTGTATATATTTCCATATTTATACAGATAGCGGTGTAGATATTTCCATGTTTACTCAGATGGCGGTGTAAATTTTTCCATGTTTATACAGATGGCGGTGTAGATATTTCCCTGTTTATACAGATAGTGGTGTGGATATTTCCGTGTTTATACAGATAGCGTTGTTGATATTTCCATGTTTACACAGATAGCGGTGTAGATATTTCCATCTTTGCTCAGATTGCGGTGTAGATATTTCCATTTTTACACAGATAGCGGTGTAGATATTTCCATGTTTACACAGAGAGCTGTGTAGATATTTCCATGTTTACACAGATAGCATTGTAGATAATTCCATATTTATACAGATAGCGGTGTAGGTATTTCCATATTAATACAGATAGCTCTGTATATATTTCCATATTTATACAGATAGCGGTGTATATATTTCCATGTTTATACAGATAGCGGTGGAGATATTTCCATGTTCATACAGATAGCTGTGGAGATATTTCCATGTTTATTCAGATCGCAGTGCAGATATTTTCATGTTCATACAGATAGCGTTGTCCATATTTCCAATTTTTGCAGATAGCCATGAAGATATTTCCATGTTTATGCAGATAGCGGTGTATATATTTGCATGTTTGTACCCATAGAGGTGTACATATATCCACGATTACAGAGATTGCGGTGTAGGTATTTCCATGTTTATACTGATGTCTGTGAAGATATTTCCATGTGTATACAGATGGCAGTGTAGATTTCCCATGTTTATACTGATGGAGGTGTAGATATTTCCTTGTTTATAGGGATAGCGGTGGAGATATTTCCATGTTTATACAGATAGCGATGTAGATATTTCTATGTTTATACAGATAGCAGTGTAGGTATTTCCAAGTTTATACAGATAGCGGTGAAGATATTTCCATGTTAATAGAGATAGCAGTAGAGATATCTCCATGTTTATACAGATAGCGGTGGAGATATTTCCAAGTTTATACAGATAGCCGAGGAGATATTGCCTTATTTATACAGATGGTGGTGTAGATATTTCCAAGTTTATACAGACAGCGGTGTAGATATTTCCATGTTTATACAGATAGCAGTGCAGTTATTTCCATGTTTATACTTATGGAAGTGTAGGTATTTCCAGGTTTATACAGATAGCGGTGTAGATATTTCCATGTTTATACAGATGGCTGTGTAGATATTTCCATGTGTATACAGATGGCATTGTAGATATTTCCATGTTTATACAGATGGAGGTGTAGATAATTCCATGTTTATACAGATGACTGTGAAGATATTTTCATGTTTTCACAGATGGCGGTGTAGATATTTCCATGTATATAGAGATAGCGGTGTGGTTATTTCCATGTTTATACAGAAAGCAGAGTAGGTATTTCCATGTTTATAGAGATGGCTTTGTAGATATTTCCATGTTTATACCGATGGCAGTGTAGATATTTCCATGTTTATACAGAGAGTTGTGTAGATATTTCCCTGTTTATACAGATGACTGTCTAGGTATTTCCATGTTTATACAGATGGCGGTGTAGATATTTCCATGTTTATAGAGAAAGCTGTGTAGATATTTCCATGTTTATACAGATAGCGTTGTAGATATTTCCATGTTTATAGAGATAGTGGTGTAGGTATTTTCAGGTTTATAGAGATAGCGGTGTAGATATTTCCATGTTTATACAGTCAGCGGTGTGGCTATTTCCATGTTTATACAGATAGCGGTGTAGATATTTCCATGTTTATAGAGATGCCTGTGTAGATATTTGCATGTTTATACAGATGGCATTGTAGATATTTCCATGTTTATACAGATAGTGGTGTAGATATTTCCAGGTGTATTCAGATGACTGTGTGGGTATTTCCATGTTTATACAGATGGTGGTGTAGATATTTACATGTTTATAGAGATAGCCATGTAGATATTTCCATGTTTATACAGATAACGGTGTAGACATTTCCATGTTTATAGAAATAGCGGTGTAGATATTTCCATATTTATACAGATAGCGGTGTCACTATTTCCATGTTTATACAGATAGCGGTGTAGATATTTCCATGTTTATAGAGATAGCGGTGTAGATATTTCCATGTTTATACAGCTCGCGGTGTATGTATTTACATCTTTATACAGCTGGCAGTGTAGATATTTCCATGTTTATACAGATGGAGGTGTAGATTGTTTCATGTTTATGGAAATGGCAGTCAAGATATTTTCATGTTTATAGAGATGGCAGTGTAGATATTTCCACGTTTAGAGAGATAGTGGTTTAGATATTTCCATGTTTATAGAGATAGCGGTGTAGGTATTTCCATGTTTACAGAGATACCGGTATAGATATTTCCATGTTTATACAGATGGTTGTGTAGATATTTCCATGTTCATACAGATAGCGGAGTAGGTATTTCCATGTTTATAGAGATAGCGGTGTAGATATTTCCATGTTTATACAAATGGCGGTGTACATATTTCCATTTTTATACAGATAGCGGTGTAGATATTTCCATGTTCATGAGAATGGCGTTGTAGACATTTAGTTGTTTATAGAGATGGAGGTGTAGATATTTCTATGTTTACAGATAAAACCGTGTAGATATTTCCATGTGTATAGAGATGGCGGTGTAGGTATTTCCATGTTTACAGAGATAGTGGTGAAGGTATTTCCATGTTCATACAGATAGCGGTGTAGGTATTTCCATGTTTATACAGATAGCGGTGTTGGTATTTCCAGGTTTATACAGATAGCGGTGTAGAAATTTCCATGTTTATACAGATAGCGGTGTAGAAATTTCCATGTTTACAGAGATAGCGGTGTAGATATTTCCATCTTTGCAAAGATTGCGGTGTAGGTATTTCCATCTTTACACAGATATCGGTGAAGATATTTCCAAGTTTACACAGATAGCTGTGAAGATATTTCCATGTTTACACAGGTAGCATTTTAGATATTTCCATGTTTATACAGATAGCGGTGTAGATATTTCCATGTTTATACAGATAGCGGTGTTGGTGTTTCCATGTTCATACAGATAGCGGTGTATATATTTCCATGTATATACAGCTCCCGGTGTAGATATTTCCATCTTTATACAGATGGCAGTGAAGATATTTCCATGTTTATACAGATAGTGGTGTAGATATTTCCAAGTTTATAGAGATGACGTTGTAGATTGCTTCATGTTATTGGAGATACCGGTGAACATATTTGCATGTTTATAGAGATGGTGGTGTAGATATTTCCATGTATGTAGAGATTGCGGTGTAGATATTTCCATGTTTATAGAGATGGCTGTGTAGATATTTCCATGTGTATACAGATGGCAGTGTAGATATTTCCATGTTTATAAAATAACAGTGTAGATATTTCCACGTTTGTACAGATAGCGGTGTAGATATTTCCACGTTTTACAGATAGCGGTGTAGATATTTACGTGTTTATGCAGATAGCGGTGTAGATATTTCCATGTTTATACAGATAGCGGAGTAGATTTTTCCATGTTTATACAGATAGCGGTGTTGTTATTTCCATGTTTATACAGATAGCAGTATAGATATTTCCATGTTTATACAGCTCGTGGTGTAGATATTTCCATCTTTATACTGATGGCACTGTAGATATTTCCATGTTTATACAGATAGTCGTGTTGATATTTCCATGTTTATAGCGATGGCGGTGTAGATAGTTCCATGTTTCTGAAGACGGCGGTGTAGATATTTTCATGTTTTTAGAGATGGCGGTGTAGATACTTCCATGTTTATGGAAACTGTGGTGTAGATATTTCCATGTTTATAGTGATAGCGTTGTAGGTATTTCCATGTTTATAGAGTTAGCAGAGTAGATATTTCCATGTTTACACAGATGGCTGTGTAGGTATTTCCATGTTTATACAGATAGCGGTGTAGATATTTCCATATTTATACAGATCATGGTGTAGATATTTACATGTTTATACATATTGCCGTGTTGATATTAACATGTTTATACAAACCGTGGTGTAGATATTTCAATGTTTATACAGATAGCCGTGCAGATATTTCCATGTTTGTACAGATGGCGGTGTTGATATTTCCATCTATACAGAGATGGCCGCGTAGATATTTCCAAGTTAATACATATGGCGGCATGGATATTTCCATGGATATGCAGATGGCGTTGTAGATATATCCATGTTTATACACATATCGGTGTAGTTATTTCCACGTTTATACAGATCGCGGTGTAGATATTTCCATCTTTCTACAGATGACTGTGTAGATATTTCCATGTTAATACTGATGGCGTAGTGAGTATTTACATGTTTATAGAGATAGCGGTGTAGATATTTCCATGTTTATAGAGATAGCGGTGTAAATATTTCCATATTTATACAGATAGCGGTGTAGTTATTTCAATCTTTATACAGAGAGCGCTGCACATATTTCCATGTTTACACATATCATGGTGTAGATATTTCCATGTTTATACAGATAACGTTGTAGATATTTCTATGTTTATCTAGATAGCGGTGTAGATATTTCCATGTTTATACAGACCGCGGTGTAGATATTTCCATCTTCCCGCAGTTTTCAGTGTAAATATTTCCATGTTAATACAGATGGCGGTGTAGATATTTCCATGTTTATATAGATGGCGGTGTAGGTATTTCCTTGTTTATGTAGATGGCAGTGTAGATTTTCCCATGTTTATAGAGATAGCGGTGTAGATATTTCCACATTTATAGAGATGGCAGTGTAGATATTTCCATATTTATACAGATAGCAGTGTAGATATTTCCATGTTTACACAGATGGTAGTGTAGTTATTTCCGTGTTTATACACATGGAGGAGTAGATACTTCCAACTTTATGGAGATGGCAGTGTAGATATTTTCATTTTTGTAGCGATGGCGGTTTAGATATTTCCATATTTACAGATAGCAGTGTAGATATTTCCATCTTTCTACAGATGTCAGTGTAGATATTTCCATATTTAAACAGATGTCTGTGTAGATATTTCCATGTGTATACAGATGGTATTGTAGGTATTTCCATGTTTATACAGATGGTGGTGTAGATATATCCATGTTTATTCAGATGACTGTGTAGATATTTCCATGTTTTTACAGATGGCAGTGTAGATATTTCCATGTTTATACAGATCTTGGTGAAGGTATTCCATGTTTATACAGATAGCGGTGTAGATATTTCCATGTTTATACAGATTGCGGTGTAGATATTTCCATGTTTATACAGATAGCGCTGTAGATATTTCCACATTTATACAGATGGCGGTGTAGATATTTCCATCTTTCTGCAAATGGCAGTGTATATATTTCCATGTTTATAGAGATGGCAGTGTAGATATTTCTTGTTTATATAGATGGTAGTGTAGATATTTTCTTGTTTATGTAGATGGCGGTGTAGATATCTCCATGTTTAAAGAGATTGCGGTGTATATATTTCCATGTTGATGGAGATAGCGGTGTAGATATTTCCATGTTTATAGAGATAGCGGTGAAGTTATTTCCATGTTTATAGAGATAGCGGTGTAGATATTTCCATGTTTCTACAGATGACTGTGTAGATATTTCCATGTTTGTACAGATGGCAGTGTAGATATTTCCATGTTTATAGAGATAGCGGTGTAGATATTTTAATGTTTATACAGATTGAGGTGGAGATATGTCCATGTTTATACAGATAGCAATGGAGATATTTCCACGTTAATACACATAGCGGTGTAGATATTTCCATGTTTATACAGATAGCGGTGTAGATATTTCCATATTTATACAGATGGCTGTGCCGATATTTTCATGTTTATACAGAGTTTTCTGTAGATATTTCCAGGTTTATATAGATGAGATTGTAGATATTTCCAGGTTTATACAGATGACTCTTTAGATGTTTCCATGTTAATACAGATGGCGGTGTAGATATTTCCATGTTTATAGAGATAGCGGTGTAGATATTTCCATGTTTATAGAGATAGCGGTGTAAATATTTCCACATTTATACAGATAGTGGTGTAGATATTTCCATGTTTATACAGATAGCCTTGTAGATATTTCCATCTTTATTCAGAGAGGGCTGTACATATTTCCATGTTTATACAGATCACTGTTTACATATTTCGATCTTTATACAGATAACGTTGTAGTTATTTCCATCTTTATACAAACGGTGGTGTAGATATTTCCGTGTTCCTACACATGACTGTGTAGTTATTTCCATGTTTATACAGTTGGCGGTATAGATATTTCCATATTTATAGAGATAGTAGTGTAGATATTTCCAAGTTTATACAGATAGCGGTGTAAATATTTCCATGTTTATACAGATCGTGGTGTAGATATTTCCATGTTTATAGAGATACCGGTGTAGATATTTCCATGTTTAAACAGTCTGCAGTGTAGATATTTCTATGTTTATACAGATAGCGGTGTAGGTATTTCCATGTTTGTACGGATGGCGGTGTTGATATTTCCATCTGTACACAGATTGCCATGTAGATATTTCCATCTTTATACAGATTGCGTTGCAGATATTTCCATGGATATGCAGATGGCGGTGTGGATATTTCCATGTTTATAGAGATAGCGGTGTAGATATTTCCATGTTTATAGACATAGCGGTGTAGATATTTCCATGTTTATGTAGATGGCGTTGAAGATATTTCCATGTTTATACCGATAGCGGTGTTGGTATTTCCACGTTTATACAGATAGCGATGTAGATATTTCCATGTTTATACAGCTCGCGGTGCAGACATTTATATCTTTATACAGATGGCATTGTAGATATTTCCTTATTCACACAGATGGTGGTGTAGGTGTTTCCATGTTTATACAGATGTCGGAGTAGATAGTTCCATGTTTATGGAGATGGCAGTGTAGATATTTCCATGTTTATAGAGATAGCAGTGTAGATATTTACGTTTATTCAGATGGCTGTGTAGATATTTCCATGTGTATACAGATGGCATTGTAGATATTTCCATGTTTATACAGATGGTGGTGTAGATATTCCCATGTTTATACAGATGACTGTATAGGTGTTTCCATGTTTTTACAGATGGCAGTGTAGATATTTCCATGTTTATAGAGATAGCGGTGTAGATATTTCCATGTTTGTACAGATGGCAGTGTTTATATTTCCATTTATACACAGATGGCCGTGTAGATATTTCCAAGTTGATGCAAATTGCGGCCTAGGTATTTCCATGGATATGCAGATGGCGGTGTAGATATTTCCATGTATATACAGATGGCTGTGTAGATATTTCCATGTTTATACAGATGGCGGTGTAGATATTTCCATGTTTATACAGATAACTTTGTAAGTATTTCCTTGTTCATACAGATGGCGGTGTTCATATTTCCATGTTTATAGAGATAGCGGTGTAGTTATTTCCATGTTTATGGAGATAGCGGTGTAGATATTTCCATGTTTACACAGATGGCTGTGTAGATATTTCCATGTGAATACAGATGGCATTGTAGATATTTCCATGTTTATAGAGATGGTGTTGTAGATATATCCATGTTTATACAGATGACTGGGTGGATAATTCCATATTTTTAAAGATGGCAGTGTAGATATTTCAATGATTACAGAGATAGCAGTGTAGATATTTCCATGTTTGTACAGATGGCGATGTTGATGTTTCCATCTATACACAGATTGCAGTGTGGTTATTTCCATGTGTATACAGATGGCATTGTAGATATTTCCATGTTTATACAGATGGTGGTGTAGATACTTCCATGTTTAAACAGATGACTATATAGGTATTTCCATGTTTATACAGATGGCGGTGTAGATATTTCCATGTTTATAGAGATAGCGGTGTAGATATTTCTATATTTATACAGATAACGGTGTAGAAATTTCCATGTTTATACAGATAGCGGTGTAAATATTTCCATGTTTATACAGATCACGGTGTAGATATTTCCATGTTTATAGAGATAGCGGTGTAGATATTTCCATGTTTATACAGATAGCGGTGTAGATATTTCCATGTTTATACAGACCGCGGTGTAGATATTTCCATGTTTGTATAGATGGCGGTTTTATTTCCATCTATACACAGATGACCGTGTAGATATTTCCATGTTTATACAGATGGCGGTGCAGATATTTCTATGGATATGTAGATGGTGGTGTTGATATTTCCATGTATATAGAGATAGCGGTGTAGTTATTTCCATGTTTATATAGAGAGCGGTGTAGATATTTCCATGAATGCACACGTGGCTGTGTAGATATTTCCATGTTTATAGAGATGGCTGTGTAGATATTTCCATGTTTATACAGATAACTTTGTAAGTATTTCCAAGTTTATACAGTTGGCGGTGTAGATATTTCGATGTTTATAGAGATAGCAGTGGAGATATTTCCATGTTTATACAGAGAGCGGTGTAGTTATTTCCATGTTTATATAGATAGCGGTGTAGATATTTCCATGTATATACACTTGGCTGTGTAGATATTTCTATGTTTATGCAGATGGCAGTGTAGATACAGCCATGTTTCTGAATATGGCAGTGTAGTTACTTTCATGTTTACATAGATGGCGGTGTAGATATTTCCATGTTTACAGAGATTGCGGTGTAGATATTTCCATGTTTATAGTGCAATTGGTGTAGGTATTTCCATGTTTATAGAGATAGCGGTGTAGGTATTTCCATGTTTATAGAGATAGCGGTGTAGACATTTCCATATTTATACAGGTAGTGGTGTAGGTATTTCCATGTTTATACAGATGGCGGTGTAGCTATTTCCATGTTTCTAAAGATGGCAGTGTAGATATTTCCTTGTTTATACAGATAGCGGTGTAGATATTTCCATGTATATACAGATAGCGGTGTAGATATTTCCATGTTTACACAGATAGCGGTGGAGATATTTCCCCGTTTATACAGATAGCGAAGTAGATATTTCCATGTTTATACAGATAACGGTGTAGATATTTCCATGTTTATAGAGATAGCAGTGTAGATATTTCCATGTTTGTCCAGATGGCTGTGTAGATATTTCCATGTGTATACAGATGGCAGTGTAGATATTTCCATGTTTATACATATAGCGATGTAGATATTTCCATGTTTTCAGATACAGCGGTAGAGGTATTTCCATCTTTGCACAGATTGCGGTGTAGACATTGCAAACTTTACACAGATAGCGGTGTAGATATTTCCAAGTTTACACAGATACCTGTGTCGATATTTCCATGTTTACAGAGATACCTTTGTAGATATTTCCATGTTTATACAGATAGCGGTGTAGTTATTTTCAGGGTTATACAGATAGTGGTGTAGATATTTCCACGTTTTACCGATAGTTGTGTAGATATTTCCCTGTTTACACAGATAGCGTTGTAAATTTTTCCATGTTTACACAGGTAGCGTTGTGGATATTTCCATGCTTACACAGATTGCGGTGTAGATATTTGCAAGTTTACACAGATAGCTGTGTAGATATTTCCATGTTTACACGGATAGTCTTGTAGATATTTCATTGTTTATAAAGATAGCGGTGTAGGTATTTCCATGTTTTTAAAGATACCAGTGTAGGTATTTCCGTGTGTATAAAGATAGCGGTGGAGATATTTCCATGTTTATACAGACAGCGGTGTAAAAATTTCCATGTTTATACAGATAGCGGTGTAGTTATTTCCATGTTTATACAGATAGCGGTGTAGATATTTCCATGTTTATAGAGACTGCCGTGTAGATATTTCCATCTTTGCACAGATTGCTGTGTAGATATTTCCCTGTTTATACAGATTGCGGTGTAGTTACTTCCATGTTGATACAGATAGCGGTGTAGATACATCCATGTTTCTGAAGATGGCGGTGTAGATATTTTCATGTTTATAGAGATGGCGGTGTAGATATTTTCATGTTTATACAGATGGCTGTGTAGATATTTCCATGTTTATGCAGATAGTGGTGTAGATATTTCCATGTTTATACAGATAGCGGTGTAGATATTTCCATGTTTATACAGTTCATGGTGTAGATATTTCCATGTTTATACAGATCACGGTGCTGATATTACCATGTTTATAGGGATAGCGGTGCAAATATTTCCACATTTAAACAGATAGCAGTGTAGTTATTAGCATGTTTATACAGATAGCAGTGTAGATATCTCCGTGTATAAACAGATGTCTGTGTATATATTTCCATGTTTAAACAGATGGCGGTGTAGATATTTCCTTGTTTATAGAAATAGCGGTGTCGTTTTTTCCATGTTTATACTGAAAGCGGTGTAGATATTTCCATGTATATACAGATGGCTGTGTAGATATTTCCATGTTTATACAGATGGCTGTGTAGATATTTCCATGTTTATACAGATGACTTTGTAGGTATTTCCATGTTTATACAGATGGCGGTGTTGTTATTTCCATGTTTATAGAGATAGCTGTGTAGATATTTCCATGTTTATACAGATAGCGGTGTAGGTATTTCCATGTTTATACAGATCGCGGTGTAGATATTTCCATGTTTATACAGACAGCACTGGAGATATTTCCATGTTTATACACATAGCGGTGTACATATTTCCATGTTTATAGAGACAGCGGTGTAGGTATTTCCATGTTTATACAGATAGCGGTGCAGATATTTCCATGTTTATACAGATGCCTTTGCAGATATTTCCATATTTATACAGAGGGCTCTGTAGATATTTCCATGTTTATGCAGATGGCAGTGTAGATTTTTCCATGTTCCTACACATGACTGTGTAGGCATTCCCATGTTTATACAGATGCCTTTGTAGATATTTCCATATTTATAGATATAGCGGTGTAGATATTTCGATGTTTAAAGAGATAGCGGTGTAAATATTTTCATGTTTATACAGATCGTGGTGTAGATATTTCCATGTTTATACAGATACCGGTGTAGAAATTTCCATGTTTATACAGACCGCAGTGTAGATATTTCCATGTTTATACAGATAGCGGTGTAGATATTTCCATGTTTGTACAGATGGCGGTGTTGATGTTTCCATCTATACACAGATTGCCGTGTAGGTATTTCCATGTGTATACAGATGGAATTGTAGATATTTCCATGTTTATACAGATGGTGGTGTAGATATTTCCATGTTTATACATATGACTGTACAGGTATATCCATGTTTTTGCAGATGGCATTGTAGATATTTCCATGTTTATAGAGATAGCAGTGTAGATATTTCCATGTTTATACAGATGGCGGTGTAGATATTTCCATGTTTATACAGATCGTGGTGTAGAAATTTCCACGTTTATATAGATAGCGGTGTAGATATTTCCATGTTCATAGAGACAGTGGTGTAGATATTTCCACGTTTACAGAGATAGCGGTGTAGATATTTCCATGTTTATAGAGACAGCGATGTAGTTATTTCCATGTTTATGCAGATTGCTTTGAAGGTATTGCCATGTCCATAGAAGCAGCGGTGTAGATATTTCCATGTTTATACGGATAGCGGTGTAAATATTTCCGTGTATGTACAGGTATTGGTGTAGATATTTCAATGTTTCTACAGCTATCGGTGTAGATATTTCCATGTTTATAGAGATAGCGGTGTAGGTGTTTCCATCTTTATACAGATAGCGATATAGATATTTCCATGTTTGTACAGATAGTGGTGAAGATATTTCCATGTTTATACAGATAGCGGTGTAGATATTTCCATGTTTATAGGGAGAGCGGTGTATATATTTCCATGTTTATACAGATGACTGTGTAGATATTTACATGTTTATACAACTGGCGTTGTAGATATTTCCATGTTTATAGAGATAACGATGTAGATATTTCCATGTTTATAGAGATAGCGGTGTAGATATTTCGACGTTTATAGAGATCATGGTGTAGATATTTCCATATTTATACTGATAGCATTGTAGATATTTCCACGTTTATAGAGATAGCGGTGCAGATATTTCCACATTTTACAGATAGCGGTGTAGATTTTCCATCGTTATACAGATAGCGGTGTACATATTTCCATGTTTACACAGATAACGGTGTAGATATTTCCATATCTACACAGATAGCATTGCAGATATTTCCATGTTTATAATGATACCGGTGTAGATATTTCCATGTTTATACAGATTGCGGTGTAGATATTTCCATGTTTATGCATACGGCGGTGTAGATATTTTCATGTTTATAGAATGGCGGTGTAGATATTTCCATGTTTATAGAGATAGCGGTGTAGATATTTCCATGTTGATAGAGATCACGGTGAAGGTATTTCCATGTTTAGAGTGATAGCGGTGTAGATATTTCCATGTTTGTACAGATAGCGGTGTAGATAATTCCATATTCATACGGATAGCGGTGTTGATATTTCCATGTTTATAGAGATTGCTGTGTAGTTATTTCCATGTTTATACAGACGGCAGTGTAGATATTTCCACGTCTATACAGATGGTGGTGTAGATATTTCCAGGTTTATACAGATGAGTCTGTAGGTATTTCCATGTTTATACAGATGTCGGTGTAGATATTTTCATGTTTATAGAGATAGCGATGTAGATATTTCCATGTTTATAAAAATAGCGGTGTAGATATTTACATGTTTATAAGTACAGCGGTGTTGATATTTCCATGTTTATAGGGATAGCGGTGTAGATATTTCCATGTTTATACAGATAGCGCTGTGGGTATTTCCACGTTTATACAGATGGCGGTGTAGATATTTCCATGTTTATACAGATGTCAGTGTAGACGCTTGCATGTTTATGCAGATGGCGGCGTAGATATTTCCATGTTTATAAATATGGCGATGTAGATATTTCCATGTTTACAGAGATGGTGGTGTAGCTGCTTCCATGTTTATAGAGAAAGCGGTGTAGATATTTCCATGTTTATAGAGATGGCATTGTAGATATTTCCTTGTTTATACAGATGGCAGTGTAGATATTTCCATGTTAATAAAGATTCTGGTGTAGATATTTCCATGTTTATACAGATGGCAGTGTAGATATTTCCATGTTTATACAGATATGGGTGTAGATATTTCCATGTTTATAGAGATGGCGGTGTAGATATTTCAATGTTTATAGAGATAGCGGACTACATACTTCCATGTTTATAGAGATAGCTGTGTAGATATTTCCTTGTTTATACAGATGGCGGTGTAGATATATCCATGTTTATAAAGAAAGCGGTGTAGATATTTCCATGTTTATAAAGATGGCGCTGTAGATATTTCCATGTTTGTACAGATGGCCGTGTAGATATTCCCATGTTTATACAGATGGATGTCTAGATATTTCCATCTTTATTGAGATGGCGGTGTAGATATTTCCATGTTTATACAGATAGCGGTGTAAATATTTCCATGTTTATAGTGATGGCGGTGTAGATATTTCCAAGTTTATAGAGGTAGCGTTGTAGATATTTCCATGTTTATAGAGATGGCGGTGTAGTTATTTCCTTGTTTGTACCAATGGCGGTGTAGATATTTCCATGATTATAAAGATAGCGTTGTAGATATTTCCATGTTTATAGTGATAGCAGTGTTGCTATTTCCATGTTTATACAGATGGCAGTGTAGCTATTTCCATGTTTTTACAGATGGCAATGTGAATATTTCCAAGTTTATAAAGATAGTGGTGTAGATATTTCCATATTTATACAGATGGCGGTCAGGATATTTCCATGTATTTACAGATGGCGGTGTATATATTTACTTGTTTATACAGATGGCGGTGTAGATATTTCAATGTTTATAAAGAAAGCGGTGTAGATATTTCCATGTTTATGCAGATAGCGGTGGAGTTATTTCCGGGTTTATATGGATAGCGGTGTAGATATATCCACATTTATACAGATAGCGGTGTAGATATTTTCATTTATACACAGATGGCTGTGTAGATATTTCCATGTGTATACAGATTGCAGTGTAGATATTTCCACGTTATACAGCTCACGGTATAGGTATTTCCATCTTTATACAGACGGCAGTGTAGATATTTCTATGTTTATACAGATTGCGGTGTGGATATTTCCATGTTAATTGAGATGGCGGTGTAGTTAGTTCCATACTTATGTAGATGGCGGTGTAGTTATTTTCATGTTTATGCAGGTTGCGGTGTAGATATTTCCATGCTTATACAGCTCGCGGTATAGATATTTCCATCTTTCTACAGATGGCAGTGTAGATATTTCCCTGTTTATACAGATGGCGGAGTAGATATTTCCATGTTTGTACAGATAGCGGTGTAGATATTTCCATGTTTATACAGATAGCGGTGTAGATATTTCCACCATTATACAGATAGCGGTGTAGGTATTTCCACGTTTATACAGATAGCGGTGTAGATATTTCCATGTTTATAGAGATAGCGGTGTAGATATTTCCATGTTTATACAGATAGCGGTGGGGATATTTCCATGTTTATACACATTGCGGTGGAGATATTTCCTTGTTTCTACAGATGGCGGTGTAGATATTTCCAGGTTTATGCAGATAGTGGTGTAGATATTTCCATGTTTATACATATAGCGGTGTAGATATTTCCATGTTTATACCGATTGTGGTGTAGGTATTTCCATGTTTATACAGATAGCAGTGTAGATATTTCCATGTTTCTACAGATGGCTGTGTAGATATGTCCAAGAGTATACAGATGGCTGTGTAGATATTTCCATGTGTATACAGATGGGAGTGTAGATATTTCCATGTTTATACAGATGGAGGTGTAGATATTTCCATGTTTACACAGATAGCGGAGTAGATATTTCCATGTTTAAACAGTAACGGTGGAGATATTTCCATGTTTATACACATGGCGGTGTAGATATTTCCATGCTTATAGAGATGGCTGTGTAGATACTTCCATGTTTATACAGATGGTTGTGTAGATATTTCCATGTTTATACAGATGGCAGTGTAGATTTTCCCAAGTTTATACAGATAGTGGTGTGGAAATTTCCATGTTTATACAGATGTCCATGTAGTTATTTCCATATTTATACAGATGGCGGTGTAGATATTTCCATGTTTTTAGATATAGCCCTGTAGATATTTCCATGTCTACACAGATAGCGGTGTAGACCTTTCCTGGTTTATAGAGATAGCGGTGTAGATATTTCCATATTTATACAGATAGAGGTGTAGATATTTCCATGTTTATACAGATAGCGGTGTAGATATTTCCATGTTTATACAGATAGCCGTGTAGATCTTTCCATGTTTATACAGATAGTGGTGTAGATATTTCCACGTTTATAGAGATGACTGTGTAGATATTTCCATGTTTATACAGATGGCAGTGTAGATATTTCTATGTTTATTCAGATATTGGTGTAGATATTTCCATGTTTATGCAGATGACTCTGTAGATATTTCCATGTTTATACAGATGGCCGTGTAGATATTTCCATGTTTATAGAGATAGACATGTAGATATTTCCATGTTTATACAGATAGTGGTGTAGATATTTCCATGTTTATACAGAGGACCGTGTAGGTATTTCCAGGTTTATTCAGATGGCGGTGTAGGTATTTCGATGTTCATAGAGATAGCCATGTAGATATATCCATGTTTATACGGATATTTTTGTTGATATTTCCATGTTTATGCAGAGAGCGGTGTAAATATTTCCATGTTTATAAAGATAGTGGTGTAGATATTTCCATGTTTATACAGATGGGAGTTTAGATATTTCTATGTTTATTCAGATATTGGTGTGGATATTTCCATGTTTATACAGAAGACTCTGTAGATATTTCCATGTATATACAGATGGCCGTGTCGATATTTCCATGTTTATAGAGATAGCCATGTAGATATTTCCATGTTTATACAGATAGTGGTGGAGATATTTCCATGTTCATACAGATGACCGTGTAGGTATTTCCATATTTATTCAGATGGCGGTGTAGATATTTCCATGTTCATAGAGATAGCCATGTAGATATTTCCATGTTTATACAGATATTGTTGTTGATATTTCCATGTTTATGCAGATAGCGGTGTAAATATTTCCATGTTTATAAAGATAGTGGTGTAGATATTTCCATGCTTATACAGATAGCGGTGGAGATATTTCCATGTTCATACAGACAGCGCTGTAGACATTTCCATGTTTATATAGACTGCGGTGTACATCTTTCCATGTTTATACAGATAGCTTTGTAGATATTTCCATGTTTACACAGATAGCGGTGTAGATATTTCCATGTTTACACAGATAGCGTTGTAGGTATTTGCATGTTTGTACAGATAGCAGTGTAGATATTTCCATGTGTATACAGGTAGCGGTGTAGATGTTTCCATGTTTACATGGGTTGCGGTGTAGGTATTTCCATGTTTACAGAGATAGCGGTGTAGATATTTCCAAGTTTATACAGATGGCTGTGTAGATATTTCCATGTGTATACAGATGGAAGTGTAGATATTTCCATGTTTATACAGATGGAGGTGTAGATATTTCCATGTTTATACAGATAGCGTTGTAGATATTTCCACGATTATACAGATAGCGGTGTAGATATTTCCACGTTTATACAGATAGAGGTGTAGATATTTCCACGTTTATAGAGATAGCGGTGTAGATATTTCCATGTTTATACAGATAGCGGTGGGGATATTTCCATGTTTATACAGATTGCAGTGGAGATATTTCCGTGTTTCTACAGATGGCGGTGTAGATATTTCCAGGTTTATGCAGCCAGTGGTGTAGATATTTCCATGTTTATACATATAGCGGTGTAGATATTTCCATGTTTATACAGATTGTGGTGTAGGTATTTCCATGTTTATACAGATAGCAGTGTAGATATTTCCATGTTTCTACAGATGGCTGTGTAGATATGTCCAAGAGTATACAGATGGCTGTGTAGATATTTCCATGTGTATACAGATGGGAGTGTAGATATTTCCATGTTTATACAGATGGAGGTGTAGATATTTCCATGTTTACACAGATAGCGGAGCAGATATTTCCATGTTTAAACAGTAACGGTGGAGATATTTCCGTGTTTATACACATGGCGGTGTAGATATTTCCATGCTTATAGAGATGGCTGTGTAGATACTTCCGTGTTTATACAGATGGTTGTGTAGATATTTCCATGTTTATACAGATGGCAGTGTAGATTTTCCCATGTTTATACAGATAGTGGTGTGGAAATTTCCATGTTTATACAGATGTCCGTGTAGTTGTTTCCATATTTATACAGATGGCGGTGTAGATATTTCCATGTTTTTAGATATAGCCCTGTAGATATTTCCATGTTTACACAGATAGCGGTGTAGACCTTTCCAGGTTTATAGAGATAGCGGTGTAGATATTTCCATATTTATACGGATAGAGGTGTAGATATTTCCATGTTTATACAGATAGCGGTGTAGACATTTCCATGTTTATACAGATAGCCGTGTAGATCTTTCCATGTTTATACAGATAGCGGTGTAGATATTTCCACGTTTATAGAGATGATTGTGTAGATATTTCCATGTTTATATAGATGGCAGTGTAGATATTTCTATGTTTATTCAGATATTGGTGTAGATATTTCCATGTTTATACAGATGACTCTGTAGATATTTCCATGTTTATACAGATGGCCGTGGAGATATTTCCATGTTTATGGAGATAGACATGTAGATATTTCCATGTTTATACAGATAGTGGTGTAGATATTTCCTTGTTTATACAGAGGACCGTGTAGGTATTTCCAGGTTTATTCAGATGGCGGTGTAGATATTTCGATGTTCATAGAGATAGCCATGTAGATATTTCCATGTTTATACAGATATTTTTGTTGATATTTCCATGTTTATGCAGATAGCGGTGTAAATATTTCCATGTTTATAAAGATAGTGGTGTAGATATTTCCATGCTTATACAGATAGCGGTGGAGATATTTGCATGTTTATACAGACAGCGATGTAGATATTTCCATGTTTATACAGACAGTGTTGTAGATCTTTCCATGTTTATACAGATAGCGTTGTAGATATTTCCATGTTTACACAGATAGCGGTGTAGGTATTTCGATATTTACACAGATAGCGTTGTAGATATTTGCATGTTTGTACAGATAGCAGTGAATATATTTCCATGTTTATACAGATAGAAGTGTAGATGTTTCCATGTTTATACAGATTGCGGTGTAGCTATTTCCATGTTTGCAGAGATAGCGGTGTAGATATTTCCAAGTTTATACAGATGGCTGTGTAGATATTTCCATGTGTATACAGGTGGAAGTGTAGATATTTCCATGTTTATACAGATGTTGTTGTAGTTATTTCCATGTTTATACAGATAGCGGTGTAGATATTTCCACGATTATACAGATAGCGGTGTAGATATTTCCACGTTTATACAGATAGCAGTGTAGATATTTCCACGTTTATTCAGATAGCGGTGTAGATATTTCCATGTTTATAGAGATAGCGGTGTACATATTTCCATGTTTATACAGATAGCAGTGGGGATATTTCCATGTTTATAGAGATAGCAGTGGAGATATTTCCATGTTTATACAGATGGTGGTGTAGATATTTCCAGGTTTATACAGATAGTGGTGTAGATATTTCCATGTTTATACAAATATTGGTGGATATATTTCCATGTTTCTACAGATGGCTGTGTAGATATTTACATGGGTATACAGATGGCTGTGTAGATATTTCCATGTTTATACAGATGGGAGTGTAGTTATTTCTATGTTTATACAGATGGAGGTGTAGATATTTTCATGTTTACACAGATAGCGGAGTACATATTTCCATGTTTAAACAGATAGCGGTGGAGATATTTCCATGTTTATACAGATGGCGGTGTAGATATTTCCATGTTGATAAAGATTGCGGTGTAGCTATTTCCATGTTTATAGAGATAGCGGTGTAGGTATTTCCATGTATCTACAGATGGCTGTGTAGATATTTCCATGAGTATACAGATGGCAGGGTAGATACTTCCATGTTTATAAAGATGGTGGTGTAGGTATTTCCCTGTTTATACAGATGACTGTGTATATATTTCCATGTTTTTACAGATGGCGGTCTAGATATTTCCATGTTTATACAGATAGCAGTGTAGATATTTCCATGTTTATAGAAATGGCTCTGTAGATATTTCCAAGTTTATACAGATGGCAGTGAAAGTATTTCCATGTTTATACACATAGTGGTGTAGATATTTCCATGTTTATACAGATGACAGTTTAGATATTTCCATTTTTATGCAGATGGCGGTCTAGATATTTACATGTTTATACAGATAGCGGTGTAGATATTTCCAAGTTTATACAGATAGTGGTGTAGATATTTCCATGTTTATACAGATTGCGGTGTAGGTATTTCCATGTTTACAGATATAGCGGTGTAGATATTTCCAAGTGTATACAGATGGCTGTGTAGATATTTCCATGTGTATACAGATGGCAGTGTAGATATTTCCATGTTTATACAGATGGAGGTGTAGATATTTCCATGTTTATACAGATTACTCTGTAGATATTTTCATATTTTTACAGATGGCGGTGTAGTTATTTCCATATTTCAACAGATAGCGGTGTGGCTATTTCCATGTTTATACAGATAGCGGTGTAGGCATTTCCATGTTTATAGAGATGACTGTGTAGATATTTCCATATTTATACAGATGGCAGTGTAGATATTTCTATGTTTATTCAGATATTGGTGTAGCTATTTCCATGTTTATACAGATGACTCTGTAGATATTTCCATGTTTATACAGATGGCCGTGTAGTTATTTCCATGTTTATAGAGATAGCCATGTAGATATTTGCATGTTTATACAGATAGTGGTGTAGATATTTCCATGTTTATACAGATGACCGTGTAGGTATTTCCATGTTTATTCAGATGGCGGAATAGATATTTCCATGTTCATAGAGATAGCCATGTAGATATTTCCATGTTTATACAGATACTGTTGTTGAAATTTCCATGTTTATGCAGATACAGGTGTAAATATTTCCATGTTTATAAAGATAGTGTTGCAGATATTTCCATGCTTATACAGATAGCGCTGGAGATAGTTCCATGTTTATACAGACAGCGATGTAGATATTTCCATGTTTATACAGACAGCAGTGTAGATCTTTCCATGTTTATACAGATAGCGTTGTAGATATTTCCATGTTTACACAGATAGCGGTGTAGGTATTTCCATGTTTACACAGATTGCGTTGTAGATATTTGCAAGTTTGTACAGATAGCGGTGTAGATATTTCCATGTTTATACAGATAGCGGTGTAGATGTTTCCATGTTTATACAGATAGTGGTGTAGATATATCCATGTTTATACAGATAGCGGTTTAGATATTTCCATGTTTATAGAGATAGTGGTGTAGATATTTCCATGTTTATACACATAGCGGTGGGGATATTTCCATGTTTATACAGATAGCGGTGGAGATATTTCCATGTTTATACAGATGGCCGTGTAGATATTTACAGGTTTTACAGATAGTGGTGTAGATATTTCCATGTTTATACAGATAGCGGTGTTGATATTTCCATGTTTATACTGATGACGGTGTAGATATTTCCCTGTTTATGGAGATACCAGTGTAGATATTTCCATGTTTGTACAGATAGCGGTGTAGATATTTCCATGTTTGTAGGGATAGTGTTGTAGATATTTCCATGTTTATACAGATAGCGGTGTAGGTATATCCATGTTTATAGAGATTGCGGTGTACATATTTCCATATTTATAGAGACAGCGGTGTATTCATTTCCATGTTTATACAGATGGCGGTGTAGATATTTCCATGTTTATACAGATGTCAGTGTAGACGCTTCCATGTTTATGCAGATCGTGGAGTAGATATTTCCATGTTTGTAAATATGGCGATGTAGATATTTCCATGTTTACAGAGATGGCGGTGTAGCTGCTTCCATGTTTATAGAGATAGCGGTGTAGATATTTCCATGTTTATAGTGATGGCATTGTAGATATTTCCTTGTTTATACAGATGGCGGTGTAGATATTTCCATGTTAATAAAGATTCCGTTGTAGATATTTCCATGTTTTTACAGATGGCAGTGTAGATATTTCCATGTTTATACAGATAGGGGTGTAGATATTTCCATGTTTATAGAGATGGCGGTGTAGATATTTCCAAGTTTATACAGATGGCTCTATAGATATTTCCATGTGTATACAGATGGAAGTGTAGATATTTCCATGTTTATACAGATGGAGGTGTAGATATTTCCATGTTTATACAGATAGCGGTGTAGATATTTCCACGATTATACAGAGAGCGGTCTAGGTATTTCCACGTTTATACAGGTAGCGGTGTAGATATTTCCATGTTTATAGAGATAGCGGTGTAGATATTTCCATGTTTATACAGATAGCGGTGGGGATATTTCCAGGTTTATGCAGATAGCGGTGTAAATATTTCCATGTTTATAAAGATAGTGGTGTAGATATTTCCATGTTTATACACATAGCGGTGGAGATATTTCCATGTTTACACAGACAGCGATGTAGATATTTCCATGTTTATGCAGATAGCGGTGTAGATATTTCCATGTTTATATAGATACCGGTGGAAATATTTCCATGTTTATACAGATAGCGGTGGAGATATTTCCATTTATACACAGATGGCGGTGTAGATATTTCGAAGTTTATACAGATAGCGATGCAGATATTTCCATGTTTATACAGATAACGGTGTAGATATTTCCATTTTTATCCAGATTGCGGTGTACGTATTTCCATGTTTATAGAGATAGCGCTGTAGATATTTCCATGTTTATACAGATGGCTGTGTGGATATTTCCATGTGTATGCAGATGGCAGTGTAGATATTTCCAAGTTTATACAGATGGAGGTGTAGATATTTCCATGTTTATGCAGATGACTGTGTAGATATTTCCATGTTTTTTCAGATGGTGGTGTAGATATTTCCATGTTTATACAGATAGCATTGTAGATATTACCCTGTTTACACAGATAGCGGTGTAGATATTTCCATGTTTACACAGATAGCTGTGTAGATATTTCCATCTTTACACAGAGAGTGTTGTAGATATTTCCATGTTCATTCAGATAGCGGTTCAGATATTTCCATGTTTATAAAGATAGTGGTGTAGATATTTCCATGTTCATAGAGATATCCATGTATATATTTCCCTGTTTATAGAGATAGTGTTGTTGATATTTCCATGTTCATGCAGACAGGGGTGTAAATATTTCCACGTATATAAGAAATAGCGGTGTAGATATTTCCGTATTTATACAGATAGCGGTGTAGATATTTCCATGTTTATACAGACGGCAGTGTAGATATTTCCATGTTTATATAGATGGCGGTGTAGATACTTCCGTGTTTATGCAGGTGGCAGTGTACATATATGCATGTTTATAGAGATAGCGGTGTAGACATTTCCATGTTTACAGAGATACCGGTGTAGATATTTCCATGTTTGCGCAGATTGTTGTGTAGATATTGCCATCTGTACACAGATAGCGGTGTAGATATTTCCAAGTTTACACAGATAGCTGTGAAGGTTTTTCCTTGTTTACACAGATAGCATTGTAGATATTTCCATATTTCTACAGAAAAAGGTGTAGATATTTACATGTTGATATAGATAGCGGTGTAGATATTTCGAGGTTTATACAGATAGCGGTGGAGATATTTTCACGATTATACAGATAGTGTTGAATATATTTCCACGTGTATACAAGTAGCGGGTAGATATTTCCATGTTTATAGAGATACCGGTGTAGATATTTCCATGTTTATACAGATAGCGGTGGGGATATTTCCATGTTTATACAGATAGCAGTGTAGATATTTCCACGTTTTACAGATAGCGGTGTAGATATTTCCATCTTTATACAGATAACGGTGTAGATTTTTCCATGTTTATACAGATGGCGGTGTAGATATTTCCATGTTAATACACATGGCGGTGTAGATATTTCCTTTTTTATACAGATAGCGGTGTAGATATTTCCATGTTTATACAGATAGCGGTGGAGATATTTCCATATTTATACAGATAGCGGTGTAGATATTTCCATGTTTATAGAGATGGTGGTGTAGATATTTCCATGATTATACAAATGACTGTGTAGATATTTGTATGTTTATACAAGTGGTGGTGTAGATATTTCCAAGTTTATGCAGATGGCGGTGTAGATATTTCAAAGTTTATAGAACGGCGGTGTAGATATTTCCATGTTTATAGAGATAGCGGTTTAGATTTTTCCATGTTCATAGAGATAGCGTTGTAGGAATTTCCATGTTTATCGTGATAACGGTGTAGATATTTCCATGTTTATTCAGATAGTGGGGTAGATATTTCCATGTTTATACAGATAGCGGTGTAGAGATTTCCATGTTTATACAGATAGCGGTGTAGTAATTTAAATGTTTATAGAGATAGCGGTGTAGATATTTCCATGTTTATACAGATGTCCGTGTAGATATTTCCATGTGTATACAGATGGCAGTGTAGGTATTTCCATGTTTATACAGATGACTGTGTAAATATTTCCAGGTTTTTCCTGATGGCGGTTTAGATATTTCCATGTTAATACAGATGGCGGTGTTGGTATTTCCATGTTTATACAGATAGCGATGTAGATATTTCCATGTTTCTACAGCTCGCGGTGTAGGTATTTCCTTGTTTATACTGATGGTGGTGTAGATATTTCCATGTTTATACAGATGGCGGTGTAGTTATTTCCATGTTTGTATAGATGGCGGTGTAGATGTTTCCATTTTTATGGACATATCAGTGTAGATATTTTCATGTTTATAGAGATGGTGGTGTAGGTATTTCCATGTTTATGGAGATAGCGGTGCAGATATTTCCATGTTTATAGAGATAGCGATGTAGGTATTTCCATGTTTTTAGAGATAGCGGTGTATATATTTCCATGTTTATACATATGGCTGTGAAGATATTTCCACGTGTATACAGATGGCAGTGTAGATATTTCCATGTTTATACAGATGGTGTAGTATATATTTCCATGTTTATACAGATGACTGTGTAGATATTTCCATGCTTTTACAGATGGCAGTGTAGATATTTCCATGTATATAGAGATAATGATGTAGATATCTTCATGTTTATACAGATAGCGTTGTAGATATTTCCATGTGTATAAAGATAGCGGTGTAGATATTTCCATATTTATACAGATAGCGGTGTAGATATTTCCATGTTTATAAAGATAGCGGTGTACATAATTCCATCTTTATACAGATGGCTTTGTAGATATTTCCATGTTTATACAGATGGCTGTTTAGATATTTCCATGATTATACAGATGGCGGTGTAGATATTTCCATGTTTATACAGATGGCGGTGTAGATATTTCACTTTTTATACAGATGGCGGTGTAGATAGTTCCATGATTATGGAAATGGCAGTGTAGATATTTTCATGTTTATAGAGATATCACTGTAGATATTTCCATGTTTATACAGAAAGCGCTGTAGGTATTTCCATGTTTTTACAGATAGCAGTGTACATATTTCCATGTTTCTACAGACGGCTGTGTAGATATTTCCATGTGTATACAGATGGCAGTGTAGATATTTCCATGTTTATACAGATGGTGGTGGAGATATTTCCAGGTTTACACAGATAGCGGTGTCGATATTTCCATGTTTATACAGATAGGTGTGTAGATATTTCCGTGTTTATAGAGATAGCAGTGTATATATTTCCATATTTATACAGATAGCTGTGTAGATATTTCCATGTTTATACAGATGACCGTGTAGGTATTTCCATGTTTATTCAGATGGCAGAATAGATATTTCCATGTTCATAGAGATAGCCATGTAGATATTTCCATGTTTATACAGATACTGTTGTTGAAATTTCCATGTTTATGCAGATACAGGTGTAAATATTTCCATGTTTATAAAGATAGTGGTGTAGATATTTCCATGCTTATACAGATAGCGCTGGAGATAGTTCCATGTTTATACAGACAGCGATGTAGATATTTCCATGTTTATACAGACAGCAGTGTAGATCTTTCCATGTTTATACAGATAGCGTTGTAGATATTTCCATGTTTACACAGATAGCGGTGTAGGTATTTCCATGTTTACACAGATTGCGTTGTAGATATTTGCAAGTTTGTACAGATAGCGGTGTAGATATTTCCATGTTTATACAGATAGCGGTGTAGATGTTTCCATGTTTATACAGATAGTGGTGTAGATATATCCATGTTTATACAGATAGCGGTTTAGATATTTCCATGTTTATGCAGATGGCCGTGTAGATATTTACAGGTTTTACAGATAGTGGTGTAGATATTTCCATGTTTATACAGATAGCGGTGTTGATATTTCCATGTTTATACTGATGACGGTGCAGATATTTCCCTGTTTATGGAGATACCAGTGTAGATATTTCCATGTTTGTACAGATAGCGGTGTAGATATTTCCATGTTTGTAGGGATAGTGTTGTAGATATTTCCATGTTTATACAGATAGCGGTGTAGGTATATCCATGTTTATAGAGATTGCGGTGTACATATTTCCATATTTATAGAGACAGCGGTGTATTCATTTCCATGTTTATACAGATGGCGGTGTAGATATTTCCATGTTTATACAGATGTCAGTGTAGACGCTTCCATGTTTATGCAGATCGTGGAGTAGATATTTCCATGTTTATAAATATGGCGATGTAGATATTTCCATGTTTACAGAGATGGCGGTGTAGCTGCTTCCATGTTTATACAGATAGCGGTGTAGATATTTCCATGTTTATAGTGATGGCATTGTAGATATTTCCTTGTTTATACAGATGGCGGTGTAGATATTTCCATGTTAATAAAGATTCCGTTGTAGATATTTCCATGTTTTTACAGATGGCAGTGTAGATATTTCCATGTTTATACAGATAGGGGTGTAGATATTTCCATGTTTATAGAGATGGCGGTGTAGATATTTCCAAGTTTATACAGATGGCTCTGTAGATATTTCCATTTGTATACAGATGGAAGTGTAGATATTTCCATGTTTATACAGATGGAGGTGTAGATATTTCCATGTTTATACAGATAGCGGTGTAGATATTTCCACGATTATACAGATAGCGGTGTAGGTATTTCCACGTTTATACAGATAGCGGTGTAGATATTTCCATGTTTATAGAGATAGCGGTGTAGATATTTCCATGTTTATACAGATAGCGGTCGGGATATTTCCATGTTTATACAGATTGCGGTGGAGATATTTCCGTGTTTCTACAGATGGCGGTGTAGATATTTCCAGGTTTATGCAGATAGTGGTGTAGATATTTCCATGTTTATACATATAGCGGTGTAGATATTTCCATGTTTATACCGATTGTGGTGTAGGTATTTCCATGTTTATACATTTAGCAGTGTAGATATTTCCATGTTTCTACAGATGGCTGTGTAGATATGTCCAAGAGTATACAGATGGCTGTGTAGATATTTCCATGTGTATACAGATGGAGGTGTAGATATTTCCATGTTTACACAGATAGCGGAGTAGATATTTCCATGTTTAAACAGTAACGGTGGAGATATTTCCATGTTTATACACATGGCGGTGTAGATATTTCCATGCTTATAGAGATGGCTGTGTAGATACTTCCATGTTTATACAGATGGTTGTGAAGATATTTCCATGTTTATACAGATGGCAGTGTAGATTTTCCCATGTTTATACAGATAGTGGTGTGGAAATTTCCATGTTTATACAGATGTCTGTGTAGTTATTTCCATATTTATACAGATGGCGGTGTAGATATTTCCATGTTTTTAGATGTAGCCCTGTAGATATTTCCATGTCTACACAGATAGCGGTGTAGACCTTTCCAGGTTTATAGAGATAGCGGTGTAGATATTTCCATATTTGTACAGATAGAGGTGTAGATATTTCCATGTTTATACAGATAGCGGTGTAGATATTTCCATGTTTATACAGATAGCCGTGTAGATCTTTCCATGTTTATACAGATAGCGGTGTAGATATTTCCACGTTTATAGAGATGACTGTGTAGATATTTCCATGTTTATACAGATGGCAGTGTAGATATTTCTATGTTTATTCAGATATTGGTGTAGATATTTCCATGTTTATGCAGATGACTCTGTAGATATTTCCATGTTTATACAGATGGCCGTGTAGATATTTCCATGTTTATAGAGATAGACATGTAGATATTTCCATGTTTATACAGATAGTGGAGTAGATATTTCCATGTTTATACAGAGGACCGTGTAGGTATTTCCAGGTTTATTCAGATGGCGGTGTAGGTATTTCGATGTTCATAGAGATAGCCATGTAGATATATCCATGTTTATACAGATATTTTTGTTGATATTTCCATGTTTATACAGATATTTTTGTTGATATTTCCATGTTTATGCAGAGAGCGGTGTAAATATTTCCATGTTTATAAAGATAGTGGTGTAGATATTTCCATGTTTATACAGATGGCAGTGTAGATATTTCTATGTTTATTCAGATATTGGTGTGGATATTTCCATGTTTATACAGAAGACTCTGTAGATATTTCCATGTATATACTGATGGCCGTGTAGATATTTCCATGTTTATAGAGATAGCCATGTAGATATTTCCATGTTTATACCGATAGTGGTGGAGATATTTCCATGTTCATACAGATGACCGTGTAGGTATTTCCATATTTATTCAGATGGCGGTGTAGATATTTCCATGTTCATAGAGATAGCCATGTAGTTATTTCCATGTTTATACAGATATTGTTGTTGATATTTCCATGTTTATGCAGATAGTGGTGTAAATATTTCCATGTTTATAAAGATAGTGGTGTAGATATTTCCATGCTTATACAGATAGCGGTGGAGATATTTCCATGTTCATACAGACAGCGCTGTAGACATTTCCATGTTTATATAGACTGCGGTGTAGATCTTTCCATGTTTATACAGATAGCTTTGTAGATATTTCCATGTTTACACAGATAGCGGTGTAGATATTTCCATGTTTACACAGATAGCGTTGTAGGTATTTGCATGTTTGTACAGATAGCAGTGTAGATATTTCCATGTGTATACAGGTAGCGGTGTAGATGTTTCCATGTTTATGCAGATCGTGGTGTAAATATTTCCATGGGTATACTGATAGCGGTGTAGATATTTCCATATTTATAAAGATAGCGGTATAGATATTTCCATGTTTACAGAGATAGCGGTGTATGTATTTCCGTATTTGCACAGATTGCGGTGTAGATATTTCCATCATTACACAGATAGCGGTGAACATATTTCCATGTTTACACAGATAGCTGTGTAGATATTTCCATGTTTACACAGGTAGTGCTGTATATATGTCCATGTTTATACAGATTGCGGTGTAGATATTTCCAAGTTGTTAGAGATAGCCATGTAGATATTTCCATGTTTATACACATAGTGTTGTTGATATTTCCAGGTTTATGCAGATAGCGGTGTAAATATTTCCATGTTTATAAAGATAGTGGTGTAGATATTTCCATGTTTATACACATAGCGGTGGAGATATTTCCATGTTTACACAGACAGCGATGTAGATATTTCCATGTTTATGCAGATAGCGGTGTAGATATTTCCATGTTTATATAGATACCGGTGGAAATATTTCCATGTTTATACAGATAGCGGTGGAGATATTTCCATTTATACACAGATGGCGGTGTAGATATTTCGAAGTTTATACAGATAGCGATGCAGATATTTCCATGTTTATACAGATAACGGTGTAGATATTTCCATTTTTATCCAGATTGCGGTGTACGTATTTCCATGTTTATAGAGATAGCGCTGTAGATATTTCCATGTTTATACAGATGGCTGTGTGGATATTTCCATGTGTATGCAGATGGCAGTGTAGATATTTCCAAGTTTATACAGATGGAGGTGTAGATATTTCCATGTTTATGCAGATGACTGTGTAGATATTTCCATGTTTTTTCAGATGGTGGTGTAGATATTTCCATGTTTATACAGATAGCATTGTAGATATTACCCTGTTTACACAGATAGCGGTGTAGATATTTCCATGTTTACACAGATAGCTGTGTAGATATTTCCATCTTTACACAGAGAGTGTTGTAGATATTTCCATGTTCATTCAGATAGCGGTTCAGATATTTCCATGTTTATAAAGATAGTGGTGTAGATATTTCCATGTTCATAGAGATATCCATGTATATATTTCCCTGTTTATAGAGATAGTGTTGTTGATATTTCCATGTTCATGCAGACAGGGGTGTAAATATTTCCACGTATATAAGAAATAGCGGTGTAGATATTTCCGTATTTATACAGATAGCGGTGTAGATATTTCCATGTTTATACAGACGGCAGTGTAGATATTTCCATGTTTATATAGATGGCGGTGTAGATACTTCCGTGTTTATGCAGGTGGCAGTGTACATATATGCATGTTTATAGAGATAGCGGTGTAGACATTTCCATGTTTACAGAGATACCGGTGTAGATATTTCCATGTTTGCGCAGATTGTTGTGTAGATATTGCCATCTGTACACAGATAGTGGTGTAGATATTTCCAAGTTTACACAGATAGCTGTGAAGGTTTTTCCTTGTTTACACAGATAGCATTGTAGATATTTCCATATTTCTACAGAAAAAGGTGTAGATATTTACATGTTGATATAGATAGCGGTGTAGATATTTCGAGGTTTATACAGATAGCGGTGGAGATATTTTCACGATTATACAGATAGTGTTGAATATATTTCCACGTGTATACAAGTAGCGGGTAGATATTTCCATGTTTATAGAGATACCGGTGTAGATATTTCCATGTTTATACAGATAGCGGTGGGGATATTTCCATGTTTATACAGATAGCAGTGTAGATATTTCCACGTTTTACAGATAGCGGTGTAGATATTTCCATCTTTATACAGATAACGGTGTAGATTTTTCCATGTTTATACAGATGGCGGTGTAGATATTTCCATGTTAATACACATGGCGGTGTA
Source organism: Pan troglodytes (assembly GCF_028858775.2). Lineage (NCBI taxonomy): Eukaryota > Metazoa > Chordata > Mammalia > Primates > Hominidae > Pan > Pan troglodytes. The sequence goes on along the minus strand of NC_072410.2, from coordinate 1,786,273 downwards.
GATATTTCCTTGTTTATACAGATAGCGGTGTAGATATTTCCATGTTTATACAGATAGCGGTGGAGATATTTCCATATTTATACAGATAGCGGTGTAGATATTTCCATGTTTATAGAGATGGTGGTGTAGATATTTCCATGATTATACAAATGACTGTGTAGATATTTGTATGTTTATACAAATGGTGGTGTAGATATTTCCAAGTTTATGCAGATGGCGGTGTAGATATTTCAAAGTTTATAGAACGGCGGTGTAGATATTTCCATGTTTATAGAGATAGCGGTTTAGATTTTTCCATGTTCATAGAGATAGCGTTGTAGGAATTTCCATGTTTATCGTGATAACGGTGTAGATATTTCCATGTTTATTCAGATAGTGGGGTAGATATTTCCATGTTTATACAGATAGCGGTGTAGAGATTTCCATGTTTATACAGATAGCGGTGTAGTAATTTAAATGTTTATAGAGATAGCGGTGTAGATATTTCCATGTTTATACAGATGTCCGTGTAGATATTTCCATGTGTATACAGATGGCAGTGTAGGTATTTCCATGTTTATACAGATGACTGTGTAAATATTTCCAGGTTTTTCCTGATGGCGGTTTAGATATTTCCATGTTAATACAGATGGCGGTGTTGGTATTTCCATGTTTATACAGATAGCGATGTAGATATTTCCATGTTTCTACAGCTCGCGGTGTAGGTATTTCCTTGTTTATACTGATGGTGGTGTAGATATTTCCATGTTTATACAGATGGCGGTGTAGTTATCTCCATGTTTGTATAGATGGCGGTGTAGATGTTTCCATTTTTATGGACATATCAGTGTAGATATTTTCATGTTTATAGAGATGGTGGTGTAGGTATTTCCATGTTTATGGAGATAGCGGTGCAGATATTTCCATGTTTATAGAGATAGCGATGTAGGTATTTCCATGTTTTTAGAGATAGCGGTGTATATATTTCCATGTTTATACAGATGGCTGTGAAGATATTTCCACGTGTATACAGATGGCAGTGTAGATATTTCCATGTTTATACAGATGGTGTAGTATATATTTCCATGTTTATACAGATGACTGTGTAGATATTTCCATGCTTTTACAGATGGCAGTGTAGATATTTCCATGTATATAGAGATAATGATGTAGATATCTTCATGTTTATACAGATAGCGTTGTAGATATTTCCATGTGTATAAAGATAGCGGTGTAGATATTTCCATATTTATACAGATAGCGGTGTAGATATTTCCATGTTTATAAAGATAGCGGTGTACATAATTCCATCTTTATACAGATGGCTTTGTAGATATTTCCATGTTTATACAGATGGCTGTTTAGATATTTCCATGATTATACAGATGGCGGTGTAGATATTTCCATGTTTATACAGATGGCGGTGTAGATATTTCACTTTTTATACAGATGGCGGTGTAGATAGTTCCATGATTATGGAAATGGCAGTGTAGATATTTTCATGTTTATAGAGATATCACTGTAGATATTTCCATGTTTATACAGAAAGCGCTGTAGGTATTTCCATGTTTTTACAGATAGCAGTGTACATATTTCCATGTTTCTACAGACGGCTGTGTAGATATTTCCATGTGTATACAGATGGCAGTGTAGATATTTCCATGTTTATACAGATGGTGGTGGAGATATTTCCTGGTTTACACAGATAGCGGTGTCGATATTTCCATGTTTATACAGATAGGTGTGTAGATATTTCCGTGTTTATAGAGATAGCAATGTATATATTTCCATATTTATACAGATAGCTGTGTAGATATTTCCATGTTTATACAGATGGCGGTGTAGATATTTCCATGTTTATAGAGATAGTGTTGTAGATATTTCTACGTTTATAGAGATAGCGATGTAGATATTTCCAAGTTTATACAGATGGTTTTGTAGATATTTCCATGTTTATACAGATAGCGGTGTAGGTATTTCCATGTTTATACAGATAGCGGTGTACATATTTCCATGTTTACACAGATAGTGTTTTATATATTTCCATTTATATAGAGAGAGTGGTTTATATATTTCCATGTTTACACAGATAGCATTGTAGATATCTCCACGTTAATGTAGAGAGCGGTTCAGATATTTCCAAGTTTATCTTGATAGTGTTGTATGTATTTCCATGTTTATAGAGAGAGTGGTTTATATATTTCCATGTTTACACAGATAGCATAGTAGTTATCTCCACGTTTATGAAGAGAGCGGTTTAGATATTTCCAAGTTTATCTAGATAGCGGTGTAGACATTTCCATGTTTGTAGAGATATCGGTGTAGACATTTCCATGTTTATACAGATAGTGGTGTAGATATTTCCATGTTTATACAGATCGTGGTGTAGATATTTCCAAGTTTATAAAGATAGCGGTGTAGATATTTCTAGGTTTATACAGATAGTGGTGTAGATATATCCATGTTTATACAGATAGCGGTGTTGGTATTTCCAAGTTTATACAGATAGCGATGCAGACATTTCCATGTTTATTCAGCTCACGATGTAGGTATTTCCATAGTTATACAGATGGCAGTGTAGATATTTACAGGTTTATACAGATATCGGTGTCGTTATTTCCATGTTTACACAAATGGTGGTCTAGATAGTTCCATCTTTATGGAGATGGTGGTGTAGATATTTTCATGTTTATAGAGATGGCGGTGTAGATATCTCTATGTTTATAGAGATTGCGGTGTAGATATTTCCATGTTTATAGAGATAGCGGTGTAGGTATTTCCATGTGTATAGAGATAGCGGTGTAGATGTTTCCGTTTTTATACTGATGGTTGTGTAGGTATTTCCATTTGTATAACGATGGCAGTGTAGATATTTCCATGTTTATAGGGATGGTGGTGTAGATATTTCCATGTTTATACAGATGACTGTGTAGATATTTCCACGTTTATACAGATGGCGGTGTAGATATTTCCATGTTTATAGAGATAGCGGTGTAGACATTTCCATGTTTATACAGAAAGCGGTGTACGTATTTCCATGTTTATACAGATAGCGGTGTAGATGTTTCCATGTTTATACTGATGGCTGTGTAGTTATTTCCATTTGTATACGGATGGCAGTGTAGATATTTCCATGTTTATAGAGATGGTGTTGTAGATATTTCCATGTTTATAAAGATGACTGTTTAGACATTTCCACCTTTATACAGATTGCGTTGTAGATATTTCCATGTTTATAGAGATAGCGGTGTAGGTATTTCCCTGTTTATACAGATAGCGGTGAGGATGTTAGCGTGTTTATACAAATAGCGGTGTTGATATTTTCATGTTTATATAGATAGCGGAGTAGATATTTCCATGTTTATGCACATAGCGGTGGAGGTATTTCCATGTTTATACAGATAGCGGTGTAGACATTTCCATGTTTATAGAGATAGCGGTGTAGATATTTCCATATTTATACAGATAGCGGTGTAGTTATTTCCATGTTTATACAGATAGCGGTGTAGATATTTCCATGTTTATACAGATAGCGGTGTAGATATTTACATGTTTATTCAGATCGTGGTGTAGATATTTCCATGTTTATACAGGTAGCGGGGTAGACATTTCCATGTTTATAGAGATGGCGGTGTAGTTATTTCTATGTTTATAGACATAAGCGGTGTAGATAATTCCATGTTTATAGCGGTGGCTGTGTACGTGTTTCCATGTTTATAGAGATAGTAGTTTAGATATTTCCATGTTTATACAGATAGTGGTGTAGATATTTCCATGTTTACGCGGATGGCGATGTTGGTATTACCATGTTTATACAGATAGCGGTGCAGGTATTTCCAAGTTTACACAGCTCGCGGTGTAGATATTTCCATCTATATAGAAATGACAGTGTAGATATTTCCCTGTTTATACAGATAGCGGTATAGATATTTACATTTTTACACAGATGGTGGTGTAGATCGTTCCATGTTTATGGAGATAGCGGTGTAGATATTTTCATGTTTATTCAGATGGGGGTGTAGATATTTCCATGTTTAGAGAGATGGCGGTATAGATATTTCCATGTTCATACAGATTTCGGTGTGGCTATTTCCATGTTCATACCGAAAGCTGTGTAGATATTTCCATGTTTATATAGATGGCTTTGTAGATATTTCCATGTTTATACAGATGTCAGTGTAGATACTTCCATGTTTATGCAGATGGCATTGTAGATATTTCCATATTTATAGAGATGACGGCGTAGATATTTCTATGTTTATAGTAATAGCGGTGTAGATATTTCCATCTTTATAGGGATGGCGGTGTAAGTATTTCCATGTTTATAGAGATAGCGGTGTAGATATTTCCATTTACCTACAGATAGCGGTGTAGATATTTCCCTGTTTATACAGATAGTTGTGTAGTTATATCCATGTTTATACAGCTCACAGTGTAGATATTTCCATCCTTATACAGATAGCTGTGTAGATATTTCCATGTTTATACAAATGGCATTGTAGATAATTCCATGTTTATGGAGATGGCAGTGTAGATATTTTCATGTGTATAGAGATGGCGGTGTAGATATTTCCATGTTTATGGAGATAGCACTGTAGATATTTCCATGTTTATACAGATGGCTTTGTAGATATTTCCATGTGTATACAGATGGCAGTGTAGGTATTTCCATGTTTATAAAGATGGTGGTGTAGATATTTCCATGTTTATACAGAGGACTGTGTAGGTATTTCAGTGTTTATACAGATGGTGGTTTAGATATTTTCATGTTTATACATATAGAGTTGTAGATATTTCCATGTTTGTACAGATAGCGGTGTAGATATTTCCATGTTTATAGAGATAGCGGTGTAGATATTTCCATATTTATACAGATATCGGTGTAGATATATCTATGTTTATATAGATGGCGGTGTAGATATTTCCATGTTTATAGAGATGGCGGTGTAGAAATTTCCATGTTTATACAGATCGCGGTGTAGTCATTTCCATCTTTCTACAGATGGCACTGTGTATATTTCTATGTTTATACAGTTGGCGGTGTAGATATTTCCATGTTTATACAGGTGGCGGTGTAGATATTTCCATATTCATGCAGATGACGGTGTAGATATTTCCATCTTTATAGGGATGGCCGAGTAAGTATTTCCATGTTTATAGATATAGCGGTGTAGATATTACCATGTTTATACACATAGCTGTGCAGATATTTCCATGTTTATACAGATAGCCGAGTTGGCATTTCCATGTTTATACAGATAGCGGTGTTGGTATTTCCATGTTTACACAGATAGCGGTGTAGATATTTCCATTTTTACACAGATGGTGTTGTACATAGTTCTATGTTTATGGAGATGGCGCTGTAGATATTTTCATGTTTATAGAGATGGCGGTGTAGATATTTCCATATTTATATAGATAGCGGTATAGATATTTCAATGTTTACATGTAGAGGTGTAGGTATTTCCATACGTATTGAGATAGCGGTGCAGATGTTTCCATATTTATACTTATGGCTGTGTAGATATTTGCATGTGTATACAGATGGCAGGGTAGATACTTCCATGTTTATAGAGATGGTGGTGTAGATATTTCCTTGTTTATACAGATGACTGTGTAGATATTTCCATGTTTATACAGATTGAGGTGTACATATTTCCATGTTTATACAGATGACGGTGTGGATATATCCTTGTTGTTACAGATGGCGGAGTAGATATTTCCATGTTTATACAGTTTGTGGTGTGGCTATTTCCATGTTTATACAGACTGCCGTGTAGATATTTCCATGTTTATATAGATGGCTTTGTAGATATTTCCATGTTTATACAGATGGCAGTGTAGATATTTCCATGTTTATACAGATTGTGGTGTAGATATTTCCATGTTTATACAGATGACTCTGTAGTTATTTCCGTGTTTATTCAGAAGGCGGTTAAATATTTCCATGTTTATAGAGATAACCGTGTAGATATTTCCATGTTTATACAGATAGCGTTGTAGACATTTCCATGTTTATAGAGATAGCGGTGTAGATATTTCCATATTTATACATATATCCGTGTAGATATTTCCATGTTTATACTGATAGCGGTATAGATATTTCCATGTTTATAGAGATAGCGGTGTAGATATTTCCATATTTATACATATATCCGTGTAGCTATTTCCATGTTTATACTGATAGCGGTGTAGATATTTCCATGTTTATAGAGAGAGCGGTGTAGATATTTACAAGTTCATACAGATCGAGGTGTAGATATTTCCATCTTTACACAGCTCGCGGTGTAGATATTTCCATCTTTATAGAGATGACAGTGTAGATATTTCCCTGTTTATACAGATAGCGGTGTAGATAGTTCCATTTTTACACAGATGGTGATGTAGATCGTTCCATGTTTATGGAGATGTCGGTGTAGATATTTTCATGTTTATACAGATGGGGGTGTAGATATTTCCATGTTTAGAGAGATGGCGGTGTAGATATACCCATGTACATAGAGATAACGGTGTAGGTATTACCATGTGAAATAGAGATAGCAGTGCAGATATTTCCATGTTTATACAGATGGCAGTGTAGATATTTCCATGTTTATAGAGATAGCGGTGTAGATATTTCCATCTTTGCACAGATTGCGATGTAGATATTTCCATCTTTACAAACATAGGTGTGTAGATATTTCCAAGTTTACACAGATACCTGTGTAGATATTTCCATGTTTATACAGATAGTGTTGTAGATATTTCCAAGTTTATAGAGATACAGGTTTAGATATTTCCATATTTATACAGATAGCAGTGTAGATACTTCCATGTTTATACAGATAGTGGTGTAGATATTTCCATGTTCACACAGATGGTGGAGTAGATATTTCCATGTTTATACAGATAGCAGTGTAGATATTTCCATGTTTGTACAGATAGCGGTGTAGATATTGCCATGTTTATAGAGATGGCGGTGTAGGTATTTCCATGTTTATAGAGATAGTGGTGTAGATATTTCCAGGTTTATACAGAAAGCGGTGTACATATTTACAAGTTTATATAGATAGCGGTGTGGTTATTTCCATGTTTATACACATAGCGGTGTAGATATTTCCATGTTTATACAGCTCGCGTTGTAGATATTTCCATCTTTATACAGATGGCAGTGTAGATATTTCCATGTTTATACAGATAGTTGTGTAGGTATTTCCATTTCATACAGAAGACTGTGTGATTATTTCCATGTTTATGCAGATGGCGGTTTAGATATTTCCATGATTATACGAATAGCGGTGTTGATATTTCCATGTTTATTGAGACAGCGCTGTAGATATTTCCATGTTTATACAGATAGCGGTGTAAGTATTAACATGTTTATACAGATAGCGGTGCAGATATTTCCATGTTTATACAGATAGCGGTGTAGATATTTCCATGTTTACAGAGATAGCAGTGTAGATATTTCCATCTTTGAATAGATTGCGGTGTAGATATTTCCATCTTTACACAGATAGCGGTGTAGATATTTCCAAGTTTACACAGATAGCTGTGTAGATATTTCTATGTTTACCCAGATAGCGTTGTAGATATTTCCATGTTTATACAGATAGCAGTGTAGATATTCCCAGGTTTATACAGATAGCCGTGTAGATATTTCCATCTTTATACAGATAGCGGAGTAGATATTTCCATGTTTACCCTGATAGCGGTGTAGATATTTCCATGTTTACACAGATAGTGTTGGAGAAATTTCCATGTTTATACAGATAGCCGTGTAGATATTTCCATGTTTATACAGATGGCGGTGTAGATATTACCATGTTTATGCAGATGGCGGTGTAGATATTTCCGGGTTTATAGAGATAGCTGTGCAGATATTTCCATGTTTATACAGATGGCAGTGTAGATATTTCCATGTTTATGCAGATGGTGGTGTTGATATTTCCATGTTTACAGAGATAGCGGTGTACATATTTCCATCTTTGCACTGATGGCGGTGTAGGTTTTTCCATCTTTACACAGATAGTGGTGTAGATATTTCCCAGTTTACACAGATAGCTGTGTAGATATTTCCATGTTTACAGAGATAGCGTTGTAGATATTTCCATGTTTATACAGATAGCGATGTAGGTATTTCCATGTTTATACAGATAGCGTTGTAGATATTTCCATGATTATACAGATAGCGGTGTAGGTATTTCCATATTTATACAGATAGCGGTGGAGATATTTCCATGTTTATACAGATGACGGTGTAGATTTTTCCATGTTTATGCAGACGGCGGAGTAGGTATTTCCATGGTTATGCAGATGGCGGTGTAGATATTTCCAAGTTTATAGACATGGTGGTATAGATGTTTCCATGTTTATAGTGATAGCTGTGTCGATCTTTCCATGTTTATACAGATGGCTGTGTAGATATTTCCAAGTGTATAGAGATGGTAGTCTTGATATTTCCATGTTTATAGATATGGTGGTGTAGATATTTCCATGTTTATACAGATGACTGTGTAGACATTTGCATGTATATACAGATGGCGGTGTAGATATTTCCATCTTTATAGAGATAGCGGTGGAGATATTTCCATGTTTACACAGTTACCGGTGTAGATATTTCCATGTTTATACAGATAGCGGTGTAGATATTTCCATGTTTATACAGATAGCGGTGTAGATATTTCCATGTTAATTGAGATAGCGGTGTAGGTATTTGCATGTTTATAGACATAGCGGTGTAGATATTTCCATGTTTATATAGATGGCGTTGTAGATATTTTCATGTTTATACCGATAGCGGTGTTGATATTTCCACGTTTACACACATAGCGATGCATATATTACCATGTTTATACAGCTCGCGGTGCAGATATTTATATCTTTATACAGATGGCATTGTAGATATTTCCTTATTCACACTGATGGCGGTGTACATGTTTCCGTGTTTAAACAGATGGCGGAGTAGTTAGTTCCATGTTTATGGAGATGGCAGTGTAGATATTTTCATGTTTGTAGAGATGGCGTTGTAGATATTTCCATGTTAATAGAGATAGCAGTGTAGATATTTACATGTTTATACAGATGGCAGTGTAGATATTTCCATGTGTATACAGATGGCATTGTAGATATTTCCATGTTTATAGAGATGACTGTATAGGTATTTCCATGTTTTTACAGATGGCAGTGCAGATATTTCCATGTATATAGACATAGCGGTGTAGATATTTCCATCTTTCTACAGACTGCAGTGTAGATATTTCCATGTTTATACAGATGGCAGTGTAGATATTTCCATATTTATACAGATGTCTGTGTAGATACTTCCATGTGTATACAGATGGTATTGTAGTTATTTCCATGTTTATACAGATGGTGGTGTAGATATTTCCATGTTTATTCAGATGACTGTGTAGATATTTCCATGTTTTTACAGATGACAGTGTAGGTATTTCAATGTTTATAGAGAGGGCGCTGTAGATATTTCCATGTTTATACAGATAACGTTGGAGATATTTCCATGTTTATACACATAGCGGTGTACATGTTTCCATGTTTATACAGACAGCAGTGGAGATATTTCCATGTTTATACACATAGCGGTGTACATATTTCCATGTTTATAGAGACAGCGGTGTAGGTATTTCCATGTTTATACAGATAGCGGTGCAGATATTTCCATGTTTATACAGATGCCTATGCAGGTATCTCCATATTTATACAGAGGGCTGTGAAGATATTTCTATGTTTATACAGATGGCAGTGTAGATATTCCCATGTTCCTACACATGACTGTGTAGGTATTTCCATGTTTATACAGATGGCTTTGTAGATATTTCCATGTCTATAGAGATACCGGTGCAGATATTTCCATGTTTATACAGATAGCGGTGTATATATTTCCATGTGTATACAGATCGTGGTGTAGATATTTCCATGTTTATACAGATACCGGTGTAGATATTTCCATGTTTATACAGACCGCAGTGTAGATATTTCCATGTTTATAGAGATAGCAGTGTAGATATTTCCAAGTTTGTACACATGGCGTCGTTGATGTTTCCATCTATACACAGATTGCCATGTAGGTATTTCAATGTGTATACAGATGGCATTGTAGATATTTCCATGTTTATACAGATGGTGGTGTAGATATTTCCATGTTTACACAGATGACTGTATAGGTATTTCCATGTTTATACAGATCGTGGTGTAGATATTTCCATGTTTATAGAGATACCGGTGTAGATATTTCCATGTTTATAGAGATGGCAGTGTAGATATTTCCATGTTTGTACAGATGGTGCTGTTGATGTTTCCATCTATACACAGATTGCCGTGTGGGTATTTCCATGTGTATACAGATGGCATTGTAGATATTTCCATGTTTATACAGATGGCGGCGTAGATATTTCCATGGACAGGCAGATGGCGGTGTAGATATTTCCATGTTTATACAGATAGCGGTGTAGACATTTCCATATTTATAGAGATAGCGGTGTAGATATTTCCGTATTTATACTGATAGCAGTGTAGATATATCCATGTTTATTCAGATAGCGGTGTAGATATTTCCATGTTTATGCAGATAGCGGTGTAGTTATTTCCATGTTTATACAGATGACTGTATATATATTTCCATGTTTTTACAGATGACGGTGGATATATTACTTGTTTATAGAGATTGCGGTGTAGTTATTTCCATGTTTATACAGATAGCTGTGCAGATATTTCGATGTTTATAGAGATAGCGGTGTAGATATTTCCATATTTATACAGACAGCCGTGTAGATATTTACATGTTTATTCACATGGTGGTGTATATATTTCCATTTTTATAGAGATATCGGTTTGGCTACTTCCATGTTTATACAGATGGCAGTGTAGATATTTCCATGTTTATACAGATAGCGATGTAGATTTTTCATTTTTATACAGATAGTCGTGTAGATATTTCCATGTTTATACAGATGGCTGTGTAGATATTTCCATGTGTATACAGATGGCAGTGTTGATATTTCCATGATTATACAGATGGAGGTGTAGATATATCCATGTTTACACAGATGACTGTGTAGATATTTCCATGTTTTCACAGATGGCGGTGTAGATATTTCCATGTTTATACAGAAAACGTTGTTGCTATTTACATGTTTATACAGATAGCGATGTAGATATTTCCATGTTTATAGAGATGGCTGTGTAGATATTACTATGTTTATAAAGATCGCAGTGAAGATTTTTCCATGTTTATATGGAGAGTCTTGTAGATATTTCCATGTTTATGCAGATGACTGTGTAGGTATTTCTATGTTTATACAGAGGGCGGTGTAGATATTTGCAAGTTAATACAGATAGCGGTGTAGATATTTCCATGTTTATACAGTTAGCGGTGTAGGTATTTCCATGTTTATACAGATAGCGGTGTAGATATTTCCATGTTTATACAGATTGCGGTGTAGATATTTCCATGTTTATACAGATGGCTGTGTTGATACTTCCATGTGTATACAGATGGCAGTGCAGATATTTCCATGTTTATATAGATGGAGGTTTAGATACTTCCATGTTTCTACAGATGACTGTGTAGATATTTCCATGCTTTTACAGATGGCGGTGAAGATATTTCTATGTTTATACAGATAGCGGTGTGGCTATTTCCATGTTTATAGAGATAGCGATGTAGATATTTCCATGTTTATACAGATAGCAGTGTAGATATTTCCATGTTTATACAGATAGTGGTGTAGGTATATCCATGTTTATAAAGATGACTGTGTAGGTATTTCCATGTTCATAGAGATGGCGGTGTAGATATTTCCATTTTTATAGAGATAGCCATGTCGATATTTCCATGTTTATACAGATAGCGGTGTAGACATTTCCATGTTTATAGAGATAGCGGTGTTGATATTTCCATATTTATACAGATAGCCGTGTAGATACTTCCATGTTTATTCAGATGCCGGTGTAGATATTTCCATGTTTATACAGATAACGGTGTGGCTATTTCCATGTTTATACAGATGGCAGTGTAGATATTTCCATATTAATACAGATAGCGATGTAGATATTTCCATGTTTATACAGATAGCAGTGCAGATATTTCCATGTTTATACCTATAGCGTTGTAGATATTTGCATGTTTATACAGATGGCGGTGTAGATATTTCCATGTTTATACAGATACCGGTGGAGATATTTCCATGTTTATACTGATAGTGGTGGAGATATTTCCATGTATATACAGAAGTCGGTGTAGATATTTCCAAGTTTATGCAGATATCGGTGTAGATATTTCCATGTTTATACAGATAGCAGTGGAGATAGTTCCATGTTTATACAGATAGTGGTGGAGATATTTCCATGTTTATACAGATGGCGGGGTAGGTATTTCCAAGTTTATGCAGATAGCGGTGTACATATTTCCATGTTTATAGAGATAGCGGTGTAGTTATTTCCATGTTTATACAGATAGCGGTGTAGTTTTTTCCATGTTTTTAGAGATAGCGGTGTAGATATTTCCATATTTATGCAGATAGCGATGCAGATAATTCCATGTTTATTCAGATGGCGGTGTAGATATTTCCAGGTTTATACACATAGCCGTGTGGCTCTTTCCATGTTCATACAGACGGCAGTGTAGATATTTCCATGTTTATACAGATAGTGGTGTACATATTTCCATATTTATAAAGATGGCGGTGTAGATATTTCCATGTTTATAAAGATAGCGGTGTAGATATTTCCATGTTTATAGAGATAGCAGTGGAGTTATTTCCATGTATATAAAGATAGCATTGTTGATATTTCCATGTTTATAGAGATAGCGGTGGAGATATTTCCATGTTTATAGAGATACTTTTGGAGATATTTCCATGTTTATACAGATGGCGGTGTAGATATTTCCATGTTTATAGAGATAACCATGTAGTTATTTCCACGTTTATACAGATAGCAGTGTAGATGTATCCATGTTTATAGATATGGCGGTGTACATATTTCCATATTTATACAGATAGCGGTGTAGATATTTCCATGAGTATACAGATAGCGGTGTAGACATTTCCATGTTCATACAGATAGCTGTGGAGATATTTCCATGTTTATACAGATAGCGGTGGACATATTTCCATGTTTATAGAGATGGCGATGTACATAATTACAAGTTTGTACAGATAGCGATGTAGATATTTCCATGTTTATAGAGATGGCTGTGGCGATATTTCCATGTTTATACTGATGGCAGTCTAGATATTTCCATGTTTATACACATAGTGGTGTAGATACTTCCATGTTTATACAGATGACTGTGTAAGTAATTCCATGTTTATAGAGATGGTGGGGTAGATATTTCCATGTTCATAGAGATAGCCATGTAGATATTTCCATGTGTATACAGATGGTAGTGTAGCTATTTCCATGTTTATAGAGATGATGGTGTAGATTTTTCCATGTTTATGCAAATGAATAGATATTTCCACGTTTATGCAGATGACGGTGTAGATATTTCCATGTTTATAGAGATAGCGGTGTAGATATTCCCATGTTTTTACAGATAGCGGTGTAGATATTTCCATGTTTATAGAGATAGCGGTGTAGGTATTTCCATCTTTATACAGATAGCGGTGTAGATATTTCTATGTTTATACAGATGACGGTGTAGATATTCCCAAGTTTATTGAAATGGCGGTGTAGATATTTCCATGTTTATACAGATAGCAGTGTAGATATTCCCATGTTTACACAGATAGCGGTGTAGATATTTCCATGTTTACACAGATAGCTCTGTAGATACTTCCATGTTTACACAGATAGCATTGTAGATATTTCCATCTTTATACAGATAGCAGTGTAGATATTTCCATGTTTATACAGACAGCGGTGTAGATATTTCCATGTTTACGGAGATAGCGTTGTAGATATTTCCATATTTGCCCAGATGGTTGTGTAGATATTTCCATGTGTATACAGATGGTAGTGTAGCTCTTTCCATGTTTATAGAGATATAGGTGTAGATTGTTACATGTTTATGCAGATGAATGTGTAGATATTTCCACGTTTATACAGATGACGGTGTAGATATTTCCATGTTTATAGAGATAGCGGTGTAGATATTTCCATGTTTATACAGATAGCGGTGTAGATATTTCCATGTTTAAAGAGATAGCGGTGTAGATATTTCCGTCTTTATACAGAGAGCGGTGTAGATATTTCTATGTTTATACAGATGGCGGTGTAGATATTCCCAAGTTTATTGAGATGGCGGTGTAGATATTTCCATGTTTATACAGATAGCAGTGTAGATAATTCCATGTTTATACAGATAGCGGTGTAGATATTTCCATGTTTATACATATAGCGGTGTAGTTATTTCCATGGTTGTAGAGATAGCTGTGTAGACTTTTCCATGTTTATAGAGATAGCGGGGTAGATATTCCCATATTTATACAGACAGCGGTGTAGATATTTCCATGTTTACGGAGATAGCGTTGTAGATATTTCCATATTTGCCCAGATTGCGGTGTAGATATTTCCATCTTTACACAGATATCGTAGTACATATGTCCATGTTTAAAGAGATAGCTCTGTAGATATTTCCATGCTTACACAGATAGTGTTGTAGATATTTCCATGTTTATACAGGTAGCGGTGTAGATATTTCCATGTTTATACAGATAGCGGTGGAGATATTTCCATGTTAATACAGATGGTTGTGTAGATATTTCCATGTGTATACAGATGGTAGTGTAGCTCTTTCCATGTTTATAGAGATATAGGTGTAGATTGTTACATGTTTATGCAGATGAATGTGTAGATATTTCCACGTTTATACAGATGACAGTGTAGATATTTCCATGTTTATAGAGATAGCGGTGTAGATATTTCCATGTTTATACCGATAGCGGCGTAGATATTTCCATGTTTAAAGAGATAGCGGTGTAGGTATTTCCATCTTTATACAGATAGCGGTGTAGATATTTCCATGTTTATACAGATAGCGGTGTAGGTATTTCCATGGTTGTAGAGATAGCTTTGTAGACTTTTGCATGTTTATAGAGATACCGGGGCAGGTATTCCCATATTTATACAGATAGCGGTGTAGATATTTCCATGTTTATACAGATAGCGGTGTAGATATTTCCATTTTTACACAGATGGTGGTGAAGTTAGTTCCATGTTTATGGAGATGGTGGTGAAGATAATTCCATATTTATACATACGGCGGTGTAGATATTTCCATGTTTATACATCTAGAGGTGTAGGTATTTCCATGTGTATACAGATAGTGGTGCAGATGTTTCCATATTTATACTACTGGCTGTGTAGTTATATCCATGTGTATACAGATGGCATTGTAGATATTTCCATGTTTATAGAGATGGTGGGGTAGATATTTCCATGTTTATACAGATGACTGCCTAGATATTTCCATGTTTATACATAGTGTGGTGTAGATATTTCCATGTTTATAGAGATAGTGGTGTAGATATTTTCCTGTTTATACAGATAGCAATGCAGATATTTCCATGTTTATAGAGATAGAGATGTAGAGATATCCATCTTGGCACAGATTGCAGTGTAGATATTTCCATCTTTACACGGATAGCGGTGCAGATATTTTCATCTTTATACAGAGAGCGGTGTAGATATTTCCATGTTTATACAGAAAGCGGTGTGGATATTTCCATGATTATACATATGGCGGTGTTGATAATTCCATGTTTATACAGATAGCGTTGTACATATTTCCATGTTTATACAGATAGCGGTGTTGGTATTTCCATCTTTACACAGATAGCTGTGTAGATATTTCCATGTTTACACAGATAGCTGTGTAGCTATTTCCACGTTTATAGAGACAGGAGTGTAGATATTTCCATGTTTATACAGATAGTGGTGTAGATATTTCCATGTTTATACATACAGCGGTGTAGATATTTCCATGTTTATAGAGATGGCAGTGTAGATATTTCCATGTTTATATAGATAGCGGTGTAGATATTTCCATGTATGTACACATGGCTGTGTAGATATTTCAATGTTTATACAGATGGCGGTGTAGATATTTCCATGTTTATACAGATAACTTTGTAAGTATTGCCATGTTTATACAGATGGCGGTGAAGATATTTCCATGTGTGTACTGATCGCGGTGTAGAAATTTCCATGTTTTTAGAGATGGCGGTGTAGATATTTCCATTTTCATAGAGATAGCGGTGCTGATTTTTCCATGTTTTAGAGATAGCGGTGTGGATATTTCCATGTTTATACAGATAGGGATGTAGTTACTTCCATGTTTATAGAGATGGCGGTGTAGATATTTCCATGTTTATACAGACCACGGTGTAGATGTTTCCATGTTTATACAGATCATGGTGTAGATATTTCCATGTTTATACAGACCGCGGTGTTGATATTACCATGTTTATAGGGATAGCGGTGCAAATATTTCCACATTTATACAGATAGCGGTGTAGTTATTAGCATGTTTATACAGATAGCGGTGTAGATATTTCCGTGTATAAACAGATGTCTGCGTATATATTTACATGTTTAAACAGATGGCGGTGTAGATATTTCCTTGTTTATACAAATAGCGTTGTAGTTATTTCCATGTTTATACAGAGCCTGGGGCAGATATTTCCATGTTTGTACAGATGGCGGTGTTGATATTTGCATCTATACACACATGACTGTGTAGATATTTCCATGTTTATACAGATGGCGGCACAGATATTTCTATGGATATGTAGATGGCGGTGTACATATTTCCATGTTTATACAGATAGCGGTGTAGTTATTTCCATGTTTATATAGATAGCGGTGAAGATATTTCCATGTATATACACATGGCTGTGTAGATATTTCCATGTTTATACAGATGGTGGTGTAGATATTTCCATGTTTACACAGATAACTTTGTAAGTCTTTTCACGTTTATACAGATGGCGGTGTAGATATTTCCATGTTTTTACAGATATCGGTGTAGATATTTCCATCTTTACACAGATTGCGGTGTAGATATTTCCATCTTTCTACAGATGGCTTTGTAGATATTTCCATGTTTATACAGATGGCGGTTTAGATATTTCCATGTTTCTATAGATGGAGGTGTAGATTTTACCATGTTTATACAGATAGCGGTGTAGATATTTCCATGTTTATAGAGATCGTGGTGAAGATATTTCCATGTTTATACAGATCGCGGTGTAGATATTTCCATGTTTATAGAGATAGCGATGTAGATATTTCCATATTTATACAGATAACGGTGTAGAAATTTCCATGTTTATACAGATAGCGGTGTAAATATTTCCATGTTTATACAGATCACGGTGTAGATATTTCCTTGTTTATACAAATAGCGGTGTAGTTATTTCCATGTTTATACAGATAGCGGTGTAGATATTTCCATGTATATACAGATGGCTGTGTAGATATTTCCATGTTTATACAGATGGCTTTGTAGATATTTCCATGTTTATACAGATGACTTTGTAGGTATTTCCATGTTTATACAGATGGCGGTGTATATATTTCTATGTTTATAGAGATAGCTCTGTAGATATTTCCATGTTTATACAGATAGCTGTGTAGATATTTCCATGTTTATAGACATAGCGGTGTAGATATTTCCATGTTTATATAGATGGCGTTGTAAATATTTCTGTGTTTATACCGATAGCGGTGTTGGTATTTCCACGTTTATTCAGATAGCGATGTAGATATTTCCATGTTTATACAGATGGCGGTGTAGATATTTCCATGTTTTTACAGATATCGGTGTAGATATTTCCATGTTTACAGAGATTGCGGTGTAGATATTTCCATCTTTCTACAGATGGCATTGTAGATATTTCCATGTTTATACAGATGGCGGTGTAGATATTTCCATGTTTATATAGATGGTGGTGTAGCTACTACCATGTTTATACAGATAGCGGTGTAGATATTTCCATGTTTATATAGATCGTGGTAAAGATATTTCCATGTTTATACAGATCGAGGTGAAGATATTTCCATGTTTATACAGATCGCGGTGTAGATATTACCATGTTTATACAGATCACGGTGTAGATATTTCCATGTTTATACAGATAGCGTTGTAGATATTTCCATGTTTATACAGATAGCGGTGTAGATATTTCCATGTTTATTGAGATAGCGGTGTAGGTATTTCCATGTTTGTAGACATAGCGTTGTAGATATTTCCATGTTTATATAGATGGCGTTGTAGATAGTTCCATGTTTATACCGATAGCGGTGTTGGTATTTCCACATTTATACAGATAGTGATGTAGATATTTCCATGTTTATACAGCTCGTGGTGCAGATAGTTATATCTTTATACAGATAGCATTGTAGATATTTCCTTATTCACACAGATGGCGGTGTAGATGTTTCCATGTTCATACAGATGGCGGAGTAGTTAGTTCCATGTTTATTGAGATGGCAGTGTAGATATTTTCATGTTTATAGAGATGGCGGTGTAGATATTTCCATGTTTATAGAGATAGCAGTGTAGATATTTACATGTTTATACAGATGGCTGTGTAGATATTTCCATGTGTATACAGATGTCATTGTAGATATTTCCATGTTTATACAGATGACTGTATAGTTATTTCCATGTTTTTACGGATGGAAGTGCAGATATTTCCATGTTTATAGAGATAGCTGTGTAGATATTTCCATGTTTGTACAGATGGCGGTGTTGATATTTCCATCTATACACAGATCGCCGTGTAGATATTTCCATGTATATACAGATGGCGGCGTAGATATTTCCATGGACCTGCAGATGGTGGTGTAGATATTTCCATGTTTATTCAGATGGCGGTGTAGATATTTCCATTTTTATAGAGATAGCAGTGTAGATATTTACATGTTTCAACAGATGGCTGTGTAGATATTTCCATGTGTATACAGATGGCATTGTTGATATTTCCATGTTTATACAGATGACTGTATAGGTATTTCCATGTTTTTACAGATGGCAGTGCAGATATTTCCATGTTTATAGAGATAGCCGTGTAGATATTTTCATGTTTATACAGATTGCGGTGGAGATATGTCCATATTTATACAGATAGCAATGGAGATATTTCCACGTTAATACACATAGCGATGCAGATATTTCCATGTTTATACAGATAGCGATGTAGATATTTCCATGTATATAAAGATGGCTGTGTAGATATTTCCGTGTTTATACAGATGGCTTTGTAGATATTTCCATGTTTATACAGATGACTTTGTATGTATTTCCATGTTTATACAGATGGTAGTGTAGATATTTCCATGTTTATAGAGATAGCTGTGTAGATATTTCCATGTTTATACAGATAGCTGTGTAGATATTTCCATGTTTATAGAGATAGCTGTGTAGATATTTCCATGTTTATACAGATAGCTGTGTAGATATTTCCATGTTTATACAGACCACGGTGTAGATATTTCCATGTTTATACAGATCGCAGTGTAGATATTTCCATGTTTATACAGATAGCGGTATAGATATTTCCATGTTTATACAGATAGCGGTATAGATATTTCCATGTTTTTACAGATATCGGTGTAGATATTTCCATGTTTACACAGATTGCGGTGTCGATATTTCCATCTTTCTACAGATGGCATTGTAGATACTTCCATGTTTATACAGATGGCGGTGTAGATATTTCCATGTTTATAGAGATGGCGGTGTATATATTTCCATGTTTATACAGATCACGGTGTAGATATTTCCTTGTTTATACAGATCGCAGTGTAGATATTTCCATGTTCATACAGATCGCGGTGTAGATATTTCCATGTTTATACAGATAGCGGTGTAGATATTTCCATGTTTATACAGATAGCGGTGTAGATATTTCCATGTTAATTGAGATAGCGGTGTAGGTATTTGCATGTTTATAGACATAGCGGTGTAGATATTTCCATGTTTATATAGATGGCGTTGTAGATATTTTCATGTTTATACCGATAGCGGTGTTGATATTTCCACGTTTACACACATAGCGATGCATATATTACCATGTTTATACAGCTCGCGGTGCAGATATTTATATCTTTATACAGATGGCATTGTAGATATTTCCTTATTCACACTGATGGCGGTGTACATGTTTCCGTGTTTAAACAGATGGCGGAGTAGTTAGTTCCATGTTTATGGAGATGGCAGTGTAGATATTTTCATGTTTGTAGAGATGGCGTTGTAGATATTTCCATGTTAATAGAGATAGCAGTGTAGATATTTACATGTTTATACAGATGGCAGTGTAGATATTTCCATGTGTATACAGATGGCATTGTAGATATTTCCATGTTTATAGAGATGACTGTATAGGTATTTCCATGTTTTTACAGATGGCAGTGCAGATATTTCCATGTATATAGACATAGCGGTGTAGATATTTCCATCTTTCTACAGACTGCAGTGTAGATATTTCCATGTTTATACAGATGGCAGTGTAGATATTTCCATATTTATACAGATGTCTGTGTAGATACTTCCATGTGTATACAGATGGTATTGTAGTTATTTCCATGTTTATACAGATGGTGGTGTAGATATTTCCATGTTTATTCAGATGACTGTGTAGATATTTCCATGTTTTTACAGATGACAGTGTAGGTATTTCAATGTTTATAGAGAGGGCGCTGTAGATATTTCCATGTTTATACAGATAACGTTGGAGATATTTCCATGTTTATACACATAGCGGTGTACATGTTTCCATGTTTATACAGACAGCAGTGGAGATATTTCCATGTTTATACACATAGCGGTGTACATATTTCCATGTTTATAGAGACAGCGGTGTAGGTATTTCCATGTTTATACAGATAGCGGTGCAGATATTTCCATGTTTATACAGATGCCTATGCAGGTATCTCCATATTTATACAGAGGGCTGTGAAGATATTTCTATGTTTATACAGATGGCAGTGTAGATATTCCCATGTTCCTACACATGACTGTGTAGGTATTTCCATGTTTATACAGATGGCTTTGTAGATATTTCCATGTCTATAGAGATACCGGTGCAGATATTTCCATGTTTATACAGATAGCGGTGTATATATTTCCATGTGTATACAGATCGTGGTGTAGATATTTCCATGTTTATACAGATACCGGTGTAGATATTTCCATGTTTATACAGACCGCAGTGTAGATATTTCCATGTTTATAGAGATAGCAGTGTAGATATTTCCAAGTTTGTACACATGGCGTCGTTGATGTTTCCATCTATACACAGATTGCCATGTAGGTATTTCAATGTGTATACAGATGGCATTGTAGATATTTCCATGTTTATACAGATGGTGGTGTAGATATTTCCATGTTTACACAGATGACTGTATAGGTATTTCCATGTTTATACAGATCGTGGTGTAGATATTTCCATGTTTATAGAGATACCGGTGTAGATATTTCCATGTTTATAGAGATGGCAGTGTAGATATTTCCATGTTTGTACAGATGGTGCTGTTGATGTTTCCATCTATACACAGATTGCCGTGTGGGTATTTCCATGTGTATACAGATGGCATTGTAGATATTTCCATGTTTATACAGATGGCGGCGTAGATATTTCCATGGACAGGCAGATGGCGGTGTAGATATTTCCATGTTTATACAGATAGCGGTGTAGACATTTCCATATTTATAGAGATAGCGGTGTAGATATTTCCGTATTTATACTGATAGCAGTGTAGATATATCCATGTTTATTCAGATAGCGGTGTAGATATTTCCATGTTTATGCAGATAGCGGTGTAGTTATTTCCATGTTTATACAGATGACTGTATATATATTTCCATGTTTTTACAGATGACGGTGGATATATTACTTGTTTATAGAGATTGCGGTGTAGTTATTTCCATGTTTATACAGATAGCTGTGCAGATATTTCGATGTTTATAGAGATAGCGGTGTAGATATTTCCATATTTATACAGACAGCCGTGTAGATATTTACATGTTTATTCACATGGTGGTGTATATATTTCCATTTTTATAGAGATATCGGTTTGGCTACTTCCATGTTTATACAGATGGCAGTGTAGATATTTCCATGTTTATACAGATAGCGATGTAGATTTTTCATTTTTATACAGATAGTCGTGTAGATATTTCCATGTTTATACAGATGGCTGTGTAGATATTTCCATGTGTATACAGATGGCAGTGTTGATATTTCCATGATTATACAGATGGAGGTGTAGATATATCCATGTTTACACAGATGACTGTGTAGATATTTCCATGTTTTCACAGATGGCGGTGTAGATATTTCCATGTTTATACAGAAAACGTTGTTGCTATTTACATGTTTATACAGATAGCGATGTAGATATTTCCATGTTTATAGAGATGGCTGTGTAGATATTACTATGTTTATAAAGATCGCAGTGAAGATTTTTCCATGTTTATATGGAGAGTCTTGTAGATATTTCCATGTTTATGCAGATGACTGTGTAGGTATTTCTATGTTTATACAGAGGGCGGTGTAGATATTTGCAAGTTAATACAGATAGCGGTGTAGATATTTCCATGTTTATACAGTTAGCGGTGTAGGTATTTCCATGTTTATACAGATAGCGGTGTAGATATTTCCATGTTTATACAGATTGCGGTGTAGATATTTCCATGTTTATACAGATGGCTGTGTTGATACTTCCATGTGTATACAGATGGCAGTGCAGATATTTCCATGTTTATATAGATGGAGGTTTAGATACTTCCATGTTTCTACAGATGACTGTGTAGATATTTCCATGCTTTTACAGATGGCGGTGAAGATATTTCTATGTTTATACAGATAGCGGTGTGGCTATTTCCATGTTTATAGAGATAGCGATGTAGATATTTCCATGTTTATACAGATAGCAGTGTAGATATTTCCATGTTTATACAGATAGTGGTGTAGGTATATCCATGTTTATAAAGATGACTGTGTAGGTATTTCCATGTTCATAGAGATGGCGGTGTAGATATTTCCATTTTTATAGAGATAGCCATGTCGATATTTCCATGTTTATACAGATAGCGGTGTAGACATTTCCATGTTTATAGAGATAGCGGTGTTGATATTTCCATATTTATACAGATAGCCGTGTAGATACTTCCATGTTTATTCAGATGCCGGTGTAGATATTTCCATGTTTATACAGATAACGGTGTGGCTATTTCCATGTTTATACAGATGGCAGTGTAGATATTTCCATATTAATACAGATAGCGATGTAGATATTTCCATGTTTATACAGATAGCAGTGCAGATATTTCCATGTTTATACCTATAGCGTTGTAGATATTTGCATGTTTATACAGATGGCGGTGTAGATATTTCCATGTTTATACAGATACCGGTGGAGATATTTCCATGTTTATACTGATAGTGGTGGAGATATTTCCATGTATATACAGAAGTCGGTGTAGATATTTCCAAGTTTATGCAGATATCGGTGTAGATATTTCCATGTTTATACAGATAGCAGTGGAGATAGTTCCATGTTTATACAGATAGTGGTGGAGATATTTCCATGTTTATACAGATGGCGGGGTAGGTATTTCCAAGTTTATGCAGATAGCGGTGTACATATTTCCATGTTTATAGAGATAGCGGTGTAGTTATTTCCATGTTTATACAGATAGCGGTGTAGTTTTTTCCATGTTTTTAGAGATAGCGGTGTAGATATTTCCATATTTATGCAGATAGCGATGCAGATAATTCCATGTTTATTCAGATGGCGGTGTAGATATTTCCAGGTTTATACACATAGCCGTGTGGCTCTTTCCATGTTCATACAGACGGCAGTGTAGATATTTCCATGTTTATACAGATAGTGGTGTACATATTTCCATATTTATAAAGATGGCGGTGTAGATATTTCCATGTTTATAAAGATAGCGGTGTAGATATTTCCATGTTTATAGAGATAGCAGTGGAGTTATTTCCATGTATATAAAGATAGCATTGTTGATATTTCCATGTTTATAGAGATAGCGGTGGAGATATTTCCATGTTTATAGAGATACTTTTGGAGATATTTCCATGTTTATACAGATGGCGGTGTAGATATTTCCATGTTTATAGAGATAACCATGTAGTTATTTCCACGTTTATACAGATAGCAGTGTAGATGTATCCATGTTTATAGATATGGCGGTGTACATATTTCCATATTTATACAGATAGCGGTGTAGATATTTCCATGAGTATACAGATAGCGGTGTAGACATTTCCATGTTCATACAGATAGCTGTGGAGATATTTCCATGTTTATACAGATAGCGGTGGACATATTTCCATGTTTATAGAGATGGCGATGTACATAATTACAAGTTTGTACAGATAGCGATGTAGATATTTCCATGTTTATAGAGATGGCTGTGGCGATATTTCCATGTTTATACTGATGGCAGTCTAGATATTTCCATGTTTATACACATAGTGGTGTAGATACTTCCATGTTTATACAGATGACTGTGTAAGTAATTCCATGTTTATAGAGATGGTGGGGTAGATATTTCCATGTTCATAGAGATAGCCATGTAGATATTTCCATGTGTATACAGATGGTAGTGTAGCTATTTCCATGTTTATAGAGATGATGGTGTAGATTTTTCCATGTTTATGCAAATGAATAGATATTTCCACGTTTATGCAGATGACGGTGTAGATATTTCCATGTTTATAGAGATAGCGGTGTAGATATTCCCATGTTTTTACAGATAGCGGTGTAGATATTTCCATGTTTATAGAGATAGCGGTGTAGGTATTTCCATCTTTATACAGATAGCGGTGTAGATATTTCTATGTTTATACAGATGACGGTGTAGATATTCCCAAGTTTATTGAAATGGCGGTGTAGATATTTCCATGTTTATACAGATAGCAGTGTAGATATTCCCATGTTTACACAGATAGCGGTGTAGATATTTCCATGTTTACACAGATAGCTCTGTAGATACTTCCATGTTTACACAGATAGCATTGTAGATATTTCCATCTTTATACAGATAGCAGTGTAGATATTTCCATGTTTATACAGACAGCGGTGTAGATATTTCCATGTTTACGGAGATAGCGTTGTAGATATTTCCATATTTGCCCAGATGGTTGTGTAGATATTTCCATGTGTATACAGATGGTAGTGTAGCTCTTTCCATGTTTATAGAGATATAGGTGTAGATTGTTACATGTTTATGCAGATGAATGTGTAGATATTTCCACGTTTATACAGATGACGGTGTAGATATTTCCATGTTTATAGAGATAGCGGTGTAGATATTTCCATGTTTATACAGATAGCGGTGTAGATATTTCCATGTTTAAAGAGATAGCGGTGTAGATATTTCCGTCTTTATACAGAGAGCGGTGTAGATATTTCTATGTTTATACAGATGGCGGTGTAGATATTCCCAAGTTTATTGAGATGGCGGTGTAGATATTTCCATGTTTATACAGATAGCAGTGTAGATAATTCCATGTTTATACAGATAGCGGTGTAGATATTTCCATGTTTATACATATAGCGGTGTAGTTATTTCCATGGTTGTAGAGATAGCTGTGTAGACTTTTCCATGTTTATAGAGATAGCGGGGTAGATATTCCCATATTTATACAGACAGCGGTGTAGATATTTCCATGTTTACGGAGATAGCGTTGTAGATATTTCCATATTTGCCCAGATTGCGGTGTAGATATTTCCATCTTTACACAGATATCGTAGTACATATGTCCATGTTTAAAGAGATAGCTCTGTAGATATTTCCATGCTTACACAGATAGTGTTGTAGATATTTCCATGTTTATACAGGTAGCGGTGTAGATATTTCCATGTTTATACAGATAGCGGTGGAGATATTTCCATGTTAATACAGATGGTTGTGTAGATATTTCCATGTGTATACAGATGGTAGTGTAGCTCTTTCCATGTTTATAGAGATATAGGTGTAGATTGTTACATGTTTATGCAGATGAATGTGTAGATATTTCCACGTTTATACAGATGACAGTGTAGATATTTCCATGTTTATAGAGATAGCGGTGTAGATATTTCCATGTTTATACCGATAGCGGCGTAGATATTTCCATGTTTAAAGAGATAGCGGTGTAGGTATTTCCATCTTTATACAGATAGCGGTGTAGATATTTCCATGTTTATACAGATAGCGGTGTAGGTATTTCCATGGTTGTAGAGATAGCTTTGTAGACTTTTGCATGTTTATAGAGATACCGGGGCAGGTATTCCCATATTTATACAGATAGCGGTGTAGATATTTCCATGTTTATACAGATAGCGGTGTAGATATTTCCATTTTTACACAGATGGTGGTGAAGTTAGTTCCATGTTTATGGAGATGGCGGTGAAGATAATTCCATATTTATACATACGGCGGTGTAGATATTTCCATGTTTATACATCTAGAGGTGTAGGTATTTCCATGTGTATACAGATAGTGGTGCAGATGTTTCCATATTTATACTACTGGCTGTGTAGTTATATCCATGTGTATACAGATGGCATTGTAGATATTTCCATGTTTATAGAGATGGTGGGGTAGATATTTCCATGTTTATACAGATGACTGCCTAGATATTTCCATGTTTATACATAGTGTGGTGTAGATATTTCCATGTTTATAGAGATAGTGGTGTAGATATTTTCCTGTTTATACAGATAGCAATGCAGATATTTCCATGTTTATAGAGATAGAGATGTAGAGATATCCATCTTGGCACAGATTGCAGTGTAGATATTTCCATCTTTACACGGATAGCGGTGCAGATATTTTCATCTTTATACAGAGAGCGGTGTAGATATTTCCATGTTTATACAGAAAGCGGTGTGGATATTTCCATGATTATACATATGGCGGTGTTGATAATTCCATGTTTATACAGATAGCGTTGTACATATTTCCATGTTTATACAGATAGCGGTGTTGGTATTTCCATCTTTACACAGATAGCTGTGTAGATATTTCCATGTTTACACAGATAGCTGTGTAGCTATTTCCACGTTTATAGAGACAGGAGTGTAGATATTTCCATGTTTATACAGATAGTGGTGTAGATATTTCCATGTTTATACATACAGCGGTGTAGATATTTCCATGTTTATAGAGATGGCAGTGTAGATATTTCCATGTTTATATAGATAGCGGTGTAGATATTTCCATGTATGTACACATGGCTGTGTAGATATTTCAATGTTTATACAGATGGCGGTGTAGATATTTCCATGTTTATACAGATAACTTTGTAAGTATTGCCATGTTTATACAGATGGCGGTGAAGATATTTCCATGTGTGTACTGATCGCGGTGTAGAAATTTCCATGTTTTTAGAGATGGCGGTGTAGATATTTCCATTTTCATAGAGATAGCGGTGCTGATTTTTCCATGTTTTAGAGATAGCGGTGTGGATATTTCCATGTTTATACAGATAGGGATGTAGTTACTTCCATGTTTATAGAGATGGCGGTGTAGATATTTCCATGTTTATACAGACCACGGTGTAGATGTTTCCATGTTTATACAGATCATGGTGTAGATATTTCCATGTTTATACAGACCGCGGTGTTGATATTACCATGTTTATAGGGATAGCGGTGCAAATATTTCCACATTTATACAGATAGCGGTGTAGTTATTAGCATGTTTATACAGATAGCGGTGTAGATATTTCCGTGTATAAACAGATGTCTGCGTATATATTTACATGTTTAAACAGATGGCGGTGTAGATATTTCCTTGTTTATACAAATAGCGTTGTAGTTATTTCCATGTTTATACAGAGCCTGGGGCAGATATTTCCATGTTTGTACAGATGGCGGTGTTGATATTTGCATCTATACACACATGACTGTGTAGATATTTCCATGTTTATACAGATGGCGGCACAGATATTTCTATGGATATGTAGATGGCGGTGTACATATTTCCATGTTTATACAGATAGCGGTGTAGTTATTTCCATGTTTATATAGATAGCGGTGAAGATATTTCCATGTATATACACATGGCTGTGTAGATATTTCCATGTTTATACAGATGGTGGTGTAGATATTTCCATGTTTACACAGATAACTTTGTAAGTTTTTTCACGTTTATACAGATGGCGGTGTAGATATTTCCATGTTTTTACAGATATCGGTGTAGATATTTCCATCTTTACACAGATTGCGGTGTAGATATTTCCATCTTTCTACAGATGGCTTTGTAGATATTTCCATGTTTATACAGATGGCGGTTTAGATATTTCCATGTTTCTATAGATGGAGGTGTAGATTTTACCATGTTTATACAGATAGCGGTGTAGATATTTCCATGTTTATAGAGATCGTGGTGAAGATATTTCCATGTTTATACAGATCGCGGTGTAGATATTTCCATGTTTATAGAGATAGCGATGTAGATATTTCCATATTTATACAGATAACGGTGTAGAAATTTCCATGTTTATACAGATAGCGGTGTAAATATTTCCATGTTTATACAGATCACGGTGTAGATATTTCCTTGTTTATACAAATAGCGGTGTAGTTATTTCCATGTTTATACAGATAGCGGTGTAGATATTTCCATGTATATACAGATGGCTGTGTAGATATTTCCATGTTTATACAGATGGCTTTGTAGATATTTCCATGTTTATACAGATGACTTTGTAGGTATTTCCATGTTTATACAGATGGCGGTGTATATATTTCTATGTTTATAGAGATAGCTCTGTAGATATTTCCATGTTTATACAGATAGCTGTGTAGATATTTCCATGTTTATAGACATAGCGGTGTAGATATTTCCATGTTTATATAGATGGCGTTGTAAATATTTCTGTGTTTATACCGATAGCGGTGTTGGTATTTCCACGTTTATTCAGATAGCGATGTAGATATTTCCATGTTTATACAGATGGCGGTGTAGATATTTCCATGTTTTTACAGATATCGGTGTAGATATTTCCATGTTTACAGAGATTGCGGTGTAGATATTTCCATCTTTCTACAGATGGCATTGTAGATATTTCCATGTTTATACAGATGGCGGTGTAGATATTTCCATGTTTATATAGATGGTGGTGTAGCTACTACCATGTTTATACAGATAGCGGTGTAGATATTTCCATGTTTATATAGATCGTGGTAAAGATATTTCCATGTTTATACAGATCGAGGTGAAGATATTTCCATGTTTATACAGATCGCGGTGTAGATATTACCATGTTTATACAGATCACGGTGTAGATATTTCCATGTTTATACAGATAGCGTTGTAGATATTTCCATGTTTATACAGATAGCGGTGTAGATATTTCCATGTTTATTGAGATAGCGGTGTAGGTATTTCCATGTTTGTAGACATAGCGTTGTAGATATTTCCATGTTTATATAGATGGCGTTGTAGATAGTTCCATGTTTATACCGATAGCGGTGTTGGTATTTCCACATTTATACAGATAGTGATGTAGATATTTCCATGTTTATACAGCTCGTGGTGCAGATAGTTATATCTTTATACAGATAGCATTGTAGATATTTCCTTATTCACACAGATGGCGGTGTAGATGTTTCCATGTTCATACAGATGGCGGAGTAGTTAGTTCCATGTTTATTGAGATGGCAGTGTAGATATTTTCATGTTTATAGAGATGGCGGTGTAGATATTTCCATGTTTATAGAGATAGCAGTGTAGATATTTACATGTTTATACAGATGGCTGTGTAGATATTTCCATGTGTATACAGATGTCATTGTAGATATTTCCATGTTTATACAGATGACTGTATAGTTATTTCCATGTTTTTACGGATGGAAGTGCAGATATTTCCATGTTTATAGAGATAGCTGTGTAGATATTTCCATGTTTGTACAGATGGCGGTGTTGATATTTCCATCTATACACAGATCGCCGTGTAGATATTTCCATGTATATACAGATGGCGGCGTAGATATTTCCATGGACCTGCAGATGGTGGTGTAGATATTTCCATGTTTATTCAGATGGCGGTGTAGATATTTCCATTTTTATAGAGATAGCAGTGTAGATATTTACATGTTTCAACAGATGGCTGTGTAGATATTTCCATGTGTATACAGATGGCATTGTTGATATTTCCATGTTTATACAGATGACTGTATAGGTATTTCCATGTTTTTACAGATGGCAGTGCAGATATTTCCATGTTTATAGAGATAGCCGTGTAGATATTTTCATGTTTATACAGATTGCGGTGGAGATATGTCCATATTTATACAGATAGCAATGGAGATATTTCCACGTTAATACACATAGCGATGCAGATATTTCCATGTTTATACAGATAGCGATGTAGATATTTCCATGTATATAAAGATGGCTGTGTAGATATTTCCGTGTTTATACAGATGGCTTTGTAGATATTTCCATGTTTATACAGATGACTTTGTATGTATTTCCATGTTTATACAGATGGTAGTGTAGATATTTCCATGTTTATAGAGATAGCTGTGTAGATATTTCCATGTTTATACAGATAGCTGTGTAGATATTTCCATGTTTATAGAGATAGCTGTGTAGATATTTCCATGTTTATACAGATAGCTGTGTAGATATTTCCATGTTTATACAGACCACGGTGTAGATATTTCCATGTTTATACAGATCGCAGTGTAGATATTTCCATGTTTATACAGATAGCGGTATAGATATTTCCATGTTTATACAGATAGCGGTATAGATATTTCCATGTTTTTACAGATATCGGTGTAGATATTTCCATGTTTACACAGATTGCGGTGTCGATATTTCCATCTTTCTACAGATGGCATTGTAGATACTTCCATGTTTATACAGATGGCGGTGTAGATATTTCCATGTTTATAGAGATGGCGGTGTATATATTTCCATGTTTATACAGATCACGGTGTAGATATTTCCTTGTTTATACAGATCGCAGTGTAGATATTTCCATGTTCATACAGATCGCGGTGTAGATATTTCCATGTTTATACAGATAGCGGTGTAGATATTTCCATGTTTATACAGATAGCGGTGTAGATATTTCCATGTTAATTGAGATAGCGGTGTAGGTATTTGCATGTTTATAGACATAGCGGTGTAGATATTTCCATGTTTATATAGATGGCGTTGTAGATATTTTCATGTTTATACCGATAGCGGTGTTGATATTTCCACGTTTACACACATAGCGATGCATATATTACCATGTTTATACAGCTCGCGGTGCAGATATTTATATCTTTATACAGATGGCATTGTAGATATTTCCTTATTCACACTGATGGCGGTGTACATGTTTCCGTGTTTAAACAGATGGCGGAGTAGTTAGTTCCATGTTTATGGAGATGGCAGTGTAGATATTTTCATGTTTGTAGAGATGGCGTTGTAGATATTTCCATGTTAATAGAGATAGCAGTGTAGATATTTACATGTTTATACAGATGGCAGTGTAGATATTTCCATGTGTATACAGATGGCATTGTAGATATTTCCATGTTTATAGAGATGACTGTATAGGTATTTCCATGTTTTTACAGATGGCAGTGCAGATATTTCCATGTATATAGACATAGCGGTGTAGATATTTCCATCTTTCTACAGACTGCAGTGTAGATATTTCCATGTTTATACAGATGGCAGTGTAGATATTTCCATATTTATACAGATGTCTGTGTAGATACTTCCATGTGTATACAGATGGTATTGTAGTTATTTCCATGTTTATACAGATGGTGGTGTAGATATTTCCATGTTTATTCAGATGACTGTGTAGATATTTCCATGTTTTTACAGATGACAGTGTAGGTATTTCAATGTTTATAGAGAGGGCGCTGTAGATATTTCCATGTTTATACAGATAACGTTGGAGATATTTCCATGTTTATACACATAGCGGTGTACATGTTTCCATGTTTATACAGACAGCAGTGGAGATATTTCCATGTTTATACACATAGCGGTGTACATATTTCCATGTTTATAGAGACAGCGGTGTAGGTATTTCCATGTTTATACAGATAGCGGTGCAGATATTTCCATGTTTATACAGATGCCTATGCAGGTATCTCCATATTTATACAGAGGGCTGTGAAGATATTTCTATGTTTATACAGATGGCAGTGTAGATATTCCCATGTTCCTACACATGACTGTGTAGGTATTTCCATGTTTATACAGATGGCTTTGTAGATATTTCCATGTCTATAGAGATACCGGTGCAGATATTTCCATGTTTATACAGATAGCGGTGTATATATTTCCATGTGTATACAGATCGTGGTGTAGATATTTCCATGTTTATACAGATACCGGTGTAGATATTTCCATGTTTATACAGACCGCAGTGTAGATATTTCCATGTTTATAGAGATAGCAGTGTAGATATTTCCAAGTTTGTACACATGGCGTCGTTGATGTTTCCATCTATACACAGATTGCCATGTAGGTATTTCAATGTGTATACAGATGGCATTGTAGATATTTCCATGTTTATACAGATGGTGGTGTAGATATTTCCATGTTTACACAGATGACTGTATAGGTATTTCCATGTTTATACAGATCGTGGTGTAGATATTTCCATGTTTATAGAGATACCGGTGTAGATATTTCCATGTTTATAGAGATGGCAGTGTAGATATTTCCATGTTTGTACAGATGGTGCTGTTGATGTTTCCATCTATACACAGATTGCCGTGTGGGTATTTCCATGTGTATACAGATGGCATTGTAGATATTTCCATGTTTATACAGATGGCGGCGTAGATATTTCCATGGACAGGCAGATGGCGGTGTAGATATTTCCATGTTTATACAGATAGCGGTGTAGACATTTCCATATTTATAGAGATAGCGGTGTAGATATTTCCGTATTTATACTGATAGCAGTGTAGATATATCCATGTTTATTCAGATAGCGGTGTAGATATTTCCATGTTTATGCAGATAGCGGTGTAGTTATTTCCATGTTTATACAGATGACTGTATATATATTTCCATGTTTTTACAGATGACGGTGGATATATTACTTGTTTATAGAGATTGCGGTGTAGTTATTTCCATGTTTATACAGATAGCTGTGCAGATATTTCGATGTTTATAGAGATAGCGGTGTAGATATTTCCATATTTATACAGACAGCCGTGTAGATATTTACATGTTTATTCACATGGTGGTGTATATATTTCCATTTTTATAGAGATATCGGTTTGGCTACTTCCATGTTTATACAGATGGCAGTGTAGATATTTCCATGTTTATACAGATAGCGATGTAGATTTTTCATTTTTATACAGATAGTCGTGTAGATATTTCCATGTTTATACAGATGGCTGTGTAGATATTTCCATGTGTATACAGATGGCAGTGTTGATATTTCCATGATTATACAGATGGAGGTGTAGATATATCCATGTTTACACAGATGACTGTGTAGATATTTCCATGTTTTCACAGATGGCAGTGTAGATATTTCCATGTTTATACAGAAAACGTTGTTGCTATTTACATGTTTATACAGATAGCGATGTAGATATTTCCATGTTTATAGAGATGGCTGTGTAGATATTACTATGTTTATAAAGATCGCAGTGAAGATTTTTCCATGTTTATATGGAGAGTCTTGTAGATATTTCCATGTTTATGCAGATGACTGTGTAGGTATTTCTATGTTTATACAGAGGGCGGTGTAGATATTTGCAAGTTAATACAGATAGCGGTGTAGATATTTCCATGTTTATACAGTTAGCGGTGTAGGTATTTCCATGTTTATACAGATAGCGGTGTAGATATTTCCATGTTTATACAGATTGCGGTGTAGATATTTCCATGTTTATACAGATGGCTGTGTTGATACTTCCATGTGTATACAGATGGCAGTGCAGATATTTCCATGTTTATATAGATGGAGGTTTAGATACTTCCATGTTTCTACAGATGACTGTGTAGATATTTCCATGCTTTTACAGATGGCGGTGAAGATATTTCTATGTTTATACAGATAGCGGTGTGGCTATTTCCATGTTTATAGAGATAGCGATGTAGATATTTCCATGTTTATACAGATAGCAGTGTAGATATTTCCATGTTTATACAGATAGTGGTGTAGGTATATCCATGTTTATAAAGATGACTGTGTAGGTATTTCCATGTTCATAGAGATGGCGGTGTAGATATTTCCATTTTTATAGAGATAGCCATGTCGATATTTCCATGTTTATACAGATAGCGGTGTAGACATTTCCATGTTTATAGAGATAGCGGTGTTGATATTTCCATATTTATACAGATAGCCGTGTAGATACTTCCATGTTTATTCAGATGCCGGTGTAGATATTTCCATGTTTATACAGATAACGGTGTGGCTATTTCCATGTTTATACAGATGGCAGTGTAGATATTTCCATATTAATACAGATAGCGATGTAGATATTTCCATGTTTATACAGATAGCAGTGCAGATATTTCCATGTTTATACCTATAGCGTTGTAGATATTTGCATGTTTATACAGATGGCGGTGTAGATATTTCCATGTTTATACAGATACCGGTGGAGATATTTCCATGTTTATACTGATAGTGGTGGAGATATTTCCATGTATATACAGAAGTCGGTGTAGATATTTCCAAGTTTATGCAGATATCGGTGTAGATATTTCCATGTTTATACAGATAGCAGTGGAGATAGTTCCATGTTTATACAGATAGTGGTGGAGATATTTCCATGTTTAT
This sequence comes from Pan troglodytes, assembly GCF_028858775.2. Lineage (NCBI taxonomy): Eukaryota > Metazoa > Chordata > Mammalia > Primates > Hominidae > Pan > Pan troglodytes. The sequence continues at coordinate 1,751,555 of NC_072410.2, read as the reverse complement.
ACAGATGGCGGGGTAGGTATTTCCAAGTTTATGCAGATAGCGGTGTACATATTTCCATGTTTATAGAGATAGCGGTGTAGTTATTTCCATGTTTATACAGATAGCGGTGTAGTTTTTTCCATGTTTTTAGAGATAGCGGTGTAGATATTTCCATATTTATGCAGATAGCGATGCAGATAATTCCATGTTTATTCAGATGGCGGTGTAGATATTTCCAGGTTTATACACATAGCCGTGTGGCTCTTTCCATGTTCATACAGACGGCAGTGTAGATATTTCCATGTTTATACAGATAGTGGTGTACATATTTCCATATTTATAAAGATGGCGGTGTAGATATTTCCATGTTTATAAAGATAGCGGTGTAGATATTTCCATGTTTATAGAGATAGCAGTGGAGTTATTTCCATGTATATAAAGATAGCATTGTTGATATTTCCATGTTTATAGAGATAGCGGTGGAGATATTTCCATGTTTATAGAGATACTTTTGGAGATATTTCCATGTTTATACAGATGGCGGTGTAGATATTTCCATGTTTATAGAGATAACCATGTAGTTATTTCCACGTTTATACAGATAGCAGTGTAGATGTATCCATGTTTATAGATATGGCGGTGTACATATTTCCATATTTATACAGATAGCGGTGTAGATATTTCCATGAGTATACAGATAGCGGTGTAGACATTTCCATGTTCATACAGATAGCTGTGGAGATATTTCCATGTTTATACAGATAGCGGTGGACATATTTCCATGTTTATAGAGATGGCGATGTACATAATTACAAGTTTGTACAGATAGCGATGTAGATATTTCCATGTTTATAGAGATGGCTGTGGCGATATTTCCATGTTTATACTGATGGCAGTCTAGATATTTCCATGTTTATACACATAGTGGTGTAGATACTTCCATGTTTATACAGATGACTGTGTAAGTAATTCCATGTTTATAGAGATGGTGGGGTAGATATTTCCATGTTCATAGAGATAGCCATGTAGATATTTCCATGTGTATACAGATGGTAGTGTAGCTATTTCCATGTTTATAGAGATGATGGTGTAGATTTTTCCATGTTTATGCAAATGAATAGATATTTCCACGTTTATGCAGATGACGGTGTGGATATTTCCATGTTTATAGAGATAGCGGTGTAGATATTCCCATGTTTTTACAGATAGCGGTGTAGATATTTCCATGTTTATAGAGATAGCGGTGTAGGTATTTCCATCTTTATACAGATAGCGGTGTAGATATTTCTATGTTTATACAGATGACGGTGTAGATATTCCCAAGTTTATTGAAATGGCGGTGTAGATATTTCCATGTTTATACAGATAGCAGTGTAGATATTCCCATGTTTACACAGATAGCGGTGTAGATATTTCCATGTTTACACAGATAGCTCTGTAGATACTTCCATGTTTACACAGATAGCATTGTAGATATTTCCATCTTTATACAGATAGCAGTGTAGATATTTCCATGTTTATACAGACAGCGGTGTAGATATTTCCATGTTTACGGAGATAGCGTTGTAGATATTTCCATATTTGCCCAGATGGTTGTGTAGATATTTCCATGTGTATACAGATGGTAGTGTAGCTCTTTCCATGTTTATAGAGATATAGGTGTAGATTGTTACATGTTTATGCAGATGAATGTGTAGATATTTCCACGTTTATACAGATGACGGTGTAGATATTTCCATGTTTATAGAGATAGCGGTGTAGATATTTCCATGTTTATACAGATAGCGGTGTAGATATTTCCATGTTTAAAGAGATAGCGGTGTAGATATTTCCGTCTTTATACAGAGAGCGGTGTAGATATTTCTATGTTTATACAGATGGCGGTGTAGATATTCCCAAGTTTATTGAGATGGCGGTGTAGATATTTCCATGTTTATACAGATAGCAGTGTAGATAATTCCATGTTTATACAGATAGCGGTGTAGATATTTCCATGTTTATACATATAGCGGTGTAGTTATTTCCATGGTTGTAGAGATAGCTGTGTAGACTTTTCCATGTTTATAGAGATAGCGGGGTAGATATTCCCATATTTATACAGACAGCGGTGTAGATATTTCCATGTTTACGGAGATAGCGTTGTAGATATTTCCATATTTGCCCAGATTGCGGTGTAGATATTTCCATCTTTACACAGATATCGTAGTACATATGTCCATGTTTAAAGAGATAGCTCTGTAGATATTTCCATGCTTACACAGATAGTGTTGTAGATATTTCCATGTTTATACAGGTAGCGGTGTAGATATTTCCATGTTTATACAGATAGCGGTGGAGATATTTCCATGTTAATACAGATGGTTGTGTAGATATTTCCATGTGTATACAGATGGTAGTGTAGCTCTTTCCATGTTTATAGAGATATAGGTGTAGATTGTTACATGTTTATGCAGATGAATGTGTAGATATTTCCACGTTTATACAGATGACAGTGTAGATATTTCCATGTTTATAGAGATAGCGGTGTAGATATTTCCATGTTTATACCGATAGCGGCGTAGATATTTCCATGTTTAAAGAGATAGCGGTGTAGGTATTTCCATCTTTATACAGATAGCGGTGTAGATATTTCCATGTTTATACAGATAGCGGTGTAGGTATTTCCATGGTTGTAGAGATAGCTTTGTAGACTTTTGCATGTTTATAGAGATACCGGGGCAGGTATTCCCATATTTATACAGATAGCGGTGTAGATATTTCCATGTTTATACAGATAGCGGTGTAGATATTTCCATTTTTACACAGATGGTGGTGAAGTTAGTTCCATGTTTATGGAGATGGCGGTGAAGATAATTCCATATTTATACATACGGCGGTGTAGATATTTCCATGTTTATACATCTAGAGGTGTAGGTATTTCCATGTGTATACAGATAGTGGTGCAGATGTTTCCATATTTATACTACTGGCTGTGTAGTTATATCCATGTGTATACAGATGGCATTGTAGATATTTCCATGTTTATAGAGATGGTGGGGTAGATATTTCCATGTTTATACAGATGACTGCCTAGATATTTCCATGTTTATACATAGTGTGGTGTAGATATTTCCATGTTTATAGAGATAGTGGTGTAGATATTTTCCTGTTTATACAGATAGCAATGCAGATATTTCCATGTTTATAGAGATAGAGATGTAGAGATATCCATCTTGGCACAGATTGCAGTGTAGATATTTCCATCTTTACACGGATAGCGGTGCAGATATTTTCATCTTTATACAGAGAGCGGTGTAGATATTTCCATGTTTATACAGAAAGCGGTGTGGATATTTCCATGATTATACATATGGCGGTGTTGATAATTCCATGTTTATACAGATAGCGTTGTACATATTTCCATGTTTATACAGATAGCGGTGTTGGTATTTCCATCTTTACACAGATAGCTGTGTAGATATTTCCATGTTTACACAGATAGCTGTGTAGCTATTTCCACGTTTATAGAGACAGGAGTGTAGATATTTCCATGTTTATACAGATAGTGGTGTAGATATTTCCATGTTTATACATACAGCGGTGTAGATATTTCCATGTTTATAGAGATGGCAGTGTAGATATTTCCATGTTTATATAGATAGCGGTGTAGATATTTCCATGTATGTACACATGGCTGTGTAGATATTTCAATGTTTATACAGATGGCGGTGTAGATATTTCCATGTTTATACAGATAACTTTGTAAGTATTGCCATGTTTATACAGATGGCGGTGAAGATATTTCCATGTGTGTACTGATCGCGGTGTAGAAATTTCCATGTTTTTAGAGATGGCGGTGTAGATATTTCCATTTTCATAGAGATAGCGGTGCTGATTTTTCCATGTTTTAGAGATAGCGGTGTGGATATTTCCATGTTTATACAGATAGGGATGTAGTTACTTCCATGTTTATAGAGATGGCGGTGTAGATATTTCCATGTTTATACAGACCACGGTGTAGATGTTTCCATGTTTATACAGATCATGGTGTAGATATTTCCATGTTTATACAGACCGCGGTGTTGATATTACCATGTTTATAGGGATAGCGGTGCAAATATTTCCACATTTATACAGATAGCGGTGTAGTTATTAGCATGTTTATACAGATAGCGGTGTAGATATTTCCGTGTATAAACAGATGTCTGCGTATATATTTACATGTTTAAACAGATGGCGGTGTAGATATTTCCTTGTTTATACAAATAGCGTTGTAGTTATTTCCATGTTTATACAGAGCCTGGGGCAGATATTTCCATGTTTGTACAGATGGCGGTGTTGATATTTGCATCTATACACACATGACTGTGTAGATATTTCCATGTTTATACAGATGGCGGCACAGATATTTCTATGGATATGTAGATGGCGGTGTACATATTTCCATGTTTATACAGATAGCGGTGTAGTTATTTCCATGTTTATATAGATAGCGGTGAAGATATTTCCATGTATATACACATGGCTGTGTAGATATTTCCATGTTTATACAGATGGTGGTGTAGATATTTCCATGTTTACACAGATAATTTTGTAAGTTTTTTCACGTTTATACAGATGGCGGTGTAGATATTTCCATGTTTTTACAGATATCGGTGTAGATATTTCCATCTTTACACAGATTGCGGTGTAGATATTTCCATCTTTCTACAGATGGCTTTGTAGATATTTCCATGTTTATACAGATGGCGGTTTAGATATTTCCATGTTTCTATAGATGGAGGTGTAGATTTTACCATGTTTATACAGATAGCGGTGTAGATATTTCCATGTTTATAGAGATCGTGGTGAAGATATTTCCATGTTTATACAGATCGCGGTGTAGATATTTCCATGTTTATAGAGATAGCGATGTAGATATTTCCATATTTATACAGATAACGGTGTAGAAATTTCCATGTTTATACAGATAGCGGTGTAAATATTTCCATGTTTATACAGATCACGGTGTAGATATTTCCTTGTTTATACAAATAGCGGTGTAGTTATTTCCATGTTTATACAGATAGCGGTGTAGATATTTCCATGTATATACAGATGGCTGTGTAGATATTTCCATGTTTATACAGATGGCTTTGTAGATATTTCCATGTTTATACAGATGACTTTGTAGGTATTTCCATGTTTATACAGATGGCGGTGTATATATTTCTATGTTTATAGAGATAGCTCTGTAGATATTTCCATGTTTATACAGATAGCTGTGTAGATATTTCCATGTTTATAGACATAGCGGTGTAGATATTTCCATGTTTATATAGATGGCGTTGTAAATATTTCTGTGTTTATACCGATAGCGGTGTTGGTATTTCCACGTTTATTCAGATAGCGATGTAGATATTTCCATGTTTATACAGATGGCGGTGTAGATATTTCCATGTTTTTACAGATATCGGTGTAGATATTTCCATGTTTACAGAGATTGCGGTGTAGATATTTCCATCTTTCTACAGATGGCATTGTAGATATTTCCATGTTTATACAGATGGCGGTGTAGATATTTCCATGTTTATATAGATGGTGGTGTAGCTACTACCATGTTTATACAGATAGCGGTGTAGATATTTCCATGTTTATATAGATCGTGGTAAAGATATTTCCATGTTTATACAGATCGAGGTGAAGATATTTCCATGTTTATACAGATCGCGGTGTAGATATTACCATGTTTATACAGATCACGGTGTAGATATTTCCATGTTTATACAGATAGCGTTGTAGATATTTCCATGTTTATACAGATAGCGGTGTAGATATTTCCATGTTTATTGAGATAGCGGTGTAGGTATTTCCATGTTTGTAGACATAGCGTTGTAGATATTTCCATGTTTATATAGATGGCGTTGTAGATAGTTCCATGTTTATACCGATAGCGGTGTTGGTATTTCCACATTTATACAGATAGTGATGTAGATATTTCCATGTTTATACAGCTCGTGGTGCAGATAGTTATATCTTTATACAGATAGCATTGTAGATATTTCCTTATTCACACAGATGGCGGTGTAGATGTTTCCATGTTCATACAGATGGCGGAGTAGTTAGTTCCATGTTTATTGAGATGGCAGTGTAGATATTTTCATGTTTATAGAGATGGCGGTGTAGATATTTCCATGTTTATAGAGATAGCAGTGTAGATATTTACATGTTTATACAGATGGCTGTGTAGATATTTCCATGTGTATACAGATGTCATTGTAGATATTTCCATGTTTATACAGATGACTGTATAGTTATTTCCATGTTTTTACGGATGGAAGTGCAGATATTTCCATGTTTATAGAGATAGCTGTGTAGATATTTCCATGTTTGTACAGATGGCGGTGTTGATATTTCCATCTATACACAGATCGCCGTGTAGATATTTCCATGTATATACAGATGGCGGCGTAGATATTTCCATGGACCTGCAGATGGTGGTGTAGATATTTCCATGTTTATTCAGATGGCGGTGTAGATATTTCCATTTTTATAGAGATAGCAGTGTAGATATTTACATGTTTCAACAGATGGCTGTGTAGATATTTCCATGTGTATACAGATGGCATTGTTGATATTTCCATGTTTATACAGATGACTGTATAGGTATTTCCATGTTTTTACAGATGGCAGTGCAGATATTTCCATGTTTATAGAGATAGCCGTGTAGATATTTTCATGTTTATACAGATTGCGGTGGAGATATGTCCATATTTATACAGATAGCAATGGAGATATTTCCACGTTAATACACATAGCGATGCAGATATTTCCATGTTTATACAGATAGCGATGTAGATATTTCCATGTATATAAAGATGGCTGTGTAGATATTTCCGTGTTTATACAGATGGCTTTGTAGATATTTCCATGTTTATACAGATGACTTTGTATGTATTTCCATGTTTATACAGATGGTAGTGTAGATATTTCCATGTTTATAGAGATAGCTGTGTAGATATTTCCATGTTTATACAGATAGCTGTGTAGATATTTCCATGTTTATAGAGATAGCTGTGTAGATATTTCCATGTTTATACAGATAGCTGTGTAGATATTTCCATGTTTATACAGACCACGGTGTAGATATTTCCATGTTTATACAGATCGCAGTGTAGATATTTCCATGTTTATACAGATAGCGGTATAGATATTTCCATGTTTATACAGATAGCGGTATAGATATTTCCATGTTTTTACAGATATCGGTGTAGATATTTCCATGTTTACACAGATTGCGGTGTCGATATTTCCATCTATCTACAGATGGCATTGTAGATACTTCCATGTTTATACAGATGGCGGTGTAGATATTTCCATGTTTATAGAGATGGCGGTGTATATATTTCCATGTTTATACAGATCACGGTGTAGATATTTCCTTGTTTATACAGATCGCAGTGTAGATATTTCCATGTTCATACAGATCGCGGTGTAGATATTTCCATGTTTATACAGATAGCGGTGTAGATATTTCCATGTTTATACAGATAGCGGTGTAGATATTTCCATGTTAATTGAGATAGCGGTGTAGGTATTTGCATGTTTATAGACATAGCGGTGTAGATATTTCCATGTTTATATAGATGGCGTTGTAGATATTTTCATGTTTATACCGATAGCGGTGTTGATATTTCCACGTTTACACACATAGCGATGCATATATTACCATGTTTATACAGCTCGCGGTGCAGATATTTATATCTTTATACAGATGGCATTGTAGATATTTCCTTATTCACACTGATGGCGGTGTACATGTTTCCGTGTTTAAACAGATGGCGGAGTAGTTAGTTCCATGTTTATGGAGATGGCAGTGTAGATATTTTCATGTTTGTAGAGATGGCGTTGTAGATATTTCCATGTTAATAGAGATAGCAGTGTAGATATTTACATGTTTATACAGATGGCAGTGTAGATATTTCCATGTGTATACAGATGGCATTGTAGATATTTCCATGTTTATAGAGATGACTGTATAGGTATTTCCATGTTTTTACAGATGGCAGTGCAGATATTTCCATGTATATAGACATAGCGGTGTAGATATTTCCATCTTTCTACAGACTGCAGTGTAGATATTTCCATGTTTATACAGATGGCAGTGTAGATATTTCCATATTTATACAGATGTCTGTGTAGATACTTCCATGTGTATACAGATGGTATTGTAGTTATTTCCATGTTTATACAGATGGTGGTGTAGATATTTCCATGTTTATTCAGATGACTGTGTAGATATTTCCATGTTTTTACAGATGACAGTGTAGGTATTTCAATGTTTATAGAGAGGGCGCTGTAGATATTTCCATGTTTATACAGATAACGTTGGAGATATTTCCATGTTTATACACATAGCGGTGTACATGTTTCCATGTTTATACAGACAGCAGTGGAGATATTTCCATGTTTATACACATAGCGGTGTACATATTTCCATGTTTATAGAGACAGCGGTGTAGGTATTTCCATGTTTATACAGATAGCGGTGCAGATATTTCCATGTTTATACAGATGCCTATGCAGGTATCTCCATATTTATACAGAGGGCTGTGAAGATATTTCTATGTTTATACAGATGGCAGTGTAGATATTCCCATGTTCCTACACATGACTGTGTAGGTATTTCCATGTTTATACAGATGGCTTTGTAGATATTTCCATGTCTATAGAGATACCGGTGCAGATATTTCCATGTTTATACAGATAGCGGTGTATATATTTCCATGTGTATACAGATCGTGGTGTAGATATTTCCATGTTTATACAGATACCGGTGTAGATATTTCCATGTTTATACAGACCGCAGTGTAGATATTTCCATGTTTATAGAGATAGCAGTGTAGATATTTCCAAGTTTGTACACATGGCGTCGTTGATGTTTCCATCTATACACAGATTGCCATGTAGGTATTTCAATGTGTATACAGATGGCATTGTAGATATTTCCATGTTTATACAGATGGTGGTGTAGATATTTCCATGTTTACACAGATGACTGTATAGGTATTTCCATGTTTATACAGATCGTGGTGTAGATATTTCCATGTTTATAGAGATACCGGTGTAGATATTTCCATGTTTATAGAGATGGCAGTGTAGATATTTCCATGTTTGTACAGATGGTGCTGTTGATGTTTCCATCTATACACAGATTGCCGTGTGGGTATTTCCATGTGTATACAGATGGCATTGTAGATATTTCCATGTTTATACAGATGGCGGCGTAGATATTTCCATGGACAGGCAGATGGCGGTGTAGATATTTCCATGTTTATACAGATAGCGGTGTAGACATTTCCATATTTATAGAGATAGCGGTGTAGATATTTCCGTATTTATACTGATAGCAGTGTAGATATATCCATGTTTATTCAGATAGCGGTGTAGATATTTCCATGTTTATGCAGATAGCGGTGTAGTTATTTCCATGTTTATACAGATGACTGTATATATATTTCCATGTTTTTACAGATGACGGTGGATATATTACTTGTTTATAGAGATTGCGGTGTAGTTATTTCCATGTTTATACAGATAGCTGTGCAGATATTTCGATGTTTATAGAGATAGCGGTGTAGATATTTCCATATTTATACAGACAGCCGTGTAGATATTTACATGTTTATTCACATGGTGGTGTATATATTTCCATTTTTATAGAGATATCGGTTTGGCTACTTCCATGTTTATACAGATGGCAGTGTAGATATTTCCATGTTTATACAGATAGCGATGTAGATTTTTCATTTTTATACAGATAGTCGTGTAGATATTTCCATGTTTATACAGATGGCTGTGTAGATATTTCCATGTGTATACAGATGGCAGTGTTGATATTTCCATGATTATACAGATGGAGGTGTAGATATATCCATGTTTACACAGATGACTGTGTAGATATTTCCATGTTTTCACAGATGGCGGTGTAGATATTTCCATGTTTATACAGAAAACGTTGTTGCTATTTACATGTTTATACAGATAGCGATGTAGATATTTCCATGTTTATAGAGATGGCTGTGTAGATATTACTATGTTTATAAAGATCGCAGTGAAGATTTTTCCATGTTTATATGGAGAGTCTTGTAGATATTTCCATGTTTATGCAGATGACTGTGTAGGTATTTCTATGTTTATACAGAGGGCGGTGTAGATATTTGCAAGTTAATACAGATAGCGGTGTAGATATTTCCATGTTTATACAGTTAGCGGTGTAGGTATTTCCATGTTTATACAGATAGCGGTGTAGATATTTCCATGTTTATACAGATTGCGGTGTAGATATTTCCATGTTTATACAGATGGCTGTGTTGATACTTCCATGTGTATACAGATGGCAGTGCAGATATTTCCATGTTTATATAGATGGAGGTTTAGATACTTCCATGTTTCTACAGATGACTGTGTAGATATTTCCATGCTTTTACAGATGGCGGTGAAGATATTTCTATGTTTATACAGATAGCGGTGTGGCTATTTCCATGTTTATAGAGATAGCGATGTAGATATTTCCATGTTTATACAGATAGCAGTGTAGATATTTCCATGTTTATACAGATAGTGGTGTAGGTATATCCATGTTTATAAAGATGACTGTGTAGGTATTTCCATGTTCATAGAGATGGCGGTGTAGATATTTCCATTTTTATAGAGATAGCCATGTCGATATTTCCATGTTTATACAGATAGCGGTGTAGACATTTCCATGTTTATAGAGATAGCGGTGTTGATATTTCCATATTTATACAGATAGCCGTGTAGATACTTCCATGTTTATTCAGATGCCGGTGTAGATATTTCCATGTTTATACAGATAACGGTGTGGCTATTTCCATGTTTATACAGATGGCAGTGTAGATATTTCCATATTAATACAGATAGCGATGTAGATATTTCCATGTTTATACAGATAGCAGTGCAGATATTTCCATGTTTATACCTATAGCGTTGTAGATATTTGCATGTTTATACAGATGGCGGTGTAGATATTTCCATGTTTATACAGATACCGGTGGAGATATTTCCATGTTTATACTGATAGTGGTGGAGATATTTCCATGTATATACAGAAGTCGGTGTAGATATTTCCAAGTTTATGCAGATATCGGTGTAGATATTTCCATGTTTATACAGATAGCAGTGGAGATAGTTCCATGTTTATACAGATAGTGGTGGAGATATTTCCATGTTTATACAGATGGCGGGGTAGGTATTTCCAAGTTTATGCAGATAGCGGTGTACATATTTCCATGTTTATAGAGATAGCGGTGTAGTTATTTCCATGTTTATACAGATAGCGGTGTAGTTTTTTCCATGTTTTTAGAGATAGCGGTGTAGATATTTCCATATTTATGCAGATAGCGATGCAGATAATTCCATGTTTATTCAGATGGCGGTGTAGATATTTCCAGGTTTATACACATAGCCGTGTGGCTCTTTCCATGTTCATACAGACGGCAGTGTAGATATTTCCATGTTTATACAGATAGTGGTGTACATATTTCCATATTTATAAAGATGGCGGTGTAGATATTTCCATGTTTATAAAGATAGCGGTGTAGATATTTCCATGTTTATAGAGATAGCAGTGGAGTTATTTCCATGTATATAAAGATAGCATTGTTGATATTTCCATGTTTATAGAGATAGCGGTGGAGATATTTCCATGTTTATAGAGATACTTTTGGAGATATTTCCATGTTTATACAGATGGCGGTGTAGATATTTCCATGTTTATAGAGATAACCATGTAGTTATTTCCACGTTTATACAGATAGCAGTGTAGATGTATCCATGTTTATAGATATGGCGGTGTACATATTTCCATATTTATACAGATAGCGGTGTAGATATTTCCATGAGTATACAGATAGCGGTGTAGACATTTCCATGTTCATACAGATAGCTGTGGAGATATTTCCATGTTTATACAGATAGCGGTGGACATATTTCCATGTTTATAGAGATGGCGATGTACATAATTACAAGTTTGTACAGATAGCGATGTAGATATTTCCATGTTTATAGAGATGGCTGTGGCGATATTTCCATGTTTATACTGATGGCAGTCTAGATATTTCCATGTTTATACACATAGTGGTGTAGATACTTCCATGTTTATACAGATGACTGTGTAAGTAATTCCATGTTTATAGAGATGGTGGGGTAGATATTTCCATGTTCATAGAGATAGCCATGTAGATATTTCCATGTGTATACAGATGGTAGTGTAGCTATTTCCATGTTTATAGAGATGATGGTGTAGATTTTTCCATGTTTATGCAAATGAATAGATATTTCCACGTTTATGCAGATGACGGTGTAGATATTTCCATGTTTATAGAGATAGCGGTGTAGATATTCCCATGTTTTTACAGATAGCGGTGTAGATATTTCCATGTTTATAGAGATAGCGGTGTAGGTATTTCCATCTTTATACAGATAGCGGTGTAGATATTTCTATGTTTATACAGATGACGGTGTAGATATTCCCAAGTTTATTGAAATGGCGGTGTAGATATTTCCATGTTTATACAGATAGCAGTGTAGATATTCCCATGTTTACACAGATAGCGGTGTAGATATTTCCATGTTTACACAGATAGCTCTGTAGATACTTCCATGTTTACACAGATAGCATTGTAGATATTTCCATCTTTATACAGATAGCAGTGTAGATATTTCCATGTTTATACAGACAGCGGTGTAGATATTTCCATGTTTACGGAGATAGCGTTGTAGATATTTCCATATTTGCCCAGATGGTTGTGTAGATATTTCCATGTGTATACAGATGGTAGTGTAGCTCTTTCCATGTTTATAGAGATATAGGTGTAGATTGTTACATGTTTATGCAGATGAATGTGTAGATATTTCCACGTTTATACAGATGACGGTGTAGATATTTCCATGTTTATAGAGATAGCGGTGTAGATATTTCCATGTTTATACAGATAGCGGTGTAGATATTTCCATGTTTAAAGAGATAGCGGTGTAGATATTTCCGTCTTTATACAGAGAGCGGTGTAGATATTTCTATGTTTATACAGATGGCGGTGTAGATATTCCCAAGTTTATTGAGATGGCGGTGTAGATATTTCCATGTTTATACAGATAGCAGTGTAGATAATTCCATGTTTATACAGATAGCGGTGTAGATATTTCCATGTTTATACATATAGCGGTGTAGTTATTTCCATGGTTGTAGAGATAGCTGTGTAGACTTTTCCATGTTTATAGAGATAGCGGGGTAGATATTCCCATATTTATACAGACAGCGGTGTAGATATTTCCATGTTTACGGAGATAGCGTTGTAGATATTTCCATATTTGCCCAGATTGCGGTGTAGATATTTCCATCTTTACACAGATATCGTAGTACATATGTCCATGTTTAAAGAGATAGCTCTGTAGATATTTCCATGCTTACACAGATAGTGTTGTAGATATTTCCATGTTTATACAGGTAGCGGTGTAGATATTTCCATGTTTATACAGATAGCGGTGGAGATATTTCCATGTTAATACAGATGGTTGTGTAGATATTTCCATGTGTATACAGATGGTAGTGTAGCTCTTTCCATGTTTATAGAGATATAGGTGTAGATTGTTACATGTTTATGCAGATGAATGTGTAGATATTTCCACGTTTATACAGATGACAGTGTAGATATTTCCATGTTTATAGAGATAGCGGTGTAGATATTTCCATGTTTATACCGATAGCGGCGTAGATATTTCCATGTTTAAAGAGATAGCGGTGTAGGTATTTCCATCTTTATACAGATAGCGGTGTAGATATTTCCATGTTTATACAGATAGCGGTGTAGGTATTTCCATGGTTGTAGAGATAGCTTTGTAGACTTTTGCATGTTTATAGAGATACCGGGGCAGGTATTCCCATATTTATACAGATAGCGGTGTAGATATTTCCATGTTTATACAGATAGCGGTGTAGATATTTCCATTTTTACACAGATGGTGGTGAAGTTAGTTCCATGTTTATGGAGATGGCGGTGAAGATAATTCCATATTTATACATACGGCGGTGTAGATATTTCCATGTTTATACATCTAGAGGTGTAGGTATTTCCATGTGTATACAGATAGTGGTGCAGATGTTTCCATATTTATACTACTGGCTGTGTAGTTATATCCATGTGTATACAGATGGCATTGTAGATATTTCCATGTTTATAGAGATGGTGGGGTAGATATTTCCATGTTTATACAGATGACTGCCTAGATATTTCCATGTTTATACATAGTGTGGTGTAGATATTTCCATGTTTATAGAGATAGTGGTGTAGATATTTTCCTGTTTATACAGATAGCAATGCAGATATTTCCATGTTTATAGAGATAGAGATGTAGAGATATCCATCTTGGCACAGATTGCAGTGTAGATATTTCCATCTTTACACGGATAGCGGTGCAGATATTTTCATCTTTATACAGAGAGCGGTGTAGATATTTCCATGTTTATACAGAAAGCGGTGTGGATATTTCCATGATTATACATATGGCGGTGTTGATAATTCCATGTTTATACAGATAGCGTTGTACATATTTCCATGTTTATACAGATAGCGGTGTTGGTATTTCCATCTTTACACAGATAGCTGTGTAGATATTTCCATGTTTACACAGATAGCTGTGTAGCTATTTCCACGTTTATAGAGACAGGAGTGTAGATATTTCCATGTTTATACAGATAGTGGTGTAGATATTTCCATGTTTATACATACAGCGGTGTAGATATTTCCATGTTTATAGAGATGGCAGTGTAGATATTTCCATGTTTATATAGATAGCGGTGTAGATATTTCCATGTATGTACACATGGCTGTGTAGATATTTCAATGTTTATACAGATGGCGGTGTAGATATTTCCATGTTTATACAGATAACTTTGTAAGTATTGCCATGTTTATACAGATGGCGGTGAAGATATTTCCATGTGTGTACTGATCGCGGTGTAGAAATTTCCATGTTTTTAGAGATGGCGGTGTAGATATTTCCATTTTCATAGAGATAGCGGTGCTGATTTTTCCATGTTTTAGAGATAGCGGTGTGGATATTTCCATGTTTATACAGATAGGGATGTAGTTACTTCCATGTTTATAGAGATGGCGGTGTAGATATTTCCATGTTTATACAGACCACGGTGTAGATGTTTCCATGTTTATACAGATCATGGTGTAGATATTTCCATGTTTATACAGACCGCGGTGTTGATATTACCATGTTTATAGGGATAGCGGTGCAAATATTTCCACATTTATACAGATAGCGGTGTAGTTATTAGCATGTTTATACAGATAGCGGTGTAGATATTTCCGTGTATAAACAGATGTCTGCGTATATATTTACATGTTTAAACAGATGGCGGTGTAGATATTTCCTTGTTTATACAAATAGCGTTGTAGTTATTTCCATGTTTATACAGAGCCTGGGGCAGATATTTCCATGTTTGTACAGATGGCGGTGTTGATATTTGCATCTATACACACATGACTGTGTAGATATTTCCATGTTTATACAGATGGCGGCACAGATATTTCTATGGATATGTAGATGGCGGTGTACATATTTCCATGTTTATACAGATAGCGGTGTAGTTATTTCCATGTTTATATAGATAGCGGTGAAGATATTTCCATGTATATACACATGGCTGTGTAGATATTTCCATGTTTATACAGATGGTGGTGTAGATATTTCCATGTTTACACAGATAATTTTGTAAGTTTTTTCACGTTTATACAGATGGCGGTGTAGATATTTCCATGTTTTTACAGATATCGGTGTAGATATTTCCATCTTTACACAGATTGCGGTGTAGATATTTCCATCTTTCTACAGATGGCTTTGTAGATATTTCCATGTTTATACAGATGGCGGTTTAGATATTTCCATGTTTCTATAGATGGAGGTGTAGATTTTACCATGTTTATACAGATAGCGGTGTAGATATTTCCATGTTTATAGAGATCGTGGTGAAGATATTTCCATGTTTATACAGATCGCGGTGTAGATATTTCCATGTTTATAGAGATAGCGATGTAGATATTTCCATATTTATACAGATAACGGTGTAGAAATTTCCATGTTTATACAGATAGCGGTGTAAATATTTCCATGTTTATACAGATCACGGTGTAGATATTTCCTTGTTTATACAAATAGCAGTGTAGTTATTTCCATGTTTATACAGATAGCGGTGTAGATATTTCCATGTATATACAGATGGCTGTGTAGATATTTCCATGTTTATACAGATGGCTTTGTAGATATTTCCATGTTTATACAGATGACTTTGTAGGTATTTCCATGTTTATACAGATGGCGGTGTATATATTTCTATGTTTATAGAGATAGCTCTGTAGATATTTCCATGTTTATACAGATAGCTGTGTAGATATTTCCATGTTTATAGACATAGCGGTGTAGATATTTCCATGTTTATATAGATGGCGTTGTAAATATTTCTGTGTTTATACCGATAGCGGTGTTGGTATTTCCACGTTTATTCAGATAGCGATGTAGATATTTCCATGTTTATACAGATGGCGGTGTAGATATTTCCATGTTTTTACAGATATCGGTGTAGATATTTCCATGTTTACAGAGATTGCGGTGTAGATATTTCCATCTTTCTACAGATGGCATTGTAGATATTTCCATGTTTATACAGATGGCGGTGTAGATATTTCCATGTTTATATAGATGGTGGTGTAGCTACTACCATGTTTATACAGATAGCGGTGTAGATATTTCCATGTTTATATAGATCGTGGTAAAGATATTTCCATGTTTATACAGATCGAGGTGAAGATATTTCCATGTTTATACAGATCGCGGTGTAGATATTACCATGTTTATACAGATCACGGTGTAGATATTTCCATGTTTATACAGATAGCGTTGTAGATATTTCCATGTTTATACAGATAGCGGTGTAGATATTTCCATGTTTATTGAGATAGCGGTGTAGGTATTTCCATGTTTGTAGACATAGCGTTGTAGATATTTCCATGTTTATATAGATGGCGTTGTAGATAGTTCCATGTTTATACCGATAGCGGTGTTGGTATTTCCACATTTATACAGATAGTGATGTAGATATTTCCATGTTTATACAGCTCGTGGTGCAGATAGTTATATCTTTATACAGATAGCATTGTAGATATTTCCTTATTCACACAGATGGCGGTGTAGATGTTTCCATGTTCATACAGATGGCGGAGTAGTTAGTTCCATGTTTATTGAGATGGCAGTGTAGATATTTTCATGTTTATAGAGATGGCGGTGTAGATATTTCCATGTTTATAGAGATAGCAGTGTAGATATTTACATGTTTATACAGATGGCTGTGTAGATATTTCCATGTGTATACAGATGTCATTGTAGATATTTCCATGTTTATACAGATGACTGTATAGTTATTTCCATGTTTTTACGGATGGAAGTGCAGATATTTCCATGTTTATAGAGATAGCTGTGTAGATATTTCCATGTTTGTACAGATGGCGGTGTTGATATTTCCATCTATACACAGATCGCCGTGTAGATATTTCCATGTATATACAGATGGCGGCGTAGATATTTCCATGGACCTGCAGATGGTGGTGTAGATATTTCCATGTTTATTCAGATGGCGGTGTAGATATTTCCATTTTTATAGAGATAGCAGTGTAGATATTTACATGTTTCAACAGATGGCTGTGTAGATATTTCCATGTGTATACAGATGGCATTGTTGATATTTCCATGTTTATACAGATGACTGTATAGGTATTTCCATGTTTTTACAGATGGCAGTGCAGATATTTCCATGTTTATAGAGATAGCCGTGTAGATATTTTCATGTTTATACAGATTGCGGTGGAGATATGTCCATATTTATACAGATAGCAATGGAGATATTTCCACGTTAATACACATAGCGATGCAGATATTTCCATGTTTATACAGATAGCGATGTAGATATTTCCATGTATATAAAGATGGCTGTGTAGATATTTCCGTGTTTATACAGATGGCTTTGTAGATATTTCCATGTTTATACAGATGACTTTGTATGTATTTCCATGTTTATACAGATGGTAGTGTAGATATTTCCATGTTTATAGAGATAGCTGTGTAGATATTTCCATGTTTATACAGATAGCTGTGTAGATATTTCCATGTTTATAGAGATAGCTGTGTAGATATTTCCATGTTTATACAGATAGCTGTGTAGATATTTCCATGTTTATACAGACCACGGTGTAGATATTTCCATGTTTATACAGATCGCAGTGTAGATATTTCCATGTTTATACAGATAGCGGTATAGATATTTCCATGTTTATACAGATAGCGGTATAGATATTTCCATGTTTTTACAGATATCGGTGTAGATATTTCCATGTTTACACAGATTGCGGTGTCGATATTTCCATCTATCTACAGATGGCATTGTAGATACTTCCATGTTTATACAGATGGCGGTGTAGATATTTCCATGTTTATAGAGATGGCGGTGTATATATTTCCATGTTTATACAGATCACGGTGTAGATATTTCCTTGTTTATACAGATCGCAGTGTAGATATTTCCATGTTCATACAGATCGCGGTGTAGATATTTCCATGTTTATACAGATAGCGGTGTAGATATTTCCATGTTTATACAGATAGCGGTGTAGATATTTCCATGTTAATTGAGATAGCGGTGTAGGTATTTGCATGTTTATAGACATAGCGGTGTAGATATTTCCATGTTTATATAGATGGCGTTGTAGATATTTTCATGTTTATACCGATAGCGGTGTTGATATTTCCACGTTTACACACATAGCGATGCATATATTACCATGTTTATACAGCTCGCGGTGCAGATATTTATATCTTTATACAGATGGCATTGTAGATATTTCCTTATTCACACTGATGGCGGTGTACATGTTTCCGTGTTTAAACAGATGGCGGAGTAGTTAGTTCCATGTTTATGGAGATGGCAGTGTAGATATTTTCATGTTTGTAGAGATGGCGTTGTAGATATTTCCATGTTAATAGAGATAGCAGTGTAGATATTTACATGTTTATACAGATGGCAGTGTAGATATTTCCATGTGTATACAGATGGCATTGTAGATATTTCCATGTTTATAGAGATGACTGTATAGGTATTTCCATGTTTTTACAGATGGCAGTGCAGATATTTCCATGTATATAGACATAGCGGTGTAGATATTTCCATCTTTCTACAGACTGCAGTGTAGATATTTCCATGTTTATACAGATGGCAGTGTAGATATTTCCATATTTATACAGATGTCTGTGTAGATACTTCCATGTGTATACAGATGGTATTGTAGTTATTTCCATGTTTATACAGATGGTGGTGTAGATATTTCCATGTTTATTCAGATGACTGTGTAGATATTTCCATGTTTTTACAGATGACAGTGTAGGTATTTCAATGTTTATAGAGAGGGCGCTGTAGATATTTCCATGTTTATACAGATAACGTTGGAGATATTTCCATGTTTATACACATAGCGGTGTACATGTTTCCATGTTTATACAGACAGCAGTGGAGATATTTCCATGTTTATACACATAGCGGTGTACATATTTCCATGTTTATAGAGACAGCGGTGTAGGTATTTCCATGTTTATACAGATAGCGGTGCAGATATTTCCATGTTTATACAGATGCCTATGCAGGTATCTCCATATTTATACAGAGGGCTGTGAAGATATTTCTATGTTTATACAGATGGCAGTGTAGATATTCCCATGTTCCTACACATGACTGTGTAGGTATTTCCATGTTTATACAGATGGCTTTGTAGATATTTCCATGTCTATAGAGATACCGGTGCAGATATTTCCATGTTTATACAGATAGCGGTGTATATATTTCCATGTGTATACAGATCGTGGTGTAGATATTTCCATGTTTATACAGATACCGGTGTAGATATTTCCATGTTTATACAGACCGCAGTGTAGATATTTCCATGTTTATAGAGATAGCAGTGTAGATATTTCCAAGTTTGTACACATGGCGTCGTTGATGTTTCCATCTATACACAGATTGCCATGTAGGTATTTCAATGTGTATACAGATGGCATTGTAGATATTTCCATGTTTATACAGATGGTGGTGTAGATATTTCCATGTTTACACAGATGACTGTATAGGTATTTCCATGTTTATACAGATCGTGGTGTAGATATTTCCATGTTTATAGAGATACCGGTGTAGATATTTCCATGTTTATAGAGATGGCAGTGTAGATATTTCCATGTTTGTACAGATGGTGCTGTTGATGTTTCCATCTATACACAGATTGCCGTGTGGGTATTTCCATGTGTATACAGATGGCATTGTAGATATTTCCATGTTTATACAGATGGCGGCGTAGATATTTCCATGGACAGGCAGATGGCGGTGTAGATATTTCCATGTTTATACAGATAGCGGTGTAGACATTTCCATATTTATAGAGATAGCGGTGTAGATATTTCCGTATTTATACTGATAGCAGTGTAGATATATCCATGTTTATTCAGATAGCGGTGTAGATATTTCCATGTTTATGCAGATAGCGGTGTAGTTATTTCCATGTTTATACAGATGACTGTATATATATTTCCATGTTTTTACAGATGACGGTGGATATATTACTTGTTTATAGAGATTGCGGTGTAGTTATTTCCATGTTTATACAGATAGCTGTGCAGATATTTCGATGTTTATAGAGATAGCGGTGTAGATATTTCCATATTTATACAGACAGCCGTGTAGATATTTACATGTTTATTCACATGGTGGTGTATATATTTCCATTTTTATAGAGATATCGGTTTGGCTACTTCCATGTTTATACAGATGGCAGTGTAGATATTTCCATGTTTATACAGATAGCGATGTAGATTTTTCATTTTTATACAGATAGTCGTGTAGATATTTCCATGTTTATACAGATGGCTGTGTAGATATTTCCATGTGTATACAGATGGCAGTGTTGATATTTCCATGATTATACAGATGGAGGTGTAGATATATCCATGTTTACACAGATGACTGTGTAGATATTTCCATGTTTTCACAGATGGCGGTGTAGATATTTCCATGTTTATACAGAAAACGTTGTTGCTATTTACATGTTTATACAGATAGCGATGTAGATATTTCCATGTTTATAGAGATGGCTGTGTAGATATTACTATGTTTATAAAGATCGCAGTGAAGATTTTTCCATGTTTATATGGAGAGTCTTGTAGATATTTCCATGTTTATGCAGATGACTGTGTAGGTATTTCTATGTTTATACAGAGGGCGGTGTAGATATTTGCAAGTTAATACAGATAGCGGTGTAGATATTTCCATGTTTATACAGTTAGCGGTGTAGGTATTTCCATGTTTATACAGATAGCGGTGTAGATATTTCCATGTTTATACAGATTGCGGTGTAGATATTTCCATGTTTATACAGATGGCTGTGTTGATACTTCCATGTGTATACAGATGGCAGTGCAGATATTTCCATGTTTATATAGATGGAGGTTTAGATACTTCCATGTTTCTACAGATGACTGTGTAGATATTTCCATGCTTTTACAGATGGCGGTGAAGATATTTCTATGTTTATACAGATAGCGGTGTGGCTATTTCCATGTTTATAGAGATAGCGATGTAGATATTTCCATGTTTATACAGATAGCAGTGTAGATATTTCCATGTTTATACAGATAGTGGTGTAGGTATATCCATGTTTATAAAGATGACTGTGTAGGTATTTCCATGTTCATAGAGATGGCGGTGTAGATATTTCCATTTTTATAGAGATAGCCATGTCGATATTTCCATGTTTATACAGATAGCGGTGTAGACATTTCCATGTTTATAGAGATAGCGGTGTTGATATTTCCATATTTATACAGATAGCCGTGTAGATACTTCCATGTTTATTCAGATGCCGGTGTAGATATTTCCATGTTTATACAGATAACGGTGTGGCTATTTCCATGTTTATACAGATGGCAGTGTAGATATTTCCATATTAATACAGATAGCGATGTAGATATTTCCATGTTTATACAGATAGCAGTGCAGATATTTCCATGTTTATACCTATAGCGTTGTAGATATTTGCATGTTTATACAGATGGCGGTGTAGATATTTCCATGTTTATACAGATACCGGTGGAGATATTTCCATGTTTATACTGATAGTGGTGGAGATATTTCCATGTATATACAGAAGTCGGTGTAGATATTTCCAAGTTTATGCAGATATCGGTGTAGATATTTCCATGTTTATACAGATAGCAGTGGAGATAGTTCCATGTTTATACAGATAGTGGTGGAGATATTTCCATGTTTATACAGATGGCGGGGTAGGTATTTCCAAGTTTATGCAGATAGCGGTGTACATATTTCCATGTTTATAGAGATAGCGGTGTAGTTATTTCCATGTTTATACAGATAGCGGTGTAGTTTTTTCCATGTTTTTAGAGATAGCGGTGTAGATATTTCCATATTTATGCAGATAGCGATGCAGATAATTCCATGTTTATTCAGATGGCGGTGTAGATATTTCCAGGTTTATACACATAGCCGTGTGGCTCTTTCCATGTTCATACAGACGGCAGTGTAGATATTTCCATGTTTATACAGATAGTGGTGTACATATTTCCATATTTATAAAGATGGCGGTGTAGATATTTCCATGTTTATAAAGATAGCGGTGTAGATATTTCCATGTTTATAGAGATAGCAGTGGAGTTATTTCCATGTATATAAAGATAGCATTGTTGATATTTCCATGTTTATAGAGATAGCGGTGGAGATATTTCCATGTTTATAGAGATACTTTTGGAGATATTTCCATGTTTATACAGATGGCGGTGTAGATATTTCCATGTTTATAGAGATAACCATGTAGTTATTTCCACGTTTATACAGATAGCAGTGTAGATGTATCCATGTTTATAGATATGGCGGTGTACATATTTCCATATTTATACAGATAGCGGTGTAGATATTTCCATGAGTATACAGATAGCGGTGTAGACATTTCCATGTTCATACAGATAGCTGTGGAGATATTTCCATGTTTATACAGATAGCGGTGGACATATTTCCATGTTTATAGAGATGGCGATGTACATAATTACAAGTTTGTACAGATAGCGATGTAGATATTTCCATGTTTATAGAGATGGCTGTGGCGATATTTCCATGTTTATACTGATGGCAGTCTAGATATTTCCATGTTTATACACATAGTGGTGTAGATACTTCCATGTTTATACAGATGACTGTGTAAGTAATTCCATGTTTATAGAGATGGTGGGGTAGATATTTCCATGTTCATAGAGATAGCCATGTAGATATTTCCATGTGTATACAGATGGTAGTGTAGCTATTTCCATGTTTATAGAGATGATGGTGTAGATTTTTCCATGTTTATGCAAATGAATAGATATTTCCACGTTTATGCAGATGACGGTGTAGATATTTCCATGTTTATAGAGATAGCGGTGTAGATATTCCCATGTTTTTACAGATAGCGGTGTAGATATTTCCATGTTTATAGAGATAGCGGTGTAGGTATTTCCATCTTTATACAGATAGCGGTGTAGATATTTCTATGTTTATACAGATGACGGTGTAGATATTCCCAAGTTTATTGAAATGGCGGTGTAGATATTTCCATGTTTATACAGATAGCAGTGTAGATATTCCCATGTTTACACAGATAGCGGTGTAGATATTTCCATGTTTACACAGATAGCTCTGTAGATACTTCCATGTTTACACAGATAGCATTGTAGATATTTCCATCTTTATACAGATAGCAGTGTAGATATTTCCATGTTTATACAGACAGCGGTGTAGATATTTCCATGTTTACGGAGATAGCGTTGTAGATATTTCCATATTTGCCCAGATGGTTGTGTAGATATTTCCATGTGTATACAGATGGTAGTGTAGCTCTTTCCATGTTTATAGAGATATAGGTGTAGATTGTTACATGTTTATGCAGATGAATGTGTAGATATTTCCACGTTTATACAGATGACGGTGTAGATATTTCCATGTTTATAGAGATAGCGGTGTAGATATTTCCATGTTTATACAGATAGCGGTGTAGATATTTCCATGTTTAAAGAGATAGCGGTGTAGATATTTCCGTCTTTATACAGAGAGCGGTGTAGATATTTCTATGTTTATACAGATGGCGGTGTAGATATTCCCAAGTTTATTGAGATGGCGGTGTAGATATTTCCATGTTTATACAGATAGCAGTGTAGATAATTCCATGTTTATACAGATAGCGGTGTAGATATTTCCATGTTTATACATATAGCGGTGTAGTTATTTCCATGGTTGTAGAGATAGCTGTGTAGACTTTTCCATGTTTATAGAGATAGCGGGGTAGATATTCCCATATTTATACAGACAGCGGTGTAGATATTTCCATGTTTACGGAGATAGCGTTGTAGATATTTCCATATTTGCCCAGATTGCGGTGTAGATATTTCCATCTTTACACAGATATCGTAGTACATATGTCCATGTTTAAAGAGATAGCTCTGTAGATATTTCCATGCTTACACAGATAGTGTTGTAGATATTTCCATGTTTATACAGGTAGCGGTGTAGATATTTCCATGTTTATACAGATAGCGGTGGAGATATTTCCATGTTAATACAGATGGTTGTGTAGATATTTCCATGTGTATACAGATGGTAGTGTAGCTCTTTCCATGTTTATAGAGATATAGGTGTAGATTGTTACATGTTTATGCAGATGAATGTGTAGATATTTCCACGTTTATACAGATGACAGTGTAGATATTTCCATGTTTATAGAGATAGCGGTGTAGATATTTCCATGTTTATACCGATAGCGGCGTAGATATTTCCATGTTTAAAGAGATAGCGGTGTAGGTATTTCCATCTTTATACAGATAGCGGTGTAGATATTTCCATGTTTATACAGATAGCGGTGTAGGTATTTCCATGGTTGTAGAGATAGCTTTGTAGACTTTTGCATGTTTATAGAGATACCGGGGCAGGTATTCCCATATTTATACAGATAGCGGTGTAGATATTTCCATGTTTATACAGATAGCGGTGTAGATATTTCCATTTTTACACAGATGGTGGTGAAGTTAGTTCCATGTTTATGGAGATGGCGGTGAAGATAATTCCATATTTATACATACGGCGGTGTAGATATTTCCATGTTTATACATCTAGAGGTGTAGGTATTTCCATGTGTATACAGATAGTGGTGCAGATGTTTCCATATTTATACTACTGGCTGTGTAGTTATATCCATGTGTATACAGATGGCATTGTAGATATTTCCATGTTTATAGAGATGGTGGGGTAGATATTTCCATGTTTATACAGATGACTGCCTAGATATTTCCATGTTTATACATAGTGTGGTGTAGATATTTCCATGTTTATAGAGATAGTGGTGTAGATATTTTCCTGTTTATACAGATAGCAATGCAGATATTTCCATGTTTATAGAGATAGAGATGTAGAGATATCCATCTTGGCACAGATTGCAGTGTAGATATTTCCATCTTTACACGGATAGCGGTGCAGATATTTTCATCTTTATACAGAGAGCGGTGTAGATATTTCCATGTTTATACAGAAAGCGGTGTGGATATTTCCATGATTATACATATGGCGGTGTTGATAATTCCATGTTTATACAGATAGCGTTGTACATATTTCCATGTTTATACAGATAGCGGTGTTGGTATTTCCATCTTTACACAGATAGCTGTGTAGATATTTCCATGTTTACACAGATAGCTGTGTAGCTATTTCCACGTTTATAGAGACAGGAGTGTAGATATTTCCATGTTTATACAGATAGTGGTGTAGATATTTCCATGTTTATACATACAGCGGTGTAGATATTTCCATGTTTATAGAGATGGCAGTGTAGATATTTCCATGTTTATATAGATAGCGGTGTAGATATTTCCATGTATGTACACATGGCTGTGTAGATATTTCAATGTTTATACAGATGGCGGTGTAGATATTTCCATGTTTATACAGATAACTTTGTAAGTATTGCCATGTTTATACAGATGGCGGTGAAGATATTTCCATGTGTGTACTGATCGCGGTGTAGAAATTTCCATGTTTTTAGAGATGGCGGTGTAGATATTTCCATTTTCATAGAGATAGCGGTGCTGATTTTTCCATGTTTTAGAGATAGCGGTGTGGATATTTCCATGTTTATACAGATAGGGATGTAGTTACTTCCATGTTTATAGAGATGGCGGTGTAGATATTTCCATGTTTATACAGACCACGGTGTAGATGTTTCCATGTTTATACAGATCATGGTGTAGATATTTCCATGTTTATACAGACCGCGGTGTTGATATTACCATGTTTATAGGGATAGCGGTGCAAATATTTCCACATTTATACAGATAGCGGTGTAGTTATTAGCATGTTTATACAGATAGCGGTGTAGATATTTCCGTGTATAAACAGATGTCTGCGTATATATTTACATGTTTAAACAGATGGCGGTGTAGATATTTCCTTGTTTATACAAATAGCGTTGTAGTTATTTCCATGTTTATACAGAGCCTGGGGCAGATATTTCCATGTTTGTACAGATGGCGGTGTTGATATTTGCATCTATACACACATGACTGTGTAGATATTTCCATGTTTATACAGATGGTGGCACAGATATTTCTATGGATATGTAGATGGCGGTGTACATATTTCCATGTTTATACAGATAGCGGTGTAGTTATTTCCATGTTTATATAGATAGCGGTGAAGATATTTCCATGTATATACACATGGCTGTGTAGATATTTCCATGTTTATACAGATGGTGGTGTAGATATTTCCATGTTTACACAGATAACTTTGTAAGTTTTTTCACGTTTATACAGATGGCGGTGTAGATATTTCCATGTTTTTACAGATATCGGTGTAGATATTTCCATCTTTACACAGATTGCGGTGTAGATATTTCCATCTTTCTACAGATGGCTTTGTAGATATTTCCATGTTTATACAGATGGCGGTTTAGATATTTCCATGTTTCTATAGATGGAGGTGTAGATTTTACCATGTTTATACAGATAGCGGTGTAGATATTTCCATGTTTATAGAGATCGTGGTGAAGATATTTCCATGTTTATACAGATCGCGGTGTAGATATTTCCATGTTTATAGAGATAGCGATGTAGATATTTCCATATTTATACAGATAACGGTGTAGAAATTTCCATGTTTATACAGATAGCGGTGTAAATATTTCCATGTTTATACAGATCACGGTGTAGATATTTCCTTGTTTATACAAATAGCGGTGTAGTTATTTCCATGTTTATACAGATAGCGGTGTAGATATTTCCATGTATATACAGATGGCTGTGTAGATATTTCCATGTTTATACAGATGGCTTTGTAGATATTTCCATGTTTATACAGATGACTTTGTAGGTATTTCCATGTTTATACAGATGGCGGTGTATATATTTCTATGTTTATAGAGATAGCTCTGTAGATATTTCCATGTTTATACAGATAGCTGTGTAGATATTTCCATGTTTATAGACATAGCGGTGTAGATATTTCCATGTTTATATAGATGGCGTTGTAAATATTTCTGTGTTTATACCGATAGCGGTGTTGGTATTTCCACGTTTATTCAGATAGCGATGTAGATATTTCCATGTTTATACAGATGGCGGTGTAGATATTTCCATGTTTTTACAGATATCGGTGTAGATATTTCCATGTTTACAGAGATTGCGGTGTAGATATTTCCATCTTTCTACAGATGGCATTGTAGATATTTCCATGTTTATACAGATGGCGGTGTAGATATTTCCATGTTTATATAGATGGTGGTGTAGCTACTACCATGTTTATACAGATAGCGGTGTAGATATTTCCATGTTTATATAGATCGTGGTAAAGATATTTCCATGTTTATACAGATCGAGGTGAAGATATTTCCATGTTTATACAGATCGCGGTGTAGATATTACCATGTTTATACAGATCACGGTGTAGATATTTCCATGTTTATACAGATAGCGTTGTAGATATTTCCATGTTTATACAGATAGCGGTGTAGATATTTCCATGTTTATTGAGATAGCGGTGTAGGTATTTCCATGTTTGTAGACATAGCGTTGTAGATATTTCCATGTTTATATAGATGGCGTTGTAGATAGTTCCATGTTTATACCGATAGCGGTGTTGGTATTTCCACATTTATACAGATAGTGATGTAGATATTTCCATGTTTATACAGCTCGTGGTGCAGATAGTTATATCTTTATACAGATAGCATTGTAGATATTTCCTTATTCACACAGATGGCGGTGTAGATGTTTCCATGTTCATACAGATGGCGGAGTAGTTAGTTCCATGTTTATTGAGATGGCAGTGTAGATATTTTCATGTTTATAGAGATGGCGGTGTAGATATTTCCATGTTTATAGAGATAGCAGTGTAGATATTTACATGTTTATACAGATGGCTGTGTAGATATTTCCATGTGTATACAGATGTCATTGTAGATATTTCCATGTTTATACAGATGACTGTATAGTTATTTCCATGTTTTTACGGATGGAAGTGCAGATATTTCCATGTTTATAGAGATAGCTGTGTAGATATTTCCATGTTTGTACAGATGGCGGTGTTGATATTTCCATCTATACACAGATCGCCGTGTAGATATTTCCATGTATATACAGATGGCGGCGTAGATATTTCCATGGACCTGCAGATGGTGGTGTAGATATTTCCATGTTTATTCAGATGGCGGTGTAGATATTTCCATTTTTATAGAGATAGCAGTGTAGATATTTACATGTTTCAACAGATGGCTGTGTAGATATTTCCATGTGTATACAGATGGCATTGTTGATATTTCCATGTTTATACAGATGACTGTATAGGTATTTCCATGTTTTTACAGATGGCAGTGCAGATATTTCCATGTTTATAGAGATAGCCGTGTAGATATTTTCATGTTTATACAGATTGCGGTGGAGATATGTCCATATTTATACAGATAGCAATGGAGATATTTCCACGTTAATACACATAGCGATGCAGATATTTCCATGTTTATACAGATAGCGATGTAGATATTTCCATGTATATAAAGATGGCTGTGTAGATATTTCCGTGTTTATACAGATGGCTTTGTAGATATTTCCATGTTTATACAGATGACTTTGTATGTATTTCCATGTTTATACAGATGGTAGTGTAGATATTTCCATGTTTATAGAGATAGCTGTGTAGATATTTCCATGTTTATACAGATAGCTGTGTAGATATTTCCATGTTTATAGAGATAGCTGTGTAGATATTTCCATGTTTATACAGATAGCTGTGTAGATATTTCCATGTTTATACAGACCACGGTGTAGATATTTCCATGTTTATACAGATCGCAGTGTAGATATTTCCATGTTTATACAGATAGCGGTATAGATATTTCCATGTTTATACAGATAGCGGTATAGATATTTCCATGTTTTTACAGATATCGGTGTAGATATTTCCATGTTTACACAGATTGCGGTGTCGATATTTCCATCTTTCTACAGATGGCATTGTAGATACTTCCATGTTTATACAGATGGCGGTGTAGATATTTCCATGTTTATAGAGATGGCGGTGTATATATTTCCATGTTTATACAGATCACGGTGTAGATATTTCCTTGTTTATACAGATCGCAGTGTAGATATTTCCATGTTCATACAGATCGCGGTGTAGATATTTCCATGTTTATACAGATAGCGGTGTAGATATTTCCATGTTTATACAGATAGCGGTGTAGATATTTCCATGTTAATTGAGATAGCGGTGTAGGTATTTGCATGTTTATAGACATAGCGGTGTAGATATTTCCATGTTTATATAGATGGCGTTGTAGATATTTTCATGTTTATACCGATAGCGGTGTTGATATTTCCACGTTTACACACATAGCGATGCATATATTACCATGTTTATACAGCTCGCGGTGCAGATATTTATATCTTTATACAGATGGCATTGTAGATATTTCCTTATTCACACTGATGGCGGTGTACATGTTTCCGTGTTTAAACAGATGGCGGAGTAGTTAGTTCCATGTTTATGGAGATGGCAGTGTAGATATTTTCATGTTTGTAGAGATGGCGTTGTAGATATTTCCATGTTAATAGAGATAGCAGTGTAGATATTTACATGTTTATACAGATGGCAGTGTAGATATTTCCATGTGTATACAGATGGCATTGTAGATATTTCCATGTTTATAGAGATGACTGTATAGGTATTTCCATGTTTTTACAGATGGCAGTGCAGATATTTCCATGTATATAGACATAGCGGTGTAGATATTTCCATCTTTCTACAGACTGCAGTGTAGATATTTCCATGTTTATACAGATGGCAGTGTAGATATTTCCATATTTATACAGATGTCTGTGTAGATACTTCCATGTGTATACAGATGGTATTGTAGTTATTTCCATGTTTATACAGATGGTGGTGTAGATATTTCCATGTTTATTCAGATGACTGTGTAGATATTTCCATGTTTTTACAGATGACAGTGTAGGTATTTCAATGTTTATAGAGAGGGCGCTGTAGATATTTCCATGTTTATACAGATAACGTTGGAGATATTTCCATGTTTATACACATAGCGGTGTACATGTTTCCATGTTTATACAGACAGCAGTGGAGATATTTCCATGTTTATACACATAGCGGTGTACATATTTCCATGTTTATAGAGACAGCGGTGTAGGTATTTCCATGTTTATACAGATAGCGGTGCAGATATTTCCATGTTTATACAGATGCCTATGCAGGTATCTCCATATTTATACAGAGGGCTGTGAAGATATTTCTATGTTTATACAGATGGCAGTGTAGATATTCCCATGTTCCTACACATGACTGTGTAGGTATTTCCATGTTTATACAGATGGCTTTGTAGATATTTCCATGTCTATAGAGATACCGGTGCAGATATTTCCATGTTTATACAGATAGCGGTGTATATATTTCCATGTGTATACAGATCGTGGTGTAGATATTTCCATGTTTATACAGATACCGGTGTAGATATTTCCATGTTTATACAGACCGCAGTGTAGATATTTCCATGTTTATAGAGATAGCAGTGTAGATATTTCCAAGTTTGTACACATGGCGTCGTTGATGTTTCCATCTATACACAGATTGCCATGTAGGTATTTCAATGTGTATACAGATGGCATTGTAGATATTTCCATGTTTATACAGATGGTGGTGTAGATATTTCCATGTTTACACAGATGACTGTATAGGTATTTCCATGTTTATACAGATCGTGGTGTAGATATTTCCATGTTTATAGAGATACCGGTGTAGATATTTCCATGTTTATAGAGATGGCAGTGTAGATATTTCCATGTTTGTACAGATGGTGCTGTTGATGTTTCCATCTATACACAGATTGCCGTGTGGGTATTTCCATGTGTATACAGATGGCATTGTAGATATTTCCATGTTTATACAGATGGCGGCGTAGATATTTCCATGGACAGGCAGATGGCGGTGTAGATATTTCCATGTTTATACAGATAGCGGTGTAGACATTTCCATATTTATAGAGATAGCGGTGTAGATATTTCCGTATTTATACTGATAGCAGTGTAGATATATCCATGTTTATTCAGATAGCGGTGTAGATATTTCCATGTTTATGCAGATAGCGGTGTAGTTATTTCCATGTTTATACAGATGACTGTATATATATTTCCATGTTTTTACAGATGACGGTGGATATATTACTTGTTTATAGAGATTGCGGTGTAGTTATTTCCATGTTTATACAGATAGCTGTGCAGATATTTCGATGTTTATAGAGATAGCGGTGTAGATATTTCCATATTTATACAGACAGCCGTGTAGATATTTACATGTTTATTCACATGGTGGTGTATATATTTCCATTTTTATAGAGATATCGGTTTGGCTACTTCCATGTTTATACAGATGGCAGTGTAGATATTTCCATGTTTATACAGATAGCGATGTAGATTTTTCATTTTTATACAGATAGTCGTGTAGATATTTCCATGTTTATACAGATGGCTGTGTAGATATTTCCATGTGTATACAGATGGCAGTGTTGATATTTCCATGATTATACAGATGGAGGTGTAGATATATCCATGTTTACACAGATGACTGTGTAGATATTTCCATGTTTTCACAGATGGCAGTGTAGATATTTCCATGTTTATACAGAAAACGTTGTTGCTATTTACATGTTTATACAGATAGCGATGTAGATATTTCCATGTTTATAGAGATGGCTGTGTAGATATTACTATGTTTATAAAGATCGCAGTGAAGATTTTTCCATGTTTATATGGAGAGTCTTGTAGATATTTCCATGTTTATGCAGATGACTGTGTAGGTATTTCTATGTTTATACAGAGGGCGGTGTAGATATTTGCAAGTTAATACAGATAGCGGTGTAGATATTTCCATGTTTATACAGTTAGCGGTGTAGGTATTTCCATGTTTATACAGATAGCGGTGTAGATATTTCCATGTTTATACAGATTGCGGTGTAGATATTTCCATGTTTATACAGATGGCTGTGTTGATACTTCCATGTGTATACAGATGGCAGTGCAGATATTTCCATGTTTATATAGATGGAGGTTTAGATACTTCCATGTTTCTACAGATGACTGTGTAGATATTTCCATGCTTTTACAGATGGCGGTGAAGATATTTCTATGTTTATACAGATAGCGGTGTGGCTATTTCCATGTTTATAGAGATAGCGATGTAGATATTTCCATGTTTATACAGATAGCAGTGTAGATATTTCCATGTTTATACAGATAGTGGTGTAGGTATATCCATGTTTATAAAGATGACTGTGTAGGTATTTCCATGTTCATAGAGATGGCGGTGTAGATATTTCCATTTTTATAGAGATAGCCATGTCGATATTTCCATGTTTATACAGATAGCGGTGTAGACATTTCCATGTTTATAGAGATAGCGGTGTTGATATTTCCATATTTATACAGATAGCCGTGTAGATACTTCCATGTTTATTCAGATGCCGGTGTAGATATTTCCATGTTTATACAGATAACGGTGTGGCTATTTCCATGTTTATACAGATGGCAGTGTAGATATTTCCATATTAATACAGATAGCGATGTAGATATTTCCATGTTTATACAGATAGCAGTGCAGATATTTCCATGTTTATACCTATAGCGTTGTAGATATTTGCATGTTTATACAGATGGCGGTGTAGATATTTCCATGTTTATACAGATACCGGTGGAGATATTTCCATGTTTATACTGATAGTGGTGGAGATATTTCCATGTATATACAGAAGTCGGTGTAGATATTTCCAAGTTTATGCAGATATCGGTGTAGATATTTCCATGTTTATACAGATAGCAGTGGAGATAGTTCCATGTTTATACAGATAGTGGTGGAGATATTTCCATGTTTATACAGATGGCGGGGTAGGTATTTCCAAGTTTATGCAGATAGCGGTGTACATATTTCCATGTTTATAGAGATAGCGGTGTAGTTATTTCCATGTTTATACAGATAGCGGTGTAGTTTTTTCCATGTTTTTAGAGATAGCGGTGTAGATATTTCCATATCTATGCAGATAGCGATGCAGATAATTCCATGTTTATTCAGATGGCGGTGTAGATATTTCCAGGTTTATACACATAGCCGTGTGGCTCTTTCCATGTTCATACAGACGGCAGTGTAGATATTTCCATGTTTATACAGATAGTGGTGTACATATTTCCATATTTATAAAGATGGCGGTGTAGATATTTCCATGTTTATAAAGATAGCGGTGTAGATATTTCCATGTTTATAGAGATAGCAGTGGAGTTATTTCCATGTATATAAAGATAGCATTGTTGATATTTCCATGTTTATAGAGATAGCGGTGGAGATATTTCCATGTTTATAGAGATACTTTTGGAGATATTTCCATGTTTATACAGATGGCGGTGTAGATATTTCCATGTTTATAGAGATAACCATGTAGTTATTTCCACGTTTATACAGATAGCAGTGTAGATGTATCCATGTTTATAGATATGGCGGTGTACATATTTCCATATTTATACAGATAGCGGTGTAGATATTTCCATGAGTATACAGATAGCGGTGTAGACATTTCCATGTTCATACAGATAGCTGTGGAGATATTTCCATGTTTATACAGATAGCGGTGGACATATTTCCATGTTTATAGAGATGGCGATGTACATAATTACAAGTTTGTACAGATAGCGATGTAGATATTTCCATGTTTATAGAGATGGCTGTGGCGATATTTCCATGTTTATACTGATGGCAGTCTAGATATTTCCATGTTTATACACATAGTGGTGTAGATACTTCCATGTTTATACAGATGACTGTGTAAGTAATTCCATGTTTATAGAGATGGTGGGGTAGATATTTCCATGTTCATAGAGATAGCCATGTAGATATTTCCATGTGTATACAGATGGTAGTGTAGCTATTTCCATGTTTATAGAGATGATGGTGTAGATTTTTCCATGTTTATGCAAATGAATAGATATTTCCACGTTTATGCAGATGACGGTGTAGATATTTCCATGTTTATAGAGATAGCGGTGTAGATATTCCCATGTTTTTACAGATAGCGGTGTAGATATTTCCATGTTTATAGAGATAGCGGTGTAGGTATTTCCATCTTTATACAGATAGCGGTGTAGATATTTCTATGTTTATACAGATGACGGTGTAGATATTCCCAAGTTTATTGAAATGGCGGTGTAGATATTTCCATGTTTATACAGATAGCAGTGTAGATATTCCCATGTTTACACAGATAGCGGTGTAGATATTTCCATGTTTACACAGATAGCTCTGTAGATACTTCCATGTTTACACAGATAGCATTGTAGATATTTCCATCTTTATACAGATAGCAGTGTAGATATTTCCATGTTTATACAGACAGCGGTGTAGATATTTCCATGTTTACGGAGATAGCGTTGTAGATATTTCCATATTTGCCCAGATGGTTGTGTAGATATTTCCATGTGTATACAGATGGTAGTGTAGCTCTTTCCATGTTTATAGAGATATAGGTGTAGATTGTTACATGTTTATGCAGATGAATGTGTAGATATTTCCACGTTTATACAGATGACGGTGTAGATATTTCCATGTTTATAGAGATAGCGGTGTAGATATTTCCATGTTTATACAGATAGCGGTGTAGATATTTCCATGTTTAAAGAGATAGCGGTGTAGATATTTCCGTCTTTATACAGAGAGCGGTGTAGATATTTCTATGTTTATACAGATGGCGGTGTAGATATTCCCAAGTTTATTGAGATGGCGGTGTAGATATTTCCATGTTTATACAGATAGCAGTGTAGATAATTCCATGTTTATACAGATAGCGGTGTAGATATTTCCATGTTTATACATATAGCGGTGTAGTTATTTCCATGGTTGTAGAGATAGCTGTGTAGACTTTTCCATGTTTATAGAGATAGCGGGGTAGATATTCCCATATTTATACAGACAGCGGTGTAGATATTTCCATGTTTACGGAGATAGCGTTGTAGATATTTCCATATTTGCCCAGATTGCGGTGTAGATATTTCCATCTTTACACAGATATCGTAGTACATATGTCCATGTTTGAAGAGATAGCTCTGTAGATATTTCCATGCTTACACAGATAGTGTTGTAGATATTTCCATGTTTATACAGGTAGCGGTGTAGATATTTCCATGTTTATACAGAGAGCGGTGGAGATATTTCCATGTTAATACAGATGGTTGTGTAGATATTTCCATGTGTATACAGATGGTAGTGTAGCTCTTTCCATGTTTATAGAGATATAGGTGTAGATTGTTACATGTTTATGCAGATGAATGTGTAGATATTTCCACGTTTATACAGATGACAGTGTAGATATTTCCATGTTTATAGAGATAGCGGTGTAGATATTTCCATGTTTATACCGATAGCGGCGTAGATATTTCCATGTTTAAAGAGATAGCGGTGTAGGTATTTCCATCTTTATACAGATAGCGGTGTAGATATTTCCATGTTTATACAGATAGCGGTGTAGGTATTTCCATGGTTGTAGAGATAGCTTTGTAGACTTTTGCATGTTTATAGAGATACCGGGGCAGGTATTCCCATATTTATACAGATAGCGGTGTAGATATTTCCATGTTTATACAGATAGCGGTGTAGATATTTCCATTTTTACACAGATGGTGGTGAAGTTAGTTCCATGTTTATGGAGATGGCGGTGAAGATAATTCCATATTTATACATACGGCGGTGTAGATATTTCCATGTTTATACATCTAGAGGTGTAGGTATTTCCATGTGTATACAGATAGTGGTGCAGATGTTTCCATATTTATACTACTGGCTGTGTAGTTATATCCATGTGTATACAGATGGCATTGTAGATATTTCCATGTTTATAGAGATGGTGGGGTAGATATTTCCATGTTTATACAGATGACTGCCTAGATATTTCCATGTTTATACATAGTGTGGTGTAGATATTTCCATGTTTATAGAGATAGTGGTGTAGATATTTTCCTGTTTATACAGATAGCAATGCAGATATTTCCATGTTTATAGAGATAGAGATGTAGAGATATCCATCTTGGCACAGATTGCAGTGTAGATATTTCCATCTTTACACGGATAGCGGTGCAGATATTTTCATCTTTATACAGAGAGCGGTGTAGATATTTCCATGTTTATACAGAAAGCGGTGTGGATATTTCCATGATTATACATATGGCGGTGTTGATAATTCCATGTTTATACAGATAGCGTTGTACATATTTCCATGTTTATACAGATAGCGGTGTTGGTATTTCCATCTTTACACAGATAGCTGTGTAGATATTTCCATGTTTACACAGATAGCTGTGTAGCTATTTCCACGTTTATAGAGACAGGAGTGTAGATATTTCCATGTTTATACAGATAGTGGTGTAGATATTTCCATGTTTATACATACAGCGGTGTAGATATTTCCATGTTTATAGAGATGGCAGTGTAGATATTTCCATGTTTATATAGATAGCGGTGTAGATATTTCCATGTATGTACACATGGCTGTGTAGATATTTCAATGTTTATACAGATGGCGGTGTAGATATTTCCATGTTTATACAGATAACTTTGTAAGTATTGCCATGTTTATACAGATGGCGGTGAAGATATTTCCATGTGTGTACTGATCGTGGTGTAGAAATTTCCATGTTTTTAGAGATGGCGGTGTAGATATTTCCATTTTCATAGAGATAGCGGTGCTGATTTTTCCATGTTTTAGAGATAGCGGTGTGGATATTTCCATGTTTATACAGATAGGGATGTAGTTACTTCCATGTTTATAGAGATGGCGGTGTAGATATTTCCATGTTTATACAGACCACGGTGTAGATGTTTCCATGTTTATACAGATCATGGTGTAGATATTTCCATGTTTATACAGACCGCGGTGTTGATATTACCATGTTTATAGGGATAGCGGTGCAAATATTTCCACATTTATACAGATAGCGGTGTAGTTATTAGCATGTTTATACAGATAGCGGTGTAGATATTTCCGTGTATAAACAGATGTCTGCGTATATATTTACATGTTTAAACAGATGGCGGTGTAGATATTTCCTTGTTTATACAAATAGCGTTGTAGTTATTTCCATGTTTATACAGAGCCTGGGGCAGATATTTCCATGTTTGTACAGATGGCGGTGTTGATATTTGCATCTATACACACATGACTGTGTAGATATTTCCATGTTTATACAGATGGCGGCACAGATATTTCTATGGATATGTAGATGGCGGTGTACATATTTCCATGTTTATACAGATAGCGGTGTAGTTATTTCCATGTTTATATAGATAGCGGTGAAGATATTTCCATGTATATACACATGGCTGTGTAGATATTTCCATGTTTATACAGATGGTGGTGTAGATATTTCCATGTTTACACAGATAACTTTGTAAGTTTTTTCACGTTTATACAGATGGCGGTGTAGATATTTCCATGTTTTTACAGATATCGGTGTAGATATTTCCATCTTTACACAGATTGCGGTGTAGATATTTCCATCTTTCTACAGATGGCTTTGTAGATATTTCCATGTTTATACAGATGGCGGTTTAGATATTTCCATGTTTCTATAGATGGAGGTGTAGATTTTACCATGTTTATACAGATAGCGGTGTAGATATTTCCATGTTTATAGAGATCGTGGTGAAGATATTTCCATGTTTATACAGATCGCGGTGTAGATATTTCCATGTTTATAGAGATAGCGATGTAGATATTTCCATATTTATACAGATAACGGTGTAGAAATTTCCATGTTTATACAGATAGCGGTGTAAATATTTCCATGTTTATACAGATCACGGTGTAGATATTTCCTTGTTTATACAAATAGCGGTGTAGTTATTTCCATGTTTATACAGATAGCGGTGTAGATATTTCCATGTATATACAGATGGCTGTGTAGATATTTCCATGTTTATACAGATGGCTTTGTAGATATTTCCATGTTTATACAGATGACTTTGTAGGTATTTCCATGTTTATACAGATGGCGGTGTATATATTTCTATGTTTATAGAGATAGCTCTGTAGATATTTCCATGTTTATACAGATAGCTGTGTAGATATTTCCATGTTTATAGACATAGCGGTGTAGATATTTCCATGTTTATATAGATGGCGTTGTAAATATTTCTGTGTTTATACCGATAGCGGTGTTGGTATTTCCACGTTTATTCAGATAGCGATGTAGATATTTCCATGTTTATACAGATGGCGGTGTAGATATTTCCATGTTTTTACAGATATCGGTGTAGATATTTCCATGTTTACAGAGATTGCGGTGTAGATATTTCCATCTTTCTACAGATGGCATTGTAGATATTTCCATGTTTATACAGATGGCGGTGTAGATATTTCCATGTTTATATAGATGGTGGTGTAGCTACTACCATGTTTATACAGATAGCGGTGTAGATATTTCCATGTTTATATAGATCGTGGTAAAGATATTTCCATGTTTATACAGATCGAGGTGAAGATATTTCCATGTTTATACAGATCGCGGTGTAGATATTACCATGTTTATACAGATCACGGTGTAGATATTTCCATGTTTATACAGATAGCGTTGTAGATATTTCCATGTTTATACAGATAGCGGTGTAGATATTTCCATGTTTATTGAGATAGCGGTGTAGGTATTTCCATGTTTGTAGACATAGCGTTGTAGATATTTCCATGTTTATATAGATGGCGTTGTAGATAGTTCCATGTTTATACCGATAGCGGTGTTGGTATTTCCACATTTATACAGATAGTGATGTAGATATTTCCATGTTTATACAGCTCGTGGTGCAGATAGTTATATCTTTATACAGATAGCATTGTAGATATTTCCTTATTCACACAGATGGCGGTGTAGATGTTTCCATGTTCATACAGATGGCGGAGTAGTTAGTTCCATGTTTATTGAGATGGCAGTGTAGATATTTTCATGTTTATAGAGATGGCGGTGTAGATATTTCCATGTTTATAGAGATAGCAGTGTAGATATTTACATGTTTATACAGATGGCTGTGTAGATATTTCCATGTGTATACAGATGTCATTGTAGATATTTCCATGTTTATACAGATGACTGTATAGTTATTTCCATGTTTTTACGGATGGAAGTGCAGATATTTCCATGTTTATAGAGATAGCTGTGTAGATATTTCCATGTTTGTACAGATGGCGGTGTTGATATTTCCATCTATACACAGATCGCCGTGTAGATATTTCCATGTATATACAGATGGCGGCGTAGATATTTCCATGGACCTGCAGATGGTGGTGTAGATATTTCCATGTTTATTCAGATGGCGGTGTAGATATTTCCATTTTTATAGAGATAGCAGTGTAGATATTTACATGTTTCAACAGATGGCTGTGTAGATATTTCCATGTGTATACAGATGGCATTGTTGATATTTCCATGTTTATACAGATGACTGTATAGGTATTTCCATGTTTTTACAGATGGCAGTGCAGATATTTCCATGTTTATAGAGATAGCCGTGTAGATATTTTCATGTTTATACAGATTGCGGTGGAGATATGTCCATATTTATACAGATAGCAATGGAGATATTTCCACGTTAATACACATAGCGATGCAGATATTTCCATGTTTATACAGATAGCGATGTAGATATTTCCATGTATATAAAGATGGCTGTGTAGATATTTCCGTGTTTATACAGATGGCTTTGTAGATATTTCCATGTTTATACAGATGACTTTGTATGTATTTCCATGTTTATACAGATGGTAGTGTAGATATTTCCATGTTTATAGAGATAGCTGTGTAGATATTTCCATGTTTATACAGATAGCTGTGTAGATATTTCCATGTTTATAGAGATAGCTGTGTAGATATTTCCATGTTTATACAGATAGCTGTGTAGATATTTCCATGTTTATACAGAACACGGTGTAGATATTTCCATGTTTATACAGATAGCAGTGCAGTTATTTCCATGTTTATACATATTGCAGTGTAGGTATTTCCAGGTTTATAGAGATAGCGGTGTAGATATTTCCATGTTTTTACAGATGGCTGTGTACATATTTCCATGTGTATACAGATGGCAGTGTAGATATTTCCATGTTTATACAGATGGAGGTGTAGATATTTCCATGTTTATACAGATGACTGTGAAGATAATGTCATATTTTCACACATGGCGGTGTAGATATTTCATTGTTTATACAGATAGCTGTCTGGCTATTTCCATGTTTATACAGATAGCAATGGAGATATTTCCATGTTTATAGAGATGGCTGTGTAGATATTTCCAAGTATATACAGATGGCAGTGTAGATATTTCCATGTTTAAAGAGATACTGGTTTAGATATTTCCTTGTTTATACAGATAGCGGTGCAGATATTTCCATGTTTATAGAGACAGCGTTGTATATATTTCCATATTTATACAGATAGCGGTGTAGGTATTTCCATGTTTACTCAGATGGCGGTGTAGGTATTTCCATGTTTATACAGATGGCGGTGTAGATATCTCCCTGTTTATACTGATAGCAGTGTGGATATTTCCTCGTTTATACAGATAGCGGTGTTGATATTTCCATGTTTACACAGATAGCGGTGTAGATATTTCCATCTTTGCACAGATTGCGGTGTAGATATTTCCATTTTTACACAGATAGCGGTGTAGATATTTCCATGTTTACACAGAGACCTGTGTAGATATTTCCATGTTTACAGAGATAGCGTTGTAGATATTTCCATATTTATACAGATAGCGGTGGAGATATTTCCATGTTTATGTAGATAGCAGTGTAGATATTTCCATATTTATGCACATAGCGGTGTATATATTTCCATGTTTATAC
This sequence comes from Pan troglodytes, assembly GCF_028858775.2. Lineage (NCBI taxonomy): Eukaryota > Metazoa > Chordata > Mammalia > Primates > Hominidae > Pan > Pan troglodytes. The sequence goes on along the minus strand of NC_072410.2, from coordinate 1,709,979 downwards.
AGATAGCGCTGGAGATATTTCCATGTTTATGTAGATAGCGGTGTAGATATTTCCATGTTTATACTGATGGAGGTGTAGATATTTGCATGTTTATACAGATGACTCTGTAGATATTTCCATGTTTTTACAGATGGCGGTGTAGATATTTCCATGTTTATACAGATGGCAGTGTTGATATTTCCATGTTTATACAGATATTGGTGTAGATATTTCCACGTTTATACAGATGACTGTATATTTATATCCATGTACACACAGATGGCAGTGTAGGCATTTCCATATTTATAGACATAGCCATGTGGATATTTCCATGTTTATACAGATAGCGATGTAGACATTTCGATTTTTATAGAGATAGCGGTGGAGATATTTCAATGTTTATACAGATAGCGGTGTAAATATTGCCATGTTTACAGAGATAGCGCTGTAGATATTTCCGTATTTGCTCAGATTGCAGTGTAGATATTTCCATCTTACCACAGATCGCGGAGTACATATTTCCATGTTTACAAAGCTGTGTAGATATTTCCATGTTTACACAGATACTGTTGTAGATATTTCCATGTTTATACAGATAGCGGTGTAGATATTTCCATGTTTATAAAGATAGCCGTGTAGATATTTCCATGTTTATAGAGATAGCGGTGTAGATATTTCCATGTTTATAAAGATAGCGGTGGAGATATTTCCATATTTATGCAGATAGCAGTGGAGATATTTCCATGTTTATAGAGAGAGCGGTGTAGATATTTCCATGTTTATAGAGATGGAGGTGTAGTTATTTCCATGTTTATACTGATGACTGTGAAGATATTTCCATGTTTATACAGATGGCGGTGTAGATATTTCCATGTTTATAGAGATAGCTGTGTAGATATTTCCATGTTTATACAGATAGCGGTGTAGACATTTCCATATTTATACAGATATTGGTGTAGATATTTCCATGTTTATACAGATAGCGGTGTAGATAATTCCATGTATATAGAGATAGCGGTGTAGATATTTCCAGATTTATACAGATAGCGGTGAAGATATTTCGATGTTTATACAGATAGCGGTGTAGATTTTTCCATGTTTATACAGATAACAGTGTAGGTATTTCCATGTTTATCTAGATAGCGGTGTAGATATTTCCATGTTTATACAGATGACGCTGTAGATATTTCCATGTTTTTACAGATGGCGGTGTTGATATTTCCATGTTTATACACATAGCCGTGTAGATATTTCCATGTTTATAGAGATGGCTGTGTAGATATTTCCATGTATATGCAGATGGCTTTGTAGATACTTCCATGTTTATACAGATGGCAGTGTAGATTTTCCATGTTTATACAGATAGTGGTGTAGATATTTCCACGTTTATACAGATGACTGTTTATGTATTTCCATGTTTATACAGATGGCAGTGTAGACATTTCCATGTTTATAGACATAGCCATGTGCATATTTTCATGTTTATACAGATAGCGGTGTAGTCTTTTCGATGTCTATAGAGATAGCGGGGTGTAAATTTCCATATTTATACAGATAGCGGTGTAGACATTTCCATGTTTATACAGATAGCGGTGTAGATATTTCCATGTTTATACAGATAGCGTTGTAGATATTTCCATGTTTACAGAGATGGCGCTGTAGATATTTCCATATTTGCACAGACTGCAGTGTAGATATTTCCATCTTTACAAAGATAGTGGAGTACATATTTCCATGTTTACACAGAGAGCTGTATAGATATTTCCATGTTTACTCAGATAGTGTTGTAGATATTTCCATGTTAATACAGATAGCGGTGTAGACATTTCCATGTTTATAAAGATAGCAGTGTAGATATTTCCATGTTTATGGAGATAGCGGTGGAGATATTTCCATGTTTATGCAGATAGCGGTGTAGATATTTCCATGTTTATACACATAGCGGTGGAGGTATTTCCATGTTTATACACATAGCGGTGGAGATTTTTCCATGTTTATAGACATAGCGGTGTAGATATTTCCATGTTTATACAGACAGCGTTGTGGCTATTTCCATGTTTATACAGATAGCGGTGTAGATATTTCCATGTTTATAGAGATGCCTGTGTAAATATTTACATGTTTATACAGATGGCAGTGTAGATATTTCCATGTTTATACAGATAGTGGTGTTGATATTTCCAGGTTTATTCAGATTACTGTGTGGGTATTTCCATGTTTATACAGATGGCGGTGTAGATATTTCCATGTTTATAGAGATAGACATGTAGTTATTTCCATGTTTATACAGATAGCAGTGTAGACATTTCCATGTTTATAGAGATAGCGGTGTAGGTATTTCCATATTTATACAAATAGCGGTTTCACTATTTCCACGTTTATACAGATTGCGGTGTAGATATTTCCATGTATATGGAGATCACGGTGTAGATATTTCCATGTTTATACAGATAGCGTTGTAGATATTTTCATGTTTACAGGGATAGCGGTGTATATATTTCCATATTTGCACAGAGTGCGGTGTAGATATTCCCATCTTTACCCAGATAGCGGTGTACATATTTCCATGTTTACACAGATAGCTGTATAGATATTTCCATGTTTACACAGATAGCATTGTAGATATTTCCATGTTTATACAGATAGTGATGTAGATATTTCCATGTTTATACAGATGACTGTGTAGGTATTTCCATGTTTATACAGATGGCGGTGTAGATATTTCCATGTTTATACAGATGGCGGTGTAGATATTTCCAAGTTTATAGAGATAGCCATGTAGATATTACCATGGTTATACAGATAGCGGTGTAGACAGTTCCATGTTTATAGAGATAGCGGTGTAGTTATATCCATATTTATTCAGATAGCGGTGTAGATATTTCCATGTTTATACAGATGGTGGTGTAGATATCTCCCTGTTTATACAAATAGCGGTGTGGATATTTCCGTGTATATACAGATAGCGGTGTTGATATTTCCATGTTTACACAGATAGCGGTGTAGTTATTTCCAACTTTGCACAGATTGCGGTGTAGATATTTCCATTTTTACACAGATAGCTGTGTAGATATTTCCATGTTTACACGGAGAGCTGTGTAGATATTTCCATGTTTACACACATAGCAGTGTTGATATTTCCATGTTTATACAGATGGCGGTATAGATAGTTCCATGTTTATGGAGCAGGCGGTGTAGATATTTTCATGTTTATAGAGATGGCGGTGTAGATATTTCCATGTTTATAGAAATGGCAGTGTAGATGTTTCCATGTTTATCGAGATGGTGGAGTAGATATTTCCATGTTTTTTCAGATGACAGTGTAGCTATTTCCAAGTTTATACAGACGGCAGTGTAGATATTTCCATGTTATACAGATAGCGGTGTAGACATTTCCATATTTATACAGATGGCGGTGTATATATTTCCATGTTTATTCAGATAGCGGTGCAGATATTTCCATGTTTATGCAGATAGCGGAGTAGATATTTGCATGTTTATAACAATAGCGGTGAACATATTTCCACGTTTACAGAGAGTGCAGTGTAGATATTTCCATTTATATACTGATGGCTGTGTAGGCATTTCCATGTGTATCCAGATGTCAGTGTAGATTTCCCATGTTTATACTGATGGAGCTGTAGATATTTCCTTGTTTATAGAGATAGCGGTGGAGATATTTCCATGTTTATACAGATAGCGATGTAGATATTTCCATGTTTATACAGATAGCAGTGTAATTATTTCCATGTTTATACAGATAGCGGTGATGATATTTCCATGTTTATAGAGATAGCGGTGTAGATATTTCCATGTTTATACAGATAGCGGTGGAGATATTTCCATGTTTATACAGATAGCGGTGGAAATATTGCCTTATTTATACAGATGGCGGTGTAGATATTTCCAAGTTTATACAGAGAGCGGTGTAGATATTTCCATGTTTATACAGATAGCAGTGCAGTTATTTCCATGTTTATACAAATTGCAGTGTAGGTATTTCCAGGTTTATAGAGATAGCGGTGTAGATATTTCCATGTTTATACAGATGGCTGTGTAGATATTTACATGTGTATACAGATGGCAGTGTAGATATTTCCATGTTTATACAGATGGAGGTGTAGATATTTCCATGTTTTTACAGATGACTGTGAAGATATTTTCATATTTTTACACATGACGGTGTTGATATTTCATTGTTTATACATATAGCTGTGTGGCTATCTCCATGTTTATACAGATAGCATTGGAGATATTTCCATGTTTATAGAGGTGGCTGTGTAGATATTTCCATGTTTATAGAGATGGCAGTGTAGATATTTCCATGTTTATAGAGATAGTGGTGTAGATATTTCCGTGTTTATACAGATAGCGGTGCAGATATTTCCATTTTTTTAGAGACAGCGTTGTATATATTTCCATATTTATACTGATAGCGGTGTAGATATTTCCATGTTTATTCAGATGGCGGTGTAGGTATTTCCATGTTTATAGAGATGGCAGTGTAGATATTTCCCTGTTTATACAGATAGCGGTGTGGATATTTCCGGGTTTATACAGATAGCGGTGTTGATATTTCCATGTTTACACAGATAGCAGTGTAGATATTTCCATCTTTGCACAGATTGCGGAGTAGATATTTCCATGTTTACACACATAGCGGTGTAGATATTTCCATGTTTACACAGAGAGCTGTGTAGGTTTTTCCATGTTTACACAGAGATCTGTGTAGGTATTTCCATGTTTACACAGATAGCGTTGTAGATATTTCCATATTTATACAGATTGCGGTGTAGATATTTCCATATTTATACAGATAGCGGTGTAGATATTTCCATATTTATACAGATAGCGGTGTACATATTTCCATGTTTATACAGATAGCGGTGGAGATATTTCCATGTTTATACAGGTAGCTGTGGAGATATTTTCATGTTTATACAGATCGCAGTGTAGATATTTTCATGTTTATACAGATAGCACTGTCCATATTTCCAAGTTTGTACAGACAGCCATGTAGATATTTCCATGTTTATGAAGATAGCGGTGTAGATATTTGCAGGTTTATACCCATAGCGGTGTACATATTTCCACGTTTACAGAGATAGCGGTGTAGATATTTCCATGTTTATACAGATGGCTTTGTAGATATTTCCATGTGTATACAGATGGCAATGTAAATATTTCCATGTTTATACAGATGGAGATGTAGATATTTCCATGTTTATACAGATGACTGTGAAGATATTTTCATATTTTTACACATGGCGGTGTAGATATTTCATTGTTTATACAGATAGCTGTGTGGATATTTCCATGTTTATACAGATAGCAGTGGAGATATTTCCATGTTTATACAGATGGATGTGTAGATATTTCCATGTGTATACACATGGCGGTGTAGATATTTCCATGTTTATACAGATAGCCATGTAGATATTTCCATGTTCATAGGGATGGCTGTGTAGATATTTCCATGTTTACACAGATGGCAGTGTAGATATTTCCAAGTTTATACAGTTATCTGTGTAGACATTTCCATGTTTATACAGATAGCAGTGCAGTTATTTCCATGTTTATACATATTGCAGTGTAGGTATTTCCAGGTTTATAGAGATAGCGGTGTAGATATTTCCATGTTTTTACAGATGGCTGTGTACATATTTCCATGTGTATACAGATGGCAGTGTAGATATTTCCATGTTTATACAGATGGAGGTGTAGATATTTCCATGTTTATACAGATGACTGTGAAGATAATGTCATATTTTCACACATGGCGGTGTAGATATTTCATTGTTTATACAGATAGCTGTCTGGCTATTTCCATGTTTATACAGATAGCAATGGAGCTATTTCCATGTTTATAGAGATGGCTGTGTAGATATTTCCAAGTATATACAGATGGCAGTGTAGATATTTCCATGTTTAAAGAGATACTGGTGTAGATATTTCCTTGTTTATACAGATAGCGGTGCAGATATTTCCATGTTTATAGAGACAGCGTTGTATATATTTCCATATTTATACAGATAGCGGTGTAGGTATTTCCATGTTTATTCAGATGGCGGTGTAGGTATTTCCATGTTTATACAGATGGCGGTGTAGATATCTCCCTGTTTATACTGATAGCAGTGTGGATATTTCCTCGTTTATACAGATAGCGGTGTTGATATTTCCATGTTTACACAGATAGCGGTGTAGATATTTCCATCTTTGCACAGATTGCGGTGTAGATATTTCCATTTTTACACAGATAGCGGTGTAGATATTTCCATGTTTACACAGAGACCTGTGTAGATATTTCCATGTTTACAGAGATAGCGTTGTAGATATTTCCATATTTATACAGATAGCGGTGGAGATATTTCCATGTTTATGTAGATAGCAGTGTAGATATTTCCATATTTATGCACATAGCGGTGTATATATTTCCATGTTTATACAGATAGCGCTGGAGATATTTCCATGTTTATGTAGATAGCGGTGTAGATATTTCCATGTTTATACTGATGGAGGTGTAGATATTTCCATGTTTATACAGATGACTCTGTAGATATTTCCATGTTTTTACAGATGGCGGTGTAGATATTTCCATGTTTATACAGATGGCAGTGTTGATATTTCCATGTTTATACAGATATTGGTGTAGATATTTCCACGTTTATACAGATGACTGTATATTTATATCCATGTACACACAGATGGCAGTGTAGGCATTTCCATATTTATAGACATAGCCATGTGGATATTTCCATGTTTATACAGATAGCGATGTAGACATTTCGATTTTTATAGAGAAAGCGGTGGAGATATTTCAATGTTTATACAGATAGCGGTGTAAATATTGCCATGTTTACAGAGATAGCGCTGTAGATATTTCCGTATTTGCTCAGATTGCAGTGTAGATATTTCCATCTTACTACAGATAGCGGAGTACATATTTCCATGTTTACAAAGCTGTGTAGATATTTCCATGTTTACACAGATACTATTGTAGATATTTCCATGTTTATACAGATAGCGGTGTAGATATTTCCATGTTTATAAAGATAGCCGTGTAGATATTTCCATGTTTATAGAGATAGCGGTGTAGATATTTCCATGTTTATAAAGATAGCGGTGGAGATATTTCCATATTTATGCAGATAGCAGTGGAGATATTTCCATGTTTATAGAGAGAGCGGTGTAGATATTTCCATGTTTATAGAGATGGAGGTGTAGATATTTCCATGTTTATACTGATGACTGTGAAGATATTTCCATGTTTATACAGATGGCGGTGTAGATATTTCCATGTTTATAGAGATAGCTGTGTAGATATTTCCATGTTTATACAGATAGCGGTGTAGATATTTCCATATTTATACAGATATTGGTGTAGATATTTCCATGTTTATACAGATAGCGGTGTAGATAATTCCATGTATATAGAGATAGCGGTGAAGATATTTCCAGATTTATACAGATGGCGGTGAAGATATTTCCATGTTTATACAGATAGCGGTGTAGATTTTTCCATGTTTATACAGATAACAGTGTAGGTATTTCCATGTTTATCTAGATAGCGGTGTAGATATTTCCATGTTTATACAGATGACGCTGTAGATATTTCCATGTTTTTACAGATGGCGGTGTTGATATTTCCATGTTCATACACATAGCGGTGTAGATATTTCCATGTTTATAGAGATGGCTGTGTAGATATTTCCATGTATATGCAGATGGCTTTGTAGATACTTCCATGTTTATACAGATGGCAGTGTAGATTTTCCATGTTTATACAGATAGTGGTGTAGATATTTCCACGTTTATACAGATGACTGTTTATGTATTTCCATGTTTATACAGATGGCAGTGTAGACATTTCCATGTTTATAGACATAGCCATGTGCATATTTTCATGTTTATACAGATAGCGGTGTAGTCTTTTCGATGTCTATAGAGATAGCGGGGTGTAAATTTCCATATTTATACAGATAGCGGTGTAGACATTTCCATGTTTATACAGATAGCGGTGTAGATATTTCCATGTTTATACAGATAGCGTTGTAGATATTTCCATGTTTACAGAGATGGCGCTGTAGATATTTCCATATTTGCACAGACTGCAGTGTAGATATTTCCATCTTTACAAAGATAGTGGAGTACATATTTCCATGTTTACACAGAGAGCTGTATAGATATTTCCATGTTTACTCAGATAGTGTTGTAGATATTTCCATGTTAATACAGATAGCGGTGTAGACATTTCCATGTTTATAAAGATAGCAGTGTAGATATTTCCATGTTTATGGAGATAGCGGTGGAGATATTTCCATGTTTATGCAGATAGCGGTGTAGATATTTCCATGTTTATACACATAGCGGTGGAGGTATTTCCATGTTTATACACATAGCGGTGGAGATTTTTCCATGTTTATAGACATAGCGGTGTAGATATTTCCATGTTTATACAGACAGCGTTGTGGCTATTTCCATGTTTATACAGATAGCGGTGTAGATATTTCCATGTTTATAGAGATGCCTGTGTAAATATTTACATGTTTATACAGATGGCAGTGTAGATATTTCCATGTTTATACAGATAGTGGTGTTGATATTTCCAGGTTTATTCAGATTACTGTGTGGGTATTTCCATGTTTATACAGATGGCGGTGTAGATATTTCCATGTTTATAGAGATAGACATGTAGTTATTTCCATGTTTATACAGATAGCAGTGTAGACATTTCCATGTTTATAGAGATAGCGGTGTAGGTATTTCCATATTTATACAAATAGCGGTTTCACTATTTCCACGTTTATACAGATTGCGGTGTAGATATTTCCATGTATATGGAGATCACGGTGTAGATATTTCCATGTTTATACAGATAGCGTTGTAGATATTTTCATGTTTACAGGGATAGCGGTGTATATATTTCCATATTTGCACAGAGTGCGGTGTAGATATTCCCATCTTTACCCAGATAGCGGTGTACATATTTCCATGTTTACACAGATAGCTGTATAGATATTTCCATGTTTACACAGATAGCATTGTAGATATTTCCATGTTTATACAGATAGTGATGTAGATATTTCCATGTTTATACAGATGACTGTGTAGGTATTTCCATGTTTATACAGATGGCGGTGTAGATATTTCCATGTTTATACAGATGGCGGTGTAGATATTTCCAAGTTTATAGAGATAGCCATGTAGATATTACCATGGTTATACAGATAGCGGTGTAGACAGTTCCATGTTTATAGAGATAGCGGTGTAGTTATATCCATATTTATTCAGATAGCGGTGTAGATATTTCCATGTTTATACAGATGGTGGTGTAGATATCTCCCTGTTTATACAAATAGCGGTGTGGATATTTCCGTGTATATACAGATAGCGGTGTTGATATTTCCATGTTTACACAGATAGCGGTGTAGTTATTTCCAACTTTGCACAGATTGCGGTGTAGATATTTCCATTTTTACACAGATAGCTGTGTAGATATTTCCATGTTTACACGGAGAGCTGTGTAGATATTTCCATGTTTACACACATAGCAGTGTTGATATTTCCATGTTTATACAGATGGCGGTATAGATAGTTCCATGTTTATGGAGCAGGCGGTGTAGATATTTTCATGTTTATAGAGATGGCGGTGTAGATATTTCCATGTTTATAGAAATGGCAGTGTAGATGTTTCCATGTTTATCGAGATGGTGGAGTAGATATTTCCATGTTTTTTCAGATGACAGTGTAGCTATTTCCAAGTTTATACAGACGGCAGTGTAGATATTTCCATGTTATACAGATAGCGGTGTAGACATTTCCATATTTATACAGATGGCGGTGTATATATTTCCATGTTTATTCAGATAGCGGTGCAGATATTTCCATGTTTATGCAGATAGCGGAGTAGATATTTGCATGTTTATAACAATAGCGGTGAACATATTTCCACGTTTACAGAGAGTGCAGTGTAGATATTTCCATTTATATACTGATGGCTGTGTAGGCATTTCCATGTGTATCCAGATGTCAGTGTAGATTTCCCATGTTTATACTGATGGAGCTGTAGATATTTCCTTGTTTATAGAGATAGCGGTGGAGATATTTCCATGTTTATACAGATAGCGATGTAGATATTTCCATGTTTATACAGATAGCAGTGTAATTATTTCCATGTTTATACAGATAGCGGTGATGATATTTCCATGTTTATAGAGATAGCGGTGTAGATATTTCCATGTTTATACAGATAGCGGTGGAGATATTTCCATGTTTATACAGATAGCGGTGGAAATATTGCCTTATTTATACAGATGGCGGTGTAGATATTTCCAAGTTTATACAGAGAGCGGTGTAGATATTTCCATGTTTATACAGATAGCAGTGCAGTTATTTCCATGTTTATACAAATTGCAGTGTAGGTATTTCCAGGTTTATAGAGATAGCGGTGTAGATATTTCCATGTTTATACAGATGGCTGTGTAGATATTTACATGTGTATACAGATGGCAGTGTAGATATTTCCATGTTTATACAGATGGAGGTGTAGATATTTCCATGTTTTTACAGATGACTGTGAAGATATTTTCATATTTTTACACATGACGGTGTTGATATTTCATTGTTTATACATATAGCTGTGTGGCTATCTCCATGTTTATACAGATAGCATTGGAGATATTTCCATGTTTATAGAGGTGGCTGTGTAGATATTTCCATGTTTATAGAGATGGCAGTGTAGATATTTCCATGTTTATAGAGATAGTGGTGTAGATATTTCCGTGTTTATACAGATAGCGGTGCAGATATTTCCATTTTTTTAGAGACAGCGTTGTATATATTTCCATATTTATACTGATAGCGGTGTAGATATTTCCATGTTTATTCAGATGGCGGTGTAGGTATTTCCATGTTTATAGAGATGGCAGTGTAGATATTTCCCTGTTTATACAGATAGCGGTGTGGATATTTCCGGGTTTATACAGATAGCGGTGTTGATATTTCCATGTTTACACAGATAGCAGTGTAGATATTTCCATCTTTGCACAGATTGCGGAGTAGATATTTCCATGTTTACACACATAGCGGTGTAGATATTTCCATGTTTACACAGAGAGCTGTGTAGGTTTTTCCATGTTTACACAGAGATCTGTGTAGGTATTTCCATGTTTACACAGATAGCGTTGTAGATATTTCCATATTTATACAGATTGCGGTGTAGATATTTCCATATTTATACAGATAGCGGTGTAGATATTTCCATATTTATACAGATAGCGGTGTACATATTTCCATGTTTATACAGATAGCGGTGGAGATATTTCCATGTTTATACAGGTAGCTGTGGAGATATTTTCATGTTTATACAGATCGCAGTGTAGATATTTTCATGTTTATACAGATAGCACTGTCCATATTTCCAAGTTTGTACAGACAGCCATGTAGATATTTCCATGTTTATGAAGATAGCGGTGTAGATATTTGCAGGTTTATACCCATAGCGGTGTACATATTTCCACGTTTACAGAGATAGCGGTGTAGATATTTCCATGTTTATACAGATGGCTTTGTAGATATTTCCATGTGTATACAGATGGCAATGTAAATATTTCCATGTTTATACAGATGGAGATGTAGATATTTCCATGTTTATACAGATGACTGTGAAGATATTTTCATATTTTTACACATGGCGGTGTAGATATTTCATTGTTTATACAGATAGCTGTGTGGATATTTCCATGTTTATACAGATAGCAGTGGAGATATTTCCATGTTTATACAGATGGATGTGTAGATATTTCCATGTGTATACACATGGCGGTGTAGATATTTCCATGTTTATACAGATAGCCATGTAGATATTTCCATGTTCATAGGGATGGCTGTGTAGATATTTCCATGTTTACACAGATGGCAGTGTAGATATTTCCAAGTTTATACAGTTATCTGTGTAGACATTTCCATGTTTATACAGATAGCAGTGCAGTTATTTCCATGTTTATACATATTGCAGTGTAGGTATTTCCAGGTTTATAGAGATAGCGGTGTAGATATTTCCATGTTTTTACAGATGGCTGTGTACATATTTCCATGTGTATACAGATGGCAGTGTAGATATTTCCATGTTTATACAGATGGAGGTGTAGATATTTCCATGTTTATACAGATGACTGTGAAGATAATGTCATATTTTCACACATGGCGGTGTAGATATTTCATTGTTTATACAGATAGCTGTCTGGCTATTTCCATGTTTATACAGATAGCAATGGAGCTATTTCCATGTTTATAGAGATGGCTGTGTAGATATTTCCAAGTATATACAGATGGCAGTGTAGATATTTCCATGTTTAAAGAGATACTGGTGTAGATATTTCCTTGTTTATACAGATAGCGGTGCAGATATTTCCATGTTTATAGAGACAGCGTTGTATATATTTCCATATTTATACAGATAGCGGTGTAGGTATTTCCATGTTTATTCAGATGGCGGTGTAGGTATTTCCATGTTTATACAGATGGCGGTGTAGATATCTCCCTGTTTATACTGATAGCAGTGTGGATATTTCCTCGTTTATACAGATAGCGGTGTTGATATTTCCATGTTTACACAGATAGCGGTGTAGATATTTCCATCTTTGCACAGATTGCGGTGTAGATATTTCCATTTTTACACAGATAGCGGTGTAGATATTTCCATGTTTACACAGAGACCTGTGTAGATATTTCCATGTTTACAGAGATAGCGTTGTAGATATTTCCATATTTATACAGATAGCGGTGGAGATATTTCCATGTTTATGTAGATAGCAGTGTAGATATTTCCATATTTATGCACATAGCGGTGTATATATTTCCATGTTTATACAGATAGCGCTGGAGATATTTCCATGTTTATGTAGATAGCGGTGTAGATATTTCCATGTTTATACTGATGGAGGTGTAGATATTTCCATGTTTATACAGATGACTCTGTAGATATTTCCATGTTTTTACAGATGGCGGTGTAGATATTTCCATGTTTATACAGATGGCAGTGTTGATATTTCCATGTTTATACAGATATTGGTGTAGATATTTCCACGTTTATACAGATGACTGTATATTTATATCCATGTACACACAGATGGCAGTGTAGGCATTTCCATATTTATAGACATAGCCATGTGGATATTTCCATGTTTATACAGATAGCGATGTAGACATTTCGATTTTTATAGAGAAAGCGGTGGAGATATTTCAATGTTTATACAGATAGCGGTGTAAATATTGCCATGTTTACAGAGATAGCGCTGTAGATATTTCCGTATTTGCTCAGATTGCAGTGTAGATATTTCCATCTTACTACAGATAGCGGAGTACATATTTCCATGTTTACAAAGCTGTGTAGATATTTCCATGTTTACACAGATACTATTGTAGATATTTCCATGTTTATACAGATAGCGGTGTAGATATTTCCATGTTTATAAAGATAGCCGTGTAGATATTTCCATGTTTATAGAGATAGCGGTGTAGATATTTCCATGTTTATAAAGATAGCGGTGGAGATATTTCCATATTTATGCAGATAGCAGTGGAGATATTTCCATGTTTATAGAGAGAGCGGTGTAGATATTTCCATGTTTATAGAGATGGAGGTGTAGATATTTCCATGTTTATACTGATGACTGTGAAGATATTTCCATGTTTATACAGATGGCGGTGTAGATATTTCCATGTTTATAGAGATAGCTGTGTAGATATTTCCATGTTTATACAGATAGCGGTGTAGATATTTCCATATTTATACAGATATTGGTGTAGATATTTCCATGTTTATACAGATAGCGGTGTAGATAATTCCATGTATATAGAGATAGCGGTGAAGATATTTCCAGATTTATACAGATGGCGGTGAAGATATTTCCATGTTTATACAGATAGCGGTGTAGATTTTTCCATGTTTATACAGATAACAGTGTAGGTATTTCCATGTTTATCTAGATAGCGGTGTAGATATTTCCATGTTTATACAGATGACGCTGTAGATATTTCCATGTTTTTACAGATGGCGGTGTTGATATTTCCATGTTCATACACATAGCGGTGTAGATATTTCCATGTTTATAGAGATGGCTGTGTAGATATTTCCATGTATATGCAGATGGCTTTGTAGATACTTCCATGTTTATACAGATGGCAGTGTAGATTTTCCATGTTTATACAGATAGTGGTGTAGATATTTCCACGTTTATACAGATGACTGTTTATGTATTTCCATGTTTATACAGATGGCAGTGTAGACATTTCCATGTTTATAGACATAGCCATGTGCATATTTTCATGTTTATACAGATAGCGGTGTAGTCTTTTCGATGTCTATAGAGATAGCGGGGTGTAAATTTCCATATTTATACAGATAGCGGTGTAGACATTTCCATGTTTATACAGATAGCGGTGTAGATATTTCCATGTTTATACAGATAGCGTTGTAGATATTTCCATGTTTACAGAGATGGCGCTGTAGATATTTCCATATTTGCACAGACTGCAGTGTAGATATTTCCATCTTTACAAAGATAGTGGAGTACATATTTCCATGTTTACACAGAGAGCTGTATAGATATTTCCATGTTTACTCAGATAGTGTTGTAGATATTTCCATGTTAATACAGATAGCGGTGTAGACATTTCCATGTTTATAAAGATAGCAGTGTAGATATTTCCATGTTTATGGAGATAGCGGTGGAGATATTTCCATGTTTATGCAGATAGCGGTGTAGATATTTCCATGTTTATACACATAGCGGTGGAGGTATTTCCATGTTTATACACATAGCGGTGGAGATTTTTCCATGTTTATAGACATAGCGGTGTAGATATTTCCATGTTTATACAGACAGCGTTGTGGCTATTTCCATGTTTATACAGATAGCGGTGTAGATATTTCCATGTTTATAGAGATGCCTGTGTAAATATTTACATGTTTATACAGATGGCAGTGTAGATATTTCCATGTTTATACAGATAGTGGTGTTGATATTTCCAGGTTTATTCAGATTACTGTGTGGGTATTTCCATGTTTATACAGATGGCGGTGTAGATATTTCCATGTTTATAGAGATAGACATGTAGTTATTTCCATGTTTATACAGATAGCAGTGTAGACATTTCCATGTTTATAGAGATAGCGGTGTAGGTATTTCCATATTTATACAAATAGCGGTTTCACTATTTCCACGTTTATACAGATTGCGGTGTAGATATTTCCATGTATATGGAGATCACGGTGTAGATATTTCCATGTTTATACAGATAGCGTTGTAGATATTTTCATGTTTACAGGGATAGCGGTGTATATATTTCCATATTTGCACAGAGTGCGGTGTAGATATTCCCATCTTTACCCAGATAGCGGTGTACATATTTCCATGTTTACACAGATAGCTGTATAGATATTTCCATGTTTACACAGATAGCATTGTAGATATTTCCATGTTTATACAGATAGTGATGTAGATATTTCCATGTTTATACAGATGACTGTGTAGGTATTTCCATGTTTATACAGATGGTGGTGTAGATATTTCCATGTTTATACAGATGGCGGTGTAGATATTTCCAAGTTTATAGAGATAGCCATGTAGATATTACCATGGTTATACAGATAGCGGTGTAGACAGTTCCATGTTTATAGAGATAGCGGTGTAGTTATATCCATATTTATTCAGATAGCGGTGTAGATATTTCCATGTTTATACAGATGGTGGTGTAGATATCTCCCTGTTTATACAAATAGCGGTGTGGATATTTCCGTGTATATACAGATAGCGGTGTTGATATTTCCATGTTTACACAGATAGCGGTGTAGTTATTTCCAACTTTGCACAGATTGCGGTGTAGATATTTCCATTTTTACACAGATAGCTGTGTAGATATTTCCATGTTTACACGGAGAGCTGTGTAGATATTTCCATGTTTACACACATAGCAGTGTTGATATTTCCATGTTTATACAGATGGCGGTATAGATAGTTCCATGTTTATGGAGCAGGCGGTGTAGATATTTTCATGTTTATAGAGATGGCGGTGTAGATATTTCCATGTTTATAGAAATGGCAGTGTAGATGTTTCCATGTTTATCGAGATGGTGGAGTAGATATTTCCATGTTTTTTCAGATGACAGTGTAGCTATTTCCAAGTTTATACAGACGGCAGTGTAGATATTTCCATGTTATACAGATAGCGGTGTAGACATTTCCATATTTATACAGATAGCGGTGTAGTTATTTCCATATTAATACAGATAGCGGTGTAGATATTTCCATATTTATACAGATGGCGGTGTATATATTTCCATGTTTATTCAGATAGCGGTGCAGATATTTCCATGTTTATGCAGATAGCGGAGTAGATATTTGCATGTTTATAACAATAGCGGTGGACATATTTCCACGTTTACAGAGAGTGCGGTGTAGATATTTCCATTTATATACTGATGGCTGTGTAGGCATTTCCATGTGTATCCAGATGTCAGTGTAGATTTCCCATGTTTATACTGATGGAGCTGTAGATATTTCCTTGTTTATAGAGATAGCGGTGGAGATATTTCCATGTTTATACAGATAGCGATGTAGATATTTCCATGTTTATACAGATAGCAGTGTAATTATTTCCATGTTTATACAGATAGCGGTGATGATATTTCCATGTTTATAGAGATAGCGGTGTAGATATTTCCATGTTTATACAGATAGCGGTGGAGATATTTCCATGTTTATACAGATAGCGGTGGAAATATTGCCTTATTTATACAGATGGCGGTGTAGATATTTCCAAGTTTATACAGAGAGCGGTGTAGATATTTCCATGTTTATACAGATAGCAGTGCAGTTATTTCCATGTTTATACAAATTGCAGTGTAGGTATTTCCAGGTTTATAGAGATAGCGGTGTAGATATTTCCATGTTTATACAGATGGCTGTGTAGATATTTACATGTGTATACAGATGGCAGTGTAGATATTTCCATGTTTATACAGATGGAGGTGTAGATATTTCCATGTTTTACAGATGACTGTGAAGATATTTTCATAGTTTTACACATGACGGTGTTGATATTTCATTGTTTATACATATAGCTGTGTGGCTATCTCCATGTTTATACAGATAGCATTGGAGATATTTCCATGTTTATAGAGGTGGCTGTGTAGATATTTCCATGTTTATAGAGATGGCAGTGTAGATATTTCCATGTTTATAGAGATAGTGGTGTAGATATTTCCGTGTTTATACAGATAGCGGTGCAGATATTTCCATTTTTATAGAGACAGCGTTGTATATATTTCCATATTTATACTGATAGCGGTGTAGATATTTCCATGTTTATTCAGATGGCGGTGTAGGTATTTCCATGTTTATAGAGATGGCAGTGTAGATATTTCCCTGTTTATACAGATAGCTGTGTGGATATTTCCGGGTTTATACAGATAGCAGTGTTGATATTTCCATGTTTACACAGATAGCAGTGTAGATATTTCCATCTTTGCACAGATTGCGGAGTAGATATTTCCATGTTTACACACATAGCGGTGTAGATATTTCCATGTTTACACAGAGAGCTGTGTAGGTTTTTCCATGTTTACACAGAGATCTGTGTAGGTATTTCCATGTTTACACAGATAGCGTTGTAGATATTTCCATATTTATACAGATAGCAGTGTAGATATTTCCATATTTATACAGATAGCGGTGTAGATATTTCCATATTTATACAGATAGCGGTGTACATATTTCCATGTTTATACAGATAGCGGTGGAGATATTTCCATGTTTATACAGATAGCTGTGGAGATATTTTCATGTTTATACAGATCGCAGTGTAGATATTTTCATGTTTATACAGATAGCACTGTCCATATTTCCAAGTTTGTACAGACAGCCATGTAGATATTTCCATGTTTATGAAGATAGCGGTGTAGATATTTGCATGTTTATACCCATAGCGGTGTACATATTTCCACGTTTACAGAGATAGCGGTGTAGATATTTCCATGTTTATACAGATGGCTTTGTAGATATTTCCATGTGTTTACAGATGGCAATGTAAATATTTCCATGTTTATACAGATGGAGATGTAGATATTTCCATGTTTATACAGATGACTGTGAAGATATTTTCATATTTTTACACATGGCGGTGTAGATATTTCATTGTTTATACAGATAGCTGTGTGGATATTTCCATGTTTATACAGATAGCAGTGGAGATATTTCCATGTTTATACAGATGGATGTGTAGATATTTCCATGTGTATACACATGGCGGTGTAGATATTTCCATGTTTATACAGATAGCCATGTAGATATTTCCATGTTCATAGGGATGGCTGTGTAGATATTTCCATGTTTACACAGATGGCAGTGTAGATATTTCCAAGTTTATACAGTTATCTGTGTAGACATTTCCATGTTTATACAGATAGCAGTGCAGTTATTTCCATGTTTATACATATTGCAGTGTAGGTATTTCCAGGTTTATAGAGATAGCGGTGTAGATATTTCCATGTTTTTACAGATGGCTGTGTACATATTTCCATGTGTATACAGATGGCAGTGTAGATATTTCCATGTTTATACAGATGGAGGTGTAGATATTTCCATGTTTATACAGATGACTGTGAAGATAATGTCATATTTTCACACATGGCGGTGTAGATATTTCATTGTTTATACAGATAGCTGTCTGGCTATTTCCATGTTTATACAGATAGCAATGGAGATATTTCCATGTTTATAGAGATGGCTGTGTAGATATTTCCAAGTATATACAGATGGCAGTGTAGATATTTCCATGTTTAAAGAGATACTGGTGTAGATATTTCCTTGTTTATACAGATAGCGGTGCAGATATTTCCATGTTTATAGAGACAGCGTTGTATATATTTCCATATTTATACAGATAGCGGTGTAGGTATTTCCATGTTTATTCAGATGGCGGTGTAGGTATTTCCATGTTTATACAGATGGCGGTGTAGATATCTCCCTGTTTATACTGATAGCAGTGTGGATATTTCCTCGTTTATACAGATAGCGGTGTTGATATTTCCATGTTTACACAGATAGCGGTGTAGATATTTCCATCTTTGCACAGATTGCGGTGTAGATATTTCCATTTTTACAGAGATAGCGGTGTAGATATTTCCATGTTTACACAGAGACCTGTGTAGATATTTCCATGTTTACAGAGATAGCGTTGTAGATATTTCCATATTTATACAGATAGCGGTGGAGATATTTCCATGTTTATGTAGATAGCAGTGTAGATATTTCCATATTTATGCACATAGCGGTGTATATATTTCCATGTTTATACAGATAGCGCTGGAGATATTTCCATGTTTATGTAGATAGCGGTGTAGATATTTCCATGTTTATACTGATGGAGGTGTAGATATTTCCATGTTTATACAGATGACTCTGTAGATATTTCCATGTTTTTACAGATGGCGGTGTAGATATTTCCATGTTTATACAGATGGCAGTGTTGATATTTCCATGTTTATACAGATATTGGTGTAGATATTTCCACGTTTATACAGATGACTGTATATTTATATCCATATACACACAGATGGCAGTGTAGGCATTTCCATATTTATAGACATAGCCATGTGGATATTTCCATGTTTATACAGATAGCGATGTAGACATTTCGATTTTTATAGAGAAAGCGGTGGAGATATTTCAATGTTTATACAGATAGCGGTGTAAATATTGCCATGTTTACAGAGATAGCGCTGTAGATATTTCCGTATTTGCTCAGATTGCAGTGTAGATATTTCCATCTTACTACAGATAGCGGAGTACATATTTCCATGTTTACAAAGCTGTGTAGATATTTCCATGTTTACACAGATACTGTTGTAGATATTTCCATGTTTATACAGATAGCGGTGTAGATATTTCCATGTTTATAAAGATAGCCGTGTAGATATTTCCATGTTTATAGAGATAGCGGTGTAGATATTTCCAGGTTTATAAAGATAGCGATGGAGATATTTCCATATTTATGCAGAAAGCAGTGGAGATATTTCCATGTTTATAGAGAGAGCGGTGTAGATATTTCCATGTTTATAGAGATGGAACTGTAGATATTTCCATGTTTATACTGATGACTGTGAAGATATTTCCATGTTTATACAGATGGCGGGGTAGATATTTCCATGTTTATAGAGATAGCTGTGTAGATATTTCCATGTTTATACAGATAGCGGTGTAGATATTTCCATATTTATACAGATATTGGTGTAGATATTTCCATGTTTATACAGATAGCGGTGTAGATAATTCCATGTATATAGAGATAGCGGTGTAGATATTTCCAGATTTATACAGATAGCGGTGAAGATATTTCCATGTTTATACAGATAGCGGTGTAGATTTTTCCATGTTTATACAGATAACAGTGTAGGTATTTCCATGTTTATCTAGATAGCGGTGTAGATATTTCCATGTTTATACAGATGACGCTGTAGGTATTTCCATGTTTTTACAGATGGCGGTGTTGATATTTCCATGTTTATACACATAGCGGTGTAGATATTTCCATGTTTATAGAGATGGCTGTGTAGATATTTCCATGTATATGCAGATGGCTTTGTAGATACTTCCATGTTTATACAGATGGCAGTGTAGATTTTCCATGTTTATACAGATAGTGGTGTAGATATTTCCACGTTTATACACATGACTGTTTATGTATTTCCATGTTTATACAGATGGCAGTGTAGACATTTCCATGTTTATAGACATAGCCATGTGCATATTTTCATGTTTATACAGATAGCGGTGTAGTCTTTTCGATGTCTATAGAGATAGCGGGGTGTAAATTTCCATATTTATACAGATAGCGGTGTAGACATTTCCATGTTTATACAGATAGCGTTGTAGATATTTCCATGTTTACAGAGATGGCGCTGTAGATATTTCCATATTTGCACAGACTGCAGTGTAGATATTTCCATCTTTACAAAGATAGTGGAGTACATATTTCCATGTTTACACAGAGAGCTGTAAAGATATTTCCATGTTTACTCAGATAGTGTTGTAGATATTTCCATGTTAATACAGATAGCGGTGTAGACATTTCCATGTTTATAAAGATAGCAGTGTAGATATTTCCATGTTTATGGAGATAGCGGTGGAGATATTTCCATGTTTATACAGATAGCGATGTAGATATTTCCATGTTTATACAGATAGCGGTGTAGGTATTTCCATGTTTATACAGATAGCGGTGTAGATATTTCCATGTTTATGCAGATAGCGGTGTAGATATTTCCATGTTTATACACATAGCGGTGGAGGTATTTCCATGTTTATGCACATAGCGGTGGAGATTTTTCCATGTTTATAGACATAGCGGTGTAGATATTTCCATGTTTATACAGACAGCGGTGTGGCTATTTCCATGTTTATACAGATAGCGGTGTAGATATTTCCATGTTTATAGAGATGCCTGTGTAAATATTTACATGTTTATACAGATGGCAGTGTAGATATTTCCATGTTTATACAGATAGTGGTGTAGATATTTCCAGGTTTATTCAGATTACTGTGTGGGTATTTCCATGTTTATACAGATGGCGGTGTAGATATTTCCATGTTTATAGAGATAGACATGTAAATATTTCCATGTTTATACAGATAGCAGTGTAGACATTTCCATGTTTATAGAGATAGCGGTGTAGGTATTTCCATATTTATACAAATAGCGGTTTCACTATTTCCACGTTTATACAGATTGCGGTGTAGATATTTCCATGTATATAGAGATCACGGTGTAGATATTTCCATGTTTATACAGATAGCGGTGTAGATACTTCCATGTTTACAAAGATAGCGGTGTAGATATTTACATCTTTGCACAGATTGCGCTGTAGATATTTCCATTTTTACACAGATAGCTGTGTAGATATCTGCATGTTTACACAGATATCTGTGTAGATATTTCCATGTTTACACAGATACCGTTGAAGATATTTCCATGTTTATACAGATAGCGTTGTACATATTTCCATGTTTATACAGACAGCGGTGTAGATATTTCCATGTTCATACTGATAGCGGTGGAGCTATTTCCATGATAATACAGATAGCGATGTAGATATTTCCATGTTTATAGTGATGGCGGTGTAGAAATTTCCATGTTTATAGAGATTGCAGTGTAGATATTTCCATGTTTATAGAGATAGCGTTGTGCGTATTTCCATGTTTATAGAGATAGCGGAGTAGATATTTCCGTGGTTACACAGATGGCTGTGTAGGTATTTCCATGGGTATACAAATGGCAGTGTAGATATTTCCATGTTTATAGAGATGATGGTGTAGATATTTCCATGTTTACACAGATGACTGCGTAGATATTTGCATGTTTATACAGATGGCAGTGTAGATATTTCCATGTTTATACACATAACGGTGTAGATATTTCCATGTTTATACAGATAGCGGTGTTGATATTTCCCTGTATATACAGATAGTGGTGGAGATATTTCCATATTTATACAGATCGTGGTGTAGATATTTCCATCTTTCCACATAGGGCAGTGTAGATATTTCCATATTTATACAGATGACTGTGTAGATATTTGGAAGTTTATACAGATGGCGGTGTAGATATTTCCATGTTTATAGAGATGACAGTGTAGATATTTCCATGTTTATAAAGATAGCGATGTAGATATTTCCATGTTTATAGAGATAGCGGTGTAGATATTTACATATTTATACAGATAGCGGTGTAGATATTTCCATGTTTATACAGGTGGCAGTGTGGATATTTCCATGTATATACAGATGGCAGGGAAGATATTTCCTTGTTTATACCCATAGCGGTGTAGATATTTCCATGTTTATACAGATAGCGGTGTAGATATTTCCATGTTTATACGGATAGCGGTGTATATATTTCCATGTTTATACAGATAGCTTTGGAGATATTTCCACGGTTATACAGATATCGAGGTAGATAATTCCACGTTTATACAGATAGCGTTTGTAGATATTTCCACGTTTATAGAGATAGCGGTGTAGATATTTCCATGTTGATACAGATAGCAGTGTAGATATTTCCATGTTTACAGAGATAGCGTTGTAGATGTTTCCATCTATGCACAGATTGCGCTGTAGATATTTCCATCTTTACACAGATAGCTGTGTAGATATTTGCAAGTTTACACAGATATCTGTGTAGATATTTCCATGTTTACACAGATAGCGTTGTATGTATTTCCATGTTTATACTGATAGCGTTGTACATATTTCCATGCTTATGCAGATAGCGTTGCAGATATTTCCACGTTTATAGAGATAGCAGTGTAGATATTTCCACGTTTCGCAGATAGCAGTGTAGATATTTCCAAGTTTACACTGACAGCGTTGGAGACATTTCCATGTTTATACAGATAGCAGTGTAGATATTTCCATGTTTATACAGATGGCGGTGTAGATATTTCCATGTTTAAGCAGATGGTGGTGTAGATATTTCCATGTTTATGCAGATGTCGGTGTAGACATTTCGAAGTTTATGGAATGGCGGTGTAGATATTTCCATGTTTATAGAGATAGCGGTGTAGATATTTCCATGTTTATATAGATAGCGGTGTACGTATTTCCATGTTTATACTGATAGCGCTATAGATCTTTCCATGTTTATACAGATAGCGGTGAAGATATTTCCATGTATATGCGGATAGCGGTGTTAATATATCCATGTTTACATGGATAGCGGTGTAGATATTTCCATGTTTATACAGATAGCGGTGTAGATATTTCCATGTTTATAGACATGGCTGAGTAGAGATTTCCATGTTTATACAGATGGCAGTGTAGATATTTCCATGCTTATACAGATAGTGGTGTAGATATTTCCATGTTTATACCGATGACTGTGTAGGTATTTCCATGTTTTTACAGATGTCGGTGTAGATATTTTCAGGTTTATAGAAATAGCGGTGTAGATATTTCCATGTTTATACACATAGCTGTGTAGTTCTTTCCATGTTTACAAAGATAGCGGTGTAGATATTTCCATATTTATATAGATAGCGGTGTAGATATTTCCATGTTTATATAGATAGCAGTGTAGATATTTCCATGTTTATACAGATAGCGGTGTAGGTATTTCCATGTTTATAGAGATGATGGTGAAGATATTTCCATGTTTATAGAGATAGTGGTGTAGACATTTCCAAGTTTATACAGATAGGGGTATAGATATTTCCATGTTTATTCAGCTCCCGGTGTAGATATTTCCATCTTTATACAGATGGCAGTGTAGATATTTCGATGTTTATACAGATAGTGGTGTACAGATTTTCAAGTTTATAGAGTTGGTAGTGTAGATATTTCCAAGTTTATAGAGATTGCGGTGTAGATATTTCCATGTTTATAGAGACAGCGGTGTAGATACTTCCATGTTTCTACAGATGGCGTTGTAGATATTTCCATGTGTATACAGATGGCAATGTAGATATTTCCATGTTTATAGATATGGTTGTGTAGATATTTCCATGTTTATACAGATGACTGTGTAGATATTTGCATGTTTATACAGATGGCGGTGTAGATATTTCCATGTTTACAGAGATAACAGTGTAGATATTTCCATGTTTATAAAGATAGCGGTGTAAATATTTCCATGTTGATACAGATTGTGGTGTAGATATTTCCATGTTTACAGAGATAGCGGTGTAGATATTTCCATCTTTGCACAGATTGCGCTGTAGATATTTCGATCTTTACACAGATAGCTCTGCAGATATTTGCAAGTTTACACAGATATCTGTGTAGATATTTCCATGTTTACACAGATAGAGTTGTAGATATTTCCATGTTTATACAGATAGCGTTGTACATATTTCCGTGTTTAAAGAGATAGCGTTGTAGATATTTCCATGTTTATACAGATAGCGGTGTAGGTATTTCCATGTTTATACAGATAACGGTGTAGATATTTAAATGTTTATACTGATAGCGGTGGAGATATTTCCATGTTAATACAGATAGCGATGTAGATATTTCCATGTTTATAGAGATGGCGGTGTAGATATTTCCATGTTTATACAGATTGCAATGTAGATATTTCTATGTTTATAGAGATAGCGGTGTAGATATTTCCATGAGTATAGAGATGGCGGTGTAGGTATTTCCATGTGTATAGATATGGCGGTGTAGGTATTTCCATGTTTATAGAGATAGTCGTGAAGATATTTCCGTATTTATACAGATAGCGTTCTAGGTGTTTCCAGGTTTATAGAGATAGTGGTGAGGATACATCCGTATTTATACAGATATCATTGTAGATATTTCCATGTTTATACAGATAGCCGTTTTGGTATTTCCATGTTTATACAGATAGCGGTGTAGATATTTCCATGTTTATACAGATAGCGGTGTAGATATTTCCATCTTTGCTGAGATAGCTGTATAGATATTTCCATGTTTACACAGATAGCTGTGTAGATATTTCCATGTTTACACAGATAGCGTTGTAGATATTTCCATCTTTATACAGATAGCGGTGTAGATATTTCTATGTTTATACAGATAACGTTGTTGTTATTTCCATGTTTAAACAGATAGCAGTGTAGATATTTCCATGTTTACAGATGGCAGTGTAGATATTTCCAATTTATAAAGATAGCGGTGTAGATATTTCCATGTTTATACAGATAGCCGTGTACATATTTCCATGTTTGTACAGATGGCTGTGTAGATATATCCATGTGTATACAGATGGCAGTGTAGATATTTCCATGTTTATACAGATGGAGGTGTAGATATTTCCAAGTTTATACAGATGGCTGTGTAGATATCTTCATGTTTTTACAGATGGCAGTGTAGATATTTCCATATTTATACAGATAGCGGTGTCGCTATTTCTATGTTTATACAGATAGCACTGTAGCTATTTCCATGTTTATAGAGAAAGCTGTGTAGATATTTCCATGTTTATAGAGATAGTGGTATAGATGTTTCCATGTTTATACAGATGACTGTGTAGTCATTTCCATGTTTATACAGATGGTGGTGTAGACATTTCCATGTTTATAGAGATAGCCATGTAGATATTTACAAGTTAATAAAGATAGCGGTGTAGGCATTTCCATGTTTATAGAGATAGCGTTGTAGGTATTTCAATATTTATAGAGATAACAGAGTAGATATTTCCAAGTTTATACAGATAGCGGTGTAGATATATCCATGTATATAAAGATAGCGGTGTAGACGTTTCCATGTTTATACAGATCGTGGTGTAGATATTTCCATGTTTATAGAGGTAGCGGTGTAGATATTTTGACATTTGCACAGATTGCGGTGTACATGTTTCCATCTTTCACAGATAGCGGTGTACATATTTCCATGTTTACACAGATAGCTGTGTAGATATTTCCATGTTTACACAGATATTGTTGTAGATATTTCCATGTTTATACAGATAGCGGTGTCGCTATTTACATGTTTATACAGATATCAGTGTAGATATTTCCATGTTTATAGAGATATCTGTGTAGATATTTCCATGTTTATACAGATAGTGGTGTAGATATTCCCATGTTTATACAGATGGCAGTGTAGATATTTCCAGGTTTATACAGATAGTAGTGTAGATGTTTCCATGTTTATATAGATGACTGTGTAGGTATTTCCATGTTTATACAGATGGCGGTGTAGATATTTCCATGTTTATAGAGATAGCGGTGTAGATATTTCCATGTTTATACAGATAGCGGTGTAGATATTTCCATGTTTATAGAGATCGCGGTGTAGTTATTTCCATGTTTATACAGATAGCGGTGTAGACATTTCCATGATTATACAGATCGTGGTGTAGATATTTCCATTTTAATTATGATAGTGGTGTTGATATTTCCATCTTCATACAGATGACTCTGTAGGTATTTCCATGTTTATAAAGATGGGGGTGTAGATATTTCCGTGTTTATAGAGATAGCGGAGTAGATATTTCCATATTTATACAGATAGCGGTGTAGATATTTCCATGCTTATACAGATAGCGGTGTAGACATTTCCATGTTTATACAGATCGTGGTGTAGATATTTCCATTTTTATAATTATAGTGGTGTTGATATTTCCATTTTCATACAGATGACTCTGTAGGTATTTCCATGTTCATAAAGATGGGGGTGTAGATATTTCCGTGTTTATAGAGATAGCCGTTTAGGTATTTCAATGTATTTACAGATAGCGGTGTAGACATTTCCATGTTTATAGAGATAGGCATGTAGATATTTCCATGTTTATAGAGATACCGGTGTATATATTTCCATGTTTATACAGATAGCGGTGTAGATATTTCCATGTTTATACAGACCGCGGTGTAGATATTTCCATGTTTATACAGATAGCGGTGCAGATATTTCCATGTTCGTACAGATGCCGGTGTTGATATCTCCATCTATACACAGATGACCGTGTAGATATTTCCATGTTTATACAGATGGCGGCGCAGATATTTCCATGGATATGTAGATGACGCTGTAGATATTTCCATGTTTATACAGATAGCGGTGTAGTTATTTTCATGTTTATATAGATAGCGGTGTAGATATTTCCATGTATGTACACATGGCTGTGTAAATATTTCCATGTTTATAGAGATGGCGGTGTAGATATTTCCATGTTTATACAGAGAGCAGTGTAGATATTTCCAAGTTTATACACAAAGCGGTGTACATATTTCCATGTTTATAGAGACAGCGGTGTAGGTATTTCCATGTTCATACAGATAGCTGTGTGGATATTTCCATGTTTACACAGATGCCTATGCAGATATTTTCATATTTATACAGAGGGCTGCGTAGATATTTCTATGTTTATACAGATGGCAGTGTAGATATTTCCATGTTCCTATACATGACTGTGTAGGTATTTCCATGTTTATACAGATGGCTTTGTAGATATTTCCATGTTTATAGAGATAGCGGTGCAGATATTTCCATGTTTATACAGTTAGTGGTGTATATATTTCCATGTTTATACAGATCGTGGTGTAGATATTTCCATGTTTATACAGATTCCGTTGTAGATATTTCCATGTTTATACAGACCGCAGTGAAGATATTTCCATGTTTATAGAGATAGCAGTGTAGATATTTCCATGTTTGTACAGATGGCGGTGTTGATGTTTCCATCTATACAGAGATTGCCGTGTAGGTATTTCCATGTGTATACAGATGGCTTTGTAGATATTTCCATGTTTATACAGATGGTGGTGTAGTTATTTCCATGTTTGCACAGATGATTGTATAGGTATTTCCATGTTTATACAGATGGCGGTGTAGATATTTCCAAGTTTATAGAGATAGCGGTGTAGATATTTCCATATTTATACACATAACGGTGTAGAAGTTTCCATGTTACTACAGATAGTGGTGTAAATATTTCCATGTTTATACAGATCATGGTGTAGCTATTTCCATGTTTATACAGATAGCGGTGTAGATATTTCCATGTTTATACAGACCGCGGTGTAGATATTTCCATGTTTATACAGATAGCCGTGCAGATATTTCCATGTTTGTACAGATGGCGGTGTTGATATTTCCATATATACACAGATGACCGTGTAGATATTTCCATGTTTATACAGATGGCGGCGCAGATATTTCCATGGATATGTAGATGACGGTGTAGATATTTCCATGTCTATACAGATAGCGGTGTAGTTATTTCCATGTTTATACAGATAGATAGCGGTGTAGATATTTCCATGTATATACAGATGGCTGTGTAGATATTTCCATCTTTATACAGATGGCTGTGTAGATATTTCCATGTTTATACAGATGACTTTGTAGGTATTTCCATCTTTATACAGATGGCGGTGTAGATATTTCCATGTTTATGGA
Organism: Pan troglodytes; assembly: GCF_028858775.2. Lineage (NCBI taxonomy): Eukaryota > Metazoa > Chordata > Mammalia > Primates > Hominidae > Pan > Pan troglodytes. Next base: position 1,681,078 of record NC_072410.2, on the reverse strand, counting down.
GATAGCAGTGTAGATATTTCCATATTTATACAGATAGCGGTGTAGATATTTCCATGTTCATACAGATCGCAGTGTAGATATTTCCATGTTTATACTGATGGTGGTGTAGATATTTCCATGTTTATACAGATAACTTTGTAAGTATTTCCATGTTTATACAGATGGTGGCGTAGATATTTCGATGTTTATAGAGATAGCAGTGGAGATATATCCATGTTTATACAGATAGCGGTGTAGATATTTCCATGTTTATACTGCTCGTGGTGTAGATATTTCCATGTTTATAGAGATGGCGGTGTAGATATTTCCATGTTTATGCAGATCACGGTGAAGATATTTGCTTGTTTATACAAGCAGCGTTGTAGTTATTTCCATGTTTATGCAGATAACGGTGTACATAATTCCATGTATATACAGATGGCTGTGTAGATATTTCCATGTTTATACAGATGGCTGTGTAGATATTTCCATGTTTATACAGATGACTTTGTAGGTATTTCCATGTTTATAAAGATGGCGGTGTAGATATTTCCATGTTTATAGAGATAGATGTGTAGATATTTCCATGTTTATACAGATAGCGGTGTAGATATTTCCATGTTTATACAGATCGTGGTGTAGATATTTCCATGTTTATGCAGATCGTGGTGTAGATATTTCCATGTTTATACAGATAGCGGTGTAGATATTTGCATGTTTTTACAGATATCGGTTGTTGATATTTCCATGTTTACACAGATTGCGGTGTAGATATTTCCATCTTTCTGCAGATGGCATTGTAGATATTTCCATGTTTATATAGATGGCGGTGTGGATATTTCCATGTTTATATAGATGGTGGTATAGATATTAACATGCTTATACAGGTAGCGGTGAAGATATTTCCATGTATATACAGATCGTGGTGAAGATATTTCAATGTTTATACAGATCGCGGTGTAGATATTTCCATGTTTATACAGATAGCGGTGTAGATATTTCCATGTTTATACAGATAGCGGTGTAGGTATTTCCATGTTTATAGACATAGCGGTGTAGATATTTCCATGTTTATATAGACGGCGTTGTGGATATTTCCATGTTTATACTGATAGCGGTGTTGGTATTTCCACGTTTATACAGATAGCGACGTAGATATTTCCATGTTTATACAGCACGCGGTGCAGATATTTATATCTTTATACAGATGGCATTGTAGATATTTCCTTGTTCACACAGATGGCGGTGTAGATGTTTCCATGTTTATACAGATGGCCGAGTAGTTAGTTTCATGTTTATGGAGATGGCAGTGTAGATATTTTCATGTTTATAGAGATGGCGGTGTAGATATTTCCATATTTATAGAGATAGCATTGTAGATATTTACATGTTTATACAGATGGCTGTGTAGATATTTCGATGGGTATACAGATGTCATTGTAGATATTTCCAAGTTTATACAGATGACTGTATAGGTATTTCCATGTTTTTACAGATGGAAGTGCAGATATTTCCATGTTTATAGAGATAGCGATGTAGATATTTCCATGTTTGTACAGATGGCGGTGTTGATATTTCCATCTATACACAGATGGCCGTGTAGATATATCCATGTTTATACAGATGGCAGCGTAGATATTTCCATGGACATGCAGATGGCGGTGTAGATATTTCTATGTTTATACAGATAGCGGTGTAGATATTTCCATGTTTACACAGATGGTGGTGTAGATATTTCCGTGTTTAGACACATGGCGGGGTAGATACTTCCATCTTTATGGAGATGGCAGTGTAGATATTTTCATGTTTATAGAGATGGCGGTGTAGATATTTCCATGTTTATACAGATGGTGTAGATATTTCCACGTTTTTACAGATATCGGTGTAGATATTTCCATGTTTACACAGATTGCGGTGTAGATATTTCCATCTTTCTACAGATGGCATTGTAGATGTTTCCATGTTTATACAGATGGCGGCGTAGACATTTCCATGTTTATACAGATGGCGGTGTATATATTACCATGTTTATACAGATAGCGGTGTAGACATTTCCATATTTATACAGATCGTGGTGAAGATATTTCCATGTTTATACAGATCGCGGTGTAGATATTTCCATGTTTATACAGATCGCGGTGTAGATATTTCCATGTTTATACAGATAGGGGTATAGATATTTCCATGTTTATACAGATAGCGGTGTAGATAGTTCCATGTTTATAGAGATAGCCGTGTAGGTATTTCCATGTTTATAGACATAGCGGTGTAGATATTTCCATGTTTATATAGATGGCGTTGAAGATATATCCATGTTTATACCGATAGCGGTGTTGGTATTTCCAAGTTTATACAGATAGCGATGTAGCTATTTCCATGTTTATACAGCTCGCGGTGCAGATACTTATATCTTTATACAGATGGCATTGTAGATATTTCGTTATTCACACAGCTGGCGGTGTAGATGTTTCCATGTTTATACACATGGCGGTGTGGATATTTCCATGTTTATACAGATAACTTTGTAAGCATTTCCATGTTTATACAGATGGCGGAGTAGATATTTCGATGTTTATAGAGATAGCAGTGGAGATATTTGCATGTTTATACAGATAGCGGTGTAGATATTTCCATGTTTATACTGATCGTTGTGTAGATATTTCCATGTTTATACAGATAGCGGTGTAGATATTTCCATGTTTATACAGACCGCGGTGTAGATATTTCCATGTTTATACAGATAGCGGTGCAGATATTTCCATGTTTGTACATATGGCGGTGTTGATATTTCCATCTATACACAGATGACCGTGTAGATATTTCCATGTTCATACAGATGGCGGCGCAGATATTTCCATGGATATGTAGATGACGGTGTGGATATTTCCATGTCTATACAGATAGCGATGTAGTTATTTCCATGTTTATATAGATAGCGGTGTAGATATTTCCATGTATGTACACATGGCTGTGTAGATATTTCCATGTTTATAGAGATGGCAGTGTAGATATTTGCATGTTTATACAGATAACTATGTAAGTATTTCCATGTTTATACAGATGGCGGTGTAGATATTTCGATGTTTATAGAGATAGCAGTGGAGATATTTCCATGTTTATATAGATAGCGGTGTAGATTTTTCCATGTTTATACTGATCGCGATGTAGATATTTCCATGTTTATAGAGATGGCGGTGTAGATATTTCCATGTTCATAGAGATAGCGGTGTTGATTTTTCCATGTTTATAGAGATAGCGGTGTGGATATTTCCATGCTTATACAGATATGGGTGTAGATATTTCCATGTTCATAGAGATGGCAGTGTAGATATTTCCATGTTTATACAGATCACGGTGTAGATATTTCCTTGTTTATACAAATAGCGGTGTTGTTATTTCCATGTTTATACAGATAGCGGTGTAGATATTTCCATGTATATACAGATGGCTGTGTAGATATTTCCATGTTTATACAGATGGCTGTGTAGATATTTCCATGTTTATACAGATAGCGGTGTAGTTATTTCCACGTTTTTACAGATATCGGTGTAGATATTTCCATGTTTACACAGATTGCGGTGTAGATATTTCCATCTTTCTACAGATGGCATTGTAGATATTTCCATGTTTATACAGATGGCGGTGTAGATATTTCCATGTTTATACAGATGGCGGTGTATATATTACCATGTTTATTCAGATAGCTGTGTAGATATTTCCATATTTATACAGATCGTGGTGAAGATATTTCCATGTTTATACAGATCACGGTGTAGATATTTCCATGTTTATACAGATCGCGGTGTAGATATTTCCATATTTATACAGATAGGGGAGTAGATATTTCCATGTTTATACAGATAGCGGTGTAGATGATTCCATGTTTATAGTGATAGCCATGTAGGTATTTCCATGTTTATAGACATAGCGGTGTAGATATTTCCATGTTTATATAGATGGCGCTGAAGATATTTCCATATTTATACCGATAGCGGTGTTGGTATTTCCAAGTTTATACAGATAGCGATGTATCTATTTCCATGTTTATACAGCTTGCGGTGCAGATATTTATATCTTTATACAGATGGCATTGAAGATATTTCGTTATTCACACAGATGGCGGTGTATATGTTTCCATGTTTATACAAATGGCGGTGTAGATATTTCCATGTTTATACAGATAACTTTGTAAGTATTTCCATGTTTATACAGATGGCGGTGTAGATACTTCGATGTTTATAGAGATAGCAGTGGAGATATTTCCATGTTTATACAGATAGCGGTGTAGATATTTCCATGTTTATACTTATCGTGGTGTAGATATTTCCATGTTTATACAGATAGCGGTGTAGATATTTCCATGTTTATACAGACCACGTTGTAGATATTTCCATGTTTATACAGATAGCGGTGCAGATATTTCCATGTTTGTACAGATGGCGGTGTTGATATTTCCATCTATACACAGATGACCGTGTAGATATTTCCATGTTTATACAGATGGCGGCGCAGATATTTCCATGGATATGTAGATGACGGTGTAGATATTTCCATGTCTATACAGATAGTGGTGTATTTATTTCCATGTTTATATAGATAGCAGTGTAGATATTTCCATGTATGTACACATGGCTCTGTAGATATTTCCATGTTTATACAGATGGCGGTGTAGATATTTCCATGTTTATACAGATAACTTTGTAAGTATTTCCATGTTTATACAGATGGCGTTGTAGATATTTTGATGTTTATAGAGATAGCAGTGGAGATATTTCCATGTTTATACAGATAGCGGTGTAGATATTTCCATGTTTATACAGATCGCGGTGTAGATATTTCCATGTTTATACAGATTGCGGTGTAGATATTTCCATGTTTATACAGATAGCGGTGTAGATATTTCCACGTTTTTACAGATATCGGTGTAGGTATTTCCATGTTTACACAGATTGCGGTGTAGATATGTCCATCTTTCTACAGATGGCATTGTAGATATTTCGATGTTTATACAGATGGCGGTGTAGATATTTCCATGTTTATACAGACGGCGGTGTATATATTACCATGTTTATGCAGATAGCGGTGTAGATATTTCCATATTTATACAGATCGTGGTGAAGCTATTTCCATGTTTATACAGATCGCGGTGTAGATATTTCCATGTTTATACAGATCGCGGTGTAGATATTTCCATGTTTATACAGATAGGGATGTAGATATTTCCATGTTTATACAGATAGCGGTGTAGATAATTCCATGTTTATAGAGATAGCCGTGTAGGTATTTCCATGTTTATAGACATAGCGGTGTAGATATTTCCATGTTTATATAGATGGTGTTGAAGATATTTCCATGTTTATACCGATGGCGGTGTTGGTATTTCCAAGTTTATACAGATAGCGATGTAGCTATTTCCATGTTTGTACAGCTCGCGGTGCCGATATTTATGTCTTTATACAGATGGCATTGTAGATATTTCGTTATTCACACAGATGGCGGTGTAGATGTTTCCATGTTTATACAGATGGCGGTGTAGATATTTCCATGTTTATACAGTTAACTTTGTTAGTATTTCCATGTTTATACAGATGGCGGTGTAGATATTTCGATGTTTATAGAGATAGCAGTGGAGATAATTCCATGTTTATACAGATAGCGGTGTAGATATTTCCATGTTTATACAGATCGTGGTGTAGATATTTCCATGTTTATAGAGATAGCGGTGTAGATATTTCCATGTTTATACAGACGGCGGTGTAGATATTTCCATGTTTATACAGATAGCGGTGCAGATATTTCCATGTTTGAACAGATGGCGGTGTTGATATTTCCATCTATACACAGATGACTGTGTAGATATTTCCATGTTTATACAGATGGTGGCACAGATATTTCCATGGATATGTAGATGACGGTGTAGATATTTCCATGTCTATACAGATAGCGGTGTAGTTATTTCCATGTTTATATAGATAGCGGTGTAGATATTTCCATGTATGTACACATGGCTGTGTAGATATTTCCATGTTTATACAGATGGCGGTGTAGATATTTCCATGTTTATACAGATAACTTTGTAAGTATTTCCATGTTTATACAGATTGCGGTGTAAATATTTCTATGTTTGTAGAGATAGCAGTGGAGATATTTCCATGTTTATACAGATAGCGGTGTAGATATTACCATGTTTATAGAGATCACGGTGTAGATATCTCCACGTTTACACAGATCACGGTGTAGATATTTCCAGGTTTATACAGATAGCGGTGTAGATATTTCCATGTTTTTACACATATAGGTGTAGATATTTCAATGTTTACACAGATTGCGGTGTAGATATTTCCATCTTTCTACAGATGGCATTGTAGATATTTCCATGTTTATACAGATGGCGGTGTAGATATTTCCATGTTTATATAGATGGTGGTGTAGATATTACCATGTTTATACAGATAGCGGTGTAGATATTTACATGTTTATACAGATCCTGGTGAAGATATTTCCATGTTTATGCAGATCGCGGTGTAGATATTTCCGTGTTTATACAGATCGCGGTGTAGATATTTCCAATGTCATACAGATAGCGGTGTAGATATTTCCATGTTTATAGAGATAGCGGTGTGGATATTTCCATGTTTATACAGATAGGGGTGTAGATATTTCCATGAATGTACACATGGCTGTGTAGATATTTCCATGTTTATACAGATGGCGGTGTAGATATTTCCATGTTTATACAGATAACTTTGTAAGTATTTCCATGTTTATAAAGATGGCAGTGTGGATATTTCGATGTTTATAGAGATAGCATTGGAGATATTTCCATGTTTATACAGATAGCGGTGTAGATATTTCCATGTTTATACTGATCGTGGTGTAGATATTTCCATGTTTATAGAGATGGAGGTATAGATATTTCCATGTTCATAGAGTTAGCGGTGTTGAATTTTCCATGTTTATAGAGATAGCGGTGTGGATATTTCCATGTTTATAGAGATAGCGTTGTGGATATTTCCATGTTTATACAGATATGGGTGTAGATATTTCCCTGTTTATAGAGATGGCGGTGTAGATATTTCCATGTTTATACAGATCACGGTGTAGATATTTCCTTGTTATACAAATAGCGGTGTAGTTATTTCCAAGTTTATACAGAAAGCGTTGTAGATATTTCCAAGTATATACAGATGGCTGTGTAGATATTTCCATGTTTATACTGATGGCTGTGTAGATATTTCCATGTTTATACAGATGACTTTGTAGGTATTTCCATATTTATACAGATGGCTGTGTAGGTATTTCCATGTTTATGGAGATAGCTGTGTAGATATTTCCATGTTTATACAGATAGCAGTGTAGATATTTCCATGTTCATACAGATCGCGGTGTAGATATTTCTATGTTTATACAGATCGCGGTGTAGATATTTCCATGTTTATACAGATAGCGGTGTAGATATTTGCATCTTTCTACAGATATCGGTGTAGATAATTCCATGTTTACACAGATTGCGGTGTAGTTATTTCCATCTTTCTACAGATGGCATTGTAGATATTTCCATGTTCATACAGATGGTGGTGTAGATATTTCCATGTTTATATAGATGGTGGTGTAGATATTACCATGTTTATACTGATAGGGGTGTAGATATTTCCATGATTATACAGATCGTGGTGAAGGTATTTCCATGTTTATACAGATCGTGGTGTAGATATTTCCATGTTTATACAGATCGCGGTGTAGATATTTCCATGTTTATACAGATAGAGGTGTAGATATTTCCATGTTTATACAGATAGCGGTGTAGATATTTCCATGTTTATATAGATGGCGTTATAGATATTTACATGTTTATATAGATGGCGTTTTAGATATTTCCATGTTTATACCGATAGCGGTGTTGGTATTTCCACGTTTATACAGATAGCGATGTAGATGTTTCCATGTTTATACAGCTCGCGGTGCTGATATTTATATCTTTATACAGATGGCATTGTAGATATTTCCTTATTCACACTGATGGCGGTGTAGATGTTTCCATATTTATACAGATGGCGGAGTAGTTATTTCCATGTTTATGGAGATGGCAGAGTTGATATTTTCATATTTATAGAGATGGCGGTGTAGATATTTCCATGTTTATAGAGATAGCAGTGTAGATATTTACATGTTTATACAGATGGCTGTGTAGATATTTCCATGTGTATACAGATGGCATTGTAGATATTTCCATGTTTATACAGATGACCTTATAGGTATTTCCATGTTTTTACAGATGGCAGTGCAGATATTTCCATGTTTAAAGAGTTAGCGGTGTAGATATTTCCATGTTTGTACAGATGGCGGTGTTGATATTTCCATCTATACACAGATGGCCGTGTAGATATTTCCATGTTTATACAGATGGCGGCGTAGTTATTTCCATGGACATGCAGATGGCGGTGTAGATATTTCCATGTTTATACAGATAGCGGTGTAGATATTTCCATGTTTACACAGATGGTGCTATAGATATTTCCGTGTTTATACACAAGGCGGGGTAGATACTTCCATCTTTATGGAGATGGCAGTGTAGATATTTTCATGTTTATAGAGATGGCGGTGTAGATATTTCCATATTTATAGAGATAGCGGTGTAGATATTTCCATCTTTCTTCAGATGGCAGTGTAGATATTTCCATGTTTATACAGCTGGCGGTGTAGATATTTCCATATTTATACAGATGTCTCTGTAGTTATTTCCATGTGTATACAGATGGTATTGTAGGTATTTCCATGTTTATACAGATGGTAGTGTAGATATTTCCATGTTTATTCAGATGACTGTGTAGATATTTCCATGTTTTTACAGATGGCAGTGTAGATATTTCAATGTTTATAGAGACGGCACTGTAGATATTTCCATGTTTAAACAGATAACGGTGGAGATATTTCCATGTTTATACAGACAGCAGTGGAGATATTTCCATCTTTATACACATAGCGGTGTACATATTTCCATGTTTATAGAGACAGCCGTGTAGGTATTTCCATGTTTATACAGTTAGCGGTGCAAATATTTCCATGTTTATACAGATGCCTATGCAGATATTTCCATATTTATACAGAGGGCTGTGTAGATATTTCTATGTTTATACAGATGGCAGTGTAGATATTTCCATGTTCCTACACATGACTGTGTAGGTGTTTCCATGTTTATACAGATGGCTTTGTAGATATTTCATTGTCTATAGAGATAGCGGTGCAGATATTTCCATGTTTATACAGATCGTGGTGTAGATATTTCCATGTTTATACAGATACCGGTGTAGATATTTCCATGTTTTTACAGACCGAAATGTAGATATTTCCATTTTTATAGAGATAGCAGTGTAGATATTTCCATGTTTGTACAGATGGCGGTGTTGATGTTTCAATCTATACACAGATTGCCGTGTAGGTATTTCCATGTGTATACAGATGGCATTGTAGATATTTCCATGTTTATACAGATGGTGGTGTAGATATTTCCATGTTTACACTGATGACTGTATAGGTATTTCCATGTTTATACAGATGGCGGTTTAGATATTTCCATGTTTATAGAGATAGCGGTGTAGATATTTCCATATTTATACAGATAACGGTGTAGAAGTTTCCATGTTTATACAGATAGCAGTGTAAATATTTCCATGTTTATACAGATCACGGTGTAGATATTTCCATGTTTATACAGACCGCGGTGTAGATATTTCCATGTTTATACAGATTGCGGTGCAGATATTTCCATGTTTGTACAGATGGCGGTGTTGATATTTCCATGTATACACAGATGACCGTGAAGATATTTCCATGTTTATATAGATGGCGGCGCAGATATTTCCATGGATATGTAGATGGCGGTGTAGATATTTGCATGTTTATACAGATAGCGGTGTAGTTATTTCCATGTTTATATAGATAGCGGTGTAGCTATTTCCATGTATGTACACATGGCTGTGTAGATATTTCCATGTTTATACAGATGGCGGTGTAGATATTTCCATGTTTATACAGATAACTTTGTAAGTATTTCCATGTTTATACAGATGGCAGTGTAGATATTTCGATGTTTATAGAGATAGCATTGGAGATATTTCCATGTTTATACAGATAGCGGTATAGATATTTCCATGTTTATACCGATCGTGGTGTAGATATTTCCATGTTTATAGAGATGGCGGTATAGATATTTCCATGTTCATAGAGATAGCGGTGTTGATTTTTCCATGTTTATAGAGATAGCGGTGTGGATATTTCCATGTTTATAGAGATAGCGTTGTGGATATTTCCATGTTTATACAGATATGGGTGTAGATATTTCCCTGTTTATAGGGATGGCGGTGTAGATATTTCCATGTTTATACAGATCACGGTGTAGATATTTCCTTATTATACAAATAGCGGTGTAGTTATTTCCAAGTTTATACAGAAAGCGTTGTAGATATTTCCAAGTATATACAGATGGCTGTGTAGATATTTCCATGTTTATAGAGATAGCCATGTAGATATTTCCATGTTTATACAGATAGTGGTGTACACATTTCCATGTTTATAGAGATAGCAGTGTAGATATTTCCATGATTACACAGATAGCGTTGTAGATATTTCCATGTTTATACAGATAGCGGTGTAGATATTTCCACGTTTATACAGATCGTGCTGTTGATATTTCTATGTTTATACAGGTAGCAGTGTAGATATTTCCATTTTTATACAGATAGCAGTGTAGATATTTCCATGTTTAAACAGATAGCGGTGTAGATATTTCCATGTTTATACTGATAGTGGTGTAGATATTTCCATCTTTATACAGATAGTGGTGTGGCTATTTCCATGTTTATACATGTAGCGGTGTAGATATTTCCAAGTATATACAGATGGCGGTGTAGATATTTCCATGTTTATAGAGATAGCCATGTAGATATTTCCATGTTTATACAGATAGTGGTGTAGACATTTCCATGTTTATAGAGATAGTGGTGTAGATATTTCCATATTTATACAAATATCGGTGTAGATATTTCCATGTTTATACAGATGGCCGTGTAGATATTTCCATGTTTTAACAGATCATGGTGTAGATATTTCCATATTTACACAGATAGCGGTGTACATATTTCCATGTTTATACACAAAGCGGTGTTGATATTTCCAAGATTACAGAGATAGCGGTGTAGATATTTCCATATTTTCACAGATTGCGGTGTAGATATTTCCATCTTTACACAGATAGCGGTGTAGATATTTCCAGGTTTATACAGAGAGCGGTGTAGTTATTTCCATCTTCACAGATAGCGGTGTACATATTTCCATGTTTACACAGATAGCTGTGTAGATATTTCCATGTTTACACAGATAGTGTTGTAGATATTTCCATGTTTATACAGATAGCGGTGTAGATATTATCATGTTTATAGAGATAGCGGTGTAGGTATTTGCATGTTTATAGAGATAGCGGTGTAGATATTTCCATGTTTATACAGATAGCAGTGTAGATATTTACATGTTTAAACAGATAGCGGTGTAGATATTTCCATGTTTATACTCATAGTGGTGTAGATATTTCCATGTTTATACAGATAGCGGTGTGGCTATTTCCATGTTTATACATGTAGCGGTGTAGATATTTCCAAGTTAATACAGTTGGCGGTGTAGATATTTCCATGTTTATAGAGATAGCCATGTAGATATTTCCATGTTTATACAGATATTGGTGTAGACCTTTCCATGTTTATAGAGATAGTGGTGTAGATATTTCCATATTTATACAGATATCGGTGTAGATATTTCCATGTTTATACAGATAGCGGTGTAGATATTTCCATGTTTATTCAGATCGTGGTGTAGACATTTCCATGTTTACACAGAAAGCGGTAGAGATATTTCCATATATATATAGATAGCGGTGTAGATATTTCCATGCTTATAAAGATAGCGATGTAGATATTTCCATGTTTGTACAGATAGCGGTGGAGATATTTCCATGTTTATAGAGATAGCGATGTAGCTAATTCCACGTTCATACAGATAGCAGTGTAGATATTTACATGTTAATAGAGACGGCTGTGTATATATTTCCATGTTAATACAGATGGCAGTGTAGATATTTCCATTTTTATACAGATAGTGGTGTAGATATTTCCATGTTTATACAGATGACTGTGTAGTTATTTCCATGTTTATACAGATGGCGGTGTAGATATTTCCATGTTTATAGAGATAGCCATGTAGATATTTCCATGTTTATACAGATAGTGGTGTACACATTTCCATGTTTATAGAGATAGCAGTGTAGATATTTCCATGATTACACAGATAGCGTTGTAGATATTTCCATGTTTATACAGATAGCGGTGTAGATATTTCCATGATTATACAGATCGTGCTGTTGATATTTCTATGTTTATACAGGTAGCAGTGTAGATATTTCCATGTTTATACAGATAGCAGTGTAGATATTTCCATGTTTAAACAGATAGCGGTGTAGATATTTTCATGTTTATACTGATAGTGCTGTAGATATTTCCATGTTTATACAGATAGCGGTGTGGCTATTTCCATGTTTATACATGTAGCGGTGTAGATATTTCCAAGTTTATACAGATGGCGGTGTAGATATTTCCATGTTTATAGAGATAGCCATGTAGATATTTCCATGTTTATACAGATAGTGGTGTAGACATTTCCATGTTTATAGAGATAGTGGTGTAGATATTTCCATATTTATACAAATATCGGTGTAGATATTTCCATGTTTATACAGATGGCCGTGTAGATATTTCCATGTTTATACAGATCGTGGTGTAGATATTTCCATGTTTACACAGATAGCGGTGTACATATTTCCATGTTTATACACAAAGCGGTGTTGATATTTCCAAGTTTACAGAGATAGCGGTGTAGATATTTCCATATTTTCACAGATTGCGGTGTAGATATTTCCATCTTTACACAGAGAGCGGGGTACATATTTCCATGTTTACACAGATATCAGTGTATACATTTCCATGTTTACACAGATAGTGTTGTAGATATTTCCATGTTTATAAAGATAGCGGTGTAGATATTTCCATGTTTACACAGATAGCGGTTTAGATATTTCCATGTTTATACAGATCGCGGTGTAGATATTTCCATGTTTATGGAGATAACGGTGTAGATATTTCCATGTTTATACAGATGGCTGTGTAGGTATTTCCATGTGTATACAGATGGCAGTGTAGATATTTCCATGTTTATACTGATGGAGGTGAAGATATTTCCGTGTTTATGTAGATGTCTGTGCAGATATTTCCATGTTTTTACAGATGGTGGTGTGGTTATATCCATGTATATACAGATACCGGTGCAGAAATTTCCATGTTTATAGAGATGACTTTGTAGATATTTCCATGTTTATACAGATGGCTTTGTAGATATTTCCATGTTTATACAGATGGCAGTGTAGATATTTCCATCTTTACACAGATAGCGGTGTACATATTTCCATGTTTACACAGATAGCTGTGTAGATATTTCCATATTTATAAAAATAGTGTTGTAGATATTTCCATTTTTACACAGGTAGTAGTGTAGATATTTCCATGTTTATATAGATAGCGGTGTAGATATTTCCATGTTTATAGATCTAGCGGTGTAGATTTTTCCATGTTTATACAGATATCGATACAGATATTTCCAGGTTTATACAGATAGCGGTGAAGATATTTCCATGTTTCTACAGATAGCGTTGTTGGTATTTCCATGTTTATACAGATAGCGGTGTACATATTTCCTTGTTTATACCGATAGCGGTGGAGATATTTCCATGTTTATACAGATAGCGGTGTCGATATTTCCATGTTCATGGAGATGGCTGAGTAGATATGTCCATGTTTATAGTGATGGCTGTGCAGATATTTCCATGTTTATACAGATTGCAGTGTAGATATTTCCATGTTTACACAGATAGTGGTGTAGATATTTCCATGTTTATACAGAGGACCATTTAGGCATTTCCATGTTTATAGAGATAGCCTTGTAGATATTTCCACGTTTATACAGATAGCGGTGTAGATATTTCCAGGTTTATAGAGATAGCGGTGTAGATATTTCTATATTTGTACAGATAGTGGTGTAGATATTTCCATGTTTATACAGATTGTGATGTAGCTATTTCCATGTTTTTACAGCTCGTGGTGTAGGTATTTCCATTTTATACAGTTAGCGGTGTAGATATTTCCATTTTATACAGATAGCGGTGTAGATATTTCCATGTTTATACAGATAGCGGTGTAGATATTTCCATGTTTACAGAGATATCGGTGTAGATATTTCCATATTTGCATAGATTGCGGGGTAGATATTTCCATCTTTACACAGATATCGGTGTAGATATTTCCATGTTTACACAGATAGCTGTGTAGATATTTCCATGTTTACACAGTTAGTGTTGTAGTTATTTCCATGTTTATACAGATAACGGTGCAGATATTTCCATGTTTACAGAGATAGCGGTGGAGATATTTCCATGTTTACAGAGATAGCGTTGTAGATATTTCCATATTTGCACAGATTGCTTTGTAGATATTTCCATCTTTACACAGATAGCGGTGTACATATTTCCATGTTTACACAGATAGCTGTGTAGATATTTCCATGATTACACAGATAGTGTTGTAGATATTTCCATGTATATACAGATAGCGGTGGAGATATTTCCATGTTTATACAGATAGCGGTGGAGATATTTCTATGTTTATACAGATGGCGGTTTAGACATTTCCAAGTTTATAGAGATAGCGGTGTACATATTTCCCTGTTTACACAGATAGCTGTGTAAATATTTCCATGTTTACACAGATTGTGTTGTAGATATTTCCATGTTTATACAGATAGCGGTGTAGATATTTCCATGTTTATAAAGATAGTGGTGTAGATATTTCCATGTTTATAGAGATAGCGGTGGAGATATTTCCGTGTTTATACAGATAGCGATGTAGGTATTGCCATGGTTATACAGATAGCGATGTAGATATTTCAAGCTTTACACAGATAGAGGTGTAGATATTTCCATCTTTATACAGATGGCTGTGTAGATATTTCCATGTTTATACAGATAGCGTTGTAGATATTTCAGTGATTATACAGATAGCAGTGGAGATATTTCCATGTTTATAAAGATTGTGGTGGAGATATTTCCATGTTTATACAGATGGCGGTGTAGATATTTCCAAGTTTATACAGATGGTGTTGTAGATGTTTCCATGTTTATAGAGACAGCGGTGTAGTTATGTCCATGTTTATACAGATAGCGGTGTAGGTATTGACATGATTATAGAGATGGCGGTGTAGGTATTTCCATGCTTATAGAGATGGCTACGTAGATATTTCCATGTTTATACAGATGGCAATGTAGATATTTCCATGTTTACACAAATAGTGGTGTACATATTTCCATGTTTATACAGATGGCTGTGTAGGTATTTCCATTTTTATACAGATGGCGGTGTAGATATTTCCATGATTATAGAGATACCCATGTAGATATTTCCATGTTTATACAGATAGCGGTGTAGATATTTCCATGTTTGTAGAGATAGCGGTGTAGATATTTCCATATTTATACACATAGCCGTGTAGTTATTTCCATGTTTATACAGGTAGAGGTGTAGATATTTCCATGTTTATGCAGATCACGGTGTAGATATTTCCATCGTCTACAGATGGCAGTGTAGATATTTCTGTGTTTATACAGATGGCGGTGTAGATATTTCCATCTTTACACTGATGGCTGTGTAGATATTTCCATGTGTATGCAGATGGCAGTTTAGATATTTCCATGTTTATAGAGATGGTGTTGTAGATATTTCCATGTATATACAGATAACTGTGTAGGTCTTTCCATGTTTATACAGATAGCGGTGTCGATATTTCCATGTATATGGAGATAGCAGTGTAGATATTTCCATGTTTATACAGATAGCGGTGTAGATATTTCCATGTTTATACACACAGCGGTGTAGATATTTCCATGTTTATACAGATCATGCTGTAGATATTTCCATTTTATACAGATAGCGGTGTAGATATTTCCATGTTTATACCGATAGCGGTTTAGGTATTTCCATGTTTACAGTGACAGCGGTGTAGATATTTCCATATTTGCACAGATTGTGGGGTAGATATTTCCATCATTACACAGATAGTGCTGTACATATTTCCATGTTTACACAGATAGCTGTGTAGATATTTCCATGTTTACACAGATAGCATTGTAGATATTTCCATGTTTATACAGATAGCGCAATAGATATTTCCATGTATATCAAGTTAGTGGTATAGATATTTCTATGTTTATAGAGATAGCGTTGGAGGTATTTTCATGTTTATACAGAAAGCGAGGTAGATATTTCCATGTTTATGCAGATAGCGGTGGAGGTATTTCCATGTTTATACAGATAGCGGTGGAGATATTTACATGTTTATACAGTTGGCAGTGTAGATATTTTCAAGTTTATACAGATAGCGGTGTAGATATTTCCATGTTTATGATGATAGCAGTGTAGATATTTCTATGTTTTTACAGATTGTGGTGTAGTTATTTCCATGTTTATGGAGATAGCGGTGTAGATACTTCCATGTTTATACAGATGGCTGTGTAGATATTTCCATGTGTATTCAGATGGCAGTGTATATATTTCCATGTTTATACAGATGGCGGTGCAGATATTTCCATATTTATACAGATGGCAGT
Source organism: Pan troglodytes (assembly GCF_028858775.2). NCBI lineage: Eukaryota > Metazoa > Chordata > Mammalia > Primates > Hominidae > Pan > Pan troglodytes. Next base: position 1,664,343 of record NC_072410.2, on the reverse strand, counting down.
GTAGGTATTTCCATGTTTATAGAGATAGTGGTGTAGACATTTCCATGTTTATACAGATGGTGGTGTAGATATTTCCATGTTTATACACTCGGCGGTGTAGATATTTCCATGTTTATACAGATGGCGGTGTAGATATTTCCATGTTTATAGAGATGGCAGAGTAGATATTTCCATGTGTATACAGATATCGGTTTGGATATTTCCATGTTTAATCAGATAGCGGAGTAGAGATTTGCACGTTTATACAGATAGCGGAGTAGTTATTTCCATGTTTTCACAGATAGTGGTGCATATATTTCCATGTTTACATAGATATCGGTGTAGATATTTCCATGTTAATACAGATAGCGGTGTAGATATTTCCATGTTTATACAGATAGCAGTGTAGATATTTCCATTTTTATACAGATAGCGGTGTAGATATTTCCATGTTTATTCAGATAGCGGTGTAGACATTTCCATGTTTATACACATAGCGGTGTAGGTATTTCCATCTTTATAAATATAATGGTGAAGATATTTCCATCTTTATACAGATGACGGTGTAGATATTTCCATGTTTATGAAGATAGAATTGTAGATATTTGCCCCTTTACTCAGACAGCAGTGTACATATTTGCATGTTTACACAGATAATGTTGTTGATACTTGCATGTTTGTACCGATAGCAGTTTAGATATTTCCATGTTTATACAGATAGCGGTGTAGATATTTCCATGTTTATACAGATAACTTTGCAGATATTTCCATGTTTATACAGATAGCGGTGTAGATTTTCCATGTTTATACAGATAGTGCTGTAAGTATTTCCATGTTTATTCTGATGGCAGTGTTGATATTTCCATGTTTATACAGATGGCCGTGATGATATTTCCATTTTTATACAAATGGCGGTGTAGATATTTCCATGTTTATACAGATGGCGTTGTAGATATTTCCATGTTTATACAGATGGTGGTGTAGATATTTCCATGTTTGTACAGATAGCGGTGTAGATAATTCCATTTTAATACAGGTGGCGGTGTAGTTATTTCCATGTTCATGCAGATGGCGGTGTAGATAATTCCATTTTAATACAGGTCGCGGCGTAGATATTTCCATGTTCATGCAGATGGTGGTGTAGATATTTCCACTTTTTCACTGAGAGCTGTGTACCTATTTCCATGTTTACACAGATAGCTGTGTAGATATTTCCATATATACACAGATAGTGTTGTAGATATTTCCATGTTTATACACATAGTGGTGTAGATATTTCCATGTTCATAAAGATAGCAGTGTAGATATTTCCATGTTTATACAGATTGCGATGTAGCTATTTCCAGGTTTATACAGATAGAGGTGTAGATATTCCCATCTTTACACAGATTGCATTGTACATATTTCCATGTTTATACAGATGACTGTGTAGATATTTTCATGTTTGTACAGATGGCGGTGTAGATATTTCCATGTTTATACCGATAGCGGTGTAGATATTTCCATGTTTATAAAGATAGTGGTGTTTGTATTTCCATGTTTATACAGATAGTGGTGTAGATATTTCCACGTTTATACAGCTCACGGTGCGGATATTTCCATCTTTCTACAGAAGTCAGAGAAGATATTGCCATGTTTATACAGATAGCGGTGTAGATATTTCCATGTTTACACAGATCGCATTTTAGATAGTTCCAAGTTATGGAGATGGTGGTGTAGATATTTTCATGTTTATAGAGATGGCGGGGTAGATATTTCCATGTTTATAGAGATTGCGGTGTAGATATTTCCATGTTTATAGAGATTGCGGTGTAGGTATTTCCATGTGTTTAGAGATAGCAATGCAGTGGTTTCCATGTTTATACTGATGGCTGTGTAGATATTTCCATGTGTATACAGATGGCAGTTTGGATATTTCCATTTTTATAGAGATGGTGGTGTAGATATTTCCATGTATATACAGAAGACTGTGTAGATATTTCCATGTTTATACAGATGGTGGTGTAGATATTTCCATGTTCATGGAGATAGCAGTGTAGATATTTACATGTTTATACAGATAGCGGTGCAGATATTTCCTTGTTTATACAGATAGCAGTGTAGATATTTACATCTTTGCACAGATTGTGGTGTAGATATTTCCATCTTTACACAGATATCGGTGTATATATTTCCATATTTACACAGATAGCTGTGTAGATATTTCCATGTTTACACAGTTAGTGTTGTAGTTATTTCCGTGTTTATGCAGATAACGGTGCAGATATTTCCATGTTTACAGAGATAGCGGTGGAGATATTTCCATGTTTACAGAGATAGCATTGTAGATATTTCCATATTTGTACAGATTGCGTTGTAGATATTTCCATCTTTACACAGATAGCGGTGTACATATTTCCATGTTTACACAGTTAGCTGTGTAGATATTTCCAGGTTTACACTGATAGTGTTGTTGATATTTCCATGTTTGTACAGATAGCGGTGTAGATATTTCCATGTTTATAAAGATAGCGGTGGAGGTATTTCCATGTTTATACAGACAGCGATGAAGATATTTCCATGTTTATACAGATAACGGTATAGATATTTCCATGTTTATATAGATAGCGGTGTAGATATTTCCATGTTTATACAGACAGCGGTGTAGATATTTCCATGATTATACAGATGGCGGTGTAGTTATTTCCAGGTCTATACAGATCTTGGGGTAGATATTTCCACATTTATACAGATAGCGGTGTAGATATTTCCATGTTTATACAGATAGCGGTGTAGATATTTCCGGGTTTATACAGATAGCGGTGTAGATATTTTCATGTTTATAGAGATAGCGGTGTAGATATTTCCACGTTTATAGAGATAGCGGTTTAGATATTTCCATGTGTATACAGATAGCGGTGTAGATATTTCCACGTTTATAGAGATAGCGTTGTAGATATTTCCATGTTTATACAGATAGCGGTGTAGATATTTCCATGTTTATACAGGTAGCGGTGTAGATATTTCCATGTTTATACAGATAGCGGTGTAGATATTTCCATGTTTACACAGATAGCGGTGTGGATATTTCCATGTTTACACAGATAGCGGTGTAGTTATTTCCATGTTTATAGAGATAGCGGTGTAGATATTTCCATGTTTATAGAGATAGCGGTGTAGATATTTCCAAGTTTAAACACATAGCGGTGTAGATATTTCCACGTTTATAGAGATAGCGGTGTAGATATTTCCACGTTTATACAGATAGCAGTGTAGATATTTCCACGTTTATAGAGATAGCGGTGTAGATGTTTCCATGTTTATACAGACAGCAGTGTAGATATTTCCACGTTTATACAGATAGCGGTGTAGTTATTTCCACATTTATAGAGCTTGCTGTGTAGATATTTCCACATGTATACGGATAGCGCTGTAGATATTTCCATGTATATAGGGATAGCGGTGTAGATATTGCCACGTTTATGGAGATAGCGGTGTAGATATTTCCATGTTTATACGGATAGCGGTGTAGATATTTCCACGTTTATAGCGACAGCGGTGTAGATATTTCCACGTTTATAGAGGTTGCGGTGTAGATATTTCCGCATTTATACAGATAGCGGTGTAGATATTGCCACGTTTATAGAGATAGCGGTGTAGATATTGCCACGTTTATAGAGATAACGGTGTAGATATTTCCATGTTTATACAGATAGCGGTGTAGATATTTCCACGTTTATACAGATAGCAGTGTTAGCTATTTCCATGTTTATGCAGATAGCGGTGTAGATATTTCCACGTTTATACTGATAGCCGTGTAGCTATTTCCATGTTTATGCAGATAGTGATGTAGATATTTCCACATTTATACACTTAGCTGTGTAAATATTTCCACGTTTATAGAGACAGCGGTGTACATATTTCCAAGTTTATACAGATAGCGGTGTAGTTATTTCCACGTGTATAGAGACAGTGGTGTAGATATTTTCACGCTTATACTGATAGCGGTGTTGATATTTCCACTTTTATAGAGACAGCAGTGTAGATATTTCCACGTTAATAGAGATAGCGGTGTAGATATTTCCACGTTTATAGAGGCAGCGGTGTAAATATTTCCACGTTTATACTGATAGCGGTGTACATATTTCCAAGTTTATAGAGACAGCATTGTAGATATTTCCACGTTTATGTAGATAGCGGTGTAGATATTTCCGCGATTACAGAGACAGCGGTGTAGATATTTCCACGTTTATACCGATAGCGGTGTATATATTTCCATGTTTATTTTGGGCAGGAAGAAGGTAGAAATAAGAAGTGGCAATGTTTTTGGCCATATCGTTGTCTTGACTATTTTATCTGGGTAACTTTATTTGCTAGGCAGGCTAACAAAACTGAATATTTAGCTTTTAGCCTTTGGAATAGAGGTAAGGAAGGAGAACAGATTTAGTAGTGGAATAATCAAATATATTTGCTACAGAAACTGGAAATCAACAATGTTTAGAAGTAAACTCCAACTTTCTTTCAAAATCTGTTCCCTCTCGTTCATTCCCTGTTTTAGTCATTGACAGTTGTTTTTTCTCACTCAAAAAGTTAAGAGTAATTTTTACATATTCTTCTCTTTTTTTCACCTTTATATCAATTTGGCTAAAAAATATTATGGAGGGAATGTCCTACCTTATTTCTTAAATTTTCCCCTCTTCTTTATTACTACTATCTATCCAAGCCTGACTTTGTTCTATCCCACATTTTTTCCCCCTATGGGATATTTTTTCTTCCAATTTTAATGTATTCTACTCAACAATCTACTTTCAAAAGATTATACTTTATAACAGACAGCTATGGCCAGGTATCCACTTCTCATAGATCCATCAATATGTCTTACTGCCTCCAGGACAGAATTCAAATATTTTATCATGATATTAGCTCCTCACGATACTGCTCTTTTTCAATAGTCTAATGTCCTCCTTCACATTTCCCCCAAGAATCCCATACTCTGGTCAAAACAAATTACTTGTGAGTTCAGCGACACAGTGTCCTCTAATTCTTGGGTATTATGCAAACCTCTTTTCCTCTGCCCGAAAACCTCATTCCATGACTTTTCTTTTTCTTCTTCTTCTCATTTTTCCTCTCCTTCATCCTCTCCCTATCCTCCCCACCTTCTCTTCCCTCTTTTCTCCCCATTCCTCTCCCCTCTGTCCTCCTCCTACATTTCTCCTCCCTCCTTCCTCCACCTCCCTTGCCTTCTTCCTCTCCTTTCCTTTTTCTTCCTTCTTCTCCCTTCTGCCTTCTTTGTTCCTTCCCTTTCGTTCTTTCTTTCTTTCTTTCTTTCTTTCTTTCTTTCTTTCTTTTCTTTCTTTTCTTTGTTTTTGATATGTCCTTCCACCATTTATGCTCAGGATTCTGAGCAAAAGTTTCTTGTGAGTTGAGGTTTCTTGTGCAGGGAATTTTCCCTTATAGACTATCCCTCCACATTGCCACTACCACACCCTACACACACACACACACACAGACACACACACACAGACACACGTGTATTGATTTATCTCCATGACTAAATTCTAAGTGCCTTGAGGCATAGTTCCTACCCTGTCTAATTCATTTGTGGACCCTAGAACAGAACAAGCACTGAATAAATATAGATTGACCAAATGATTGAACAAGAACATGTGCAGTTATTCAAATGCCAAATATTTGAGATTTTGGATTATTTCTTCTTCCTTGTGAGATACATGTGCTCTATTCCATAAAAAAGCAGATTTAAATAAAATATCAAGGGAAGAAGTTTTTAACACTACTTACATTTGTGCTAAGTATGTTATATTATTTCTAGGTTTTTGTTTTATTATGAAAAATGAAGCTAAGTCCTCAAACTATATAATGAGGCTTTATTGAAGAAGAATTAATCTGGGCCAAGCATTTCCCATATTTTAATAGACATACAGGTAATTTTGCCATATTATAACAGAATTATTGTATTTAGAAATGAGTGGACTTAAAGAAAATGAGTGGACTTAAGTTGTAACATAGCCGTCTTGTGGTAAGTCTTTTTGGTTTATAGAAATGATTGTTTAGGAGGCTGAGGTGGACAGAACACTTGAGGTCAGGAGTTCAAGACCAGCCTGGCCAACATGGTGAAACCCCATCTCTACTAAAAATACAAAAATTAGCTGGGCATGATGGTGTGCCACTGTAATCCCAGCTACTCCAGAGGGTTGAACCTGGGAGGTGGAGGTTGCAGTGAGCCGAGATGGCACCACTGCACTCCAGCCTGGGTGACAGAAAAATACTCTGTCCTGGAAAAAAAAAATGATATTTAGATTTCCTAAAAAGACTTCTTTTCACATACGTGGGCAACTATGCACCTGCCCTACACACCCCAGGGCTAGTATATTAGTCTATTATGGCTGCCATAACAAAGTACCTCAGACTGTGTTACTCAAACAATAGAAATTTATTTTTTCTTGATTATTGAGGCCAGACATCCAAGTTCAAAATGTCAGCAGGATTGATTGAGTTTTGTGTCCTTTCTTCTTGACTTATAGATGGTGTTTTCTCCCTGTGTCTTCACATGGTCATTCTATACCTGACTATGACCTAAACTCTAGTTTAAGTACGCCAGCCATATTGGATTAGGGCCACCCTGGTTACCTCATTTTACCTTAGTTAGCTCTATAAAGCCTGTATTTCCAATACAGTCACTTTCAGTAGTACTTTGGGTTAACACTTCAACATAGGAATTTTGGGAGGCATGATTTAACCCATAATAACCAAGTTCCAGACAACTAGAAACAGCTTCTATGTTCTAGGGCCTGCTGACATCATTAAAACTAGCCAGTCCTAGGCTTGCTTACCCTGCCTCCCCTGCTTCTTCTCCTAGAAACCAGAAGAAAGTTTCTTACCCACATTTCACTCCTCTTCCTCTGCCTCCTGACTGACGCTGGGACTTTCCCACGTGCTCCCTCTTCTTGGAGAGGAGGTGTCTAGAGACACTCAAGAGGAGGTCTATACTCTGGGTGACCAAATAATCTGTATAACAGACCCCCATGACACGAATTTACCTATATAACAAACCCACATATGTACCCCGAAGTTAAAATAAAAGCTTTTTTTTAAAAGTAAAAAACAACTCATAGAGCTGAATACTGGAAAATAGGAACTTTACCATATGTAAATTTATAAATAAATTTTAAAATGAAATGACCAACTTTTAAAGTTGAAAAATTCTGAGATGAGGAAGTTTATAATATATGGCTTATTTATTATACCGTTATTTATGAAAATGAAACTATTATTTTACCATATATATTTCTCTTTACTCTAAAAATATATCATGAAGTCAGGAGTTCAAGACCAACCCGGGCAACATGGTGAAACCCTGTATCTACTAAAAATATAAAAATTAGCCAGGTGTGGTGGCACATACCTGTAATCCCAGCTACTGGGGAGGCTGAGATGGGAGAATCGCTTGAACCCAGGAGGCAGAGGTTGCAGTGAGCTGAGATCACGGCACTGCACTCCAGCCTGGGTGACAGGGTGAGATCCCATCTCAAACAAAAGAAAAAAGAAAAAAATACTTATAAGCTATTTTATTTATAAAACTGCTTAGTATTAGGTATGTTCACAGTTTCTGAACACTTTGCAAATTGGACAATAAAACTAATTTTTAATATGAAAGAAATTGCTTAGCCTATTTCCAGATTTTCAAACAATACCGTTCTAACCTCTGCCCCTTCCAAGATATGAAATTTTATTGTACATTTATTGAAAAGAGGATCACTTTAGATTTTACCAAAGTAGCTAGTATGAAAAAAAAATCAAGCCTTGCTATTGTGATTAAATAAGAACATGTTTAATCACTGATTCTTGAATAACACTGATTCTTAAAGAAACAGCTGATTATAATTTTGTATAACGATTTCATGCTGTGGCTCACAATCAGAATATTTTGAATATTCTGTGAATATTTTTAGATTGGTTTTTCAGGACTTTGCCTAAGTCTCATTTGTAAAGCCCTCAAATATACCAATCATCCCTTTATTAGAATCTGAATGATGCATATATATTATCCAGTTAAATAACTAAGGACCTTTTTTATTTTAGTAGCTTCCAGTTCTCTTTTAAGAGACAGTAACTGTTCCTTCCTTGAAATCCACTACAAATAAGGATAACTGACACATTGTCTAAAACCTGTGGAGTAAAAACTGGGTGTCAATTATAACTTTTACCACAATGGCCTTGAGACTTGGACTTCATTTTCTACCCTCTGAGAGAGTCTGGACAATTTCATTTAATCTGTTTGTGCAAGATAAGATTGGAAGGATGGCAGGCCCTAGACATGTGACTTCAGTGGTACAGACACCTTGAAATGGTTGGCAAAGCCTTATTCCACTAATCATGTATCATTGTTGGAGGATTTGAAAACCCCTAAAATCATATTGTACTGCCAGATTGTGGTACAATGTAAGAATAAGAGAAAGAGAGTTGGGCACAGTGGCTCACACCTGTAATCTCAGCACTTTGGGAGGCTGAGGTGGGCAGATCACCTGAGGTCAGGAGTTCGAGACCAGCCTCAACCTGGCCAACATGACAAAACCCTATCTCTACTAAAAATACAAAAATTAGCCAGGCGTGGTCGTGGGCCCCTGTAGTCCCAGCTACTGGGGAGGCTGAGGCAGGAGAATCGCTTGAACCTGAGAGGCAGAGGTTGCAGTGAGCCGAGATTGTGCCACTGCACTCCAGCCTGGGCAACAGAGTGAGACTCTGTCTCAAAAAAAAAGAAAGAAAGAAAGAAAGAGTGAGAGGAGAGAGGGAAGAAGGGAGAATTAATATGAGTATAAATAACTGACATCTTTAATAACTTTGAGCTCTGGGATTGAATGCACTAAAATAAAAATAGCTGTCCAGATTTATTAATTGATAATTTATGCATACCAGGCCAAAATACTTACTCATATACCACTGGTTTTATGGTTGTAAATTCCAGTTTTCAGGCCAAAGGTAGTTAAAGTGGTAGACACTGGTGAAAGAAATGTAATACATTTGACAAAAGCTACGTTTTTAATTCCATGCAATTTGTACTCAACTGTTTTGCTATTTTTGTTTATAGTGCTTCTGGGGTTTTTTTTGTCTTGTGTAAATAGTGATGAATTAGAGATAATATGCAACATTTAACTGAACTATGGCCAATATTTAGTTATGTAGCTCTAGGGACAGAAGATTTGTAGCTATTATATGAATCTACAAAAATTACAGTTTTAATTGTGTCATGGTAATCGTTATTGTGCAATCTTAGCTTCATTTATTGCCAACATTCCCTTAATTGCATATGCAGCTTTGTTTTTAGTGCATCTTACATTCAAGAGGATTTGCATATTCATCATTTGTAAACTCCCATTATGAGAAACCAGATTGTGGATGCATTCATAAATCATTTCCATAACCAATTGCTTCAGTTTTATCACAAATAAAAGTGAACATGATGTATATTGAGTCTACAATGTTTTAAAATTTTTCGTCAGGTTGTTCTTAGGCCATTTATTCATTTATCAAACAAGTATACATTGAGCACCTATTATGCCAATAAGTTTTTTAGATAGTCGTGTGATAGCAGTGAAAAAGCAAATAGTAATCATTGCGTTCACCAAGCTTACAATTTAGTCAGGGAGAAAAATGATACTAAGCAAATAAATAAAAAATATAGTTTATGTCAAGTGGTGATATTTGCTATGGAGAACAGTAAAACAAAGAAACTGTGATAAGAAGTTCTAGAAATGAGGATGAGATGGTGATGTTTAAATAGTCAGTATGGTCACATTACAACATATAATCTGAGAAAAATAGCTAAACAATAGAGGAAATAAGCCATGTGAATATTACATATGTTGACAAAAAGAGTCAAGCTCTGTAATATATTAAAAGAGATTTATTCTGAGCCAAACATGAGTGATCAATGGCGCATGACACAGTCCTCAGGAGATCCTGAGAACAGGTGCCCAAGGTAGTTGGGCTACAAGTTGGTTTTACACAATTTGTGGAGACATAAAATATCAATCAATGAATGCAAGATGTGCATTGGTTGAGTTTAGAAAGGCAGAACAACTGGAAGAGGGGGCTTCCAGGTCATAGGTAGATTCATAGATGTTCTGGTTGACCATTGGTTGAGTTATTATCTGAAGACCTGGAATCAATAGAAAATAATGTCTAGGTTACAATAAGAGCTCGTAGAGACCAAGGTTTTACCATGTAGATGAAGCCTCCAGATAGCAAGCTTCAGAGAAAATAGACTGTAGATGTTTCTTATCATACTTAGTTTGTTCTACCAGTAATTGCAAAAGGGAGGAGGGTATAATGAGGCATGTCTGCCTTCACTTTCCCATCATGGCATGAACTAGTTTTACAGGTTAACTTCGGAATGTCTGTAGATGAGAGGAGGAGTCCATTCAGATGGTTGGGGGCTTAGGATTTAATTTTTTTATTTATATATCCAGCTATAAATGCAGAGGCCTTGAGGAAAGAGGCTTTGGTTTATATGAGGAAGGTCATAGTAAGGCATTGATGTTTACTTCATGTAGGAAGAAAACCCTTGGAAGGGCTTTAAGCAGAGGAGACATGATCTGACCGTCAAGATTATAGTGGAGCAGGGACAAGGACAGAAAGACAAATTAAGAAGTTACTAAGATGATCAGGAAAGAGATGATGTTTCCTGAGCCAGAGTTGGTAGCAGTAGTGGAGGTCGTAAGATGTAGTTGGATTCTGGATGTGTTTTATTGATAATGCAGAAATTTGCTGATGGATTGCATGTTTGGTGAGAGAGAGAGAAAGAGATGAGTCTTGGAAGACCCCAAATTTCTCGCCTTAACTGGAAGGATGGAGTTTAATTAACTGGGATAAGAAAGGCTTTGGGAAGAGAAAGTTTACGTTGAGAAAAATCAGAAGTTTATTGAGATAGTAACCGCCCAAGGGGTTCACCTTGCCAGCTGCCTGGGCAGAGCCAATTCATCAAGATGGGAATTGCAATAGAGAAAGAGTAATTCATCCAGAGCCAGCTATGTGGGAGACTGGAGTTATATTATCATGCAATCAGTCTCGCTGAGCATTCAGGGATCAGAGTTTTTAAGGATAACTTGGTGGGTGGGGGGAAGCCAGTGAGCCAGGAGTGCTGACTGGTCAGAGATGAAATCATAGGAAGTTGGAGCTCTCTTCTTGTGCTCAGTCGGTTCCTGGGTTGAGGCCACAAGATCAGATGAGCCAATTTATTGACCTGGATGGTGCCAGTTGATCCATCAAGTGCAGGTTCTGTGAAATATGTCAAGCACTGATCTTAGAAGCAGTTTAGGGAGGGTCAGAATCTTGTAGCCTCCAGCTGCATGACTCCTAAACTATAATTTCTATTCTTGTGGCTAATGTTAGTCCTATAAAGGCAATCTAGTCCCCAGACAAGAAAGAGGTCTGCTTTGGGAAAGGGCTGTTACCATCCTTGTTTAAACTATAAACTAAGTTCCTCCCAAAGTTAGTCCAGTCTCCACCCAGGAATGAGCAAGGACAGCTTGGAAGTTAGAAGCAAGATGGAGTCGATTAAATTAGGTCTGTTTCACTGTCTCAGTCATACTTTTGCAAAGGTGGTTTCAAGATTTAGACCTATTTCTGTGACCCGAGGGAAGAGGCTTAAGTCAGTATCAGGATACTGCTGGAGTGTAGAGTTGGAGTCCACAAAAATTTTGGGCCTGAGGTATAATTTTATGAGTCCCCAGCATTTAGGAAAGGGTTTAATAGCATGTTACTAGGTGATATTAACAAGGTTGTGGGTGTGTAGAGAGGAGAAGAGATGGAGGGACTGAGCTTCCAGGCAGTCTCATGTTGAGCAGATGAGGGAAAACCACAAGAGAGACTGAGAAAAAAAATAGGTGGTAACACAATCAGAAAACCAGAAAAGAGTTCTATGCAAAAGCCTGGTGAAGAAAATATTTCAAGAAAAAGGGAGGGATCAGCTCTGTCCAATATTAGTGATAGGTCAAATATGTTGATGAAAAAAATTAAATATGAGATTTAGCAATATAGAGGTCAATCTTGATATATGCAGTTTCAGGGGAGTGGTAAAGGTGATGAAAAAACAAACAAACAAATAAGGAATAAAGTACTGATCCATGCTACAACATGGATGAACCTCAAAAACATTTTGCTGAGTGAAAGGAAGCAAGCACAAAGGCTACAGCCTGCATGATTCCATTTATGTGAAATAGCAGTGTCGGCAAATCCATAGAGATAGAAAGCAGATGTAGTGGCTGCCAGGGTAGGGGGGTGAAGAGAGAATGGTGAAGTGACTGATGGGTACAAGTGATGAAAATGTCTTGGAATTAGGTAGTTTGATGATTGCACAACATTTCAAATTTAATAAAAGCCACTGACTTGTACACTTTTTTGTTGTAGTTGTTGAAGCAGAGTTTCGCTCTTGTTGCCCAAGCTGGAGTGCAGTGGCACGATCTCAGTTCACTGCAACCCTGCCTCCCGGGTTCAATTGATTCTCCTGTCTCAGCCTCCTGAGTAGCTGGGACTACAGGCATGCAACACCACACCTGGCTAATTTTTGTATTTTTAGTAGAGACGGAGTTTTGCCATGTTGACCAGGCTGATCTTGAACTCCTGACCTCAGGTGATCCATCTGCCTCAGCCTCCCAAAATGCTGGGATTACAGGCATGAGCCACTGTGCCCGGCCTTTTTTTTTTTTTTTTTTTGAGTTCGACTCTCACTCTGTTGCCCAGGCTAAAGTGCAGTGGTGCGATCTCGGCTCACTGCAACCTCCGCCTCCTGGGTTCAAGCAATTCTCCTGCCTCAGATTTCCTAGCTGGGATTACACGCGTGTGCCACCATGCCTTGCTAATTTTTGTATTTTTAGTAGAGATGGGGTTTCACCATGATGGCCAGGCTGGTCTCGAACTCCTGAACTCAAGTGATCCACCTGCCTCGGCCTCCCAAGTGCTGGGATTACAGTTGTGAGCCACTGTGCCCAGCCTACTTGTACACTTTAAAATAGATAAAATGGAAATGGTTAATGATATGTTTTGTGAAGTTTATCTCAATTAAAAAAACTGTTATTGACATAGATTCAAGAGAGAATAGGAGAGGAAAGAACTGGTGTTTGAGTCAGTGTGAGAATAGGCAGAACTTTGAGAAGTTAGTTGGAGAAGGTTGTCGGATCAGGAGAATGTTTTTCTAAGATGGATGAAGTTTTGGCCATTTAGGTCCTGAAGGAAATGATCTTGTAGAGAAAGAGAACACATCGTTGTAAATGAGAGGAGAGGAAATTGGCAGCATGATTCCTTAAATAGCCGAGCAGAGATGAAATTTCTGTCTAAATGGAAGACGTCATCCAGAGAAGGGCATGGAGAGTTGACCCGCTCCTACAGGGGGCAAAGCGTGTGGACAGCTGGCCAGTGAGATTGATGATGCGACTTGTAAAGTTTTATTCTGATTTCTCTCATTTTCCCAATGAAATGTGAAGCAAGGTGGTGAGCTGAGAATGACAATAGGGAAGGAAGAGCTGGAAGTTAAAAGAGGGAATAGAAAGCTTTGAATAGTTGTCTAGGAATGCGGAAAAGGAAAGAATGAGGGTCACCCTGATGCCAATGGAGTGAGTAGTCATGAATACGAAGTCATTTCAGTCTGCATGATTGTGGACAAAGTGAAATCTGCATGATTTCTTCACTCATTCAGCTGCACAGATACAGGCTAGAGTAAGTGAAGGGATTTATTTTCTAGAGTTTTTTCCATGAGAGTATGGAGAAGTATGAGCATGGCCAGGGAGTGATTGCTTGTCTGACATCTCTAATGAAGGAAATGAAGACAAGATAGGTGAGGGAAATAACTGAAAATAATTTAGGATCCTGGGCTTGTAGAAGCTGGCGCAGCTGAAATATTCTTAGAGTAGAGATATGAAAAGAAGTGAGCTGGACAGATAAGGATGATGGTTGGTGAGTGGACCACTTGAAATGAAGACAAGGAAACGTTATCATCATTAGTAATGGTAATACTTCTTTTGAAGAGTGATGGCAAAGGTTGTTTTTCATCAAAGTTCTCCTTCAAAGTCATCAATAAGAAGAGATCAAGAAACTGAGAAGCAAATAAAAGTGAATATTTACATGACAGAGAATGACAGTGAGCTCAGAGCTAGAATCTTCAGGGGTTGAGGGACAGGGCATCCTCAGGGCTCACCTACAGTGTCTGTAGGTGATTGTAACAAGCTGGAACAATGAGGGGTGCCATTTGACATGAGAGTCAAAGCTTGGGTATTTAGGAAGGTCAGAGGGAGAATTGTCTGCAAGTGGTATGGGCAGAAAGGACTCCTAGTCTACCTTCAAGTCTTATATTGGGGGGCTTGGGGAAAAGAAAACAAAAACATAGGCACAATTTTTTTTTTTTGAGATGGAGTCTCGCTCTGTCACCCAGGGTGGAGTGAAGTGGCGTGACCTTTGCTCACTGCAACCTCCACCTCCTGGGTTCAAGCAATTCTCCTGCCTCAGCCTCCCTAGTAGCTGGGATTATGGATGCATGCCACCATGCCCAGATAATTTTTGTATTTTTAATAGAGACGGGGCTTCACCATGTTGGCCAGGCTCATCTTGGACTCCTGACCTCAGGTGATCCACCCTCCTTGGCCTCCCAAAGGCCAGTCCATGCCTGGGATTACAGGTGTGAACCACCATGGCCGGCCAACAGACACAATTTGGGAAGGCTTCACAGAAAGCAGTTCCAGGGAAGATCCACCTTCCACGTTTAAGGGGCACCATATCTTGTATTGGACACATGTACAACTGTCCTTCAAATAGTAGACTCTGAGTTCCAACATTAGGGCAATTTTTTTACTCCTATGAAGGATTGGCTTTGGGGCTTGCCTGTCATTATGGAGATATGATTAAAATTCTGAAACATTGGCATAGTTGTTTTGTTCTGTTTTTTTCTGTCTCTATTTGAGTGGTGTGTGTGTGTGTGTGTGTGTGTGTGTGTGAGAGAGAGAGAGAGAGAGAGAGAGAGATAGGGTTACCTAAAGGGTGATGATACCATAAAGAGAAATTGGTTACAGAGTGCTTTGTAGAATGAATATTAACATTAAAGCAAAATACATGAGTCTTTCCAGTTGCACCTGCATTTCACTTCTTGCCAATCTTTAAATTTAACAGATGGAATTTTACTGTGTCAAGAAGCATTGAATGCTGAGAGGGAGCTATGTCATCCAGATACAGATCTCTGCAGATTTGATGCTACAGATGAAGAGTTGAGATGTAAGTGTTAAACTGAGATATTCACTTTTCTGGTATATATGCAATATGTGAGACTCAGAGACCACTCACAGGAAAGTGCACACGCCAACCTTTGTTGCCATTAATGTCCTAGTTTTAGCTGGAGTGTTATTGGGAGGCTGTGGTGGTTTATACTAAATACATCAATTTAAGGCGATGTCATTTTGTGAAACAAACTAAAGCCATTGTGGAATGATATGCAATGTTTCTTCTATAAAATTTCAGTGTGATTATGAATAGTAAATAATTTAAACTAACTAATCTAATCCCATAAAGTAGGTAAGGTAAAATATAAAGCCATTTTAAAAATTGTTGACTGGGTATGGTGGCTCATGCCTGTAATCCCAGCACTTTGGGAGGCCGGGATGAGAGGATTGCTTGAGGCCAAGAGCTCAAAATTAGCCTGGGCAATATAGCAAGATGTCATCTCTACCAAAAAAAAAAAAAAAAATTACCTGAGCATGGGGCCATGCACCTGTGGTCCTAGCTACTTGGGAGGCTGAGGCTGGAAGATTGCTTGAGCCCAGGAGTTTGAGGCTACAGTGGGCTATGATTGCAACACTGCATTTGGCCTGGGAGGCAGAACAAGACCCTGTCTCTTAAAAAAATTAAAACATATTGTGACTGAAGTGGTGACACATACAACAAAAACTAGGAATCCAAAAACTAGGAATCTCCTTTTTTTATGGCAATGGGTCACATTTGAGAGGATATTGTACAGGTGGATCAACTGAGAAATTTTTGCAAAATGGAGTTGCTGGTACACTCTAAGGCTTATTGAATCCCAACTTCCAGATATAAATTAGTGTGTGCTGATGTGTATGTGTGTATATAAGCCTTCTGGTTGATTACAACACATAACTTGGTTAAGCAGCCACTCTAGCAGACTAATAGTCCACCAAGATCTTTTTCTCCCGTTTAGTGTGTCAGGCCTGTGGGTTTGAATTTGACATGTGTGAGTGGACGTCAGAAGCATCTGCTGGCCAAATTTCCTGGATGCGCACAAAAGCGAGAGAGATCCCTGCATTCGAATCCACACCTCAGCAGGATCAAGGAGGTGATGATGAAGGTAGAAAAAAAATAATATCTTTTATGTATTACTTTCAGAATTCTGCTTTATGGTAACTAGTTATAAGACATTACATAGGAGGCCTTGGTGAATATACTGAGTATATTTTATTGAAAATACATTCTGCCATAGGAGCTGAAGGTGAAAATAACAATTATGTTTCCAACAGTGTAAAACAAGAATTATACTAGGTTAACAATATTTTTTAAGTTTTATTATTTCCTTCAGGATTTATTATCGTGTGAACAAAAAGTATTAAAAGGCTTTTTTTTTTTTGAGACAGAGTCTCACTCTGTCACCCAGGCTGGAATGCAGTGGTGAGATCTTGGCTCACTGCAACCCCCGCCTCCTGGATTCAAGTGATTCTCCTGTCTCAGCCTCCCAAGTAGCTGGGACTACAGGCACGTGCTACCATGCCTGGTTAATTTTTGAATTTTTAGTAGAGACAGGAATTCACCATGTTGGCCAGACTGGTATCAAACTCCTGACCTCAAGTGATCCACCCACCTTAGCCTCCTGAAGTGCTGAGATTACAGGTGTGAGCCATCATGCCCAGCCAAGTCAGCCAGCTCTTTCTTTCTCTCTTTCTTTCTTTCTCTCTTTCTTTCTCTTTCTTTCTTTCTTTCTTTTTCTTTCTTTCTCTTTCTTTCTTTCTTTTTCTTTCTTTCTTTCTTTCCTTCCTTCCTTCCTTCCATCCATGCTTCCTTCCTTCCTTCTTTCTTTCTCTCTTTCTTTCAACACTGCTCTGTTGTCAATGAGTTTCTTCCTCTTGCTAACATATTAATTTGTATTTTCTGTTTACTTTTATTCTTTTTGCTTTTTTTTCTTTCTTCCTTTTCTTGGAGGGGTGAGTATTGTTACATTTTTATTTTTATTTTTTTCACTGATCTGGAAGCTTTAATTTATATATCTTATTGTTATGACTGTTCTTAATTTTTAGGGTATATTCTTTATATGAAATTTCTTTAACAAAACCTAAAGTGCTCTAGTACTTCTGCCTTCTTGAACATGAGAAAGACCAAACTATCATTTAATTATTTTTTGGTCCTGAGTTACAATTGAACATTTTAAAGAGTTTTAAAGTCAATATCTTGTTATGATACTTGTAATTATTAAGTTTATATATTTCATTATTTTTCTTACTCACCATTGTTTTTTAGATTTTATGCTTTCCTTCTTGGTTCCCTTATCCCCTTGCAAAGGTTGACTCTTTAATCAATTTTTCTTTTATTTAGAAAAGATCTGTGGTGATGAGCTCCCATAGTACCTGTAAACTTAAAATGTTTTAAAATTGTTCTCACTTCGAAATAATAATTTATCTGGTCATACAATTTTAGATTTTTTTTTTAATTTCTAAGTACAGGGTGATTTTCCCTCTTTAGCTCCTGATATGTGCTGTAGTGACGGAGAAGTCTGAGTGCATGTAATGGTTTTCAGTTTAATGCAGATTTTAAAAATGTTTCTTATCTTTGTTATTTGAAAATTTCAGTATGATGAGTGCAGGAATGAGTATATGTTTAATTTTTAATGCTCAGAATGCACATATATCATCACTTGCAGAAATTATGTTATTCTATTCAAGTAATTCTCTCTTACTCCCTCTAATCTTTTCATCTTGAGTTTCTATTAAACCCAACTAATGTTCACACTCCATAACCTGACTCCTCCTTTTTATTTTCTATATAATTTACTCTATTTTGAGTTACATTTCAGGGCTTCTGGTACATGAATTTTCTCTTTGACACTATGGCCAGTCTAGGTTATATTCTGCCTATTGGGCATTTAATTTAAAGTCTTAATTTATTTTTGTTTTAAATGTATACTTGCTAATATTTTCTTATTTATTTCCTAGTGTATCTTAATATGTTTTTAATAGAATGTATTAGAATTGCATGAAATTTAATTTCTTTTTTGTACAATTTATAAATGTAATTCGTTTTTGCTGTCTTTAGCATTATATTTATATATTTTACTGTGCAGATTATTATTTTTTATTTTTTTATTTTTTGGGGGTAGCAGTAATATTATTATTATGGTTATTTATTTTATTTAAGTTCCAGGCTACGTGTGCAGGATGTGCAGGTTTGTTACATAAGTAAACATGTGCTGTGGTGGTTGGCTGCACCTGTCAACCCATTACCTAGGTATTAAGACCAGCGTGCATTAGCTATTTATCCCAATGATCTCCCTCCCCTCACCCCTCAACAGGCCCCAGTGTGTGTTGTTCCCCTTCCCTGTGTCTGTGTTCAAGTTGTTCAGCTCCCACATATAAGTGAGAACATGTGGTGCTTGGCTTTCTGTTCCAGCATTAGTTTGCTCAGGATAATGGCTTCCAGCCCCATCCATGCTCCTGCAAAGGACATGATCTCATTTCTTTTTATGGATGCATAGTATTCCATGGTGTATATGTACCACATTTCCTTTATCCAGTCTATCATTGATGGGCATTTGGGTTGATTCCATGTCTTTGCTATTGTGAATAGTGTACAGACTATTTTTAAAAAGATTAATAGACTTTACTTTTTAGAATTACTCTTTTCAAACTGCTTTTTGCCTTGCAGGTGCCTTGTAATTTTTTGTTGAAAGTGAGACATGATTTACTGTGCAAAAGACATTAATGTAAATAGTGTAAGGTTTTACATTACGTTTATCCAGTTAAGGATCATATTATGCTTAGTATTTGCTGTAGCTGTAAATATGTGAGGCTAAAATTTGGTCTCATGTTCTTGTTTTTGTCTTTCTTGTTGTATTTGGGTTTCCTTAGAGACTTCTTTTTAAATAAATGTCAGAGACGTGCAGCAGTTTCAGTAGCATGAAGAAGCATTTCAGACTTTATTTTCAAAAATGAAGTTGTAAAATTATAGAAATCTCTTTATAAATCTGTGTTGTCCTTGTTATTAAGTTCAAGAACAGCTCCAACTGGTTTTAAATATCAGATGGGGAAAAATTTATATACAATATCTTTATGTAAAACAAAATCCATAGGTGACGTTTAAAAGGACTGTAGATATCTCATAACTCTATGTGGCTTGGTAAGAAAGAAGACATTTTAAGTTGTATTTCCTAAAACTATAAAGGATTTTCTACAAAAAGTAAATCAAAAAATCATCCAGAGGGGCAAGAATTCTGGGAAGGATGAAGAGAAATTCTTGATTAGAAAAGAATTGAATTGTGATATTTAAAAGAAAATGACAATAATTTGGTGTTATAGCAATTTGTATATGTAGGTTTCTTTTACAGGAATCTTGAATTTTTACAAAAGGGTGTTATCAAATTTTGATTATAGAAATTAGGAGATTTCTCTACATATTGGAAATGATATATAAAAATGAAAACCTGTTATTTGTAGTTGATGTAATCATTTGAAAACACTATCCTTTTAAGTAAAATATTTGTGTTTTAAGTCTGGTTTTGAAAACTTCAGAAATGTGATAGTTTTAGTCAGACAGAAAGAAGCTAATGTTTTCCTAAATTGCTTCTTTTTTCTTTTATCTTTCAGGTTATTATGTATGGGTAGGCGCTAAGCATGCTTTCACTCTTAACCATTTAGACAGCAGGGCTTACCTAAATAGCTCTGTGTGTCATTGCCTGGGCAAGAGCTGTCATCTTCAATTCTATTATGCAATGGAAAGCAGTGTCCTGAGAGTAAGACTGTATAATAATAAGGTAAGAAGAAAGTTGCATTTATTTCAAATTCATTGAATCAATGAAGTTTCTAACTCTTGGCAACTTGTGTTTCGATTTCTCAGTTGCGCATAGGCTTTTATTCTTTAACTTGACTTTATTTGGTGTACTTTTAAAAAGAATGATTAAGAAACTAGGATAGGGGACATTCTCATGTACAAAAGTTAATGTGATAACTTGCCCAATATTATTTCATAAAGTTTTCAAAATTCATGGAATTATATTAAAGAAACTATAGATCTAATAAAAATGGGATAGCTGAGATTCTGTATTGTGAGCTCTGTATTGAAGCTCTGATGTGATCTGTTTTGGACATTACATCTACATATCATTAGAACTATAAATATAATGGTTAAAACTTACTTGTTTGGGTAGCAGTAGACATAATTTTTAAGACTGGTAATTATTGATTAAATATTGAACAATGGCACACTGGGTAGAGTGAGTCCATTCTTCTTCTCTCTCCTTGTCCAATATGCTCAATGAGTTCTAAAGTGTAAAGCTGGGTGAGTACTCCAATTAGTATAACAGATAAAAACAAACTGACAGCTGATTCCATAGTATAGGAAAACACCCTGCTTTTTCTACTCTTACGCACTCAGCACTCCCAATATCTCACTTCTGACACCAGATGCATGTTTTTTTTCCAACACAGCAATTCCGTTCTCTAGTGGACACCAACTGAGTGTCGTTTGATTTGCCTCAATTCTGACACTGCTACGTGAAGATAGTACAGATTCCACAGGTTGAGGTCTCAGGCCCACAAGACTACCCCTACTTCAGATGTCAATCACAAGCTTCCTATTGTGCCTCTTACCTACCAGCTATAAATTGGAGTTCCCATGACCCCCTTCTTAGGTTTGATAATTTGCTAGGATGGCTCACAGAATTCAGGAAAACACTTTACTCATGTTACCCATTTATTATTAAAAATGTAGATGAACAACCATATGGAAGAGATGAATAGGGCAAAGTATGTGGGAAGAGGGGTGGTGCTTCTCTTCCATGCATTCCCGGGTGTGCACCCTCTAGGAACCAAAATGCGTTCAGCAATCTAGAAGCTCTCTGAAACCTGTACTTCAGGAATTTGTATAGAGGATTTCTCACATAGGTATGATCATTTATTAGCTCAATCTCCAGCCCCTCTCTTCTTCCCCCAAGAGGTGGGGCTGAAAGTTCCAAGCTTCTAATCATAGCTTGATCTTTCTGGTGATGAGTCCCATAAGATTCTATTAACATCCCTACTGATTAGGAAATTAACAGGTTTTTGGGAACTATCTGCCAGAAACTGGAGATGAATAAATATATTCATAATAAATAATATATAATGTATAATTATATGTAATATAATATATAACAAATAATATATTTATTATTTTATGTATCCAGATTTATATGATTCACATAATTACATCTATATGTATGTGAGATATCTATAGATATATATCTCTACACATCAATATAGATATAAATATATAGATAGATAAATATGGATGTCATATATATATCACATATCTGTAGATATGTGGATGTGATTATATATATATATATCTCCCCACACATCCATATACACACATATAGATATATAAAGTAATATACATATGTATATAAATTCTTTTTTAATTGAATGAGATATAATTTTCCTGGCATTCTGGAACTTGTTATGTTTTTGTGTTTTTTGCAATAGTACTTTGTAGTCACTGCCCTGCAATCTATTTAATATATTTCACTCCATTTGGTAAGGTGTGGGGGGAGGAAGAAAAGGGGACAACATCTCCCTATCCTTCCTGCAGCATTACAAACTGTCCAGATACGTGGGATCAATTTTACCAAAAAGGAAGAGAGAAAAAATTTAACTGTATCCATGTATGTTCCACCATTCATGCCTCAATATTTCAGTTGCTGTCACCTGTGCTGTTTGAACCAATTCCAGCAAGCCTCCATGCAATCTACAACATTCTATAATTTCCAACTCCTTCTTCAATAAAGGCATAGTAGAGAAATTCTTGAATAATTTCGATGAGCTTAAATTATAGTTAAAATGGTTAAATTATATATGTGGGCCTATGGTAATGCTTTTCAGATGACAGATAATTAATTATTTCATGAAAATTGAATGAATTTTTAGCCTAAATTTAAGTGGAAATTTGTATTATAATATGGTCTAATCCTGAGGATTATTTTAATCTGCTCTGAAAATGAGTGATGTATTTTAAAAGTTTCAATGCATGTAGAATGGAATTGTGTATTTAATTATGAATGTGAGTATGTACTGTGTATGTAATTATGAATGTGTATATGTATTATGTAATTATGAATGTGTGTATTTAGTATGTATGTGATTATGAATGTATATAGATTGGAATTACTGAAAATGAGCCATGCCATTCTTCTGGTGGCTTTAGAACCATACAAGAAAAGAGTGAAAACAAATTGGCTTCAAGTGTTACATCATATAAAAATGACGTTAGATACCACACATCATTAACTCTATTAATCAGTAATACAGTTATCAAGATTCTGTCTCTCATATTATAAGAAAAGAAGTTAATCATAGGGAAATGATCTAGTGTATTAACCAGAACCAAATGAATGTACATCTTAGAGACTGTTGACTGATGTTTGATTTGTTAGTATCCTGCGAGGTGTCCTGTCTTTTCTGACACTATTTGCTATCCTCTATACATATGTTACTCACTGATGCAAAATCTGCATCAAAGTACATTTAAGTCCTAAGACAATGTTTTATCACACACTTAAAATGACTCCAAACAAACCTATCATTTAAAAAAGTAGCTCTTGATGAAAATGATGATTTACATCTTTCCATGAACAGGATGCTGTTGTATGTTGTGAACATCTATTACTCTATAAATGTGAGGAGGTAAGCCAAGAAATATCTAGCAAGAATGCTGAAGGTTGTTTTCTTTATTTCCAGAGGACATTAGAACTTGAGAAGTGAAAAACTCAGGTGAAGGCAAGTTGTTAAATAAAGAGTTCACTCTTTAGAATCAGCTCAAGTGTGTAGCAATTCTAGTTTGTACCATCTAACCATTCTTGGGTTAGATCTGCGTCCATGATCTATAAAATAATACTCATAGCAACAGACTACTTTTGTTCTGTGTAGGGTTTCCATGTAATTATTTACCAAGAAATTTACATGTAATTTTTCTTTACAACCAAATTTACTTGTAATTCTTTACCAAATTACATGGTCTTATTCCTAGATGCGATCAAAAGTAGTGAAACTCAACAACATTGACTTTGGTACCCTTGATTTCTTCACTGGAAGAGAAAAGCATAGACTGGCATCTCTAAGAGATAGAGTGTTAATAAATATGTTAAATATTTTTCTTGAAAGGTAAATCGGCATTATTGATCCTGGACCGGCGGAGCAAAGATATATTTTTAAAAAAATTATTTACTGATTTTAAGATAAAAGTAGAACATCACTTGCAAAGCTTTGCTGAGTTGGAGATTTCTTTTTTACATTAACACCTGTGAAAAGTAACTAGAAAGTGGAAGAGTAAGAACAGAAATAAAATGAAACCTGATTTCACTAAGAATAAATTCTTTTTACAAAACATTGCTAGTGCCATCAGACTGGAAAATGTATAGAAAAATATAGATCTCATTCACTGTGTACTATGAACTTGGCTTATGAAAAACTATTTAAGTTTGGAAAGAACACTGCTCACTTTTCAAAAATGTAAGTGCACCCATCTTCAGGGGGAGCAGAGGGGAATCAATTAGTCACTGTGAAAAAAGAGCACAATAGCTCTAAATTATTTTCATAAAATGAAAACGGGGGAAAGTGGTGAATGCAATTTGCCAAGAGGTGTCACTAAAAGCATCTGTGTAGGGTGAAAGTGTTTTGATGCTAAATAACTGAAGTTGTGTAAGAAATAAGCAGAAGAAAAATTAGTTGCTTGTCTCAACTTTTTATAACTCCAGTTCATCCTGATTCGCCATGAAAGCTATCAGCCGAAAATATGTCCACCCCATGTGCTTCATTGTCTTGTGGAAATCTTCACAGTTGATATGAATAAGTAATGAAGCAAATTGTAATGGATTTAGACTATCTTCTGAAATATTTAGGTCTTGGAAATTTGGAGTAGGCATCTGAGGGTGCAGGACTAAGTTGAAAGTAGATTCATTTTTAGAAAATCTTGGGCATGCATAAAATATGTGAGGCTGAGTGAGGACACAAATATTGATATCACTTATCATTTGGATTAAAACAAGATGTTGCCTTTCAGGGCCGTTTTCTATCTCATGCTAGAAAGTGGGACAGAGCCAGGCTCAGAGCTCAACCTGAGACATAATTATGTCAATCTTCACATTTTTACCATATTGTTACCTAAAAATTCATGCATTCTATATGTAAACATTATGAACAATTTGGTCTATTTTTGGGAAGAAATGTGAATTTGAATGTCTAATAAAATGTAAATAAAAATAAGATTTCAGAGCATAAAAGCATCAACATAAATCATAAAGACCAATGCCATACATGCTGTAGACAAAATTTTGAGTACCTTATAGACTTTTTTATTTTATTTAGTTTTTTTGAGACGGATTCATGCTCTGTCGCCCAGGCTGGAATGTAGTGGTGGCATCTTGGCTCACTGCAACCTGCGCCTCCCAGGTTCAAGTTATTCTCCTGCCTCAGCCTCCTGAGTAGCTGGGATTACAGGCACCCACCACCACGCCTGGCTAATTTTTGTATTTTTAGTAGAGATGGAGTTTCACCATAGACTTTTATTGAGCTTCTTACATTCAATACATGTTTTGAATGCAGTAAAGGCTTGTTACTACACTCATAGCATGTAGTAACAATTTTACATAGATTTTGCAATCTGAAAAATGATCATTGTACAGGTACATAACATAGATTTCTCTAAAAGATGTAAATAGGCCTTTGATAGAATGACCAAATTAAGAATATAATTTTCAGAATGTAACTGTATTGTTTGGAACTTGGACCAAATGTTTCCACAGGAAAAAATATTTAGTATAAATTGAAATTGTGCAGAAAATGCATCTGACAACATTTTTAACCTTTATATTGTTTGCCTGTAATCTTTTTCTTTTCTAGTATCATGGCAATATTACAAAATGTAATAATGTTATTGAGATCAACATTTAAATTGCTGATCTTATTAACTGTTATTTAGAATTTTATTTTTGAAACGCAGTACTGTTTTTTTAAAAGATTTCATCCAAATTTTTGTTCCATCCTAATACTGTTTATCTACAAAAAGCAGCTTTACTACATAAACATGCTTCATTTTCTTATTTTTTAATGATATTCAGCTTTTTCAACTTGACTACCAAGACTTTAGATTTCCTAGTACTTTATATCATACAGGTAAGGTAATACCTACTACAATGTAATTAAAAGAGCATGTATGTAAATGTGAAGATTAGAATATGGGTAATGAGTGATGTCTTTCTCTTCAAATCAAAGGAAGAAGAAATATTTTGGACATACAACATATCAACTCACAGCCAATGGGTGAAAGCAGATGTGTTAATACCAGAAGATCTGAAGACATTTAAGGTATGAAAGAAAAAAAAAGTATTTTTTTTTATCATGGTTTAAGTTTTAGCTTTGCAGTAATAAATTGATCATGCACTGCTAAAGTTAAATTAACATTTAAGTTAGGGATGCGTGCTTGTATATTTGGGGAGAGTGATTGCTTACTTTTTAAATTGTACCTTTTCCTTCTGAGACCAAATTTCCCATGGCGGGGGACATAGAGTGTATCCACTCTTGTTCACAGCTTCCTCATTCTCCACAGCCTTCCTTTCTTGCTCCACAGCACCATGCTTTGCCCCAGGGAAACAAATTGCATTATGAAGTAGGTAAATAGTAAACTGGTATTGAAACTTAGTAGAGTATAGGCAAATGTTTTGAATGCAATAATTCATATCTATATAACACATGGAAAGCTCTATGTACACCAAGAAACATATGAAACATACATAGGCTCAATAGGAATGCTTTCTCTTAAAAAATTAAATTGATATTTGTGTTGTATTAGGTTGGTGCAAATGTAATTGCAGCTTTTGCCATTGTGGCTTTTGCCATTGCTTTTAATGGCCAAAACCTCAATTATTTTTGCACCAACATGATATATGGAATGCGTAAGTTTATTTATGCTGGAGTGTGAGTATAAAATGATGATACTGATTATATGTGTGGGTTATGAAGCCAATTTCATTTCTTTATAGTGATATTCCATTTATACATCCTATCACAGCCTATTGAGTTAACATTTTGACACTATTTAATTTTCATAGGCTGATATCTGTTTTTATAACTTCTCAGGTACTAAACAAGTTTCTTTTTTTATAAACTGAAGATTAAATTTTGTTTTAACTCAAAGATAAAACAAAGTAAACTGTAAAGAAAATGAATTTGAGAGTTATTCCAGGTTCTCAAGTGGATATGTAATGTAAATAGCTGTTCAATAATTATAGGCCTTTGAGATCTAAGTTTAAAACCATCAATTTTTGAACCTCAAATTGATATCATTTCTGCATTTCTGATCTCTTGCTGCTATGAAAATATACAGCTATACATTAATAATTTTTACATGTATGATATTCATTATGGGAAAAGTATGTAGCAGCATACAAAGTTTTCTTATTGTTGGATATGATTTAAATTTAATATTATTTTCTAAACCAAATTATTAGACATATTTGCAAACTGAAAATCTGACCTTAAGTAATTATTAATGAACAAACAAGTATATATCCCTCGTATTTTGTTTGTTTGAAATGGAGTCTTGCTCTGTCACCCAGGCTGGAGTGCAGTGCTGGGATTTTGTCTCACTGCAGCTTCCACCTCCTGGGCTCAAGCAATTCTCTTGTGTTAGCCTCCCAAGCAGCTGGGACTACAGGCATGTGCCACTATGCCCAGCTAATTTTTTGTATTTTTAGTAGAGATGGGTTTTATCATATTGGCCAGGCTGGTCTCGAACTCCTGACCTCAAGTGATCCACCTCCTTGGCCTCACAAAGTGCTGGGATTACAGGTGTGAGTCACCGCACCTGACCTATCCCTCGTGTTTTGAAAAGAAAATCTATTCAGAAACTTTAAGCTGGATGAAACTGAAGGAAGTCAATTTTAATTCTTAGTATCTGGCTGGAATTTTAACCACATTTAGTGCTGTTTAATAGAACTTTCTGCCTAATGGAAATGCTTTATATCTGATGTCCAGTATGGTAGCCACTCATCACATGAGGCTATTGAACAATTGAAATTTGGCTACTGTGACTGAGGGAACTAAATTTTATTTTATTTTCATTAATTTGAATTGAAATAGTCCTCTGTAGCTCATGGCTAATGTTCTGGACAGCAAATAATTAGTTATCTGTGATACAGTCAGCTATTTGTACTTCTGTACTTTTGGTGTTAAGTAATAATTGCTCTTGGTAGAAACTCAAGGAATGCTAATACTTTGACATTATCTTACACTTGACCAGCAATGTGTGGTTGTTTCATTTGCTAATATTGCTTATCTCCAGAAAAGCTAGCAATTCAATTGGTGACAACAAAATTTATTTACTTTAATTGACACTTCTTTTCTCATTAAAGAAGTTACTCTTTTATGTAAGTTGAATAGAGTTTTATGTTTATTCCCTTACATTTTTTTATTCCTATATTGTGTCTGTTTCCATTTGGCTGATATTTTTCTTCATGTATTCAAATACTAATTTCACTAGTTAAAAAATAAGTCAGGTGCAGTTACAGCTCTTGTTCTATAAGTAATGACAATACTTCTTATTTTCCTTGAAAATGAAAGAAAGAGAGCCGTAAAGATGATGACCAAGTAACAAGTTTGCAGTCAGGGACATTTTTGATAGTTAAGTGGATGCTTGTGTTTTGCCTGATCCTGGGAGGTTTCTCTGAGCCTTTAGTGGAGCAAATGTTTCCATCAGTTTTTTTTTTTTTTAATACTTTAAGTTTTAGGGCACATGTGCACAACGTGCAGGTTTGTTACATCAGTCGTATGACCATGGGTTGAGCTTATCAAACAGGAACTTTGTTATATATTGCCTTGGTTGCTTTAAACACTTTTTCTCAATGACTACTTTGTCTTTATCAACCTTCTTTAGTTTTTTGTCTTATTAAGGAGATTGCAAACTCATAAATTAATCTTTTTCTTCCTAAAGATTATTTTTGAAGGGACTCTTTAGAGCCAGAGAAGTTTTATTGCCCTTGATCACCTCTGGGTCTATGCCTGTGGACAGACCCAATCCAGAAAGCTTTGCTCTGCAGACGAATTCCCTTGCACTAGTGGCCAGTGCATTGCCAAAGAATCTGTCTGTGACTCTCGGCAGGACTGCTCCGATGAGAGTGATGAAGACCCAGCAACTTGCTGTAAGTGAGTGAATGGCTTACTAGTTTACATGCTCTAATTCAAGACTGTTAGTTGGATTTAAAACAGTCTTTGTTTCTATCAAGGCAAAGGTAAGTCATATGTATGAAATGTGATAAATATGCATTATTGCTCTGAAACTATTAGTACTATGCCTTCAGGGATCTCTATTTTAACTTAATGTTTTGGTGCTTGTTGCAAAGTCTGCAACATCTCTCAATTTATTCTACAAATGAATAGTTGTGATTATTGTTGGCTGGGTGTGCGAATGTGTGTGCTTTGATTAAAGAGAAGATGGGTGGTAGAAGGAAACTTTTTGTACCTTTGCCTTGGAGGCATATAGTATGGGTTGCTAACTTTTATTGTGTATGCTTTTTTCCTCTCTAGTCAATCATCTTGGAAGCTGTAGCTGGGAGGGATGAGTAGGAGGAGGGTGGCCCTTCCTCCAGGGCAGCTACCATGACTGTAGAAATCACTTCAGCCATCATGGCTGCCCTGGAGGAAGGGCCGCTCTCCTCTTACTTGCCTAGAAAACACTTCAGCCAGCCGGGTGCAATGGCTCACATCTGTAATCCCAGCACTCTGGGAGGCCGAGGCAGGCAGATCACGAGGTCAGGAGTTCAAGACCAGCCTGGCCAACATAGTGAAAGCCCCGTCTCTACTAAAAATACAAAAAATTAGCCAGGCGTGGTGGTGGGCACCTGTAATCACAGCTACTTGGGAGGCTGAGGTAGGAGAACTGCCTGAACGTGGGAGGTGGAGGTTGCCGTGAGCTGAGATCACGCCATTGCACTCCAGCCCAGGCGACAGTGTGAGACTCCGTCTGAAAAAAAAAAAAAAAAAAAAAAAAAAGAAATCACTTCAGCCATGACTGGCATTTGGGAGGGCCAAAGTGTCCCAACACCTTTCTTTCAGGCCTTTTCTGAAGAGTCTTTGATAGAAGTGATGACAAGAGATCCCATTACTATTCAAGCATAGTCATAGTTCAACAAAAATATAATTTAATTTACAATCCACAGGATAATTCTCATATGAGATAACTTAGCAACTGAGATCCTTGTGTCTCTTTAGAAAACATGAATTCCAAGGATATGAATCCAATTTCTGTATCACAAACAGGTGGTTTTTAAAAGATATTAAAAATTTGACATTTATTTTACTGCAGTGTCTTATTTTAGTGAGATGTTTTGTTGAGCAGAGGTGAAAATATTATAATAAGATAAATGCCACCTTTTAAGTGAAAAGCTCTGTATAATTGGTTTCTCCTGGGGAGCTTGGATTTTATTAAGAGCAATGCGGAGGGACACAGGAGAGAGGAGATGAGAAAGTAAGGCTAAAATCCCCTTCTGCCATGTTCATCAACAGCAATCCAGTTAATACTTCAGACTCCTAGCTTTAAACCAAGTAATCGGCTAACCAGTGTGAGCTCAACGGAGCTTTTGGGCTGCTCTCTTCTTTTGTTCAAAACAAGCGATGTAAGAGCAATTTATTTACTCCAATGTATGTGAAGTTTCTTTCTATGTTTTATTTAAATTTTTAAAGACAATTTGCTTCATTTCTGTTGGGTAAATATTTCTTTCTAACAGTTTCTATAATTCTTAGTGTCAATAACTGAAGGAAAATATATTTCCTTTCTTTCCACATATATAATTTTTTTTTTTTTTGAGACAGAGTCTTGCTCTGTCACCCAGGCTGGAGTGCAATGGCATGATCTCGGCTCACTACAACCTCCACTTCCCGGGTTCAAGTGATTCTCCTGTCTTGGCCTCCAGAGTAGCTGGGATTACAAGCATGTGCCACCACACCCAGATAATTTTTGTATTTTTAGTAGTGACAGGTTTCATCACGTTGGCCAGGCTGGTCTTGAACTCCTGATCTCAGGTGATCCACCGGCCTCAGCCTCCCAAAGTGCTGGGATTACAGGCATGAGCCACTGCACCTGGGCACTTGTATATTTGGAAGCTTAGCTTTTCCCCCTCCATTGTTTTCCCCGTAGTAAATCATACTTTATGTTCACCTTTAAAAAATTGTTTAGCATTTGATTTTTGACATATTTTCTCATTTACTGAAGTTTCATTGATTATGTATATGATATTTTTCCAATTCAGTAGATCTTGATGCCGTATTCTGCTATTTTCTTTGGGTGAATGCAGGAATGGGTAATTGTGTTTCTCAACAAAAACAGTGTTACTTATTAATCTTTTAAGTTTTTAAATAATGTAACCTCATTTGTCCAAAGAAAACCTGTCATGTTTGCATGATTGAGATTGACTTGATATAGGGAATATGTCATAAAAATGTAGCCATATTGCATATAGTATATATGTGTATTCATGTATTTTGATACCAAAATGAGTGTTTCATGTAAATATATATACAATTATTTATGCTGTGAAATTATATAGATTTGGATTATTAGAATTGATATAAATTTACACTATTTGCTGCACTAAAGTATTTAATATATTTGTGCATATAGACACATGCATATGTATATTCTTACAAAATAAAAGAGGCTTTTCCTTTGAAATTTAAAACCATATTGAAACATTTTACACATACGAAAACATTTGTATTTTACAAATTTGTATTTGTAATATCAAGTTTTTTTCATAAACGATTCTTCCATGTTCATGAAGCACAAGAAAAATATCTTTATATCTTTTTTTATTGCACTTTAGAATGAATCTCTAGGAGGGTATAGCTTGTGCAGGCAGTTTGAATAGCACCAGGAATACTTACCAAATTCTGGAGAATGAGTAAATATGAACTCGTGAGGATTGTCAGTTGGTATTCCACAGCCAGTGTGCTTTTCCCCAAAGGCAGACTCACTCAAGTCTTCTCTCATTATCAAGTTGCCCTTACTTTTAGGTATTATTTTAATATATGGCATAACATAGCCTCCAGACCGGTGGCTTCTCAAAATCAGTTAATAAAAACGGCCTGTGCGTTTTGCTGCAACAGCAGACTCCATGGACCAGAGCATCAGCATTACCATGGGAACTTAGCGGAAATGCAGAACCTCAGGCCCTGGCCCAGCCTTACAGAACCAAAAGCTACATGGAACAAGGTCCCAGGTGATTTGTCTGCATATGAAACTTTGAGAACCACTGTACCAAAGAGGCTTCAGGAAGGAAGACAGCTAGGGGAAGAAACAGATGGCATCCAAAAAAATTGAGAAAAACTAAAGGCAAACAAGTCAGAGTTCTCTCAGGGTAGAAGCAAAAACTCTCTTTACTTTGCTAGTCCTTAAGAGCATCAATATTAATAAAATATTTATAATGTGTATTTGTAATGTATATTAACACAATATTTATAATATAATCCTGTTAGAATCTAATATATTCTCATTAAATGAAATATTCCCCATTCATTTCCCATACATAGCTTTCTTTCTTATTTCACAGAGAGCTGATTAACTTCTGGAGGATTCATAAAATATTTTACTTTTCATGATCCAGAATTTTTCCCAGCTGCACAATGAAATTCTTTCTTGTCTGCTCATATGCTGTAGTGGTTAAATATGCAAGAGAAATCTTTGTCATGATCTCAAAATATTACTTTAACTGATGAACTCTGAGTAAAATTTCTCTAAAACCAAACAATAGATTTTTGATGTTTATTAACATAATCCTGTATTAAATGAGGACAGTTAAGATTAAAATATATCTGCACCCTCATGTTCATTGCAGCATTATTCAAAATATCCAGCCAAAACAACTGAATTCTCTAAGAATGGATCAAACAAGTGGTGTGTGTGTGTGTGTGTGTGTGTGTGTGTGTGTGTAAAATGTATATGTGTTCACAATGGAATATTATTCAGCAATAATGAAGAAAAAAACTTGCTATTTGTGACAATGATGAGCCTGGAGGGGATTATGCAAAGTGAAATAACCCAGACAGAGAAAGACAAATACAGCACGATCTCACTTATACATGGAATCTAAAAAAGTTGAATTTGTAGAAACAGAGAGTAGAATGGCAGTTGTCCAGGGCTGAGGCCTGGCCGAAATGGGGAGGTGTTGGTCAAAAGATACAAATTTTCACTTACAAGATGAATAAGTTCTGGGAGTCTAGTGTACAGCCTGGTGACTATAGTTAGTAACACTGTATTGTATACTTGAAATTTGCTGAGAGTAGATCTGAAATGTTCTGATCACACACACAAAAGGTAACTATATGATGAAATGATGCTAATTAGCTTTACTGTGGTAATCCTTTCACTACGTATATGTATATCAAAACATTACATTGCGTACCTTAGTTACAATTTTATTTGTCACTTATACATCAATAAAGCTTAAAAAATTAATACATATATATGCAATATGTTTTAAAAATCTCTATCAAAATAATTAAAATACAACATGCCAAACATGTCCAAAGATACACGTTGGATCCCTGAACAGTTTATACATGAAATAGATCTAATTTTCAGACACACGCTACAACATGGATGAACCTTGAAGACGTTAAGTGAAATAAGCCAGAGACAAAAGGACACATATTGTTTGGTCCCAGTTATATGAAGTACCTAAAGTAGGCAAACTCATAGAGACAGATAGTAAAATGGTGGTTGCCAGGGTTTGAGGGGAGGGGAGATGGAAATTATTGCTTAATGGGGGTGGAGATTCAGTTTGGGAATGAAAAAGTTCTGGAGATGGATGGTGGTAATGGTTGTACAACAATGGGAATGTACCTAATACCATAGAAGCTTACATTAAAAATTGTTAAAATGTTACATTTCTGTCATGTATATTTTACCACAATAAAATACACATTTGTATTTATATATAAAATTTTCAATAACTCATATAGGAAAAAAATATATATATAGAATCTACTTCACTGTGTTCCAAAAAAGTTGGCATGATAGATATATCTTCAAATCAAAATAGTTCAGGAAATTCCATGAAAAAGGGTTTTTTTAAATTATAGGACTTTAAAAACAATTTTAAATGCTAATATGAATTGTGTACCTTCACAGGGGACATTGGTATAATAGTCAAATGAAAGAAATTTAAACCAAGGATCTTGTATGATTCATTAATTTTTAGTGTGATATTGTCTCTAGATGTCTTTCATGTAAAAAAAAATGTTGGGCCGGGTGCGGTGGCTCACGCCTGTAATCCCAGCATTTTGGGAGGCCGAGGTGGGTGGATCACGAGGTCAGGAGATCGAGACCATCCTTGCTAACACAGTGAAACCCCATCTCTACTAAAAATATAAAAAAATTAGCCGGGCGTTGTGGTGGGCGCCTGTAGTCCCAGCTGCTCCGGAGGCTGAGGCAGGAGAATGGCGTGAACCCGGGAGGTGGAGCTTGCAGTGAGCCAAGATTGCACCACTGCACTCCAGCCTGGGCCTCAGAGCGAGACTCTAACTCAAAAAAAAAAAAAAGTGGAATGCTAAAACACTTAATGAAGGGAAAGGAAATACCAATATAAAAATATTTAGTGTAGCAATGATCTGTGTGGGTTTCCAATACATATTAACAAAATATTTATAATGTAATCCTGTTAAAATCTAACATATTCTCATTAAATGAAATATTCCCCATTCATTTCCCATACATAGCTTTTTTTTTCTTATTTCACAGAGAGCTGATTAACTTCTAGAGGATTCATAAAATATTTTACTTTTCATGATCCAGATTTTTTCTCAGCTGAACAATGAAATTCTTTCTTGTCTGCCCATATGCTGCAGTGGTTAAATATGCAAGAGAAAGCTTTGTCATAATCTTAAAATATTACTTTCACTGATGAACTCTGAGTAAAATTTCTCTAAAACTGTGAACAGCGCCATATCTCATACTGCGGTTAGAGATGGTGAAGCGTATTCTCTAATCACAGAAAGTTAAAATAAAAGCAACTAAGTAATCAAAATCATTGTTTTAATGAAAGTTATTTATAACATGAATAGATTTTTTTAGATTTTGCAAATGTTTACATTTAACACATATAGTATGATAAGACATTTAATAATTGCCAGAATGCATTTGACTCTCCCGGCTTTCTTCAGATATTTATAAGTTCACTTTAAAGTTTTTGAATTACACAGGGGAGATATTAATGGAAGAACTTCAATTTAGTTACCGGAATTTGATTTATATTTTACAGTACAGTGAAGTTCTTGAACATTTAGCTTTAAAAAATATTCTTTTACGTGTACAGGAACACATTAGTAAAAACAGTCAATCAATTCACCAAGGTTTTTACAGAGGTGGTTGCACCATGTCACCATGTTGCTTTCACACATCTTTACGGTGACAGATTTTGAAAGCTAATTTTCATTTTTCAAAGGATGGTGGTGTTTAGCATTCTGTAAAAAGCACAATGATTGACATTTTTTAACCAATAAAACATCTAGGTAATGAAAGAAATGGTTTGAACTTTTGTCCTAAAGCCAAATTTCAACATTTATACAATCAAAAGTGGCTTTTATCTTGAGAGCTTCTTTCTTTATGTCTTTGCGGTTGAGCGACTAGCTCAATTATGAAGAGTCTGGGTGAGGGTGTGGGATGCATCAGTCATGTGGTACTTTCCATTTTCACACTCATCGATCTCATTGCCATTTCACACCATTGCTTGTTGGGGAAATTAGGATGGTGCCTTCAGCAGCTATCTGAATGAAGAACATTGCTGTTTGCATGGACTTGTATAGCAATGCATAATTTGCTGCCCTAACAGTGCAATATTGAGTTTATTACCCAAACAGGGACTGAGAGAGGGAAAAGAAGAGATGAAGTATTAATTATTATACTAGGACAACAGGCATGCATTGAGGCAACCCTGGGCCAGGCAAGACATGTGGTCACTCTACCCATGGAAGATTTTGTATTCCAGGGAAGTGTGTTCTAGGAATTGGAGGTAACCTTGTAGAGAGGTGGAAGGATTCCTTCGTCAAATCCACAGCCAAGAATTTGGAACTTTGAAGCACATTTCAGAGGCCAAATATGTACTTTGAGTCTTAAATATTTCTATACTCCACCAACTGACAGAACATTTTGGAGGTGGCATAGAAGGTGGCAGAGCTCACAGAGGACCGAGGGATTAGGCCAGAGGGTTCTGTAAATGCCCAGGGAGAAAGTCACGGCTAGGTTGTAAGTGCTCAAGATTGTGTCAGAAAACAGAAGGCACTCTCCCCTGTGGAGTAATGTTTTATCAAGAGCCATATCCTATAAATTATGTAGACACACCTGAGAAAAGAAAAACATAGCCAAGAGCAATAGATTTGCAGCTAGGTGTATGGGCAAACTGCACTTCCTTGTCATATCAGTGCACCATTAGGCGATGTGCAACATGTTTTTATTATTATGCTGTAGTCAACTTTCTTGTTTTTTATTTGTAGGGAAATCCATTTAGAGGGAAAAATAATATTCATTTGTAATGAAAGAAATGCTGTACCAAAATCTATGGATGCTCAAGTCCCTGGAGAACTTGAGCCCCGGGGAAAAGTCAGCTCTTGTATCTGCAGGTTGCACATCCTGCTAATACTATATTTTTGAACCACTATTGGTTGAATCTGCAAGAAGGAACCCACAGATATGGAAGACCCAGTGTCTATTCTATGACTGTCTAACAAGCATGGCTTTCAGATCTAAAGGTTCAGTTTGCATGTAGAGAAATCGGAAGTGGCATTGTCATTTGCATACCGCACTTCAATGTTTTAAGAGTTGACATGTCAGTGATAAAATATGTGGTCATAAAATCAGGTGTCCCTATTACAGAGACTTGAAGATGCTTTGATTATTAAGATATAGTGAGCTTATTTGATATGCTGGTTAAATTGACCGTATTAAAATTTACAAGTTGAACACAATGGTCAGAAGCAAACCCATGGTGATGGAGTCTTTTTAATTATGAAACAGAGTTCCTGGTTTAAGGAGGCTTCGGAGTATGAGCTTTTGGTGTCAGACAGGTTCAAAGTCTAGATGTTCCATTTACTAAAATGTACCACAAGCAAGTTGCTTCATGTTCTGAGTTCCAATTTTCTCTTTTAGGAAATGGTATTTACTATGTAGAGTGTAAGAATTAAGGTTAATATATGTAAAATGCCTGCTACATACTTGGAACTCAGTGGTAGTTTGGCTGTTTTTATTGTTATTAAAGGTGATAGCATGAAGATCGTAGGAATCCTGTCAAAACTATGGGTGTTTTCTGACAACTTAATTCTCCTTTTCTTCCCCACTGTTTGAAAACTGCCTCAGCATAAAGAGGAATATTTAGGAATAAGCTTTTAAATTGATTGTATTAATTTATTCCCAAAAGTACTAAGATAGTCTGATACTATGATTCTTATTTTAGGAAAATGAAATTTAAGCACATAAAAATGAATTTCTCGAAAGCACAAATCAAGCTCTTAGACTTTCTAGTTGAATGCCCAGCCTTATGAAACCATCTATTTTTCTCTCATAAATTTGGTGTCAAAGCTGTGAAAGGTGCCTATAAAGTATGCTCCAAACCCCGACTTTCTCTAGAACCAGTTCTTTTATGATAAATGGAGGAAATTAAGTGCTTGGCAACTTTTGAGTTATGTATTAAGAGAAGACAGGCTTAGGCTGGGCACAGTGGCTCATGCCTGTAAACCCAGCACTTTGGCAGGCCAAAATGAGCAGATCATTTGAGGTCAGGAGTTCGAGACCAGCCTGGCCAACATAGTGAAACACTGTCTCTCCTAAAAATAAAAAAAAATCCGAGCATCGTTGCATGTGCCTGTAATCCCAGCTATTTGGGAGGCTGAGGCAGGAGAATTGCTTGAAACCAGGAGGTGGAGATTGCATTCAGACATTGAACTGAGACTTCGCCACTGCACTCCAGCCTGGGCGACAGAGCGAGACTCTGCCTTAAAAAAAAAAAAAAAAAAAGACAAAAGATAACACCAGCTCAGTTCCGAATATCTAATTTACCTGCAATTCCAAAATGGCTAGGTATTTTTTTTTTTTGAGAAAGTGTTAGGATAGAATAATAAAATGCATACTGAGATGCTGGCCTCAAGTTATTTGTGTGTCCAGAATTAATTTAAACTTCCCCCTTCCCAGTGGATTTTTTTCATTTAAACTACCATCTCAGCAGGTTTATACTGGGCAAGCAAATTAGTTACTCCCTGAAAAGCTTTGGAGTTCCACCTTGCATCATTAAATAAAATGGAGATGGCCAACCAGAATGAAATGTACCAGACTTACAGATGGAAGCATGTGGAAGGGTCATGCCTCACACAGCACCTGAGATATTGTGTGTGACTAGATAAAGGAAAGCTATTCCGATCATTAGAGAATATTCACTACCAAGCAGAATAATTTTGCAGGCCTCCTAAGATGATTAGCTAGCGTAGAGCAGTGTTTGCCTGCATGCTCTTCATTTCTCCTCACCTGTTTTCTCTTCTACGTGTAACAGCAAAGCATCTCACCTGTGACTTTGAGTCGGGTTTCTGCGGTTGGGAGCCATTTCTCACAGAAGATTCCCACTGGAAGCTGATGAAAGGATTGAATAATGGAGAGCACCACTTTCCTGCAGCTGATCACACAGCAAACATAAATCATGGTAGGACATTATCCTCTTTAAAAAAAATAGTTTTCTTTCTTGCATGTTGTGGAATGATGATACTGTGTATTTTCATTTCTATTCTGTAGACTGTATACATGGAATTCTGGTTTGTCTTGCTTTAAAACCTCCTGACCAAGTTAATAATTGGCGGGTAATTGAGTTCCCTGAAAGGAGCATTGTTTTAATCACCAACATGTTTGTTGTTGCAATTTTTATAAGTTGGGTTAAAGGCATAAAGAGGTGGAAAAGTTTTCTGATCATTTTCTCAAGTTGCCCAGAATCAAGTACAGTAGGCTTGCCTTCTTTTTAGAGCAATCCAATTTTTTCAAAACAGGAAGAAAAATAGTCTAATCTTGTTTCTGGGAACTGAGAACAGAGATTTAGCACTATCTGTGAAATAAATTTACAAATACTTGAATGCAATTTAATCAGTCTTCGGGCTTCTTTATAATAAACAGTCTTATTCTTCCACATATATATTTTTAACCATCATTCCAGTGTTTACATATCATCTTAAAATAGAGGAACCATAACTACCTGTGGTATTCCAATAAGTGTCTGTGAAACTCCAATAAAACAGAAAGGGTTTGTTCTCTTTTTTCTTTTGTTCACATTTATCATCGGATGTCATCCCCCATATACGTTAGCATCGTGTTAACTTTACTTTTTAAATGTATGTGTTTTAAGTAAAGAGTGTCTCGCCATGTTGCCCAGGTTGATCTCAAACTCCTGGCCTCAAGCAATCCTCTCACCTCAGCCTCCCAAATGTGCTGGGATTTCAAGAGGGAGCCACCACACCTGGCAAACCTTACAATAGCACAACTGTACTTGTACTGTAGATCATCTTTCAACCTCATTGAACATTATCCTATTTGTTTCTTCTTTCAGACTTCCAAAGAATTATACCAAAAATAAGTGTTGATCATATTTTTAATTACAGCCATTGGAAATTGGGGTTGGTGGTAGTGGGTAAGGGTGCTAGGGGTTGGGGTGGGAAAATTCAACCATCCATCTGTTGGCTACAGCCATAAACCTAGTTAATTGTTTAACAGTGTGGTAAGTTCTTAATTTTTGCTTTTGTGCCATGACTCATTTCTTTAACATTTTGTAGCAGACAAAGTTAAGTTTAAAGTTTAAAATAGAAAGGGGACTATAAATCATTGGAACTATGTATTAACAACACATTTTCTCTAAACTCATATAATGTTTTACTTCTTTTTCTCTGTTCAAGCCAATTATTAAATACATAGCATAGACGATACCTGGATGCACAAAGATGGATGCCACGATCCCTGCCTTTGAGGTGGTCTCAGTCTGGTAGCTTAAGTAGATAAGCAAGGAATTGCAATCGGTTATGAAGGATGCTTTAAGAGGGATGGAAGGTGATTCAGATGGATTCGAGATGCCTTGTTGAAGGAGATGACTCTTGAACTGAGCACTGAAGGGAAATGAAAAGTAGTCAGGAAGCCAGAAGTAAGGAATTACTGAGAGAAGACGGAACCAAAGAGAGGTGGGAGGGATCATGTCCTAATTGGAGGGAAGAATCCCCAAAGAGGGCAGAAAGATGGGAGTAGTTAGGGATGAAAGACGTGTGTGATTGGACAGGGAGAAGAGAACTGATGAAACAGGAGAGGAAGGAAGGGGACTCTAGAGAGTGCTGAGGAATTGGAAATGTGTCTGCAGGATGATGGTGACCCAGGTAGTCATGTTAAAGCATGTGACCAATCAAATTTGCTCTAAAGGGCTGTTCTGTCTGAGATGAGGAGAATGGAGAGGGTGAAAGGCTGGAGTCAAAAAAACATGGATGTGCTGAAGAAATATCAGTGAGAGATGATGAAGGCCTAAGCCAAGGCAGTGATTCTCAAAGGGAAGCTGTGTGGGCAGTGTGTCATGATGGTCTGATGTGAGCATACCATAACCAGTTAGGGAAGAGCACGGGCTGCCCAGGGTTCCGACACGATGTTGACACTGCACCCATGTCTAAATATTAGGGTGCTTCAGTTTTATTAGATAGAAAATAGAGAAAAGAAAAGTAGCTTCCCTGTGGAGTTGTCATGAGGATTAAATGAAAACACCTGTGAAGGTTTTTCCATGTAGTAAGAGCTCCATAAATATTAATAGATATTTGTTGTCCATTCTAATAAGAAGACTAGGAAAAACACCAGATAAGACAATTAGAAAATATGTTTGTAATTCACCTTTAGTCTTTTGCCATCTTATAATTACTACATAACTATGATTTGCATTAAAAAGATTCTAAAAGAGCCCCTGTGTTAGATGTTGAAAGACCCATTATTTTCCGGTGAGTTGAAGAATAGTGAAAGATAACAATATGACTGATAAAACTAGGGGCAGCTGGTCTCACCCAGAGTGTGAGGGACAAAAACGCAGTCTTTCTCATTTTAGAAAGGGCCAATGAAAAAAAAATATCTATCTATCTATCTATCTATCTATCTATCTATCTATCTGGATCACGGAGTCAACATCTCTTTACCCATGTTTGCCATGATCAAACCT
This sequence comes from Pan troglodytes, assembly GCF_028858775.2. Lineage (NCBI taxonomy): Eukaryota > Metazoa > Chordata > Mammalia > Primates > Hominidae > Pan > Pan troglodytes. The sequence continues at coordinate 1,623,887 of NC_072410.2, read as the reverse complement.
TAAAGAGAATCAGTAGTGGTTTTAAATTGCAAGTGAGGAGGAGAATTTAAAAAAATGAAAAAGGACCAGGAAGGGAAAGGAAAGTGAAATGGAAATTTCTGGTAGAGTCAGAGGCAGCCTAATAGTTCCGATATCTAAGAAAGTGGAGTTCTAGTTCATTTTGTTCTTAGGGCCTTGAACATATAGATTGCAGTTTTTAAATCTATCTATCTATCTATCTATCTATCTATCTATCTATCTATCTACCTATCTAACTAGCTGAGACAGAGTCTCACTTAGTTGCTCAGGCTGGAGTGCAATGGTGTGATCCATGCTCACTGCAAACTCCACCTCCCAGGTTCAAGCAATTCTCCTGCCTTTTCCTCCCAAGTAGCTGGGACTACAGGTGCACACCACCACGCCCAGCTGGTTTTTTGTTTTTGTATTTTTAGTAGAGCCGGAGGTTTCACCGTGTTGACCAGGCTGGATATGTTGATATTATGTAGTTTTTGTGTGTATGTGTGTAATTAAGCCTCGAATTTCCTTCCTGCCTTTTTTTGCTTCGTTTCTACCTTCCTATTCCTACTCTGTTAAGTTTCCATCGAAATAGGCAACTCATGTTAATTATGTTCCACTTTTATCTATGTTCATATAGTCACACACAGATATATATATAGTAGATACATACATATTCAAAATTATATGTGTTTCTGTGATTGTTTGTTTTTTAAGAAATATATTATCTTGTAACTATTGTCCCTATCTTCTTACTAAAGATAGCTTATGGCAGTTGCTCGAAGTCATCAAATACTATCTATTTTTTTTCATTTTTTTATGATAAAGTATTGGTTAAATGTAAAATTCAACCATTTTAGTGTACAGTTCACTGAGTTGTGACATACATACACAATTGTGTAACCATCACAAAAATGAAGATATAAAACAATTCTATTCCTGCCCAACACATTGTTCTGTGCCATTATGTACTCAATAATTCTCCCACCTCCCACCACTGACACCAATGATCTGATTTCTAGCCCTAGTGTATGCTTCTTCCAGAATGTCTTGAAAATGGAATCATATCATATGTAGCGTTTTGATTCTGCCTTCTTTCAATTAGCATAAAGGACTTGAGACTCATCCATGTCACTGGCTTCAGCCACAATTCCTTCCTTTTTCACTGCTGAATAGTTGGGTCCATTGTGTGGATGAGCCACACTTCATTTATCCACTAACCAGCTGAAGGACACTTAGATTGTTTCCAAATATTGTCAAATATGAGTAAAAACACCATTAAATTTGCATACGTGTTTTCGTCTGGACATAAGTGTTTATTAGGTTTGAGTTCTGTATCCAATGCCTATGTCTGTTTTTGTTTTTTTTTGCACTCTGGTTGGTGAGAGAACTCTACCTTTCCTGACTTTCTGTGACCTTTGGGAAATGTTCCAGCTATTCATTTCAGGTGATTTTACCCCCAGACTCAGGTAGTTTCTCCAATCCATGCACACGATCGGTCCTTACATGGCAATTTAGGGGGGACTGTCTGCAGATCTCGGGAGCTTGCTGTCTTTTCAAAGCTCCAGTACCTGAAAGGGGCAGCTGGCACTCTGTCTTATGAATTCTACCCATGTGGGTCTCCCCAAAGCACCGACTCTATCTGTTTCAACTTGAGGAGACTACCACACTCCTGTGTTTCCCCTCTGCACAGGCACCTGGAAACTCTGTCTAGGCAGTAAGCTGTGGGAATTACAGGACTTAACTCATTTGTTTCCTCTCTCTCAGAGATCACTATCCTGTGATCTATCACTATCTTACATTCCCATTGTCCTATATTTGACAGTCCATGCTAAATATGCTTTTTTTCTAATATTTTTCTTTTGCTCATTTAAGACAGAAGATAAAATCCAGTCTGTGATACTGGATTCATGTTTGTTTATTTAGCTAAATTTATTTGATTTGGATATACCATAATGTATCTAGCTATTCCCCTATCCAGTGACATCAATATCATGACGATGTTTCAAATTTATTCTTGTACACATTTCCTCCTGTAGGATACTTTCGATTTTATGCAATAGATAATAACTAGGAGTGAGACTTCTATATTTTTTAAGCAAGATATGTATTTATATTTTCAATAAACATTTATAGATTCATTTACCCTAAAACTTTAGTACTCCAATTTTTAGTGACAAAATGGGACTACTTTTTCCTATTTTCCTACCAGCAAGAGGCATTATAATTCTCTATAAAAATTTCCAATTAATGGGTGTACAATGATTTCTCATATGTAATATTTATTTGCATTTCACTGAAAAATATGTTTTTCAAATGTTTCCAGTGTCTCAATTTATTTGTGTTCTTTAATTTAACTAAGTAATATTTTACAGCTTTCAGGGTAGAGATTTTGAAAATCTTTTGCTAATATTTTCCTAGGTTTTTGTGTTACTTTTAAAGAACTTCTGATTTTGATTATTGCTGACGTATAGAAATGCATTTTTATAGAAAATATTGACCTTGTATCCAGTGGCCTTGCTAATTTTATTTATCATAGCTAGGAACTTATACATATATATTTTATTTTCTAGGATCACTATTATTTTGTCTGCAAATAATGGCAATTTTATTTCCTTTTTTCTAAATATTAACAGTTCTATCTTCCTTTTGTTGTTTTATGTACTGGACAGAATTTCTAGAATGTGTTGAATAGAACTGGTGGTAGCTGCTAGACTTGTCTTATTTCTCTCTCAGAGGAAAAGTTGTCAATAGTTGAACCTTAAGTGCCATGCTTACTGAAAAATTGTATTCTTTATCAGATAAAAATGTTCCCTTCTATTCAAGAGTGTGCTTTTTAAAAAAAATTAAGAAATTGAATGTATGTTAAAAGTTTTCAGTATTTTTCAGCATCTATTATGATATGATTGTCAGATTATCTTTTTTGTCTATAAGGTAAATTGATTTTTAAAATATTAAACCCCTCTTGCACTCCTGAACCAAACCTAACTGGAGTAATTTTATTTATTATTCATTTCTTTATTCTATATGGTAATGCTTGTTTATAACTTTTGCATTTGTGAAAGTTATAGAGACTGGCCTCTAACGTTCTTAAGACATGTAAGGTGTTACTTCTAGGCCAGTGCATTAACAAGGTACCTGTTTTGCAGAAGGTGAGGTCGAGCCAGATGTGAACACTTTAACCCAGGGAGACTATTCACTCTGTCCTTTAATTTTTATATTGTGCTGGTCACATAGCCACTCTGGGGTATGTGGGTGTGAAAGAGTTTTACAATAAACAATTCTGATTACCAGAAGTAAACTCCTTGCCATGACCAGGAATAAAACTGGTAAATTCCACATTTCTCTAACTTGGCTCATTGTTTAGAGCAGGCTGATAGAAAGATAAATCAAGGGACGTGTTCCTAGAAGTCCGTGGGCCTGTGGTCAGAGTTTAGACTCTCTATACCCCTTACCTGCACATATTAATTTTAACTCAATATTGTCAACTTTCTAAATATTTGGTTAAAATTATCATAGGATAGCATTTAGCTTCCAAATCAATGGTCAGTAACTTCATATTTTAATTCTATTATCTTTCCATCTAGAAACATGTTATCTCTTTTCACCTAACCAGAGAGTTTGCAGTCTTTCACAAAGTTTATAATGTTCTCCATATGAATCGTGTCCCTTTTCTGTTAAATTTATTCCTACATTAAAAAAATTAATTTTGCTATCAGGAGTTGGACATTTCTTGCTGTTTATGTATCTGGAAACTTACTGCTAAGATAAGATAAGTAATTGTGTAATATATCTGTTTCCATTTAGCTTACCAAATTTTCTAAATGATACTATAATTATAAAAAATGGAATACTTTGGCTTTCTATTTTTACAATTGTATTATTGGTAAAACATGGGAAATTTACTTCTCTTTTTCTATAATGTCTACTAGATATTTTATTTCCTTGACTTCTACACTCACCAGACCTTTAAGATAATATTAGTCTAAGATTATAAATATTGCCTAATATTATCTCTAATTGATAGTTGTGACAGAAATATGTCATTTCCCATTTTAATTAATATTGTTATATCATTTGCCATTTAGAATGCTATTTATTTTGAGGTTGTTCACTAGTCTTTATTTAATTATTTCCTTTTATTTTATTAAGATTTGTGACTTGAAATTGTTCACTGGTTTTTCATAGTCTTTTCAACATTTAGATAGGATTCTATGACTTGACACTTTCATTTGTTGTTGTAACTGAATATGGAGACTGAGCTCCTAAATTAAACCAAACCTACATTCTTGGAAGGCTCAGATTAATCAAGACACACTATTTTTGGATAACAATTTCAAATTTATTCGACATCATTTTAATTAGAATATTTGTTCCTATGCTCACAAGTGAGATTGCTCTCTAGAGTTTTAAATTTTGTCCTATTTTCATCCATTTTATTAAAAATTAAAGATATTCTGGCAACCTAATATGAATCAGGGAGCTCTCCATATTTTTCTAAGATCTGAGGTTTCTCGAATAATGTTGCAAATATTTGTTTTTTAAAAATTAAATAGGGAGCCAGATGCAGTGGCTCATGCCTGAAATCCCAGCACTTTAAAGGCCCAAGGCAGGAGGATTGCTTGAGGCCAGGAGTTTGAGACTCTGCCCCTACAAAAAAATTTAAAATGTATTTGGTAGTGTGCTCCTGTACACCCAGTGGGAGGCTGAAGCTGGAGGATTGTTTGAACCCAGGAGTTCCAGGCAGCAGTGAGCCACAATCATGCTACTGCACTCTAGCCTAAGTGACAGAGCCAGACCCTGTCTCAGGAAAAAAAAAAAAGAAAAGAAAATTAAATTTAACTCAGATGTGGGACCATACATTTCTCTCTAGATTTTCTTTTCATTACTTTTTCAGTTACTTTTGTTGTCTAAACGATTTATTCAGGCCTTTTGCTTCATTTAGATTTTGGCGTCTTAATGTGTACATGTTCTCACCTTCATTAACCAGCTTGTTTGAAATTGTGTATATTCTTTTGAATGACTGGAGGAGTAAGGTCTTTGAATATTGGTTCATTTGTTTTTAGAATTTTGATCATCTTTTTAAAAATATTCATTTGAATTTTACCTAAACCTGAGCATTTTTAGGTGGAAGAATTTTTCAAAATCAACTTTTCCCATTCTTTTCCTTTTTAGGTGAAGCATAGAGAATTTAATGAACTTGCTCGCATGCACTGTTTCCATTACCTGTAATTTGGAATTTGGGGACAGTAAACTTTATCTTTCCAAGTAGGTTTTGAGATTTAAAAACAATATAAACTGGGTTCTATTTTTCCCGCTCAAAGATGACACTGCTGACTCACATCCTTGGTTGTTTGGTTAAACATGTGATGGAGTCTATAAAATAATACATTCTAATTCTAAATCCTTTCCTTTGTGTGCAGTCGGCATTGACTTGTATCTAGGAAAATCACTCTCTGAATACGGTATTTTCCAATGAAAATAGTTGGTTTTCCAAATTGCCTATCACTGTGATGATCAAAGGGCAGTATCAGATCTTGACATTGTTGGGTATAGCCTTCCTTGTAAGTCTTCAATATTCAATGAAATTACCCCAGACAGCAGCTCTGAACCTGTGATCTTTTAAGCTGCTGAGAGATGTTATCCCCTGCACATTTGCCATGCGCACATCCGTCGTAGTTAAAATCTAAAAGTGGTGATTTTGTTAATGTTCAGATTAGATCTTTAATTAAGCTTTGATCCCCTCTAGCACAGACAACAATGTCAAACACGTAAGACCCGGGAGAAACTAAAATTCATTCCATAAGCTCATATCCTTCGGTACATTGTGAGGAAACTAAAAAATAAAGCTCTTGTGGGTATTTCATAAGGGCGTGTTGAATATCTAATTGTCAGCTTAGAAGCTTCATTTAATTTGATGTCAAACTCTATGACATAAATGAAGCCAACAGAAATGTTTGTTTAGGTGATTTGGATCAAGACCTTGTTTTAATTGATTAAATGTTATTTTAGGTATTTAATGTTATACCGGTATAAATGCTATTTGTTTTCTACAAACCATAATAGTAAATATGTCAAAAATGTACTTTTCTTTATCTAATTGATAGTTTAGCATGTGCAAGGATAAGATTGTGGAGCAAAGAACAGCTAAGTGTGTAAGAGAACTTGCATCCGTATGACTTTCCCTTTGTTTTTGCAGGATCGTTTATTTATTTGGAGGCACAGCGCTCCCCCGGGGTGGCCAAGCTTGGAAGTCCTGTTCTTACAAAATTGCTCACTGCCTCTACCCCATGTCAGGTAATCAACTGTTCTGAATTTCCACTGGCCATTCTGTGGTTGTAAATCGCTGAGCTTGGGTTACTCTGCTAGTAAATGCCCGCCATGTTTTACTAGCACTTTAATAATGAATTAAGAGATTTACATGCGCTATTTCAACACAAAATGCTATGTCCTTCTAGAAGACCATTTGTAACACATAACTGGCACCATTCTTTTGAGGGCTATTAAAGCTTTCTGTTATTTTATATTCTTTTCACACAGTCATTTCAATAATCTAAAGCTGTGGATACGTGTTGCCAAAATTTTTGGCCAACAATGTACATTGAGAAAAATAAAGTCAGTTAAATAAGTGTTTGTTGAAAGAAAGACAAATGGAAATGATTATATTTACTGAAATTTGAGTTTTTTAAATGAGTCCTCTGGTGCCAGGCAAACACAAACTAAGGAGTGAAATACCCATTTTATTTCAGCAGCATATTAGAGAGGATGGACTAGTTAGACTTGGTTCAAGTCTCTTTTGCCACTTTCTAACTGTGGCTCAGACAAATTGTATATTCCTTTTGAGACTCAGTGTCTACACCAGAAACATACATGATTGTATGGATTAAATGTCAGCGTTTACATTGGAAGCATACACGATTATATGGAATAATGTCAAGGATTAAAATGTGATTAAATAAAGCACCTGGCAAAATATTTGGTACATAGTAGGTAAACAATGTTTGTACCAAACATTGGTATATATGTACCAAATATAATGTTAATTCAGTAAACATAATTCCTTTGCTTTCCATAAAAGTAACACCTAAATCAGAGGTCTGTATTCAGCTTGTCTTATTTTCAGTCCTTTTGAGAGCTCCAACATGCCTCTCAGCCCTTAGGATTTCAGCTAATTTTTTCGTCTTTACTTATCAGAAAATAATGAAGAGATCAATAGTGCCACACAGTAAATTCATTGCCTGTAAGTGTAGTGTTAGAGCAGTTTACTTGGGCATTCCTGGTGATAAATGACATATTATTCCGAGGTATAAACCTAATTATACTTTCAGTTTGGTATAAGTCTAAGTGGGAGTGCCCTGAGTTCTTTTTTTTTTTTTTTTGTAATAAAAATTTTATTTATTTATTTATTTATTTATTTTTTATTTTTTATTATACTTTAAGTTTTAGGGTACATGTGCACATTGTGCAGGTTAGTTACATATGTATACATGTGCCATGCTGGTGCGCTGCGCCCACTAACTCGTCATCTAGCATTAGGTATATCTCCCAATGCTATCCCTCCCCCCTCCCCCCTCCCTGAGTTCTTAATAGTGGTGTCCATAGATACTTTCTTTTAAAGTCCTAAAGATACTTTCTTTTCCTTTCTTTTGTGTTTTTTTCTTCCCATTTCTTTGTGAGAATAAGAATTAAAGCAAATGCCTGGTCTCCATTTCCATTTTATCCAAATGCCTTTTACCCATTCCCACCTCTTTATTTTAATTAAATCCTATAAGATAGACAGAAAAAGAGAAAGATAGATATAGAGTGTTTTTTTTTTTTTGAGGGGAAACTCCAGAAGCACTTCTTCTTTGAAAGTACAAGCTAACTTAGATTTAATTCAAGGTCATACATTAAAGTGATGAGATCACAAATGTTAGATATATAGAAAAATTGAATGTAAAGGAATATGATGTGTTAATTCTGCCTGCTTTACAGAAATTTGAAGATATTAAGAGTGTATTAGAAATTCCTATGACTCACCTAGAGTCACTGAGAAATCATATGCATGTATATGATTTTAAAATGTAATCTACCTTTCCCATCATTGTATGCTTCCCGATAGCCATTGATTTGTGGTCACTGGGATTGAGTTTCAGTTTATCATTGGTTCCACTTGAGGACACTTAATTTTTGCTTAAATTGGTAACTTAGTTGGGGTTGGGTTGTTATTTAGGTGGGGTCTCAGTGAAAATGCTGTCATGGACATTTTGGGTGCTTGGTAGTTTATCTCAAAACCAAGGCTTTGATCTCTAAAGGCTATGGATACTGACTTAATGGTTTGCCTTGGTTTTTGAAAAACTGAGACTGTTTCAAGTTGCCACTGCAGACTGCCAGAATAGATATTTGTTTTTCACGCTTTCCTCTATGTGCTTGAATTTTAGGAGTCTTTGAGTTAGCCGGAAGGATATTTGAGTTACTTTGTAATGCTTTCCAGTTTAGGAAGTAGGAGTAGACTGTAGGAGAATTTTATTGATAGTCTGAGATACACATAGCTAAGGTTCTCAGGATTTTTCTAAGACTATAATATGAATTTTTAAAATAAGTTTGTGGCAATATGTGATATTTTCTTTTTCTTTCTTTCTTCTTTTTTTTTTTTTTTTCCTGAGACAGAGTCTCACTCTGTCGCCCAGGCTGGAGTGCAGTGGCGCAATCTGGGCTCACTGCAAGCTCCTGCCGCAGCCTCCTGAGTAGCTGGGACTACAGGTGCCCACCACCACTCCTGGCTAATTTTTTGTATTTTTAGTAGAGTCGGGGTTTCACCATGTTAGCCAGGATGGTCTCGATCTCCTGACCTCGTGATTCACCCGCCTTGGCCTCCCAAAGTGCTGGGATTACAGGCGTGAGCCACCGCACCCGGTCGATATTTTCTTACATAAAAGTTACAGAATAAGCAAACAAAACAAATTCTTACCTTCTTGGGTAACTGGAAAATCTAGCCAATCCTCTGAATTGGAACGTATTAATAATAATGCTTTCATGGAACCAATGTTCTTCATTATAAGGTAGTAGAGTCAAGCAGTGAGATAACCAGTGTGGGGTACTTTGATATGATTAAAGCCTTCATTTTCTGAAATTATATGGTTTTTTTTTTTCCTACATAATCCTAGCAGACTAATACAGTTAAGAATTTTTTCTTTTTTTGAAAGGAATTTAAAGCAACTTGAGCTTTCTCGTGAGTTGCCATTTCTAACAGCATGATTTTAGGGCCATTTTGCATGGATTACCTTGTACTTTATATGTGGCCAACACATGCCATCAGCATGGACAATTGTTCTTGCAGCTAATCATTGTTCAAGATGCGGACTTTAATTTATGCTTCAAAAGTCCTTTCAGCCACTAGTGGAAAATTGGCATTTTTCCTTGAAATACAAGATAGGACAAACAGAACACGAGGGAGCCCAAAGCTATTCTATCTTACTGCTGTTGAAATGCTGTTACTGTTTACAATTAACTAGGAAATGTAAAGTATGAAGGGGATTAATGTGGGTACTAATATTTTCTGAGTTTTCATATTTGAGTTACTGTGTAAGTAACATAATCTCTTACTTTTAGGACTTCACAATTAAATACAGGAAGATGGATAATATGAAGCTTTTGCTTTCAAAGTTAGTTTGTATGTTCATCTATTGATCTTTCTTTTGTTTTTAATTCTCCAACTTGTTTTGCAAGTACATTAATATTCCTTCAGTAAAAGATAATTCATAGATTGTTTTACAAATATGAATGAGAAAGTCAGGACAAAGGTAGTTGAAACCAGAGATAGGTTGGATCCCAAAGTAAAGTTTATGAGGGCCAGCCTACATATTTGAGTCTGCCAATGCAGAGAGGGCCACATGTGGTTCAGATTCAAGGAAGTAAAGAGAAATAAACAAAACTGAAAATAGTTCTTCTGAGACTTCTCCCGAGTGCTTGCTATATTACCAAAGTAAACATTATACCTACGATTCAACACATATATATTGCTTATCTACTGTGTGTTGATCACAGTCCTCGATGCAGGGAATATAGTGACAACAACCTAAACACATGCTTGCTCTAACAAAGTGTTGTTTAGTGGGGGATACTGACCGCAATTCAGTGTAAAATGCTGCAAACTACAAGAGGGTGAGTCCAGTATAATAATAACACTCTACAAATCTCTCTCAAAGAGTTTTAAAAGGCCATGTCTTACAATGTCCCCAAAGTAGGACAATGAACTGGAGTCAAAGAACAATTTAGAAAAAAAGTAATTTTGGATCATGTCCTGCAATGGTGCAGTTGTGCTCTATTCCCTGGTCATTGTGTTTAATCCAAAGATCAATGTTAGAATAGCTGATGGATTCTAGAGGAAGCAACAGTCTACAGAGGAAAGGGCGAGCAGGTGCTCTCTCCAATCTGTATATCAAAGCACATAAAGATTAATCATTTAAACGGGAAAAACAGATTCTGTTTTATTGAAGATTCTAAACCTCAACATAAGCTTGTTCAGGAAAAGAATGCCCAGGAAAAAGCATAACTGACTAGGAGCCATAAAAATCACTATGGTAATGGTGAGGGATGTGTGTGTGTGTCTGTGTGTTTATGTATGTGATGAATGATCCCCTCTTTCAATATATACTTATTCCCAGCTGAATTTTGAGGAGCTATAGATATCTTAGCTTGTTTTTTTTTCTTTTCTCCCATTTATTTATTTTGCTTTTTTGGCTATTCTTGTCCTTCTGTATCTTCGTATTCTAGATCTTATAAAGGTGCAGCAAGAGTGGCAATAAGCAGACTGAGGAAGGCATAAAGGGTCTGATGTGAAGCAGAGAAGGCAGAGGTGGCTGAGGGTTTGGAGTAAAATCGAGAATGGCCATGAAGATCTGACCACGGAGCTCTGAGATTGAGAAGGAATTAGAACAAAGTCCATAGGGAAGTTGAGAAAATTGGCAGAAAATTTGAAGAGGAGGGTTTCAACAGGAGATGATCAAAATTAAAAAAAAAGAAAGAAAGAAAACAGAAAAATAAGGAAGAATTCATTTTGAACCTCTGAATCATGATCTTGGGTGTCCCAGACTGAAGTATCAGAGAGCCCAAGGTCCCAGAGGCACTGTACAGACACGAGAGCCAATGGAACTAAGACTATCACCCCCTCTCCAGCTTAGGTACTCATCCATATGCAGTAACTGGTGTAAATCACCAGATGTTCTTTCCTTTGGTAGTAAAATATATGATTTAATGTATACATATATATTTTTTAAAAATAGAAATAATTTAAAATCATAAGGATACAATTAAAAATGAAATAATTGGAGCTTCCATTTTTATCTTCAATATTCAGAAAGAACTGTTTGTTGGAAACTTTTTTAACCACATGAAATTCTCTTGAATGCAGTGATTCAAAGTCTTGAATAGTCATACTATATATAAAATCTGCCTTAGTGGAGACCCAATAAAAATAAAAGCAAGCCCTTTTTATTAACATTTTACTTAACTTGTTTTGAATGAAGCAGGCATGCATCAAGAACATTTCCTTTAAAAATGATCAAGTAGTAAATAAAATTTGAATGTTTGGTGTAATTTTCACTTACATGCTTTGCAGACCTGTTTCATGCAACATTCTGGGATGATGGACAATGTTCCCTATGATAAGTATAGTAGCTACTAGCTACATAGAGCAATTGGGCATTTAAAACAACTGAGAGGCCGGGCGCAGTGGCTCTGGCCTGTAATCCCAGCACTTTGGGAGGCTGAGGCAGGCGGATCACAAGGTCAGGAGATCGAGATCATCCTGGCCAACATGGTAAAACCCCATCGCTACTAAAAATACAAAAATTAGCTGGGTGTGGTGGCACATGCCTGTAGTCCCAGCTACTCTGGAGGCTGAGGCAGGAGAATCACTTGAACCCAGGAAGTGGAGGCTGCAGTGAGCCGTGATCACGCCACTGCACTCCAGCCTGGGCAACAGAGTGAAACTCTGTCTCAAGAACAACAACAACAACAACAAAAACAAAACCATAACTGAGAAAATGAATTTTTCACTTTGTTTAATTTTAATTAATTTAAATTTAACAGCCACACTATTTTCACAATTTTGTAGTTATGCTCATTATAATTAAATGTTCATTTTCTTTTGCCACTCTTCCTCCAAAAGACTCAAAGGTCCCTAAGGACCTGTAATGCCTTATACATTTTTTTGACATAGAATAGATTATCTTTCTTCCTCTCTTTCCTCTCTCTCTCTCTCTACTTTCTCTATATATATTTCTGAATGTTTATAAGCATTTACTGACAGTCTTCTCATTTCTTTCTTCTTTTTTTAAATGCAATTAACTGAATACTTAGAAAATACAAATTACTATAATAAGTTCTGTGAGGAATTTATGACACGTTTCATGATTTGGAGTTTAAGGTTTAGTGTTCTGCTACTGGCATGTACCAGGTTGAGAGGCACAGAGTTTCCATACTTGGTTACTACTTATGTGAAGTCACAGCTTGTATCAATAACTTAAAATTGATCATTAGAGAAATTCAAATCAAAACCACAATGAGATATCATCTCACACCAGTCAGAATGGCCATTATTAAAATGTCAAAAAATAACATGCCGGCAAGGTTGTGGAGAAAAAAGTATGCTTATACACTGTTGATAGGAGTGTAGATTAGTTCAACCATTGCAGAAAGCAGTATGGCAACTCCGCAAAGAGCTAAAAGCAGAGCTACTATTCCACCCAGCAATCCCATTACTGGGTACATATACCTACAGTACTAGAAATTTTTCTACTGTAGGTCAGGTGCAGTGGCTCACGCCTGTAATCCCAGTACTTTGGGCAGCTGAGGTGGGTGGAGTGCTTGAGTCCAGGAGTTTAAGACCAGTCTGGGTAACATGGTGAAACCCTCATCTCTACTAAAAATTAAAAAAAAAATTAGCTGGATGTGGTGGTGCAAGCCTGTAGTCCCAATTACTGAGAAGGCTGAAGTGGGAGAATTACCTGAGCTCAGGAGTTTGAGGCTGCAGTGAGCCGTGATCATGCCACTGCACTCCAGCCTGAACAATTGGAGTGAAACCCTGTCTAAAAAAAAAAAAAAGACATCATTCTATCATAAAGATACATTCACATGTATGTGAATGGTCATTGCAGCGCTATTTACAATAGCAAGGATATGGAATCAACCTAGATGCCCATCAATGACAGATTGGATAAAGAAAGAGTGGTACATATGTACTGCGGAATATGCAGCCATAAAAAAAGAACAAGATCATGTCTTTTGTGGGAACATGGATGGAGCTGGAGGCCATTATCCTTAGCAAACTAACACAGGAAAAGGAAACCAAATACCGCATGTTCTCACTTACAAGTTGGGAACTAAATAATAAAAACAATGAACACAAAGAAGGAAACAACAGACACGGGGGTCTACTTTAGGGGGGAGGGTGGAGGAGGGAGAGGAGCAGAAGAGATAACTATTGGGTACAATGCTTAGTACCTGGGTGACGAAATAATCTGTACAAGTCCCCGTGACACGTGTTTGCCTATGTAACAAATCTTCACATGTACCCCGAACCTAAAATAAAAGTAAAAAGGGAAAACAATGAATTAAAAAAATTTGTGGGCTGTATCAATAACTTTTGTTCAGTGATTTCACCCTCAAAAATTCAAAAGATAATGGAACATTCCTTGGTATTTAATGACTTAAGAATTTAAGTCTGCATAATGCAAATTCTATAAAAAAAGTAAATTAAATATAAGTTCTGAGCTCTTATCCCATTGACTATGGATCCCGTTGGCATTTATACTTAATACACTATTAAAATAACTTCACACTGGTGATGTACTGAGTGACAGTTTGACAGCTCAAAATTCTGATGGGACATGCACATCTCTTGTACAACTAGGTTTAAAGCTCTGTTTTGCATATTTACAAGCTTGGGACATAGTGAAACTTACAGCAGGGATCTAAAATGTAATCGCAGTTGAGAAACAGGAATCCTCTCTTTCCATGGAATTTAATTAAACATTTCCATTATTTTTGTTTCTAACTCACCTGTCAAGGTGTGAATTAAGGTAAGCACAGTAATAAAATCTGAAATGAAATAAACAATCAGAATTTTTAAATCAGGTGGTCACAATTAAGTAGACATTGATAAAAATGTGTACCAAATAGACGCTTGGTGTTTTAAAATGAGCAATTTTTTTAAAAAAGCATTTAAAACATTTTTTTTGGTCAACATTCATCACTGGAATTGGGTCCCAACAGTGAAATACATGGCTTGCCTATATATACACTAGTATCTGTCCATGTATCAGTATAAAAGCACAATGATGAATGGGAAAACATTTTTAAAAAAGAATTTAAAATATAATGAACCTGAAAAAATGTCACTGAATCTAAAGAGAAGTATTCCACTTTTGTGGGACCTCATCTTTAAATGTTGGGTTTTTCTTTAAAACATACAGCCTTAGGACCTGTTATATGATAATGAGAAGAAGCAAAAAAATTTGACTGCAGCGTACCTGAACTTGTTTTAATGGAGGTTTTGTGGGCATATTTTACAGAATGAATCATCCAGACAACATTGAGGGAATTAATTTTTGCCTCACACAGCTCCAGGTACTTAGAAAGTGGTCAGTAAATTTTGGTTGAATCAATAACAGTACGCAATTTCATGTTAGGGCTACTGCTATCAGCACCTGGCATAATCCTCTCTATTCTCTTCACTATGTAGTTAAGCCATCAAACCTTTAGATTGTGTCATTATTGATGGTGAATAGGAAGTGAAATGATTAAGCCTCCCTACCCTCAAAGAATGTTGTCTTACTTGGCTCAATTATTGATGAACAGTATCCTGTGAGCTTCCCCGTTATTTGTTAATGCTACCACAGAGACTAAATTGATGTAAAGTATTAATTACAGTTTTTAAAATTAACCTAAGAAAATAATTTTTAAGGAAAGTTTTTCTTGTTTGAAACATCAAGTTTGTATAGTAATACTTGATTTTGTAACGTTGAGTCTCAACATGTACCTCTCATATTTGTAAGAAGCCAGAGAGAAGGATTCTGGAAACTTCCATGGAAACAGTGGTACTTCCCATGACTGGGTTACACATCTGGGGGAAAGGAGAATTGGGAAGATTATATTTAACACAGAAGTTGTTTGGAATATATATATATACATATATATATATATTTTGTTGTTGTTGTTGTTGTTTGTTGTTGTTGTTTTGTTTTGTTTTGTTTTTTGAGATGGAGTCTCGCTCTTGTTGCCCAGGCTGGAGTGCAATGGCGTGATCTCAGCTCACTGCAGCCTCCCCGCCTTCTGGGTTCAAGCGATTCTTCTACCTCAGCCTTCCGAAGAGCTGGGATTACACGCATGCACTACCACACCCGGCTAATTTTTTTGTATTATTAGTAGAGATGGTGTTTCATGCCTGTAATCCCAGCACTTTGGGAGGCCGAGGCAGGCAGATCACCTGAGGTCAGGAATATTTCAAATTATAGGAAAAACTACCAGAGACAGGTCAATGGAATATGTATATCATTGAAAACATGTTTTCAACATGTGCAGTTTTGGTATCATTTGTCTCAACATTCAAATCTCTCAGTTTTTACAAGAACGTCTCTAGATGGAAACTTGCAAAAGCAAGGCAAAATAATCAGATTCTCCGAATCTCAGTGGAGCCACGCAAAAATTGATCTCATTGCAGAAGCAGGAGAATCTACTCTACCTTTTCAGGTAAGCACATACGAAATTAATACAACTCAACAGAAGACACTTATTTAATGCTAATCCTTTCAGATAACAATATAACACACATAGCTCATACCTTTTCAGGTGAGCACATATGAAATTAATACAATGCAACAGAAGACACTTATTTAATGCTAATCCTTTCAGATAACAAAATAACACACGCAGCTCATGAATTTATTCAACATTAATGAAGCAAACACATTCAGAGATCAAACACATGATCTGTGATGAGTAGAGAGGTTGTTTTGACTATGCACTTAAGACATGTGTAGAATAGTAGCAAAAATGGAGATAAGAAATGAATAAGATGGCAGAGAGAAGAGTAACTTAAAATCATTTCTAAGTGAAGACATTGGATTATATGATGTAGTGAAAAAAAGTCTGACGTGGGCTGTAATATTTTAATCCTATTGCCTCACTTTCTGCTGCCTGGTAACATTGAGAATGTTATCCACCTTTGGGAACTGGAGGACATTATACAAAGTGAAATAAGCCAGGCACAGAAGGACAAATATGGCAGATTCTCACTCATGTGTGGGAACTAAAAAGTTGATCTCATGGAGGTAGAGAGGAGAATGGTGGTTACTAGAGGCTGAGAAATGTGGGGAGGAGGAGGTTAGGAAGGGAGGTTTGTTAATGGTTAAAAAATGTAGTTAGTTAGATAGAAGGAATAAGCTGTAGTGTTTGATAGCACAGTAGGGCAATTATAACAAGTTATTGTGTATTTCAAAATATTTAGGGGATAAGATTTGGAGCGTTCCCAACACAAAGAAATGAGAAGTGTGTGAGGAGATGGTATCCCAATTACCTTTATTTGATAGTGACACATTATATGCATGTATCAAAATATCACATTTACCCCATAAATATGTACAACTACTATGTATTAATAAAACATAATAATAAAAGAAGGCAATTGTATCTTGTCAAATGGGTGTTCTAATTTCTACCTTCCTGTATATAAGTCTTCTGGATGACATTTGAAAAGAGCTATTTTGGAAACTAGATTGGATGGAGTGGAATATGGTGGAAAGCACACTGTTTTGGAGTCAGTGGTCTGAGTTTTAGTCTCTGCTCTGCTCATTGGTTGCTAAGTGACTGTGTAAATATTGTCTTTGTGCATCAAATTTCCTAATGTGTGAAAACCAGTGATGATAAAAGCAATACTCCAGGGGAGTCTGAATATTAAAGATAATATAGCTAAAATGGCAGCCATGAACATGGGCTCTGGAAACTTGGGTTCAAGTTAAAGGGTTGGGGGTGGTGGCTCATGCCTGTAATCCCAGCGCTTTGGGAGGCTGAGGCGGGTGGATCACAAGATCAGGAGATCGAGACCATCCTGAGTAACACGGTGAAACCCCACCTCTACAAAAAATACAAAAAATTAGCCGGGCATGGTGGCACGTGCTTGTAGTCCCAGCTACTCTGGAGGCTGAGGCAGGAGAAGCACTTGAACCTGGGAGGTGGAAGTTGCAGTGAGCCGACATGGCGCCACTGCACTGCAGCCTGGGCAACAGAGTGAGACTCCATCTTAAAAAAACAAAAACAAAAAAGTGTATGATTATAGGGAAGTTACCGAAGCCCTCTATGCCTCTTTCATTAGTGGGGTGTGAGGATAATAGTTGGGGATTTAAGGTCATCTCATCCTCATTTCTGAACAAATTGAGATAAATATAGAGGTTAAACAGGTAGAGAATACATATTTTGGAGCAGATGGCTTTAGAATGTAGAGTCACTTATTTAAAATAATGCTTGATCTTAGAATAAATAGAATTACCCAGAGGACAATTGACTGTGCTGGAGAAATATAGAGCTCATACTCTAGGCGAAGTCTCTTACCTTTAGCCAGAGATAATATCAGTGTGCATGCCTCCTGAGGACAGGCTGGCTCCCAATAGTGGGTGTTGAATGGGAGAAGAGGATGAATCGAGCTCCCCCAGGTTACTCTTCTAACTTCACAGTCAGGTAAATCTTCCTCCTCCCACGGAGTGAGGGGTAAGTAACAGCAATGTTACTACAGTGAACCACCTCCCCATGAAAGCAGGAAGACTAGGGCATAAGCATCAACTGTAATCAATTACTGTTCTCTACTTTATACAGTTATTGTGAGGATTATATGGTGTATACTTGTAAAGCACATGGAAGCAAATCTGGCACAAACACAGAATTCAGCTGTTTTTATTGCTGTAGTTATTCCTTGGATATTGTCTGGAAATAGTAGACACTCAATAAATCTTAGTGTTCTCTGTTTTATAAAGGGAATTCCCGCTTGATCAGAACTCTAGGCTTGATCATTAAAGGCTTCTTTACTCAGTGAAGGTCCCCAACGTCCCTTCTCAAAGATCAATTTATTCCATTCTCATATTTAATGGACAAAGACATCATGAATACTAGCAGCTCTTAATTGGGAAGCATTTGACACAAAGGCTGGTCATGGAATCATTTTGGTGTCAATCTCCATTGCAAGGAGCAGGGCAATGAAATCAGAACAATTTGATCTTTTGCCTCCTGCATTTATATTCTATAGAAAATTGTTTTCATTCGGTTTGCTTTGAGTTAGAATGAAACTCACCAAGAAGATCGTTCAGAGTTTGTCATTAATTGACATATTGAGAAGAAAATAGAATGTCCTTTCTAGCAGTAAGTAATTTAGAAATATGAGTTGAAACACATGCCATTTCTGTCTACAGCTGGAAGCTCTCATGGACCCATCAGCATTACTGAAGAGTTTCAGTGAATGCAATTTTTGTTTTCTCTTTAATGTTCTCCTTTTTGGATATAGTAATGGTTTTGCTTTGCAGTGCAAATGGAGACTATCCCTTATTATCTGGGGGCATATTAACTAGTTTGTAGATGGGCAGTGGTTTGGTTAGATTTTGTGATTTGGCTGCAATGGATGTGTGAGGGTTTCTAACCCAGCCCTGCTAATCCCTCTTCCTTCATCCCCCTGCTGGTGGCTCAGCACCTTGTGTTGCTTTTTCTCTCCAATCAGCCTCAATGCTGAGTTCTTTCGAGGCCTCGGTCACATTGAATTCACCCCAGAGAAGCTAAGACTTTTCCTCTGTGCCTCCCCACTTAATCTGCCTATGAGTTGGCTACAGCACACATTTATTTTGGAAACTACAGATGAGTAAAAGAAAAATAAGAAAAAAACATCCCCTCACATTTCACTCTCAAGAAGCCCATGACAGCCCTATAATATCCAATCAGCAATTTAGAAAATTAAGTTTGGAAAGCAATAAGCTTTTTAAAAATGAGTTTAGAGGCAAAACCCAAGCTGCCCTGAACCACTGTGAGGCCTTTAGGCAGCTGATTTCATGATAGGTTTGATTAAACAGTGCTGCCCCCAATCTCCCAGAGGGTGTCATGTAATAAACACTCTCGGTGTTATGTTACCATTCTCAGCTCTGAGTTATTCACATTTCAAAACTCATCTGGCCCCAAAGACTTTAGATAAGGAACTGTGGACTTGCATTGATGTTCTGCTGTGAATCAGTCTGGATTTTATACATACACAATATATAAAAATAGATACACTTGCACAGATACATACATGGTAATATTTAATCCCTAAGTATTGCATATATTTACTATTAAATATTTCTAACTAGTAGTTAAAACAGAGAGAAACAAATACCTAAATACAGCTCAGGATTAACTAATGTTAACATTTTGTTTGCTTATAATGTTAAAGTTTGTTTGCTTATGAAGATGCAACTTTTGTCTTCCTTGTATCTCTCTCCATCCCATTTCTTATCCTCTGCAGAAAAAAAAAAAGATGCTAATATTATGCTGGCTTTAACCTGATTTCTCTGAGTGTATTTTTAAAGATATGAAAATATACATGAGGATTCTAGCTAGGTACAGTTCTACTTTGTTCTTTTATCGACAACAAATGAAAAAGATATTCTCCCTACAAATAGTTAATCTAGCTTTTTAAATATTCAAATGTTTAAAGTTTGTCTTCTTGGATATAGGCTAGGATTTAAGATTAGTAGCCTGAATCATTTAAGGGTGACCTTAGTCATTGTCTAGCTTTCAGTTCCACGTGACTAAGCTCTGAACATATTTATACAGTACAGTGTAATCCAGTCCAAATATTGGAAAGAAGAAAGACATCAAATCACGTGACCTCTGTGTTCCCTTTTAGCCATGAAATTCTGATTCAGTGTGGTTCTTTTGATGTCAATTGTAGACAGTATAACAGAATACAGATTGCTTTGGGTTTCATAGCAAATAAGCACCCCAAGTTAGGTAGGGCATTTGCTCTTCCTGCTGGCAAAGAATTAGGTTTACTGTTTTCTCTGTAAGAACAGCAAATTAATGACATTTCAATATTCCCTCTATTTCTTGTGAGAGTTTATTGGAAAAATTTAGGTCAAAGAGTTAATAGTATTTTTCAAATCTGTTTTAACTTGGCCTGCTCACTTGCTATGTTCAGCTTTTCACACAAATAGATTCTTTTAATATTTCTTTTCCCCCCAACCGTTGTGCTGTTTTAGTATCTCAAGGTGGCACTTTTTCTGAGTAGTCCATTGATTTCAAGTTGCTCTACTTTCTTCGAGCTTCCCATTAAAATGTAATTGTATCATATTTTAGATTTCATTTTGAAATGAACCTTTTGTGAAATTTCACACAATGATGGATACCATGTTCTCTCTTTATCGGAGTCAATGATATAAATCAATAACAATTTCCTGACATTATTTGACGATTCAGTGAAGGGTAAGATTCATAACACAAAAGTAAAAGGTGATCGAGTCTCCGTAAAGTTGCTGTGTCCTTGGCCTGCTTAATCTAGAGCTGCATGAAATCTTGTTTCTCCAGACAGCCCTATTCTGCAGCATCCACTAAAGCCCAGTTATCTCTTTATTTCATTAGAGAGATGCAGGATAGTATAATCATTAATGGCTCAGCTTACATATTTTTCTTACTTGACGTGTGACATTCAACCAATTACTTCTATTCTCTAATCTTCTGTTTCTTTCACCTTAAAATAAGACGAAAATAGCATCATCTTCACAGGATTAAAACAAGTGAATGTGACTGGCATATAGTAAGTGCTAAATAAAAGGTGGCTGCTGCTCTTATTATTGATACCATCATCATTCTTCAAAAATTAATATATTCCTACTACTCTCTACTCCTTCTTACTATATCTCTATTTTCTCTTGGATTCATATTCATTTTTTGCTCCTGTTATTTTTTTTGAAAACAAGATTTCTATGTTAATTGCGTATTTGTCTGGAAAAGCACCTGAGTTTTGCACTTGTAAAAAGTAATCACTTGATTATGAACATTTATGAATTTTTGTGGTTCCTAAAAGCAAGAAATTATTTTGTTCATAGAAGGAATAATATAATTGAATAAAACAGAAATCAACAAGATCCCAAAAAATAGTTTTAGAAGAGTGAGTCATCTAATTCAATTTAAAATGTAAATTATTCAATTACCTTGAGAATCTTATCAAATGAGGTTTTCACTCTTCCTCCATCTGTGGTTGAAACAGCTCTTCTGAGTGACCTCTTTCTCACTTACTGATTACCAATTGATGCTGACTGTAGTTCCGAAAGGGAATTGGTCACAACATTTTATATATATATATATATATATGTATATATATAAACACACACATATATATATACACACACATATATATGTGTCTATGTGTGTATATAAATACACACACTATATATGTCTATGTGTGTATATATATACACACATATATATGTGTGTATGTGTGTATATATACATGTATACACGTATATACGTATATATACATGTATATACGTATATATATCATATAATATATGATATATATACACATATATGTGATATATATATCATATATACATATATGTATATATATGTGATATATATATCACATATATGTGTATTTACACATATATGTGATATATATATCATATATACATATATGTGTATATATATCAGTTTGGTTATGTATATACATATATACACATACATATATATACATATATACACATATATACATATATATACATATATATATGTATATGTATATGTATATATCAGTTTGGTTAAAACCAGCAATAAAAAATAGGAACAGCCAAGGTGATTTTGAAACCATGAGATGGTCATTATTTACAGGTGTAACAGACATTTTTTGAAGGAAGTAATTGCTTGTATTTTAAAATTCGTATGATTTTAATTAATGGTAGAATTACAATTTCTAATTGTATAATTATGAATTTAACTATGTAGAAGTCAGCAAGCAAAATATAGATGACCTAATATTATTTTTATTTGGCTTTTGAAGTCGGATTTATCCTTCCATTTTAATATGAATATCTAAAGGAACCTGGTGGGTCCCTTCAGGTAAAATAATGTAACCACATTTTAAAGACTACCTCAGGATTTTACTTCACCTCATCCCAGGGCCCACCCTTTCCATTCAAATAATGTGAGCGTGTACCTCTTTAGGAGCATAGAGAAGTGCCTCAAACTGTCGTTTTTTTTTTTTTCTCCAGTTTTCTCTGAGTAGCACAGACCTTCAAATATGATGGTCAACAAATGCTTGTCTAATGAGTCTGAAGAATTAAACATCTATTTTAATTGACATCAATGCAAGATGTATTATAATAATGAATATAGAAAAACTCTTTCAAAAGTTAAGCTGTCCAAAAAAATCACAGTCACTTAATGGTATTAAACACAATATATTTCTAAAGTACAATACTTGTGTATATTTTACCAAGATCCTTCTTCAAAACCTATGTTATTTTCTGCCTCTGGAATGAAGGCTAAATTTCTTAGTTTAAGATTCTACTGAAATCATCTCTAATCAGAATCTTAAAAAAATATTATGTACATCACATTAAAATATCAAAAATTGCAAATAAAGCAACAGTCCCTGCTGACCACCCTCATCACCCACCATAGATTTTATCTTGAGTATCTTTAGATACCAGTTTATTTTTACTTCCAGTCCATTTTCTATTTACTTAATATGTATAAATGTACCACATATACTTGGAAATCTAAACCATTGTATGTTTTCAGCCTAAGTAATATTATACTGTAATATTTTTCTGTAACTTAATTTTTTTACTCCAAAACACATGTTGAATTTCTTTCCATAATGACACATGGCGATAGATATTATTTTTAACTGGTATAGTATTTCGCACTATTGATTGATTCATTCACATGTAAGTTCTTTCCTGTCATTTGTCATCAAAACCAGCACTGAAATAAACATTCCTGCACAAGCCTTCATGTGTATACCTTTGAGTGTCTCACTAGGATAAATGGCAAGAAATTAACTCAATTTTTATAGTCTATGCAATTTTTCTTTTTAACAAATGCTATCTAGTTTCTCTCTAGTTGAGCTGTACCAACTCATGGAATTTTCCTCTCCATCTATTATCTGATTAATTTGTTGTTCTCTTAAAATCTTATACTCCGTTAACACCCATCAACATTTTCTAAACACACCATACACTTTCTCATCTCTGTGTTTTTGCTGCGATTGCTGCCTCAGTTTCTCGAGGTAAAATGTTTTGCCCAACAAAATTTGGTATCATGGAGGCTTACTATTACTTTTCCACCAAATCTTTTCCCAAACTCTCATTATTGGCAGAAATAATGAAGTGTCTTCTTTGAGTCTCCTAGGATCTTATACTTATTTCTTATACAGCATTTATGATGTAGGGTAGTGAATGTATCATACGAAGTGTAGGAGAGGAAAAGTAATACCGTTTCCTCACTCATCACAAGGGACATGGCTGGAACCCCTGTAACAAAAGAGAGGTTAAA
Source organism: Pan troglodytes (assembly GCF_028858775.2). Lineage (NCBI taxonomy): Eukaryota > Metazoa > Chordata > Mammalia > Primates > Hominidae > Pan > Pan troglodytes. Next base: position 1,600,346 of record NC_072410.2, on the reverse strand, counting down.
AAGAAAAAAAATAACAAATTTACTAACATTTTATGTGACATAGGGGCCTCCAAAAACAAAGGCCTGAAGACCAGGGAAAACTCTCTATGTTTATGCTTAAGTTCAACAATGAATGGACAATCATGAAGAAATACAAATGGACAGAAAGAATATGATCTCATTGTAAAAATTTGGAGAGAACTCAGCAAAGATCTTTATGGGCCTCTCTGTGTAGTGTTTCTTTCATCCAGGTATAGATAGGGTAGGACACCAGTTAAATGAGGTTCTTATGGCCTATTTTGAGGAGAAGTAAGCCGGATAATTCCTTTATGGCTGGCTCTCACAAAGGAAAGAGAGGGGAAGGCAGAGAGGGACTCCAAGGTGCTATATTTTGGGACAGCATGTTCTGACTCCAAGGTGTTGTATTTTGAGATAGCATGTTCTGAGCCGTGGCACAAGTAAATTTAATGATCCTGGAGATTGGAGACCCTCCTTGATAGGATAGAAATGTACCTTCTGTCTGTGTCCTGGACTGGTGGTCCACTATGCAGGTTCATAAGATTCCTGGCATAAATTACTTCTTCCTTTCCCTCCTTTCTCTCTCTCTCTCTTTTTTTCTTCTTGGAATAACAACATAATATGAGTAATTAACAAGAAAGAAAACAAATTATATCAGTCATTATTCAGCGTTAGAATAAACTAAAATTAAATAGATGTCTCTGAGTGCTTCAGCATATGAATATTATCAACCACTGTATGTGGTTATTGATGTGTGCTTTACTACAGTGAGTATGTTTCTGTGTATGTATATAATATATATTATGTTTGTATGAATGTATATAATATTTAAATATTTTAATATGGAAATAAATCATTGCCTTCAGCACACTGATTACAAATCAATTCATATCTCAATTAAATTGAGTTGTAAGTCACACAGTTGATTACCCCAAAGAGCTCATTATAAATGCATATGACTCTTAATGGCTCCAATGAGAAGAGAGCCCTTCACTCGTGATGAATGTTACCACTTTAATTGAAACAAGGTTACCTTTGGCATTAAGGTACATAAGACGCTGTCAAAGCAGTTATGGTTTTATAAATTTAAATTAGGATGTTCTGGTCAGAACAGTTTTCTAAAATTAGATTGGAGAATGGGACAGATGTAAATAGGGTTCCTCTACACAAAGAAATATGATTGTAAGACATTACTTTTGTGATGTGTTTTTAACAGTTTTATCTTTCTGTAATTATAGTTAATTTTGGAAGCTACTGTTTTGTCATCAAATGCTACCGTTGTTCTAGATGACGTCAGTGTGTCCCAGGAATGTGAAATTTCCTATAAATCACTTCCAAGGACCAGTACACAAAGCAAGTGTAAGTTTTCCCTTGTCGTTGTTGCTGTTTTAAACATTGAATTAAGCTCTTCTCAGTATCAAAATATAAAATGTATTAGAGTCACGAATACCTAATACAGGGTGTGGATTATATCACTTGTTCTTGAAACCTAAAATATATATATATATATATTTTAAAAGGTAAACAACTGGTCTAGTCCTTAGGCCTCTCTTCCAGTAATATGGAAAATATTCTATGCTTGCAGCTGAAATTATTGCATCCAAATATTTTAATTATAAATATTATGAAAAAATTATAATTATTTTGCATATTTTAAATACACTTTTATAAATATTCACTTCTCCATTAATTTTATTCAGAACTTCAAATGAGCATGTAATAATATTCATATTTCAGGATCATCCAGGAGTTCAAAAAAAGCGAAAAGCTTGTGTTTGGGAAAATGATGTAAGGCCAACCAAAATTTAAAACTGGACCTTAAAATTCTGTGTTTCTATTCAAAATTTAATATTTTCAAATCACAGATGGAGTTTGTCTAATTCTTTGACTAAATTTTTTGGAGAGAATATCAATTACAGGCCAGAAATGTTGCCATAAAAATGGATCTCATATAGTCAACTATGTATTTTAAAACCTAATCATTATTTAGATTCTGGGATCATGTACACATTGAAAGAATTTACACTATACCTTCAGTTACTTTCTCTTTCTAGTACTAATTGATGTTTCTCTCTGACCACTCCTACCCTCAGATCTCAATGAATCTGACAATATTAAAAATGTTTTCTGAAAAGTGTCACACTTTATTTTTCTTAATCTGTATCTATGGAAAAGATTTGCATATGAAAATCAGACATACTCTATATTCCTAAGTTATATTTACTTAAACAACATATTTAGAGAGTGCAACAGTTGTATTCTTACAGGAGCTGAATGGACTCATCAAGAAAAATTTGGGTTACATGATTCTGGATTGAGACGATTAAAGAACTTTTAATTAAAGGTCCTTTATTAAAGATATTTTTCATTCGAGAGAGTGTATATTTCTGGGTGCTAACTTATATTGGGTTAACGTGTATTTACTTTTTTCAGAATGTGTATCCTGCATGCATAATAGACCATTCTAAGCTCTGCGCATGTGTTCATGCAAGTGTGTGTGTGTGTGCATGTGTGCGCGTGTCTGCCTGTGTGTCTGCATATGTGTGTATGCATGCCTGTGTGTCCGTGTGTGTGCGTGCATGTGTGCATGTGTGTGTGCGTGTGCATGCGTGTGTGCATGCTTGTCTGTGCACATGTGTGTATGATTCTGATAGACACCGAGGAGTGCAGAGCATCAGATTTAATGATTCATTTAAAGATTCATGAGTTTGGCCAGGCACGGTGGCTCACACCTGCAATCCTAACACTTTGGGAGGCTGAGCCGGGCGGATCACTTGAGGTCAGGAGTTCAAGACCTGCCTGGCCAACATGGTGAAACCCTGTCTCTACTAAAAATACAAAAAAATTAGCCAGGGCATGGTGGCGGGCACCTGTAGTCCCAGCTACTCAGGAGGCTGAGGCAGGAGAATGGCGTGAACCCAGGAGGCGGAGCTTGCAGTGAGCCGAGATCGCGCCACTGCACTCAAGCCTGGGTGACAGAGCAAGATTCCTCTCAAAAAAAAAAAAAAAATTCACGAGTTTTTAAGGGTTAAACAGGATTACCTTATTTTTGTTGTTTAATTAAAGATTTTCTTTCTCCTAATTAAATACCACATCACCAGAATCATAATAGCTGAAAAGCATTAAAGTTGACATTGAAGAGCATTCTCTTGTAATGTAGTATTTGTAGGTATAGGGGCAGAAAGGTGTGACAAAAACCTTTCCTCACCCATTATAAGGGTCACAGCTGACACTCCGAGAATGAAAGACAGTTTAATGAGAGAAAAGCATAACAAATTTGTTTATCAAAGTTTTACTTGACACAGGAGCCTTCAGAAATGAAGATGCAAAGACCCAGAGAAAAGCATGTGCTTTATTTTATTTTTTCGTTTTTATTTGTTTTTCAGCCCCTTTTCCTATTTAGAAAACTGTGTATTTTTCTGCTTAGTTTTGGTGAAGAACAAACAGCCATTTTGAAATGTGATCGGACAAAAGGATATGATCCAATGGTAACAGACTGAGCAGGGAAACTTAGCAAAGCCTCTGTGTTCAGGGTCTCCTTGACTCCTTTGTGTAGAATTTCTTCACCCCTGGGAACAGGAAAGGACCCCTCTAGAATGAGGATCTTGTGACCTAATTTCAGGCAAGATAAGCCAGATAATTTATTTATGACCAGCGCTCACAAAGAAAGGTCAGGGAAGATCAGAGTGACCTTGCTCCTGGGGTACCTCCCAATCTCCTTCAGTTCAAAGTACTTTGGGGCAGCCTTTCCTGAGCTCTTACCGAGGCAAAAGTGTGGTTAAAGGTTTTAAATCATTACTAAAGTTAACCTTAGCAAAAGTTTTTGAGACACTTGATCTTGCTTATGGAGAATTCTTTTCTTAAATTCACTCAGTATTCATGGATATGTGCATCCATCTGAACACCAGATCAGTTGGATAGATAATATATCTAATTAGGACAAATTACATGAATGATTCCTGAAAGATCAATGGATGTACACAAAGGAAGAAAAGGCGTTTCTTATTGTTTTTGCAAATATGTCTAGTAGACAATTATAGGATCTCATTTGTGGAGTTCAGTATTAGTAATGGGCAGAAGTTTATGGAGAGAAACTGAAAGGAATATTTAAAAACGTGCCATGCTCCATTGACAGTAAATTGTTATATGTATGCAGCAGAATGGCCAAAGGTTTACCCAGACTACCCAGACCCTGTACAGGACTTGAAGTTTTGAAATCTTTAATAGGCATACAAATGGCTGCACCACTTCAAAGCAATCTTAGAGCTGTAGTTTTCTGCTCACAGTCCGCGTGATGAAAATCGCAAGTGCTACTTTGATTTGGCCTTTAATCAAGCTTCTTCTCCTTCAGAATATTTAAAAGCTACTGTTGATGAAATAATTTTACATTCTGTTTATTTGTTAAAGGGAGAGAGCCTGTTTTACTCTCTTAATCTCAATTTTGAAGCCAGATTTGTGCCTGGTGAGGAGGCAGGTTGTATTTCATCCAGGAAGATACGCGATTTTCCAACTGAGTGCCCAAAGGGAGCACATGAAACTAATTGCTGTGAGTGCATTACTGACTCCTTCAGCAGATATTTATATGTACATATTTACTCTCTGAACGTAAAGTGCACACTACTCAAGTGAGCATTGTATGATGAAGACAGTCAGAACAGAGACCTCTGCATGATGGAAATGACTTGCCGGTGAGAACAAACCAGATTCTCTTTAAACTAGAGGCGATGAATGAAAACGTCCTGCTAACTTTCAGTTTTGCCCTGTTGGAGAATAACATTTGAAATATATGCAGGATAGCGCTCAAAACACAAGAGCAAGGATGTATCTAGCCAGTCGTAGAAAAATAAGTAACACATGACACCACTTATATGAGGTATCCATGTAGTCATATTTGTAGAATCAGAGTAAAATTGTGGTAACCAGGTTCTGGGAGGAGAGGAAGTGGAAAATTACTAATCAACAGGCATACATTTTCAGTCAAACAAGATGAATAAGCTCTAGACATCTGCTGTATAACATGGTATCTAAAGTCAATGACAATGTATTGTACACTTAAAAATGTGTTGTGGGGGTAGATCTGGCTGGATGCAGTGACTCAAGCCTGTAATCCCAGCACTTTGGGAGGCTGAGGCAGGTGGATCACTTGAGGCCAGGAGTTCAAGACCAGCCTGGCCAACATCACAAAACCCCATCTCTACTAAAAATATAAAAATTATCAGGGCATGGTGGCACACACCTGTAATCCCAGCTACTCAGGAGGTGCAGGTTGCAGTGAGCTGAGATCACACCACTGCATTACAGCCTGGGTGACAGAGAGAGACCCTGTCTGCCACCCCCCCATAAAAAAGAGGGTAGATCTTATATTTTCTTATCACAATATATGTATTATAAACATTTATTTATTACATTATTTTTAACATCATAGTATTCTTATTATCGTAAGCAGTTGCTATTTCAGTACAACTAGCAGTAGAAGACTTTATACTGCTTACAAATGTTATTTCAAATGATAGTGTATCAATAAATAGTTCTATGGTCATAAAACTATAGATCCTGCCTAGTTCTATATATTTTTCCACCTTTAAGAGTCTCCTTTCAGTTTGTCCTTTTCCAGGGCAATGCCTCCATTCTTTCTGCATTCTACTTAAATGATTCTAAAACTATCCTAGCATCCCTGAAAAAGTAATACAGAAGAAGAAAAAAAAAGAAGGTTGTCTGTTGGTGGATAAGCTTTTCCAAAAGTATTTTAATAACTGTGCTATTGAACACAATAAAAAAAGGCAAGAGGAAAGGCAAGAGAAACATCCCATTTTATTGATTACCCATACCCGAGGTGAAAACCAAGGTGGTTTTGAGTCAAGACAGTGGAGGAACACAGACATTTTCCAGAAGTGTGGTGGCGCAAAGAGTTGGAGAGACTCTTTCCTCTGCATTCAAACATACATGAGAATGACGAGAAAAATCAGGGCCATTGCTGATTGCTAATACATTGGCAAGCAGCCATGCTGCGACCCACAAAAAACCTTACGAGCATCTTTTCTATACCAAGAGATTTGGTAAGAAGAAAGTGTGATCATTTCCCTCGAGAAACATAATCTATTACAGAGAGCTCAGAAATAAATCTAAACATAAAAGACCAAATAAGTTTTGACAAAGGCACCAAGAGGACACAGTAGGGAAAAAATAGTCTCGTCAATAAATGGTGCCAGAAAATCTGGTCGTTCTCATGCGAAAGAATGAAATTGGACCTTTGTCTTACACCGTGCACTTAAATAAATTCAAAATGTAAGAAAGTCCTAAATTTAAGACCTGAAATCATTAAACTCCTAGAAGAGAACTTAGGGGAAAAACTCCTTGACATTAGAGTTGGCAATGGTTTTTTAATATCACACCAAATGCTCTGGCTACAAAAGCAGAAATAAATAATGGGATTACCTCAAACTAAAAAGCTTCTGCACAGTAAAGGAAACACTCAGCAAAATAAAATAGCAACCTGCATATCGGGAAAAATATTTGCAAACCATATATCTGATAAGGGGTTAATATTCAAAATTTATGAAGATTTTATACAACTCAGAAATAGATAAATAGATAAAAAATGGGCAAAGGCCCTGAATAGACATTTCTCCACAGAAGACATAAAAATAATCAACTGGTATATGAACAGATATTCCACATTTCATTGGCATTAATCATCAGGGAAATACAAATCCAAAACTCTTTTAGATACCTCCTCATATCAATTAGGATAGCTATTATAAAAAAAAGCGTAACACATTTTAGTAAGAGTGTGGAGAAAAGAGTACTCATACTGTTGGTGCAAATGTGAATTGTGCAGCCATTATGGAATATGGTATGGAGGTTTCCAAAAAAATTAGCAATAAAAGTACCCTATGATTTAGCAATCTCTCTTTTGGGTATATACCCAGAAAAAATGAAATTACCACTTCATAAAGCTGTCTGCACTCCCATGTTCGCTGCAGGATTATTCTTGATAGCCAAGATATGAAAACAACCTAAGTGTCTGTTGATGTACAGATAGATAAACTGTGGTATCTAAAAAACAGTGGAATATTATTCAGCCTTAAAAAAAGAGATTCTGCCATTTTTCACATCCTAGGTGAATCTGGAGGAAATTATGCTATGTGAAATAAGCCAAACACAAGAAGGAAAATATTGCATGATCTCAATTATGTGTGGCATCTAAAAATTATATACAGATATAGAGAATGAAACAGTGGTTACCAGAGGCAGGAGCCAAGGGAAGGAAATGGAGATATGTAGCTCGGAGGATATGATGTAACAGATATGGAGGAGAAATGTGTCTAGAGATGTAATGTACAACGTGAGGACTACAGTTAATAACACTTGAGGACTACAGTTAATAACAGATTTAAGATTTGAGATTTGATAAATGAGTAAGTTTTAGCTACTCTTGCCACAAAAAAAGAAAAAAAGGGCAATTATGTGAGATAATGGATAATTTGCCTCACTATAATAACCATTTTACTATCTGTATGTATCACATAACCTTATGTTGTATATCTTTAATATACATAATAAAATTTGTTTTAAAAATTAAGAAAAGAAGCTTAGTCTATTAGGTAAGAAATGTATCGATTTAATAGTGTTGTAATGATGACTGGAATAGAGATGTAAACAAGTAGCTATTTTAACTCTAGGAAGTTGGAGAATATATTCAATAGAAAGTAGGTAAGTCCTCAGCAGCAATTTTATTTTATTTTATTATTATTATACTTTAGGAATTTCTTAAGATGTTTTCTAGTTTTCTTGCTGTGTAAGAAGAGTGTCTATTGCAAGTTCTGCCAGGGATTAACAGTTCTAGGCCTGTCTCTGATATACATTAAGACTGTTACCAAATGTACATGGTTTAAGAACCTTACCTATATAGTCTTTTAATTAGCAAAATAAATATAAGAGGTACTATTTTCCTCATTTTACGAACTTTCTTGTCATTTAGTTTCTTATCAGTTAGAATTCCATTTTAAACACAGTCTGCCTCCAAAACCTACATTTTTTTTTTTTTTTGAGACGGAGTCTGTTGCCCAGGCTGGAGTGCAGTGGTGCGATCTGGGCTCACTGCCAGCTCTGCCTCCCGGGTTCACGCCATTCTCCTGCCTCAGCCTCCCGAGTAGCTGGGACAGCAGGCGCCCGCCATCACGCCTGGCTAATTTTTTTTTTTGTATTTTTTTAGTAGAGACGGGGTTTCACCGTGTTAGCCAGGATGGTCTCTATCTCCTGACTTCGTAATCCGTCCGCCTCAGCCTCCCAAAGTGCTGGGATTACAGGTGTGAGCCACCGCACCCGGCCCAAAACCTACGTTCTTAACTGCAAATCGTATAGCCTTTCTATCCTTTTAAGGTCATCATTACATTGAGAATGATGTTTTTAGAAAATGTGAAAAGTTCCCTACATGAGCAGTTTAAGCAATGGGAAGTTTGAAGCCAATGATCAAAACTTCACTTTTGGAGGAGAACCGATGCCCTTAGTCTCTAATATGTCAAATGGTCACTTAGTAAATGCTGTCGAGAAGTTTAAGGAATGAATGTCTTTAAAAAATAATACTTAATACTTTCTCCTTAGTAATTATTTCTTTAATCACAGTACCTTTTATAATCTGAAACGTATTAAATTGCTTTTAATTCTTATAGTGCTTTTCGGGGACCTAAAAGATAATTTTTTAGACATAAAAGGAAAATAAAAGATCACTATTTGGATAAGGGACCCACCCTCATAGGGAATTGAATTAGAAAATTAGCAAAGGACCTCCAGTTCTCTAAAGTCTTATTTTGAGAGTTTTTTTTTTTGCCTGCTTTTTTGAAAAAACTAATTTTTATACTGTGAATCTGTTTATTCATAGAAATGCTAATTCTTCATCCCATTTTTGTGAATCCTTTCATTAAAGATTCTGGCAATGAGTGGAGGTGAGGTAAAGACACAGTGAAGAATACAGAGAAGTAGGAGTTTTTTTTTTTCTTGTCTTCTTTGCAGCAAAAAGGTTTGAAGGAAGCATGCAAAATTTAGGCTGCGATTCTAATGTTGAGCAAATGAGCATATCACTTCTCTTACAGAGACCTTAACTGCTTGAAAAAACAGGGGTTTCTTATAAGGAGGAAAAGGCAATGCCATCCTCAGGATTTCTATTTATGAACTTAAATCCTCCTAAAAAGGACCATTGCTATTCTTGAATTTCAAACATTTAATATTTTAATGCTATTTATTTTAATTTTTCTCACTTTCACAACCATCTTTAACACAATTTACTTTCTTTTTTACATGAGACTGATTATGACCTACTTCAAACGGTTATTAACTTTGCTAAAAATTTAGGTCTTCAGTGCCTTGAAATATTTTCAGATTTTGTAGAAAAAAATAGCAAACATAAATTGCAACCAATTTTGGTAAATGAGAGAACAAGTTATTGGATTTGTTCAAGAACTGTTTGGGATACATAGAGGTTAGGAAGTTTTGCAGAATTTTGATAGCCTTGGATAATTTAATCGAATGTTTCCATACTTATTTATATTATGATATAAAAGTGCAGTTACTTAAAATGTAACCCAGGTGTACAGGTTTTCAAGGAGTCTCTCTCTCTCTGCCAGTTAAAACACCACACACTGACTATGATGTTAAATTATCTCTGATTTTTATTTATGATAACTGAAGGGCTGAAAAACCTACATAGCATGACAAATACAACATATCTCAACAAAACTTCTCTGGACCTTCAGAAACTCTAAGGGACAGGCTGCAGGGTGAATCACCGTTGGATGTAATTTTTGCCTGGACATAGCGAAATTACAGTGTATCAGAAAAGTTCAATGCCAGAGTGGATTTTAGACCTGGGATCATGTTGCCATTTATGAAGAACTAGACAAATACTCTGTATGTTTTCATTTAAGGGAATGTTTAACATGATCTGCACATCTTAGCTCTCAAGTCAAACTTGGCATCAGGACAAACCCTAAAAGAAGGCAGATGAGGAGTGAGCTCCAGAGGGCAGAGCCAGTACCTAGGTGTCTTCCCATAGTTCCAGTGTTCTGAAAAGTCCATTTCTCCTTGATGGGTTATTTGATGTTGAGGCCAATCAAAATGCTACCTCATCATTTTTGAAAGCTTATCTTTATTTTTTTTTAGATCAAAATTGTTACTCTGAATTGTTTCTTTAGGATAGATCATAAAAAGGGAAATTTGGGGTTTGAGTTTTTTGTAGTTGTTGTTTTGTTTTGTTTTTGAAACAGGGTCTTGCTCTGTTGCCCAGGCTGGGGTGCAGTGGTGCGATCTTGGCTCACTGCAACCTCTGCTTCCCGGATTCAAGTGATTCTCCTGCCTCAGCCTCCCTAGTGGCTAGACTACAGGTGAGCACCACCGTGCCCAGCTAATTTTTGTATTTTTAGTGGAGACGGGGTTTTGCCATGTTGGCCAGGCTGGTCTCGAACTCCTGACCTCAGGTGATCCACTCGCCTTGGCCTCCCGAAGTGCTGAGATTACAGGCATGAGCTGCCATGCCTGGCCTAAATTGTCATTTAATGACATTCAACACATTTTGCCAAATGTTTCCCCAAAACATTATGCTAATAAACAATCATATCAACAAAGTAAAACTGTGGCAGTGTCCCTGTGTTTGAAGTCCATTTTGAAATTTACTTTCACTTTTCATGATTATGCAAATACTATTTATAAGTTCCTATTTTTGTGAACAAATACTTTGTTTCATCAAGACTAAAATAAATAATGCTACTTTATGTAGTGCTTTCTTTCGTTCCAAGAGATAATGTGTATACTGGAAAATGAAGATATTATGTGTCAAATAGTATAAATGGTACATTTTCTCACACCTACATTGTATTAACAGGACATATATAAACTATTTTGTTCTGGCTGTGCTATGTAATGCAGGCAAGAAAGCCAAAATTTACTTAAGCAGCTCTGTAAGTTGTAAAGACATTTTAATATTTCCAAACAACATTTAGTGAGCACTATAATTTATTTCTGTCTAAAACCTATTTAGTCCAAAGTGCATGTACTAATTTTATGAAAAAATTCTAAACAATTTCCTATATTCTACTTTTCTATCTACTCATGAGAAAAAAAAAAAAACATGTAAGTGTCTACTGAGTAGTTGAATTCAATGAAACCTTAGCCAAGGTTGAATAGTACAAGGAAAAGGAGTGATTTATTATTTATTTATTTATTCAATCTTAGATGCTGATTATATATTTTCCTCAAACTAGTATATCTGCTAAATACAGAAATATGTGCATTAGACACTGGCATTTCCACAGCAGAGATGCATAATAGAGACAAAGTCATTTTATGTGTGTTGATACTTTGCAAGCCATGTATCTTATGTACTCAGTATTGACCAAGAATAATTGCATTACTCTGCACTGAGACTTATGTTTTCTTTTATTACATAAATGCATTAAGAGAAGGCTTGAATTTCCTATAGCAACTCTCTGCTCTATATGTTTTGAGATGGGTGTGTGTGTGCGCGTGTCAGTCTTTGAATTAGGACTACTTTTTTCAGTGTATTTTCTGAAAAATGTTTCTGAGTAGGCCTTTTTGGCTAGATTGGAGATACTTCATCTTAATTATAATATTAAAGGATTTCTATGATGTGTCTCTCTGTATAATTACAAATTACTTTTAATTTTGTAAGGTCTAGGAAAATGAGCTGCTGTTTTCTATGTTCTATCTTATATTCTTTTTCCATAGCCCTGAATACAAGGAAAAAAAGTCTGAAAATATACCTACACTTGCTAATTATTGAGTATCTTCCCCTTTTATTAAATGCATATTGGCAAATAAGTCTCTGTAGGGAAAAAAAGGCTATCTAGTTATTTTTCCTTAGTAAACTGGATTTCCATTCTCTTCTCATTGTCCTCAAGTTTAAAATCTAGACAACTATTTTCTATTCAGACAAACCCCTCTAGACAGATGTCATTGTGAAAGACCCTAATGGGAGGTTGTTTCTGGTGAAGGCTCATCATTTCTGTGGCATGAAATCAAGAAGTGGAGAAAACGTCCATTCACCCTCATTTATGGAAGTCACTGATCTCCGATAAAGAAAAGTGAAAACTATTTCTATAGTCAGGTAAAATCTGATAAATAACCCATGCTATTTTGATCAATCTTTGCTGCAGATAATCATGTTGTTAAATTAGGAGAATTCAGGATAGTAGTGAAAATAAGTGATTCTTCCGCCATTGAAAATTCTATTGAGAATAAAAGTCAGGCATTTAACAAGAAAGCCTTTTTCTGTAATTATTTAAGATTAAGTTTCAATACATTAGATTATTAATGGTGACTGTGGAGAGAGTGGATTTTTTTTTCCATGTCATACTTTGAGCTCGGCTGGGATACTATTTTTTTTGACAAGATCATTGTTCTTCTTCACTCTTAAAATTGTGTTAGAAATATTACTGCCTTTCCTTTTCTTTTTGTTGCTTATCTGCTGAAACTATTCAGTTCTTCTCTTTTCTCACATGCCGCTACTCTTGTTCATTTTGTTTCCATTTTCAGGTTAGCAATGTGTGTGATAGGTAAAAAGGGGGTGTAAAGAGCCTTCCCCACCTAACACTAAGTGTTCCAAGCATCCAAGCAATCGACGTCTCCCTGCCTTGCAGAAACACACCACTGTAGGGAGTGAAATGTACACTGCTTCTGATGTGATATAATTATCTCTTTGGGTTATACGTTGAAAGACACCTAAAAGACCACATAATAATTTAGTTAATTTATGTAGTATAAATACTCACATGCTTACTTTTAAGCACTTACTTTATAGCTGACAGTGTTTGAAGTAAATTTGCATGCACAAACTAATTTATAGCTCTGTAAAATAAGGCATAAAGAGGATTAATATTAGGGCCCTGCTTCCTAGCTTGGGAGAGACTGACCCTTATAATGAGTGAATAAATTATGTACTAGTTTTAGAAGGGATGTATGCTGTAGAAAAAAAAATGAGGCAAGGAAAGGGCAATGGGGGAAGGCAAGGGAACTTTGCAATTTCCAAGAGAGTGGTCATAGTGCATCTCAGTTACAAGGTGGCATTGTAACAAAGACTTGAGAAGGTGAGGAAACAAGCTTTGAGATATCTCAAAAGAAAAGAAAGAGTGTTCTAAGCAGAAAGAAGGAACTAAGGGATTGGGACAGGAATACATCTGGTGAATTTGAACAATAATAGCAAGGGGACCAATGTGGCTGGACGAGGTTGATTATAGAGAACAATTATAGGATAATAAGGCTGAGGAAGAGCAGCCCACCTAGAGCAATGGTTCCCAACATTGGCTGTGTGTGAGAGACACTCAGAGTTCTTTGCAGCAACATGGATTGAGTTGGAGGCCGGAATCCTAAGCAAATTAACAGAAACGGAAACCAAATACCACATGTTCTCACTCGTAAGTGGGAACTAAAACATTGAGTTCACATGGACATAAATATGGACACAATAGACAATGGACTACCGGAGGGTGGAGAGGTGGGTGGGTTTCAAAACTACCTATTGGGTACTGTGCCCACTACCTGGGTTATGGGATCTGTACTCCAAACCTCAGCATCGTGCAACATTGCCATGTAACAAATTTGCACATGTATTCACTATATCTAAAATAAAAGTCGAAATAAAAAGTCTTGAGGCAGGGCTAATTAAATCACAATCTCTAGGGTAGAATCCTGGCATTCACAGTTTTTAAATTATGTGCAGCCAAGGTTGAGGACCATTTCAGCCGAGGCCTTATGGGTGATTGTAAGGACACTAGCTTTTAAATGAGACTGGGAGCATTTTGAACAGAAGACTTGCAAGATCTGACTTGCCACAATCACTGTGTTTGCTACATTGAGAAGAGATAGAAGGGGTTTATTGATGCCCATCGTCAATGACCACCTGTAACAAGATTGGGTTTATTGATAGTTGCTAAGCAAGGAAAATAGCCTACTAGGAGAAACTGGGACGTGGCTTAACAAGAGGAACTTGTTCTAGGATTTGGACTTGTGTTGGGTCATTTAGAGAAGGGCTCAAGGAAGCAAGAATTTTCTTTTGATTGGATGTTTTCAAGAAATAGGATAATTCTGTAATTGTATATCTGAACAAATTTTATTTAGGAGGTGAGAGAAATTGAACTAAAGTTATAATTGGTTAAAATACAATACTCATGTCAGTCAGGAAAGGGGAATGAATATTTGAGGAGTTTCGAGTTTACACTGTGATCTTTTTTTGTCTGTGTTCAGAAATGAATAGAGTGGCCTTCTTTTTGTGTGGTTTTATTTCTCAGTCTACGGAGTGACCTTGTTTAATGTTGTTGATATGTGCAAATCTTTATGTTCAACGGAAGATCACTACAGCTCAGCTGTTATTGTAAGTTCAGGTACTAGCAACACCAAAGTCTAGACGACATCACCAGCAAACTGCCAACTGTTGGCCAGTGTCAGAAATGGAAGCAGAAAGAGCAGTTGGGGAGTATTCCAAGGACTGAATAAGGAAATGATGGTGACTTGAGCTAGGTAGGGAGAGAGCAGTAGAGATGGTCAGAAGTGGGCAGATTCTGGATCTATTCTGAAGGCAGGTAGAAGTGAAAAGCTTTGATAGAAATGAATAAATAATATAAAGATAATAAAGCAAATCAAAGAAATCAAACATTGATTCTTCAAAAAGATTGGTAAAATTGACAAACCTTTCACGAAATGGACCTAGGGAGAGAGAGAAAGGGAGAGAGACAGAGAGAGGGATAGACAAAGAGAGAGAGAGAAGATTCAAATTACTATAATCAGAAATAAAAGTGGGGACATTACTTTCAATTCTACATAAATAAAAAAGATTATAAGATTAGAGTACCATATACAAGTACATGCCACAAAATTGGATAACTTAAGTATAATAAACAGATTCCTAGAAATGTAAAACCTACCAAGATTAAAGCACAAAGAAATAGAAAATCTGAATGGACCTACAACTAGCAAAGAGATTTGATGAGTAATAAAAGATCTGCCAACAAAGTAAAGCCCTGGAACTGTCCCATTAGGGTCAGTGGTGAAGTTTGCCAAGTATGTAAAAAAGAACTAACAACAATCCTCTCAAATTTTTCCAAAAAAATGAAGACAAGGAATATTTTCTAACTTATTCAGTGAGGCCAGCATTACCCTGAGACTCAAGCCAGACAAAGAGACTGCAAAAAAAACTATGAACCTATATCCTTTATGATCATTTATGCAAAATCTTCAACAAAATATTAGCAAACTTATTTCAGAAGCATATTAAAAAGATTATACAACATGACCAAGTGGGATTTTTTTCCTGGAATGCAGGAATGGTTCAACCTAGGAATATCTGTCTATGTAATGCACCACATTAACAGAACAAAGGAAAGAAAAAAACACGTGGTCACCTCAATTGATGCAGAAAAAATCATTTGATACAATTCAATATTTAATTCAGGATAAAAATACTCAACAAACCAGGAATAAAAGGAAACCACCTCAACATAATAAAAGCCATGTATGAAAAACTCACAGCTACATTATACTCATTGGTGAAAGACTAAAAGCTTTTCTTCTAAGATCAGGAATAAGGAAAGGATGTCCATCCATATCCATGTTTGCCACTTCTATTCGTAGTACTAGCAAAAGCAATTAGTTTAAAACATAACAAAAAAGAAAATAATAGGAATAAAGAAAATGAAATAAAAGTCATACAAATTGGAAACAAAGAATTTTTATATGTAAATATCCCTGTAAGTTCTACAAAAAACCCTGTTAGAACTAAAAAATGAATTCAACAAAATGTAAAGTTAAAATACAAAAATTGGTTGCATTTCTTTACATTAGCTATGAACCATCCAAAAAGGAAATTAAAAAACCAATTCTCTTGCAATAACATAAAAAAGAATAAAAGTCTTTAGGAATTAAGATGGTGAAAGACTTGTACAATAAAAAATAAAAAACATTTCTGAAATAAATTTTAAAAATATAGGTAATGAAAAGATATTCCATGTTCATAGATCAGAAGACGTAATATTCTTAAGATGTCAGTATCACTCAAAGTGATCTACAGATTCAATATAATCCCTGTTAAAATACCAGTCACATTTTTTAGCTGAAATAGAAAGTAAGTTCATATTGAATCTCAAAGAACCCCAAATAGACAAAATAATTCTGAAAAAGAGGAACAAAGTTGGAGGACACACACACCCTGATTTCAAAACTTATTACAAAACTACAGTAAACAAAACAGTATGGTACTGCCAAAAAGACCAATGTATAGATCAGTGGAATAGATTACAGAGTCCAGAAATAAATCCTCACATATATGAAAAAGTGATTTTTTTTTTTTTTGGCAAAGGTACCAACACCATTCAATTGGTAAAATCCAGCATTTTCAGTACATGCTGCTGGGAAAACTAGATATCAACTTGCAAAAGTATGAAGTTGGACCCTTACCTAACTTCATATTCAAAAACTAACTCAAAATCAATCCATAAACTAAATATAAGACCTAAAACTATAAAACTCTCAGAAGAAAATATAGGACAGAAACCTTATGATGCTGTGTCTGTCAATGATTTAATGGATGACACCCAAGACACAGGCAACAAAATAAAAAATAGACAAATCGGACTTTATGAGAGCTTTAAAATTTTTTGCATCCTAAAACACTATCAACAGAGTAAAAAGGCAACCCCAAGAAGGGGAGAAACTTCTTGCAAACTATATATCTGATAAGGGATTGATATCCACAATATAGGAGAGAACTTCTAAAACTCAATAATAGACCAACAGCTCAATTCAAAAATAGACAAAATATTTTAATGGACATTTCTCCAAAGAAGACAAAATATTTTAATGGACATTTCTCCAATAAGCATGTGAAAAGATGTCCAACATCACCAACATTAGGGAAATGCAAATCAAAACAATGAGATACCACCTTGCATCCATTAGATTACTACCCAAAAATAATAAAAACCCAAAACAAAACCAAACAAAAAACCAATCCAGAAGTGAACAAGTGTTGGTGAGGATGTGGAAATCAGAACTCTTGTGCACTGTTAAGGAATGTAAAATGGCATAGCTACTGTGGAAGAGGAAAGCAATTCTTCAAAAAAATTAAAAATATAATTACCATATGATTCGGCAATTCCAGTTTTGGGTATATACTCAAAATAATTAAAAGCAAGATCTCAAAGAGATATTTGCACACTCGTGTTCATAGAAACATTATTCACAATAGCTAAAACCTGAAAGTAACCCAAATATTCATTGACTGATGAGTGGATCAGAAAAATGTGGTGAATGCATACAATGGAATGTTATTTAGTCATAACAAGGAAAGAAATTCTGACATGCACTACAAAGTGAATAAAACTTGAGGACATGGCCAGGTGCGGTTACTCACACCTGTAATCCTAGCACTTTGGGAGGCTGAGGTAGGTGGATCACCTGAGGTCAGGAGTTTGAGACCAACATGGCCAACATGGTGAAATCCCATCTCTACTAAAAATACAAAAATTAGCTGGGAGTGGTGGTGTGCATCTGTAATCCAATCTACTCAGGAGGCTGAGGCAGGAGAATTGCTTGAACCTGGGAAGAGGAGGTTGTAGTGACCTGAAATCGCTCGTGCCACTGCACTCCAGCCTGGGCAATAGAGCAAAACTCTGTCCAAAGAGATAAGTAAAGAAATGAAAATAAATAACATAAAAAAAAAAAACTTGAGGACATACTGCTCAGTGAAATAAGCCAGTCACAAAAAGAAGTAATGATATGATTAGACTTATCTGAGGTATAGTGAATAGCCTAAATCTTAGAGACAGAAAGTAGAATGGTAGATTCCTGGGCCTGAGGGAAGAAAGGAGTGGATAATTCTTGTGTAATAGGTACAGATGTCAGTTTTGTGAGATGAAAAGAGTTTTGGACATGGATGTTGGTGATGGTTGTGCAACAATATGAAAGCACTTAATACTCCTAAGTTGTGCACTTAAAATGGTTTCGATAATAATACATTTTATGTTATGTGTATTTTATCACAATAAAGAAAAAGTAGGGGAAAAAGCAAATAAGAAGAGGGCTTGATATACCACTGCTGGCTTAAAGATGTAAGGAGCCACATGAAAAGATATGACAGGTGGGCTTAAGGAGATGAAAGAAATCCTCAGCAGACAGGCAGCAATAAAACAAGGATCTCAGTCTTGTAGCCACAAGAAACTGAATTCTGCCAACCATCTAAATGAGAATAAGCCAGGAAGTAGATTTCCCCCCCCAGCCTCCAGATAGAGCCATCGTACCTTGTACTTTTATTACTACCTTTTGAGACCCTAAGCAGACAGCCATGCCATGCCATCCTAGACCTCCGACCTACAGAAACTAAGAGATAATAAATGAGTGTTGCAAGTCTCTAGGTTTGTGGTTGTTTGTTACATAGCAATAGAAAACTAATAGAAACTAAAATAAAACAAATGCCCTGGGTATCAATAGAAAACAAATGCACTGGCAGTTACTTTCTTTCAACACTCTAAAGATAACATTCCTTTTCCTTCTGGTTTCCATTGCATCTATTAAAGAGGTCTAATAATTATTCTTTGCAGGTGATTTATGCTTTTTTTCCAGCTGCTTTTAACATTTTTCTCTCTGGCACAGATTTTTGGCAGTTTGGCTAGGGTATGCCTATGTGGGTTTTCTTTGTATTTGTTCTTTTGTGCTCACAGGGATCCTTGAAATATGGCTTTATATTCTTTTCAGTTTTGAAATTTATTAGACAGATTTTTCAAATATTTCTTCAGTTCCTGGAAATACTGTATGCCCCACAATGAGTTCTGAAAGGAGGCCAACATTATTTCAACAAACGATCAACAATATAATTGTTAAGAGGGAATGGGAAGTAGTGATAAAATAACTTACAACATCAGGCATACATAGTCATGAAATAAGATGGAACTATCAAGCCAGGCTCAGTGGCTCACACCTGTAATCTCAGCACTTTGAGAGGCTGAGGCAGGAGGATCGCTTAAGCCCAGGAGTTCCAGACCAGTCTGGGCAACATGGCAAAACCTCATCTCTACAAAAAATACAAAAATTATCTGGGCATGTTGGCACATGCCTGTAGTCCCAGCTACTCAGAGGCTGAGATGAAAGGATCTCTTGAGCCTGGGAGGTTGAGGCTGCAGTGAGCCGTGATCATGCCACTGCATCCAGCCTGGGCAACACAGCGAGACCCCATCTCAAAAAAACAAAGAAAAGAAAAATGGAATTATTAAATTGTGCTACAAGACATGGGAATATTAATGCAATTGCACTTGATTTGGGTTGTAAAAATGGGTAGCGTTAATATAAATAATTCCTTATATCCTGGAGAGCAGGTTATCTTGGGTAATAAGAGATCCCTGTGAATTTTAAGCAAGCAACTTGAGTTTTAGCTTAAAATATTCATATTTTGGCTCTTTAGGTAATTGAGCTTTTGTCAAGAAGTATGAAACATTTGAGATCATTAGCCTAGTCTGGGGAAAAAAATATATATATATACACACCCATATATATAATGCAAAGACAATATAAATAAACATTTAACATGACAGAAAAAAATCACGTTATTTTAAAAATACATCACTGATTTCTGCCTACCCCCAGAGAAAAAATAGTGGGGTCTTTTACGAATCATACATTTTGTTCATCTATATTACTATAGTATACTGTTAATGTAATTATCTAAAAAAACTTATACTATTTGTCTAATAACAACCCACCTCATATCACCATAGCACTAACAATCTTCTCATAAATGTAAGCATAGTAGTGGGTACTGTTATTAACATGAGCTGACTAATACAATGTCACATTTCAAACGCAATTGTGGGTGCTGTGCTACTCCATATTATATTAGTAATTATTGTTCTCTAAAGGTTCTTAAAAGCAAATAAACAAATGCAAGGCAAAACATATGAAATGCAAGGCAAAACATACGAAATGCAAGGCAAATGCATTAAAAACTTTTGAGTGTTAATATATAGATTTTATTTTATCTTTTTAATTTCTTTTGCTTAACCAAATAGATTATGTAGTTTTGATTAACTGGCCATGAAATAGCTCTGCCTACATAGAATTTCCCATGAATAATTGGTTGTGGAGACTTTTGTGTGTGACCCAAATCCTCCCTCAAAACTGAAATTTGCCCAGCTATTGGGAGTGTTGGCAAATCATGCCTCTCAGCTGATTCTCTCTAGAATTTATTCTCAGGAGATCTAATTAATAACTTGTCAAGCTGATGTCCATCCTTGGGGACAACTCGTATCTGAAGAATGGCCAGTGAAAGGTATTAAAACTCCATACTCCTGCCTCAATTTAGGGCAACTCTGAAGGGTCACCCCAGCTTCTCAGCTCCCCCTTGAGATTAGCTGAGGTATTTGTTGTGACTGCCTCACATCTCAACTCCCTTTATCCAATTCAGCTTTTTCGCCACAGTTGTTGGTTCCTAGGATTTTACCCAGTTAAATGTTCTCTACACAAATCTCTATCTCAAATCTGCTTTACAGGGAATGTGGCCTCAGACAGGTTTTCATTAGGTTCTGGACATAACTCTCATTAGTCATTGATATGATTTGGCTGTGTCTCCGCCCGAACCTCACCTTGATTGTAATTATCCCCACATGTCAAGGATGGAGTCAGGTGGAGATAATTGAATCATAGGGGCGGTTTCCCCCTACTGTTCTCGTGGTAGCGAATAAGTCTCACGAGTTCTGATGGTTTTAAAATGGGAGTTTCCTTACACAAGCTTTCTTCTCTGCTACCATTTAAGATGTGCCTTTGCTTCTTTTTTGCCTTCTGCCGTGACTGTGAGGCCTCCCCAGCCATGTGGAATTGTGAGTTCATTAAACCTCTTTCCTTTATAAATTACCCGGTCTTGGGTATGACTTTATTAGCAGCATGAGAAAAAACTAGTACAGTCTGTTCTATAAGCCCAAGTCGGATCACAGAGTCCCGCTTTCTGTTTTTTTTTTTTTCTAGCCCATATTTCTACTAAAACTTGACTCATATAGACTTAAAACAAAATAATTAAGCATGGCTAATATTTATTTAATATCTTATACGTGTCAGGTACTGTATTTTGTAACTTATCTTTTAATAATCTTTCCAAATCTCTAAAAGGAGAATTCTGCTCTTTTATAGAGAAAATAAGGATGGCTCTGAAAATGTTAGTATTAGGGGAAGTAGGGTGAGGGACATAGGGGGCACTTTGTGTTATTTGTGCATTTTACTATCAGTCTAAAATCAGGTCAAAATAAAAATTAAAAAAAATGAGTAGTAGAAGCAGGTTGTTAAGATTTTCAGTGTGACTCTAGAATTTTTTTGTTTGTTGTTTGTTTTGGAGTGTAGTGGTAAGATCTCTGCTCACTGCAACCTCCACTTCCCAGGCTCAAGCAATTCTCCTGCCTCAGTCTCCCAAGTAGCTGGGATTATAGGTGCCCGCCACCACACCCAGCTAATTTTTGTATTTTTTTTTTTTTTTTTTTTTTTAGTAGAGATGGGGTTTCAGCATGTTGGCCAGGCCAGTCTCCAACTCCTGACTTCAAGTCATCCGCCCCCCTCAGCCTCCCGAAGTGCTGGGATTATAGGCATGAGCCACCACTCCTGGCCCAAAGTTCATATTTTAACTACTAACCTAAATTATTTTAAAAACAAAAGTCTCCTTGGACTCAAAGCAGGTCAGAGTGACATGATCATGTGCCTGTTTTGTGCAGGGTGAAGTGAGATTATTATCTAGGAAATAGCTGAAATGTCCTGAGGGTGACAAAGAGGAGCTGTGTTTTCAGCCAAATATCAGAACCAGGGCCACTGCCTGCCGCCGAACCCCAGCGGGCACCCCTACTTTGTGTTTATCTGTGGTGGCTACGCTTGCCCACCTGGGTGGGAACCCCGAGAATGACTCCAGACTTTTCCAGGGACTGCATGCCAGGGTATTTTTACAATTTATGTGTAGACTTTGTTCGGGTGGAAAAGTTATTTTATGAAGACGAAACAAGCAATTGGGGTACCTACCTTATGGCATTTTTTACATTGAGAGTGTTAAAAATACCCCTCCCCTAACCAAAACCCTGACAAATAGAGCCAGGGAAGGCCATGCAAAAAAGGATTCTTGGGCTTGTATGCCTGATAACAAAAACTTATCACAGAAGACTGCAAAAAACACAATCTTGCACAAAGCCCATTGCAACTTTGCACACAACAATGCTTCTGAAGGATATTTGCCCAACAATTGCCTGTCCAACCTGGGCCTGGCATCACCTTTGTTATTGATCTTTGTAGCCAAGGATAATCATTTCCAAATGATCATATAATCTTCCTCATTTTTTCTTTTGTCTTCCTTTACCTCCGTGAATATGCATATAGTTTACTCTGGCTTGCCTGTTTCTATTGCAAGGCTCTGTTTCCAAACGAATATCTTTTTCTTGTGGAGAGTCTCTCTCTGTTTGTTATTTAGGTTGATAAGAGAAATGTGAACATTTGAGAGCTCAGGTAAAAGGCCTTAGTCTACAGTGAAACTTTTTTGCACCCTTAGATGCTTACTTCCACTACAACTTGCAGGTGGGCCTTGAAAAGTTCTTGGAATCAGTTTGAGCTTTGGTCTTCTCCGATTCATTTAGCATAGATTCTCAAAATGTGGTCCCTGGACCCACAGCATCAGCATTACCTGGAGATTGTTAGAAATGCAAATCATCGGGCCTCATTCCAGACCCTCAGCTGGAAACTCTAGGGGCATGGCCAGACCCTCTGTAGCTGAACAAGCCATCCAGGTGGTTTTGATGCAGCTAAAGTTCTGGAACAACTAATGTAGCCCCATTTGGAAAACTTGGCTGTACAGGCCTCCCTAGCTGGTAAGCTGCTAGCATTTTTTGTTTGTTTGTTTGTTTGTTTTGATACAGGGTCTTGCTCTGTTGACCAGACCGTGACCTCCTGGGTTCAAGCGAGGACTCAGCCTCGTGAGTAGCCGGGACTACAGGTATGTGCCACCACCATGCCCAACTACTTTTTGTATTTTTTTTTTTTTGTAGGGATGGGGTTTTAGCCCAGGCTAGTCTCAAACTCCTGGACTCAAGCAATCTGCCCACTTTGGCCTCACGAACTGCTGGGATTATAGGCATGAGCCACTGTGCCCGGCCCTGCCAGCTTTGTATAAGCTGAGGAGTTTTTAAAAATACCTAGACTCAGGGCAAACCGCAGACACTTAAGTCAGATTCTCTGGGAGGTGAAGGCCAGGCACTGGTATTTTTAAAGTCTCTACAGATGGTTCTAATGTGCTGCTAAGTTAGAGAACCGCTGATCTAGACCAGGCCTTTTCAAACTTAATGTGCACGTGAATTACCTGGACCTTGTTAAAATGCAGATTCAGTCTGCATAGGCCTGGGGTGGAGCCTGAGCTTCTGCATTTTTAACAAGTCTCTAGAGGATGCTGCTGCATCTGGGCTGCTAACTACACTTGGAGATAGGAGGTTCTGGAGAGCAGAGGAAAGAGCATGAACCATAACCTAGGGGCTGGTAGTCCTGACTTCCGAGCCAAGGTTTGCCTTTATGTGGCTGGCAACTTGCTTGGACTCCTACCTCAATTCTTTGGGCCCAAGGTTTGTCCTGCCTTAGAAGGATGTCAAGAAAATTGAGTGAGTAATGCAGAATTGTTTCTTAAAGTGTGTGCAGATGCTCCATGAATTTAGAGAGTATGTGGATGCACATTAGTAAATTTTAATAGTTGTGACCATGTTGTTATGAGTACTTAGAACAAGTAATAATGGCTTTTGATGTATAGTAGTAAGAAAGCTTCCTTTTAAAAGGCATGTATTTAAGTTTCAAAAGTGGGGCTATTTAAAAATATATGAAATAAATAATAGTAGAGGTAATTGACAGAGCAAAATTAGGAAGGCAGGATGAGAATGACTCAAGTTTGGGAAATGCTGAGAAAGCAGATGCCCAAGGGCTATGAAAACTTAAAAAAAATAGGTAGCACTTGATTTTGATTGGCTGAATGAGATGATGTGTTTGATCATTTATGGGGTTGGCATTTGGCAACATGCACTGGGTGGCTGGGATCACTGTTTATTAAAAAATATTTGAGTCTCTACTTTGCACTAGATACTCTTTTAGTCTCTTGGAAAAGGGATTGGGGGGCAGGCAGGAGAAAAACAAATCATTTATGCCCACAAGAAAATTGCAGGAAGATAAAAGTCATGAAATAAACTCTATGCTTCTAATTTAATATTTTTTTATAGACTATGAGAAAAAAGTTTTGCTCACTATCAGCTAGGAAAGCTGTCTTAGCACAACCATTCATTCTTGCACAAATCAAAATCAAGACGAGCCATATTTAATTTAATATTTTTTTCACAGATTATGAGAAAAAAGTTCTAATTTAATTTTTTTATAGATTATGAGAAAAACGTTTCGCTCTCTATCAGCTAGGAAAGCTGTCTTAGCACAACCATTCATTCTTGCACAAATCAAAATCAAGATGAGCCAGAAGGCTCCATTCTGACAGCTTCTAATGGAGAAGCTACATTTACTGGACATGGGGAAAGTTGCTGGGCTCTAAGGACTGTGCTCATTTCTTGAACTAGATAAATGGTCTTGGTGTAGCGTAATACCAAAACTTCTTGTCGCAGCCCGTAAGGACAGAACTCAATCAGCCTGAAAAGGAAGTCAGTGACTCCGACTCAACACAGGAATGTTCTGTGATTCCTAAAGAAGGATGTAGGAGTGTGGCACAATTCAACCACAGTCTGTGGCCCTGTGCCTCTGCCTTGACATGAGTGGGATTTCCCAGCTGGTCATTTTCTTCTTATCTAAGACATTGGGAACAAATTACTTGACCTCCTCTGGGCTTCAGTACTCCCACTCATCAAATTAGAGGACTGGGCAGTCGCTAGGCTCTCTTTAGGCATCATATTTTAGTTTCTGTGATTTTAAATTTGAGACGGGGTGTCTAAGGGAGAATACATAGGGGAGGGGGAAAGGCTTATTAAAAGTGTAGTTAGACACTGAATGTTTAAGAATTGCATTTTGTAATAATACCTTTACCTAATCAGGACTGACAATCTTACCTGATGACAGCACCTGGAGGAATGGCTGCATTCAAAAATAAAAATGAAATAAAACAAGACCTTATTTGAACTTAGCAATAATGCTGATTCCTCTTTTTGATTTGAGGAGGTTATAGCTGTTGTAAATGCTTGAATTGGGTCTGCCCAGGCAAAACGGAGTCAAGAGTCCATGTCGGATGAATTTTAACAATGTAGACAATAGAAAGGGTTGCTTAAACTGCCCCTCTTTTACCAAAACACATTTACAAATGAAAGAACAACACTTCCATTTTTTAAAAACATTTTTTGAGATGAAGTCTTCCTTTGTCACCCAGAGTGGAGTGCAGTGGTGCGATCTTGGCTCACTGCAAACTTTGCCTCCCGGGTTCAAGTGATTCTCCTGCCTCATCCTCCCGAGTAGCTGGGACTACAGGCGCCCACCACCATTCCTAGCTAATTTTTGTATTTTTAGTAGAGACAGGGTTTCACCATGTTGGCCAGGCTGGTCTCGAACTCCTGACCCCAGGTGATCCGCCGACCTCGGCCTCTGAAAGTGATGGGATTACAGGCGTGAGCCAACACGCGTGGCCAAAAAATTTCCATTTTTTAATTGCAGGGTCTGGGGAATTAAAATGCATCCGTAATTTCTTGCATCTCTCCGCTCGGGCTTGCATGAATGCAGAGGGATGGGGAGGACTTCTTGAGGCAAGCATCCCCCTCTTGTCGCCTGCCATCTGGAGAGAGAGGGCTGTGATTTATCTCACTTTAATCAGGAAGGACCCGATGGGTGGATGGAGAGGTCTGACGGCTTTGTTGCTCCATGTGGGAAAGAAACGGACAGAGTGAATTTGTGTATGATCCCTAAGGAGAAAGCGTCTTTGTGCTCTATTTCTTTTTGACCTGGAGCCCCTGAAAGCAAGCTAGTTACAAGTTGAAATAGGCCGTTTCTAAAGTGTGATTTTGTTTGTGTATGAGCCTTGATTACAAAGGGGAAAAAAACCCGCTTAATTTACATAAACCACATGTAGTGCAGGATCCCCTGGGCTGTCTTTTCAGGTATCAGGAAGCTTTGATGAAAGTCGCTTGTCTCATCTAGGAGTCATTTCATATTGTTTAGCAGAGCCTGGTATTAACATTTCCTTCCAACTGTTTACTGGAATCTGTGTGTTCCCTTCAAGTGATGCATACTAGGTGCACAGGCTTCCTGCCACTGTCATCCTAATCTTTCCGTGCAGACAGGAGCAGAGGGGAGAGCGCTGAGCCAGGCCCCAGCTTGCTTTTCTTTCCTGACACAGCCCGGCTCCGCTGCACTTCTCAGCTCTTGCTCTAGGTGGTGCTGTTTGACCATTTTCTTCATGTGACCCTCCACTCGGTAATATAAATTCATTCGGAGGATGACCTGATATCAAAAAAAATTCCTTTTGATTAGTAGAATCAACTTGTTCCTTCACACGATACTCTTCCCACTGAGACACATGGAGACAATTCTGACTCCAGGTTTGCAACCTTGAGATTTCTCTCAGATGCAATAAAAAAAACAAAAAAGCATTTTGAGTGGCACAGTGATGCCTAGTGCATGATCATGTTTGTCTGCTCAAATATTAAAGGGGAACTGGTGGGTTTGAGGATGCCCAGCAGCACGACAGCTGCCAATGTAAATGAGCCGTATAGAGAGAGAGGGGGCGGGAGGGGACTACAAACTTCAGAATATGAGCTGATTGTTTATAAGTTAAAAAAAAAACAAGTCAAAAGGGAGCCCAGGATGGTGCAGGAAAAAGGAGAAAGGAAGATTTTCCTTGCAGCTAATCAGGAGAGTTCATAAGGGCTGATTACATGAGTGGAAGCCTTAAGTTCTTTTTTTTTAAAAATGTGAAAGTTTGCATGTATGTATGTATGTATGTATGTATGTATAGCTTCGTGTATTACCATTATTATTGCAATCAGCAAATGGATTTACTTCCTTTATCTCATGGGCTCCTTCCCACTCACTTCTGGCAGCACATTTTCCTTTCTCCTTCATCCCAGAACACCAAAGAACAGATGCGCTTCCTAACCCTGGCTCCAGGGGACTTTATACAATGTAAACAGTGCACCTCTAACGTGGTTCACCGCTTAGAGAACGTGTGTCCCATTTTAAAACTGTGACTCCTTTATATTTTGCAGTGCTTATTTTAATAAGAGACATTGGACTTGTGACTTATTTTTCATGAAGGAGTGAGCTTAATGGTTGAAAGTAATCGATAAACTTGTTTTTCCTCTGATGCCATCAGCCAAGATCCTATGGCAATAGTAAGAGGATGACACTGGGCTGGCACCCCCTCCATAACATATTTGGACCATGTTTTTCCCCCAGAATGCACATGCAATAGCTTTGTTTGGTAAGAGAGAGATGGTGTACATGGTTTCCTTCTGTCACACTTTTGGTGAAATGAATTAGACTTTTAAATCAGGAAATTCAGCGAGATGAGTTAGATTTTTACACAAGAGCAGTGGAGGACTTCCAGCTGGTTGGGGGAATGATACGGAAATATCTTGCTAAATCAGGGTCTGGTGGAATGCTGCTCCCCTGGCAGGCTCCTCTTCACAGGGAGCAATCTGTGGGTTGCTTATAGAACAGAGCGAGCAGGAGGCATAGCATGGTCTTGCTCATGGGAAGACCCGGTGTTCCGATGTTTGTCATTAGGAACTGGGTGTGGGCTTTTTCAAGTTAAACTGAAGCAGCAGTTCTATTAGGAAGAGCCTCCCAGATCAGCATCTTCTGTTTCTGGATACTCTCCCTTTGAAAAGCCAGATTTCAGCAAAAAGCTTTGCTAATGGTGAAATTGCACAACTGAAACCCTATGGGAGCAATGGGAAAGATGGAGAAAGAGGTGGTTATATCATGTACTTCAACAGTTTATTTAGAGGCTGTTGACGTTAGAATAACAAGCCAAGACAAACAAAAATACTCATTTTGGATGAAAATATTGTCTTTTGATGTTATTATAGATAGCTGAGTCCTAAGACTTATACAGAAACACATTTTCCTAATGAGTGGCTGATTTTTCTGGTTGTGCAAGTAATATCCAAATTATTGCACAAATTTTTGGCTCAGGAGCAAACATTGTATTGCATATTGAGCTAATCACTTGCCCTTTCTAAGGTAAGCCCTTACCTCTGCTTTCCCTTCATCTTGTCATTTCTGTTTGTTGGGTACAGGTTTCCTGTTGGTTCTTTCTGTTGGCTCTGATGTAACATGAATGAAGTTCTTAACATCCTTTCAGACATAAACACAACTTAGCTCATTGTTTCTGAGTTCATATAGAGGTTTTCTTGCCCCTGAGACTTTCGTGTCAGACAGCTGGATGTTGCTGTGTTCAAGGCTCTATATGTTGATTTTGTATCCTACAACTTTACTGATTTCACCTATCAGTTCAGTTCTAACAGTTTTCAAATTTTATTTATTTGTTTTTGTTTTTTAAATATTGTATGTTTCATTTTAGAGTCAGGCGAGTAAATGTACAGGTTTCTTAAACAGGTATATTGCATGGTGCTGAGGTTTGGGCTTCTAATGATCCCACCACCCAAGCAGTGAGCATAGTAATCGATAGGTAGTTTTTCAACCCTTGCTCCCACCATTCTTCCCTCCCACCTTTGGAGTCCCCCAGTGTCTATTGTTCCCTTCTTTGTGTTGAGTTCTAACCTTTTTTTAGTGAAGTTTGTAGGGTTTTCTATATATAACAAGATCATGCCGTCAGGAGAGAGAGTTTCACTTCTTCCTTTCCTATTAGGATGCCTTTTATTTCTTTCTTTTGCCTAATTACCCTGAGAAGTGGTGTCTGTGGGCATCCTTGTCTTGTTCCTGATGGTAGAGGAAAAGTTTCAACTTTTCACCATTGATCATGGTGTTAGCTATGGGTTTGTCATATATGGCCTTTATTTTGTTGGGATACAGTCCCTCAATACGTGATCTGTTGGGTGTTTTTTTTTCACCATGAAAGGGTTTCGAATTTTGTCAAAAGCTTTTTCTATATCTATTGTGATGGCCATATAGTTTCTATCCTTTATTTTTCTAATATGGTATATTATATGTATTGATTTGCTTATGTTGAACCATGACATGATCATGGTGAATGATTCTTTCAATGTGCTATTGAATTTGGTTTGCTAGGATTTTGTTGAGGATTTTTGCATCTATGTAGATCAAGGATATTGGCCTGTCATTTTCCTTTCTTGTAGTGTTCTTGTCTGGCTTTGGAATCAGGGTAATGCTGGCCCTGTAAGATGAGTTTGGAAGTATTCCCTCCACTTCAGCTTTTTGGAAGAGTTTGAGAAGGACTGGTATTAGTTCTTCTTAAAATATTTGGTAGAATTAATCTGGGAAGCCATCTGGTTTTGGGTTTTTCATTGATAGGAGACATTTTCTTACGGATTCAACCTCCTTGCTTGCTATTAGTCTGTTCAGATTTTTAAATTTCTTCATGAGTCAATCTTGGTAGGTTTTATGTGTCTGGGAATTTATCCATTTCTTCTAGATGATCCAATTAGTTAGTGTGTAATTATACCTAGCAGTTTCTTAGGATCCTTTGTATTTCTGTGATATTAGCTATGATGTTTCATCTTTCATTTCTGATTTTATGCTCTATTGAAAACATGAGGCATAGCAGGTAGGGGGCACTGGTCAGGACTTGGGGTATAAACTGGCAGATGTTAAGGTGGGTGATTCTGGTTAACTCAGAAACTCCGAAGTCCCGTGTGGAAGAATTAACTGCCTGTACTCACCTAGTAATGTATATCCTTGGTCAAAAAAGATCCAGCTGAGAATGTTGGATGAAGGGACCAAATCAATATTCATCATTATATTGAAAACAAATCAGATTGGCTGTGGTCTTTTGACAGCAGGTCAGTGGCTAAGTCTATTTGAACAAAGTTAGGGGAGGTTCAAGGGAGAATCCTGAGATCGGTATTCTTTGTTCCATACAAACTTGCCTTTCAGTTTCTTCTCCCCATGCCTCCAGGATGTCCCTGCACGGCCCGTAGGGCCCCCTCCTTCAGTACCTTGCCTTACGAAGGGGAGAAAATGAGTTTTCCAATGTTAGCATATATTTAGCCTTCCAAAATTTTCTATTTCTATTTTAGGGGAGCTCTAGGAAAACAGCAGATTACTCTAAATCCCCAGGTAAAAATCTGAAATGGTGGAATTTCATATGACCAGGAGACATATTTTGGGGCAAGTGGGCTTTTCACAATCACTTGGACATGAAGGCATCTGCTTCTTCTATGCCTAAAATAGTCCTTCAATTTAGTAGTTTAATTCCTCTTCCTCTTTTTCAAATTTCAAGACAATACATGTAGTGACTGAACAATTTGGATCCAAGTTTCACTATTTAACTGCCAGTGTGACCTTGGGCGAGTCACTTAATCTTTTCAAGGCTCAATTTCATCATGTAAAGTAGAAGTACAAACAATCCCTGACTTAGAATATTTTGACTTATGATTTTTCAACTTTAAGATAGTTTGAAAGCAATACACATTCAGCAGAAGCTGTACTTTGAGTACTCATACAACCATTCTGTTTTCCACTTTCAGTACAGTATTCATTATATTACATGAGATATTCAAAGCCCACTTTATTATAAAATGGGCTTTCTGTTAGATGATTTTGCCTAACTGTAGGTTAATGTGAGTGTTTAAGGTAGGCCGAGCTAAGCTATGATGTTTAGTAGGTTAAGTGTATTAAATGCATTTTCAGCTTACAATATTTTCATAAGTTTATTGGAATATAACCCCATTGTAAATTGAGGGGTATTTGTAATAATGATATCTCTTCAAGGAGACTTTGTGAGCCTCTCATAGGAAAATGCATACACAGATGCATATAAATATATAATCTTTCTTTTCCATACATATGATATTCTTTAAGGATATTCAAAAATCTGGAAACAGTTGCCTCCAGGGAGATAAATGGTAGTTGGTTGGGAAACTTTTAACTGTATACGCTTTTGTGCCTTTTGCATTTTGAATCAGATGAATGTATAATCTACATAAAATATTAAGATTAAAACATCACCGAATAACTTATCAGGAGTTTGGTGAACATAAGGGAAGGCCTCCTATGGTGGCTGTATTTTATTCAGTGTTGGTCACTGTTGGGCACTTCATAGAGCTTATTTCATTTCATCCTTACAAGCGCCGTAGGAGGAAGGGGCCCCAGAGGGATTCATGGTTAGAATAGCAGAGTAGGAGCATTTGGCAGCTATATTCTGTGTAGGTGATAACTTTAAAGATATTTCTGTTATAAAATGTTTCAAACATACAAAAAATATAGAGAAGCAGTTTTCTATAGTTATTAAATATTCTTAATGGGTAGTCACAGAAATTATCATCCAAAGTGGGATATTCTTGAGAGAAAAAGGAGGTTCTATTTATAATTATGGTGGGATAACAAACTTAAGATGAACAGCTCTGGACAAACTGGGTTGTATGGTTCCTGGAAAACAAGGATTACTGTAAATGTGAGTCCCGCCTTGTGCTTCTCTCTGTCCCACCAAGAAAATATGATCTTGATACAGATGTTCATTGTGTCAAGGCAACCATGGCAACCATGATCTAGATACACTGTTCAAGTTTTATGCTGATCCTACCTATATATGTCTCAGGAACTTTCCAGAGTTTCCTTTGAGTGCTTCTAAATTTTGCATAAATGGTATGTTGTCCCTTGTCTCTTTTTAAAACCAGTAAGCCATTTTCCCTTCTTTTCCTGGAAAATTAAAGGAACAAAGACCAGGAAATAACAATGTATTAGCTAAGGTTCTGTTGATTGAAAGCAACAGAACTTAATTCTGGCTAGCTTAAACCATGCTAGGATTTAATGAAGAATACTGCAGAATCTTAGATATCTTATGACTGGGAAAGAGGAGGTTCAGGCAGTTCCTGGGATGTCAGCAACAGGTAGCTGTCAATTAACTGCCCCCACACAACCCACTGCTGCCGTCATCAATATAGCACACCACGATGGCTCCCAGCCTCTGTACGTCTGGGTTCCGGTGTTCAAATTCTAGAGACAGCAAGAGAAATCCCATTGAGTCAGGGATCCTTCCCTGGGTCACACTCCCTGCATATGGTCAGAAATGCAGGATTATGTACTAAAGACACAGCTAAAGAGGACCCACTTCACTGTTTTGGGACCATTTGCAGGGGAGGCAAAATTGTGAGCTACTCACTTAAAGAGGTGATAACCATAAGTTTGCAGGAAAAAAAAAATTGGAGAAGAGAAGGATAACACTATCCTACGGTTTCTTCTGAAAATGGACGAAGGGAACAGCATTTCCATTTGGAAATTCTCTCCTGGCATTTCAATATTTATGGATTCTGAATTCTGAGAAAAATCAGTTGAGAAATTAGGAAAATGGGAAGGAACATTCTAATTTTCCTGTGAAAATTACAGCTTAATAGTCAGTATAGAGAACTTACTGGCTTGAAGAAATGCACTGACTTCAAGTCAAGCAAGATGAGGAAGCACTGACATGTGGAGATGAAAGTTAAGGTGAACAGGACAGGAGCAGTAAAGGAGCCTCAGTCAGACTTTCTTGTATCTGTTGCTGTGTTACAAGTGTGTGTTCATGGCCTTGTCCACTGCTAACAGTGAACCATTTCTGCAAATAAATATTAATGTGTTCCTAGGCATAGTATATGTTTTACAAATCCTATGAGAGGTTTTCTAAGAAATGCCAAGTTTTAGAAACAAAATATACCCTTAAATCGGCAATTTTGACAGTTGCTTCTTTCTAGTGCTATTCATCTTGCCAGGAGATCAGAATGTTATGTTATTTAAATGGTATTGGAGGGGATGATTGATGCCTTGTTTAACAATGTCATGTAAACAACGATTAAAGCATTAAGTATTTGTGGTGTTACCTTTCAATCTTTAAAGGACTTTTCTTTAGCGTTTATTTTGTGATAACATTCATTTCTTTTTAATGTTTTCTCTATTAATGCTATTGGATTTTATAATCTTGTTACAATATGTTGGCTCATAATAATAATAAATCATCATTTGTTATCATATCTCTTTAAAACAGAAGACTACTAAAACTTTTCATATAATCCTGTTACAGAAAAAAACGACTATTTGCTTGTTATTATAGTCATTTATTATTTTTCAAAAACTTGTAAGTGAAGTGTTATGAAAATCATATGAATTTGGTAATTCCCAAGCATTCTCAGAAATTCTATTTCCTTGTTCCCAAATCCCAATGATTAATATCTGCCAGGAGTCGGAAAACAGTGAAAGGAAGTAACATCCTATGTTGGATACCTGGTAGGGTTAGTGAAGAAACGTTATTGCTGAGCTCTGTGTTACGCTCACGAATGATGCCATTGAGGAAGTCACGCTTGTTGAAAGGAACGCAGATACACAAAGAGTTTTGCTGCTGTCTGTTGGATAAGAACCCCCTGGTCGATTTCAGCTCCTACTGCAAGTTACAAAAATCAATCCAATGATAAATGAAAAGTGCCCAGTGTGCTGGGAAATAACTTATTTTTTGGCTTCAGAGGAAATTTTAGAAACAGTGCCAAGTGAAACGTAAAAACAAACTACGAAGAGGTTCATGAATTTCCCTCTGAAGCTGACAGCCGTATTTTAGCAGATGGAACTCCTACTATTAGCCCAACTCTTGGGTTGAAACAGTGTGTCCAGGAAACCCTATGTTAAAATGCAATGTGTTGGGGATATTGTTCCTCTATTTGCTTGAGTTAATTTTCAAATTAGTGTACTCTTGCTTAGCTGTGCTCTGAGGGAATGAACAAAAGATTGGTAAACTCTGATGGAGAACACTGGTCAGGCAGGGCACATAGAATCCCTGGGGATGGTGGTTCCTGGCAAATGAGGGAGGAGGACCTGAGCCAGGCTTGGGCTGGGCTGGAGGAACATGAAGATGGGATCTACTCACAACCCCCAAAACTGAGGGGTCCTGGTAACATATTATTTCACCCTCAGCCATGCAAATTCATTATTTTTATGGATAAAATAGTTATAAAAAACTAATTTACATTGAAATGTTAAAATATTTATATAGAGATTAGAAATATTTATATAGAGATTATTGGGAATCCCCTCCTAAAGCCAAACATAAAAACTACCAAAAAAAAAAAAAAATTCTGTGTAGGCTAAGATTGCAAATGACTGATGGAATGTCATTTAAATTAAACATGGAAAATATATTTCCTCTTTAATAAAGATCTAAATTCTATTCTTTTTAGGAGCCTTCAGAAATGAAATTCAACTATTAAAAAAAGTATAGAGAAGCCTTTAGAAAAGAAACTTTTCTTTTGCTGTATTATATATTAAAGAACTTTGATGAGAATAGTTCTAAAGTGTTTAATAATTGATTCCACTGATGTTTCTAGGTATTGTGGGGAACACCTAGAAATTAAATCTTCATCTTTGGCAGATCAGAGGCCTATTATTTTTAGGTAAAACAATTAAAATCTGCTTTTAATAAATCACAAATTTTGCAAGTTAGCCATTAATAGTAAGTGCTTTTCAAAGTTTGGCCCAATACATGAAAAAGCCAGAAAAACATACCTGCATTAGTTTTGCCCATCACCTTCTTATACTGGCCTCAGGAGATTTATTAACAGCATTCAATATTTTAGGTAGGCTGGATGTGGTGGCTCATGCATGTAATCCCAGCACTTTGGGAGGCTGAGGTGGGAGGATGGCTTGAGACCAGGAGTTCAAGACCAGCCTGGTCAACCTAGTGAGCCCCTCGGTCTCTCTGAAAAGAAAAAAAATTAGGTATCCTGTGGCTACCTCCAAAAACAAACTCCAGAGGAACTGAATTTTCTTTTTTATTTCATGTGTTGGGATAATGGCTTCTTTTGCAGTTACTTACGAAGAATTTAAGGGTCAGTAAAAATATTTTTTCATCCTTAATAACATGAATTCTCTAATTTGTGTGTGATATAATGCTAGATATTGTGCCAAAAGTGTTACATAGACATAATCCATGCCCATTTTCAAAGATAATACTAATATAGAGAATAAGAATCATTATTATTGTAGTAATTATTATTTTAGTAATAGTAGTAATAATCAAAACAATTACATCAAACACTTATTAAACCCTTATTATGTGATAGGTACTGTGTAAGCAATTTCCACATATTAGCTCCTTAAATGTGATCACTAACCCCATGAGGTAGGTAGCATTATGTCCATTTTATAGATGCAGAAACTGAGCTTTGAAGAGGGAAAGCAACTTGCCCAAGGCCATGCAGGCAGTCATTGATAAGGGTGGGGAGGGAGAATTTGAAGTCTGAGATGTAAGTTCACAGACACGAGTACACAAACACGTACAAGATACTCGTATGACATGTGGGGTTGCTTGAAATATGTAATTGACTTTCCCCAGCACAAGAAAGTGTTTGGACAGATTTCAAAGGGATCTAACACTTCCTCAGAGGACTGCCCTACGACATTTTTCCGTGTGCTTTTCTGCCTCTTGTCCTATACTTTTGGCATTTCTTCTGCTCTTAGAGGCAATGAGTCAACAGCATATTTTTAGCACCTCCTGTGTGCATAGAAGTGGCCCCTGACTCAATGGGAGTGTATAACTACCATGGGCCAAATCAGTGTGCTTTCCTGTTAGCCAGGGGATTATAGAAGAACACGCTCCCCTGATTCCAACAGAACTTGCTGCCACTCTGATGTCTTCATTGTAAGGCCTCTAAATGAATGTTCAAGAAATTCATGTTAAAGGCACGTGTCATATGTGTAACTTGCAAACATTTGTGTACTTGTCTCTGTGTCCTTACACCTCAGGCTTCAACTCTTGTTTTTACCTTTATCAATGACTACCTGTGTGCTGTGTGGCTTTGGACCAATTGCTCACCCCCTCTAAAGCTCAGTTTCTGCATCTGTAAAATGGATATAATGCCATATATACATAGATATAGATATACATACACCAAT
The DNA here is from genome assembly GCF_028858775.2 of Pan troglodytes. Classification (NCBI taxonomy): domain Eukaryota; kingdom Metazoa; phylum Chordata; class Mammalia; order Primates; family Hominidae; genus Pan; species Pan troglodytes. Next base: position 1,564,322 of record NC_072410.2, on the reverse strand, counting down.
ATATATACACACATATATATGTGTGTATATACATATATATATAATATACAAACTGAAATATATAGTTATATAAATATTTCAGTTTAAGTTTCAAAAATCACTGGAGGGTATTTTTATAATACCCTTCAGCAATTTTACCTGCTGCCTTTGCACATTCTGGTGAATTTCTAAATGGAAGTCTGATAGAGATTAATCTTTTAATGCATCATAAATAAAAAAGAAAATCACAGAATGATGTAGCTGGAGAGGACCTTGGGGATCTAGTGTTTCATGAAAGATTAATGTCCTTGATCTGTTTGTAAGTGTTTTGGAAAAATCTTCCATGGTCAAATAAAACTTGGCAATGTTGGATTAAAGTTAAATAGGTTTTTTTTTCCTGCAGAACTTCATAGTCTTTAATATGCTAATATGTTTTATGAATCTACAAGGAATGAAGTGTTTCAATGCTTATTTTACCCAGATTCTCATTTTGGTACAGGCTGGTCAAGCTGAGTCAGCTAGTATATTATCTAGATGGAGATGATGGCTGATGCCTTTTTGAGAGCAAGAGAGTCCCCAGGGGAAGCAAGGGTATATCAGTTGCTCCATTTCATGCCAAGGATCCTCAGTCTTTAGAGGCTCAGAGAAGGCTGAAAGGCTACTCTAGGCTATCAGGGCTACCATTCATTGTGACCCATGCTACAGAGAAGCTTTGAGCTCAGTGCAAAGGAGTGACCAGCCCTTGAGAATCAGGAAAATTTATTTATTCCTGACCTAGTCCACTGAGGACATACAAGGAATGGGGCAGGGGAGTGTCACCAGCTATGGTTACAAGCTAGTCTGATTCTCTTTCATTAAGAAAACTGGTCCCTGTGAGTTTAGATTGGGAAGCACCAGGTTAAAAAATTTTTAGGCCAGGAGTGGTGGCCACTGTACTCCAGCCTGGGTGACAGAGTGAGAATCTGTCTTAAAAAAAAAAAAAAAGTTAAGTGATGTTTTCTGTTGAGGACCTCTCAGAACATTTAATATGAAAGTGTGCATTGTGAAGAATGGGAGTAGAGTGTACAGGAGTTTTAAAAGCTACTTGGTCATGAAACTCTTGCTTTGTGCAGGATTCGAGGGGCACTAACATTCTGAGGAAAATATTTTGGGAAACATTGATCTAATCCAAACTTCTCATTTTACCAGCAAACAACTGTGGGGCCCTCTAAGTTTCCTTTCTCCATCATTGTGACAAATTCATTGGAATTAATTCAGTCAAACCTGGGGTCAGCTTTGAAGAGATTTATTTAGCAGGTAAATCTGTTTTGTACATTTTGAGGGAGTTCTGAGTTTCCATAGTCAAAAACCACAGATCAATTTAACCAACCTTTATGGAATATCACCTATGGCCCAAAGACCCTTTAGCTACAGTGATGGTCTACAAAAATATAAACTGTAATTCTTGCAATACAGGAGATTAGTAATAATGGTAAATATAATGATGATGACACCATGAATAGCTAACATTTATTGAATGCCTTTCTATTAGTCAGGCACTTTACTAAGTATTTTAATCCTCCCAACAATTTATGAGGTAGGGATTATAATAATTCCCATCTTATAGTGAGGACACTGAGGTTAGGAAATTATCCTAGCCTAAACGTTAAGTGTAAGCATGAATAGAAAGGTGTTATCAGCCTATAAGACATTCCTTTATGAGTGATACAAAATCCTATATAAATTCAGAGAAAAGAAAAGTGGTTTTAGAAGTCCTTGATCAGTGAGTGTGAAGCATGTGGTGGCCCGGTTACTGTTTGTTTGCCCATCTGTCCTCCCTCTGGGGATCAGCACCCCCTTACTTTGGAAGAATTGTTTTCCTTTTCACTGTAAGGTTCTTTCTGGCTATGCGATGGGGCACATTGCCTCAAACTAGCCCTGTTCCAGTCTTTGAGAACCTTGAAATTGGAACCAAGGGAAGAGGATTGCCTCTTGAATGGTAATTCTCTAAAATCTAGTCTGAGGTGCTGGTGCCTAATCCCTGGGTCTGTGGAAGGAGCTGGGCTGTGAGAGGGGAGAATGATGTTGATGTCAAGAGAGAGGCAGGTGCTAGGAGCAGAGAGATGGAGGCCTGGAGGGTTTCTGGGCTTCTCTGAGGCTTAGGGTTTGGATCATTGTCTTCATTACTGGAACAAAGAATTTACCATACCTGCTCTTCTGGGAATGAAACTGTCCTGCTTTGCAAAATAAAGTGTCATTAGAAAGAGATCTTAAAAACCCCACACCATAGACAGGTGCACAGATCCGTAGAAGTGTTAAAGTTCTGTCTGTTGGATGCTAAGCCAAGACTCTTAAGTATGTTCTAAGGAGAAACTGGTGTGTGTAGGCTGTGCACTCCCAAGGAGATAAAAAGTTAGGAACTTTATGGGTTGGGCTTGGTGGCTCCCACCTGTAATCCCAGCACTGTGGGAGGCTAAAGTGGGCAGATTGATTGAGCTGAGGAGTTCGAGACCAGCCTAGGCAACATGGTGAAACCCCATGTCTACAAAAGCTACAAAAATTAGCTGGGCGTGGTGGCATGTACCTGTAGGCGGGAGGATCGCTTGAGCCCAAGAGGGAGAGGGTGCAGTGAGCCATGATTGTGCCACTGCACTCCACCTGGGTGACAGGAACTTTATGGGGAATGGGATCTTGGAGACTGAGTAGAGACTAGAGGAAAAAAAAAAAATACCTCCCCAACTGGCCACACTATTCTTTTAAAAAAATGTTAATTGACAAATTAAAATTGTATGTATTTACGGAGGTATAATGTGATGTTATGATATATGTATACATTGTGGAATAATTAAATCCAGAGAATTAATAGATTCATCACCTCAAAACCTATCTTTTTTGTGGTGAGAACATTTGAAATTTATTGTCTTAGCAATTTTGAAATACACAATACTTCATTGTAAACTACAGTCACCATGCTGTGCTGTAGATCTCAACAAAATGTATTCTTCCTGTCTCAACTAAAACATTGTACTCTTTGACAACATTTCCCCATTCCTCTCACCCCCTCCAAAACACCCATTCTTTATGTTGAAGAGAATGGCTAAAAAGTCCCAGCAGGTTTCAACTGACGGCTTCAGTGGTTGTCCCATCACACTTCAATGTTATTAATAGAAAGGGGAGGGGCAATACATAATTCGGACAGGCAGAAAGTACCATTGTAACCACTTTCCTGACTTCACAGAAAAAGTCCTCTTGTTTTCATCTGTAAAATGGGAACTGCGTGAATACCATTATTCTTTTCTTCAGCCTCCAAAGAAAAAACAGATGCAAAGCCTTTTATCAATTGCAAAACAGTATACAATGTGTGTTATTACTCACAGTTGTCTTACTGTGACCAAACACTTTATAAGCCTGTGGCAAGTCAGCCTTACTCTCAGGAAGTGGACAATATTTGGGGAAGGAGAAGCAGCAGGATCTTTCAGGACAGTAGCCTTGGTGGGTCCAAAAATTCCTTGAGCGAAATGGGAGACAAAACTTTCTTCCTGCTTTGCAGTTTATCCTGTTAGTCTTGTCTCTCTTCACTCCTATTTTCTATGGAGAATTTCCTGGTTTTGGAGTTTGGGTGCGTTTTATGGAGAGGAGGCAGAACATCTTTAGCTCCAGCAGAATGAAAGGATACATGCAAAGGAACCTAGCACAGTATGTGGTACCCAGTTCCCCTTTAACTTGGCTTTATTCATTCACTCCTGGTAGGGCATTAATAAGGGATTTAGCCCCCTCCTATTGAAAACGATTAATTCAGGGAAGAGTTCAGGCAGTGTGGACAGATACAGTGTAGGCCAAGCCTGTTTCTAAGGCAGGAGCTGGGTAGGGAGGGTGAGAAGGGCGAGAAGAATAGGGAAATATGTGTCGTCTGTGTTGCTGCTGTTGCAACCACCACAACAAACAAACAAGTGAAAAAAAAAAAAAGAATTGTCCATACTGGAAAGTGTGCTGTTTTGGAGGAGGCTGGGGAAAGTGTGGATGGCTCGAGTGGGTCCTGTTGGATTGAAGTCTGACAGTGGTGATTCCCTTCAACAAATGGTCGGGGTGGGAGGGTACACACACACACACACACACACACACACACACACACACCCCACATGCAGCGCCCAGCCTCCGATTTCAGCGCTGGCAGGAGATAACCATTCTTAGCTCGCCTTTCCAGGGTTATTTTTGGCTGAGGCTGTTCGCTGATGGCAAAAGGTTTCAGCCCCCTCCCAAATCCCTCCCCGTGCTTGTTCTAAAGAGAAACTGGTGCGTGTAGGCTGCGCACTCCCAGGGAGACAGGGAGACGGGCCTGGCGCCGGAGAGGAACCCGGACTCTGCCCAAAGTCTCGCCGCCCGCCGGCTGTTTTCTGGCGGAGGGTGTGCCCCGGAGGGCGGCGATCGCGCGTGAAGGCTGGGGCCAGGCGCGGGTGCAGGCGTCACCGGGGTCGGGCTAGCAGGCCCTGGAATCAGGCTTTTGGGACACCCCGAAAGTGAGTCCAACTTGGGGAGAAACTGAGGACACCTCGGGCGGTCTGGCAGCGGAGAAGGTGGGCGGGAGAAAACTTTACAGGAAGGCAGAAGCAATCTCCGCCGAGGGAGTCAGCGAGCGGCCGCGTGGAGAGGAGGGGCGGGCGGTCCCCAGGCAGGCGGGCGCAGGGCGCAGGGTGCCGACCTGCCAGAGGGGGCCCGGGCGCGAGGCGGAGTCCCGGCACGCGGCCAGGCTGGTGGAGGCCCCCGGCAGGCTGCAGATTCCCTCCGGCCCCGGGAGCCACAGCAGGACCGGCCAGGAGGCACCACGGAGGGGAGCCCCATCCCGGTGCTGACAGTGCCCACCGTGCCCTACGAGGACTCGCGGCGGGCCGGCGGCGGGGTTCTGCGGCGACCTACCGGCCTCTTCGAGGGCCAGAGCAACTACCTGCCCAAATTCATCCAGAGCGTGCTATCGTCCATTGACCTGCGCGACCGTCGGGGCTGCACCACGGTGGTGGGCAGCGACGGCAGGTACTTTAGCAGGACGGCCATCGAGATCGTGGGGCAGATGGCCGCGGCCAACGGGGTGAGTGTCCAGATGCCCCTCGCTTCCCGCCGCGCTGCCGCCATGCCCTCTCCTAGCCCTTGTCCCCCTGCTGCCTCCAGGCCCAGCTGGGAGGCCCCTGCCCGGCCCAGGCTTTGCTTCCTCACTCCCGCGTCCTCACCCTCCAGCACCCCACTCCCACCGTGCTTGCAGCCTCCCCGGCGCACCCCGGACACTGGGTTCTATTAGTACCCACCGCCCCCAAAAGCCTTAGGGGTGTCCGTCGTTCCTGGAGCCACTCCGGGCGCCCTGGACTCTTCTCCGACTCTGCACACATCCCGCACCTGCTCATTTTTCTTTCGGACATTCTCTTACCCGGCCCTGTAGATTCCAAGGCAGCTCCCAGTTTTCCATATTGTTCCCAACGCGTTCACTGCCCACAGTCCCCACACAAACTTCTTTCCCAGGCTCACAACATAGTCCCTCTGCCCCGTGCCCTTTTTGCAATAATCTGCCAGTCCCCTAAGTCTTAGCTCTTCCTATTTAACAGTAGTGGTGTCTCAGAACACACACACACACACACACACACACACACACACACACACACACACACACGATCCCTGACATATTTGGCAAGAGTAGGCCCTGAAGGTTTTTAATATTTTGGTTCTTTAACCCAGTGGAATTACTGAATGATTTATTTAATTAGGGTAGGGATGGAGTGGATCCATTTGTTTGATGCTAAACAGCCTGAGCTCGCAGTTCCCAGGGGGCATATCTCTAAATGGTCTGAAACGAGATTTGCAGTGGTTTTCTTAATGCAATTCCCAACTTCTCTCCAAATGCCTTTTGACATTTGACAACATTTCATGCCTCTTCCCCTTTCGCTTTTCATCCTTGTTTTCTCTCCCTTCTCCCACGACCTCGGTAGTCTTCTGCAATCCAGATTCTCAGACTTCGGGTTTTTCTCCCTCTGCCCCTTTCCTCTCTGTCCTATAACTAGAAGCACCTTTTGGCATAGACCCGTATCCCAGTTTCCTCTTTCCCAGGTCCAGCAGCATCTCAAGGACATCTACAAGAGGGATACCTAACTTCAGGGGTCTCTGAATGATATGTGGGAAACATCGTCTAAAAAAGTAATTTTATCCTTATTCATGCAACCAGACCCACACTCATAGAACTTGTCTTTAAGGGGAGTGTCTTGCAGATGTATAAATGAGTGTTAACATCTTTAAAAGCGAAACTGCACAATTCCCTGGCATTTGAATTCCCTCCTTCCTTCCCAACCCTCTCCTTTTCATTTTCTCATCTATTATTAAAAACATTTTTAAAGGATCTCCATGCTTCATATTTATCTACTATAATTCCTCCTTCTCGGTGTTGCAGGGATGGGGAAAGAGGATTTTTTAAAAAACACAATAAAAAGCAATTGGGAGAAACAGGGCCAATGGTGTTGGGGTGGGTAGTGGAATTGTGATTTTTGACTCCAGTAGACAATGATGCTGGATATATGGGGTTTGATTTCTCTCTGGCTCCTCACTTGAGATTGATGAAGTTTGGCTAGAATCAGGGAGTTGAAGAGAGGTTGACAAATGGTCTTTCACTCTTCTCTGACAGGCTGTTCCTGTGGAGTGATGGAGAATAATGAGCCTTGGGAGAGCTATGGGAGCTCTCATACTCCTTCCCGAGCCAATTTTTTAGGGAGTGAGAGAAACATGGCCTGTCCAATACTTGTTGTGGGTCAAGATATTTTTGAAGCTACGGTTGTTGATTTGCATGGGAAAATTATTATGTCTTATTATTTCTTGTCCCACTTTACCATAAGGGCTCCTCAGCTTCTTACTTCAATGGGTCTTCCATGACACACACACTTTATTAACTCTAAGAGTGGAATTTATTTTAACAGATAATTAGCATAGGTCAATATATGCTGAAAATAGAGTCAAATTAAACCTACTAGCTGTTATAAAGGACAGATGACAAAATCCACATAGAAGCATCGACTCTTAAATAATCTGAAAGTACTACTTCTAAGAGGGGCGGGCATGGGTGAAGGGAATGGTGGACATGTTTCAGAATTTCAAATGCCAACTTTAACCAATCGTTTCCTCATTTTGTTCACCTTCTTGGGGGCTTATGCTAAAGTGAAGTGAATAGCCATAAGGCTGGCTTCAGGAGAAAGGTGGTCTAAAAGAACTGGATAATTATAAGCAAAATTGGTCTCGAATGATTGAAAATTGATGAGAATGTGCTTGTCTCCTGATTTGGCATCCTGAGTTAGACTCAGGAATACTGAACATGGATCCCAAAGGCTTTGGTCTTTTTTGATATCCTATTGGATAATCATAAGCAGGCTAGAAAAATAGGAAACTAGAATTTATTCTCTTTGAACTGACAAATCTGACCAGTGGGCTGCATTCTCTATATCTGAAAAATCTTGGTTTTGATTGAAAAATTAATTTTACAAAGCAATTTTCTTTTTTTCAATTAAATTTCTTTTTTTTTTTGACACAGGGTCTCACTTTGTTGCCCAGGCTGGAGTGCAATGGTACAGTCTTGGCTCACTGTAGCCTTGACCTCCCCAGATTCAGGTGATCTTCCCACCTCAGCCTCCTGAGTAGCTGGGGCTATAGGTGCACGCCACTACGCACAGCTGATTTTTGTGTTTTTACTACTCATAGGGTTTCTCTGTTGCCCAGTCTAGTCTCAAACTCCTGATCTCAAGAGATCTGCCTGCCTTGGCCTCCTAAAGTGTCATGAACCACCATGCCCAGCCTACAAAGCAATGTTCTAGGAAAAACTACAGTTACTCTTTGATTAGGTAATTGCTGGAGAAGAAAAGCATGGCATTTCTAAAATGATGAACTATATTACTTATATTTTAATATCTCATAAAGTTTGAAATAGACATTTCAAACACAAACATGTATAAAATTTTTTATAAATTATAAAATCAAAAACATTTTACAATTATTTTATTATAAAATTATTATAGAATCAAAAACAGTATAAATTGAAACAACTTTTTTAAAAATTTATTTTGGGATTTCCCATGGAGTGATGGAGAATAATGAGCCTTGGGAGAGCTATGGCAGCTCTCATACTCCTTCCTGGGCCAACTTTTTTAGGAAATGGGAGAAATATACCCTGTTCAATGTTTATTGTGGGTCAGGATATTTTTGAAGCTATAGTTGTTGATTTCCTTCAAACTTTAAAAAAATTATTATAAAATTATGGGATGTAAAAAAATTTATTATAAAACTTTGAAATTTTCAAACTTTCAGAAAAGCAGAGAGATGAGATTAATGGCACTCACAGGCAAGCATAGAACATAGATTGTAAACATTTTGCTATATTTGTGTCATGACTATTTTTTGCTTGTGTTTGAAAGTATATTAAAGAAAATGATATTTTACCCCTAAATTCTTTAGTACAGATTTCTAAAAAAATAAGAACATTTTCCTGTATAGTTACAAAATCATCTTTTCAAACAAAATAAAAAATGGCTTTTTTATATCATTTATTACCCAGTCCACATTCAGATTTCCTCAATTATTATGAAATGTCCTTTTATTTTTTGAGACAAAGTCTTGCTCTTTCACACAGCCTGAAGTGCAGTGAAACAATCATAGCTCATTGCAGCCTCAAACTCCTGGGCTCAAGTGATCTTCCTGCCTCAGCTTCCTGAGTAGCTAGGACTAGAGGTGCACACCACCATGCCCAGCTAATTTATTGTTTTTGTAGAGATGGAGGTCTTACTACGTTGCCCAGGCTGGTCTCAAACTCCTGGCCTCAAGTGATCCTTCCAGCTTGGTCTCCCTGAAATATCTTTTGTGGCTGGTTTGTTCAAATTAGTTTCTTCTAATCAAGGGATACACATTGCATTTGATTATGTAGCTCAAGACTTTTTTAACCTGGAAAATACCCATACTCTTTGTTTATGTATTTATTTAGTGAAATTGACTTGTTGAAAAACTAGTCAGTTGTCCTGTAGAATATTTCCCCTTCTGGAATTTTCTGGTTGCTTTTTATGGTGTCATTTAACTTTTCACTCTGTTTTTTCCTGGTTAACTGGAAGTTAGTTCTAAAGGCTTTTAGGCCTGCTATAACAAAATACCAAAAACTGGATGACTTATAAAGAACAGAAATTTATTTCTCACAGTCCTAGAGGCTAGCAAGTTTAAAATCAAGGAGCATGTGGTTTTGATATCTGGTTAGGACCAACTTTCTGGTTCATAGATTGGCCTTCTTGCTGGGCCCTCACATAGTGGGAGAGACTAGCTAGCTCTCTGGGGCCTCTTTTATAAGGGCACTAATTCCAATCATGAAGCCTCTGCCCTTATGATCTAATGACCCCCTAAAGGCCCCACCTTTTAATACCAGCACCTTTGGGGTTAGGATGTCAACATATTAATTTGGGGAAGACATACACGTTCAGCCCATTGCAAGGTTTAGTTAGATTCAGGTTCAACTTCTTTTTTTAAAGACTATTTCATAGGCAATAATGTGTATTCACATCCCATCATTAGTGATGGTGAGATGATCGCAAGGTTAGGGTGATCACTGCCTATCTCCTCTGCTATATTCCCCCTTGGGTCAAGCCAGTAGTCTGTGACGTGAACTTTGTACCATGTGTATATTCAGTTATATTCTGTATCAATAGTTACTTGATTGTTTTAGCATTTATTAATGATCCTTGCTTGAGTTGATTATTTCATTAGGGGTTTCAAAATGGTGAATTTCTAATTCTCTAATTCTATCTACATGTTTTAGCTGGCATTTTTCTATAAGCAGACCATTTTCTTCACAACTGGGTTATTTGGCTACCCTGAAACATAGTTCCTTCCGGGAAGGCAGAACATATGTTTATTTCTGTCTTTTAAAAATTACTGGTGTTTGGAGTGAAGATTAGGTGAGCTAACTACCTCCACAGGTGACAAATGAATTTTGTTTTGTCTCACTTTTGCTTTTTTGAATATCACTGTGGCTGCTTGGATTTTTATATTTAATTTGAATGGATTAGGGAATAAATGAGAAGATAGGTTTTATCTGTTTCTGTAGTTTTTATGTGGCTGTGTGAACTTACTTTTAAAAATTCCCAGAAATATTTTAATTCCCCTTTAAAGATATAAACTATGTCATACTATAAAGCAAAAGAAAAACCAATCATGTGAAGAGTAAATAGTATCGTTTAAACGAATTGTGGTTAAGCTTAGTTTGTAACTAATTAGTTTTTTATTTTCTTTCTACTTTTATCTGCTTCAGAGCCTCTTCAGTGGTTTAGATCTTCTATGTGTCCAATTATTCTAATCTCTTAAAAAGTTTAAGAGCTAAAATACAACACAATTACTACAGGAATGCCCTTGTCCTTTTCTGGGTAGGTACACCTAAGGCAACTTCTTTTTCTATTCTTTGTTCTCTTCTTCTTTCTTATTCTTAAATCATCTTCAATATTGGACAGATGACAGCACTATGCCTGCCTCAAGATGTTTCTGACTTTTTCTTTTTCTTTCTTTTTTTTTTTTTTTGAGATGGAGTCTTGCTCTGTCACCCAGGCTAGAGTGCAGTGGCACAATCTTGGCTCACTACAACTTCTGTCTCCTGGGTTCCAGTGATTCTCCCAACTCAGCCTCCTGAGTAGCTGTGGTTACAGGCATGCACCACCACGCCTAGCTAATTTTTTGTATTTTTACTAGAGACGGGGTTTCACCATGTCGGCCAGGCTGGTCTTGAACTCCTGACCTCAAGGGATCTGCCTGCCTTGGCCTCCCAAAGTGCTGGGATTACACGTGTGAGCCACTGCACCCGGCCGTTTCTGACTTTTTCTAAAGTCTTCTTTCTCTGGAGATGACATTATATAATAGCACTGTTCAATAGAAGTTTCTTTGATGATGGAACTGTTCTATAATCTGCATTGTCCCAGCCACTAGCCATATGTGACTACTGTAACACTTGAAATGTGGCTAGAGCAACTGAAGAACTGAATTTTGCATTTTACTGAATTTTAATTAATTAAAATAGAAATGCAAATAACCGTAAGTGGTTAGTAGCTACCATACTGGACAGCAAAGATCTATAATTCAGCATTTAAAATCGATTTTGTTTTGTTTTCAAAAATGGAGTCAGACTGTTACAACCCAAAAGAACTGTAGATTGAATTAAGGTAAATCCCCAAATACTACATACACATTTGGGAAATCCAAACCAGATTTTTTCATGTGATAACCACACCCTCTTTTGACTTTAGCCTTGGAGGTAATGGAGTATGGCAGAAAAAACCCTGTATCAGCAGCTGGAAGACTCACCTTCTTTTCCTAGCTCTGCCATATATTGACCAAAAGAGTCAAAGTCCATTCAGATGGTTGAAGGGCCTTGGAATTTTGTTTTTGGTTTTCACATACAAGTTGGAGGGCAGATGAGTTAGCCTCTTGAAATACCCAGAAACCACTTGTTTCCTCATCTAAAAATCAGGTATGACAGGATCATTTAATTATCCTGCAAATCAGATGAAGCACTGCATATGAAAGCACTTTGTAACATCGATAGCACTGGGAAATGTAAAGACCTTTTACTGAAATATAAAGGTGTATGGTCAACTGAATATATCTCAGATAGTTAGGATTTGACTGTATATATTGAATATAACCTGTAGTGGGCCCCTTGGTAAACAGCTTACAGTTTTGTTGCAAGTTTTAGCCAAGAGAAAATTTATTTGTTGACTAGTCATGCCCTTTATTGGCCACATGATGAGCAGCCAAGATGTTAACACACAGTGCACCTTGCAGAATTCAAGAATGTCTCAGTGTCTTGTGAACTAGGAAGCTGAAATGCAGTGGTATGCAGAAGGCTGGCTCAGTAGGAGCCTTGGGAGTGTCCTCCAGATAGATGTTTGTGCAGGTTGTGTTTGATTCCAGTTGGCCATGAAAAGCTGGTTGCTCTAAAGAATGAGAATATACTTGGTTTTGCATTTACTAGAACTATCTGGGGAACAAATCTTGGGGTGGAAGAAAGAAGGGAGGGAGGGAAAGCTGTGCTTCAATACCTAGGGCTTCTTTCCTGGAATGGATCTGAGAATCTGGGATTGGGTGGCTAATATCTCATCTCTAGAAGGGAGAAAGAACTGGGTGGTGATGGCTTTGTATTTTCTATTGGAGTTCACTAGAGAATAGGTGAATGGAATGGGCTGCTATGATCCAGACATTAGGGAGGACAGGTTTGTGATACATTAGAAAACTTGAATGAGCCCTTCTATGATTCTCTCTTCCCTCTTTCTGCTTCCCGTTCTGAATCACCATCCGCAGGTTGTGGAATTAGCAAATCTATTATGTGAGCAATAGCAAACTTACAGGAGCCCTTGGCTCCATCTATCTCCCTGTTTGTGTCAGTTCCTTCTGGATGCTTTTAGTCTGTGGTCTTCATTCACTCTTTTTATGGGGAAGTAAAAGGAGTGGGACAGATTATGAGAACAGCTGGGTCCTCCCAGTTGCTGGGGTGGTTATTTTAAGCTTTGTTTAATGTGTCCAGAGACCCAGATGGCATTTTTAACTAAGCTGCTTTATTAAATCTTGTGATAAAGCATAGTGATGTTTATTGAAAAGGCAGACACGCATCAGCAACATTATGCGTGAAACTTGCTCTAAGAATTTTCTATAAAACATCTGTTCTCTTTGAGCCTTTTGTGAACTCTGGAAGTTTGCTAGTTTCTATACAGACTTGAGGACAAGAAGTTGGAACCCACTTTTGGAGATGTCCAAGCATGGGTATTGGAATCATTAATCCTAACCCTCTCAGTTTTAAGGCCCCGGATACCCTTCTGTTAGACAACAGTAACATGAGCAAGCACTGTAATAACCTTTAAACAAGATGATTTGGAAATAATGGACAAGAAAATTTAGTATAAATTGTTTGGGGATTTTAAAATTAAAGATAAAAAGCTAGGGCTTCAATGACCTGTGCCAGCCTATAGCCTTAAGAGTCAATTTGCAAACACTCAAGATTTGGCCAATATGCCTCTACTACTTCTACTTAACACAGTCAAAGGGAAATTTTTAGATTCTTTCATCTGATTTGACTCTCTTAGTTACGAATAAGAGGATATCTAGAATATATATGTGACTTGTTAAAATGAAAATCCACCTTCTCTGAGTCTTCAAATATCTTTCATAGCTTACATTTTTTAGTCACATCAACTTTTGAAGTCATGTCCGTAGTTGTATGAAAAGAAAAATTTCAGGAACATTCAACCTCAAAAGTTCTTTTTCTTAGTCTGAAGTCGTAGAAGCATTTGACTTTTACTTTCTCTTTTTAAGTTTGTACTAGTAGGTATTTTGTATAAATATAATATTTAATTATTGCCTTTGTATTCTTTTTCTCTAGTAAACATCCTGGTTTTTAGCTATCAATATGTAGTTTTACATTTAGGGATTTCTAATGGAAAGAGAAAGGAATCTGAAATCAGAGGACGAGAGTTTATTCTACTTGACCAAACACATACACAATACTGGAAGGAGAGTTTTACAACAAATATTTAATATCTATGACATGTAAAACGTTTTTTGAAATCAAGAAAATTCAAACAATTCAATACAAATATCATCAATAATAAGACATGAACAGGTGGCCAACCTTATTAATAACCAGAGAAATATAAATTAAAACAATCCATCAACTTGTAAAAAAGATGAAATTACCCAGAGTTGGTGTAGGTGATGGAAAATTGTCATGTTTGTATACTGTTCATAGAAGTTAAATTGACATAACTTTTTGGTCAGGCAATTTGGAAGTATCTATCTAAATTAATAGAGTAGTTCTCTAATAACCTGGGAATCTCTTAATCTAAGAATCTTTGCTGTAGATTTTTCTAGAACAAATGTACAAACATCTGTGTACAAGGGTACTCACTGCAGCATTTTGCTAAGGAAAAACTCAGAAAAAATCTATATGTTCAACAGAGAACGGGTACATAATTTATGACACAACTGCACAATATACAGCACTAAAATAAAGGATATAAATGTATATGTAGTATGAAAAAGATGTGAATGATAGCTTGTTGGTGAAAAACAGCAATGACTGGAATATTGTGTGTAACGTAATCCTGCTTTTCTGTATATAATGTAGGCATAGAAAATAGGATTGAAAGGACATACTCTAGTCAACAGTGTATATAGCTTGGGTGGAGGGGGTGTATAATGGGGAAGGAGAGTCCCTTTTCCTATCTATTCCATATACATCTCTGGATTTAAAAGATCATACATGCATATGCATTACCTTCAAAATTAAAATGATAAAGACAAAAGGAGAAGCTTTGGATTTGAATCATGATACTACTGTTTGCAACTTCTATGACCGTGGGGAAGTCGCCTAGCCTCCTGGGGTTTATTTCCTCATTTATAAAAATAGGGAAAGTAATAATACTTGTCTACATATCTTCTAGGGTTGTTGGGAGGATTGAATGTGATAATGGGTTACAGCATTATGAATTATTTATTCATATAACACAATTAATATAAAAATATTTTGCTCTGATTAAAATAAAAGAAGGACGAGATCGTGTGTGTTTTTCAGTCCCAGTAGCTTTACTAACCAGAAAGCGCCTGCTGATGTGGTGATCACAGTTGCTCTGGTGCAGCTTCCTGTTGACTTTTGGCAATTCTCCATGCTGCTAGCTAAGGCTGAGGTGGCGACTGTGGAAGGTGTGATCTCCTCCCCCTCCCAGCACACATTTGTGTGCATACTCACACTCATGCACACACAAACACACACATGCACACTCTATCACAGTACATGAGGTGGCAGCTGCTGCTCCGGCATAGACTTTCACACAACATAAAGGGCTTTTTTGGTGTGGTCTGTGCATTATTTCCTGTTAAGCATGAGCTGAGTCAGTGCCATGCTTTTCCATCTGAAACCTTTCTGAGGCTCAGGCTCTGTTAAGAGCAAACCCTCTCCCCTCCATGCCCACCCCATGGCCCTCTACTGAAGCCAGATCATAATCTGCTCATTTCATGAGGATTTTCAAACCGAATGGACTGGGCCATGTGAGAGATCACTGAAAGGAACAGACCAAGCAGAGGCTAAGAGACTCCAGGCTAATCTGCTGAGTCATCTGAAAATGCACAGCTGTGGCAGCTCACGGTGCTTTAAAGTACTTTGGCAGGATGTTTGTTCAGGGGACCTGTTCCTGCAGGCCTGCTGAATGTTTGGTTAGGAGGCATAATCATTTTTTGGACAGGATCTCCCAAATGTAAGGTGATAGATGCTAATGTGGAATATAATACAGAAGATACAGCTTGGATGTCATAAATAACAATAAATTGTTTAATCTTGCTGAGTTGTAAATATATGATTGCCAGAGGTCTTTAGTTCACTGGAACATAGTATGGGGGCAGTGGCACTTAGCAAATAGGCAGTTATTATTTTCCAACCAGACAGAAACTGGTCTGATGAAATTTATCTAAAAAGGCATACACATGTATTTTAATTAATTGTGACAATTACTCAGAGAAAACACATGGCCCTAAAGAGGCTGAGGGTTTTTTTGTTCTACCTATAAATGTATATGTATATTCACCTATATTCTACCTATGTATAAGTAAGAGAATGAGTTTTTGTTTTGGGGATATATATTTATACGTATCTATACAGACAGATATACACATACTTAATTTCTGTCTACCTATTAAGGTGCGGTGACAGATGGAAAGTATTTTTAAGCATTTAGATAGCTTATTCTATAGCATATGTGTGCATATAGCCCCCCTATAAAGCTTTGTCTCTTTTCTGGATATATTTAACAAGAGGCTAGAACAGAGTCCAAAATGTCAGAAATGTTTCAACATTCCATAGAAATGAAGGAGGAGTTTCCAAATGACCTATGTTTCTATGGCAATAAATAGAACTTGTGCTGCGTTGGATGGGTCAGGAGTAAGGAATATAAACAGTGTAAGTATGGCTATTCCAGGCAGAAATCTACCTTGTAAGAACAGCTTTGTGCAGTGAGCTTGAAAACATTGATCAGTTAGCAGTCCGGTTCAGTACAACATTGATCAGGTAGCAAGACGGTTCGGCAGTGCCAGTCGGAGACACAGATGGGGACAATCAAAGAAGATGCAGGTCAGGACAAGGATGCAGACATGTACCTGTCACTACCATGGACATCATCAGCTTCTTAGTGAGCAGGTTTATGATCAAAGAAGAAAGACATCGTTGATATGTAAGCATGTTACAATTAATTTGCTGTTTAGTTACTAGCAAACTACATCCAGTTTTTAGTTTTTAGGTTTTTTTTTTTCTTTTTTCTTTTTTGAAACAGGTTCTTGTTCTGTCATCCAGGCTTGAGTGCAGTCGTTATCCAAGCTCACTGCAGCCTTAAACTCCTGGGCTCCGTGGATCCTCCCACTTCACCCTCCCAAGAAGCTGGGACTACAGGTGCACACCACCATGGCCATCTAATATTTCTTATTTTTTTGTAGAGATGAGGCTTTGCTGTATTGCCCAGGCTGCTCTTGAGCTCCTGGCAGTGTAGATATTTCCATGTTTATACAGATGATGGTGTACATATTTCCGAGTTTACAAAGATAGCTGTGTAGATATTTCCATGCTTACACAGATGGCGTTGTAGATATTTCCATGTTTACACAGATAGCATTGTAGATATTTCCATGTTTATGCAGATAGCGGTGTAGGAATTTCCATGTTTATACAGATAGCGGTGTAGATATTTCCATGTTTATACAGATAGCAGTGTAGATATTTCCATGTTTACAGAGATAGCGGTGGAGATATTTCCATGTTTATACAGATAGCGGTGTAGATATTTCCATGTTTATACAGATAGTGGTGTAGATATTTCCAAGTTCATACAGAAGACTGTTGTTATTTCCATGTTTATACAGATGGTGGTTTAGATATTTCCATGTTTATATGGATAGTGGTGATGATATTTCCATGTTTATTGTGACACCGCTGTAGATATTTCCATGTTTATACAGATAGCGATGTAAGTATTTCCATGTTTATACAGATAGCAGTGTAGATATTCCCAGGTTTATACAGATAGCGGTGTAGATATTTCCACGTTTATACAGACAGCGGTGGATGTATTTCCACGGTTATACAGATATCGATGTAGATATTTCCACGGTTATACAGATAGCATAGATATTTCCACGTTTATACAGATAGTGGTGTAGATATTTCCACGTTTATACAGATAGCGGTGTAGATATTTCCACGTTTATACAGATAGCGGTGTAGATATTTCCATCTTTATACAAATAGCGGAGTAGATATTTCCAAGTTTACACAGAAAGCGGTGTAGATATTTCCATGTTTACACAGATAGTGTTGCAGATATTTCCATGTTTATACAGATGGCGGTGTAGATATTTCCATGTTTATGCAGATGGCAGTGTAGATATTTCCATGTTTATGCAAATGGCGGTGTAGATATTTCCTTCTTTACAGAGATGTCGGTGTAGATATTTCAAAGTTTATAGAGATAGCGGTGTAGATAATTCCAAGTTTATAGAGATAGAGGTGTAGGTATTTCCATGTTTATAGAGATAGCGGTGTAGATATTTCCATGTTTATACAGATGGCTGTGTAGATATTTCCGTGTTTATACAGATGGCAGTGTAGATATTTGCATGTTTATACAGATGGTGATGTAGATATTTTCATGTTTATACAGATGACTTTGTAGATATTTCCATGTTTATACAGATGTCGGTGTAGATATTTTCATGTTTATAGAGATGGCGGTGTAGATATTTACATGTTTATACAGATAGCGGTGTAGACATTTCCATGTTTATAGAGATAGCGGTGTAGATATTTCCATATTTATACAGATAGTGGTGTAGATAATTCATGTTTATACAGATGGCTGTGTAGATATTTCCATGTGTATACAGATGGCAGTGTAGATATTTCAATGTTTATAGAGATGGTGGTGTAGATATTTCCATGTTTATACAGATGAAAGTGTAGATATTTGTATGCTTATACAGATAGCGGTGTAGATATTCCTATGTTTATAAAGATAGCGGTGTAGATATTTCCATGTTTACAGAGATAGCGGTGTAGATGTTTCCATCTTTGCACAGACTGCGGTGTAGATATTTCCATCTTTACGCAGATAGCGGTGTAGATATTTCCAAGTTTACACAGATAGCTGTGTAGATATTTCCTTGTTTACACAGATAATTTTGTAGATATTTCCATGTTTATACAGATAGCGGAGTAGTTATTTCCACGTTCATACAGGCAGCGGTATAGATAATTCCATGTTTATACAGGTAGCGGTGTTCGCATTTCCATGTTTATACAGACAGTGGTGGAGATAATTCCTTGTTTATATAGATCGTGGTGTAGATATTTCCATGTTTATACAGATAGCGGTTTAGATATTTCCAAATTTATACTGGTATCGGTGTAGATATTTCCATGTTTATACAGATCGTGGTGTAGATATTTCCATTTTTCCTCAGATGGCAGTGTAGATATTTCCATGTTTATATAGATGGCTGTGAAGATATTTCCATGATTATACAGATAGCGGTGTACATATTTCCATGTTCTTTAAGATGGCGGTGTGGGTATTTCCATGTTTATAGAGATGGCGGTGTAGATATTTGTATGTTTACACAGATAGCGGTGTAGATATTTCCATGTGTAGAGAGATGGCGGTGTAGGTATTTCCATGTTTACAGACATAGTGGTGAAGATATTTCCATGTTTATACAGATAGCGGTGTACATATTTCCATGTTTATACGGATAGCGGTGTTGTTATTTCCATGTTTATACAGATAGCGGTGTAGATATTTCCATGTTTATACTGATAGCGGTGTAGATATTTCCATGTTTACAGAGATAGCGGTGTAGATAATTTCATCTTTGCACAGATTGCTGTGTAGATATTTCCAACTTTACACATATAGCTCTGTAGGTATTTCTTAGTTTACACAGATAGCTGTGTAGATATTTCCATGTTACAGAGATAGCATTGTAGATATTTCCATGTTTATACAGATTGCGGTGTATGTATTTCCATGTTTATACAGATAGCGGTGTTGGTATTTCCATGTTTATACAGATAGCGGTGTAGATATTTCCATGTTTATACAGCTCCCGGTGTAGATATTTCCATCTTTATACAGATGGCAGTGTAGATATTTCCATGTTTATACAGATATTTGTGTAGATATTTCCATGTTTATACAGATGGAGGTGTAGATAGTTCCATGTTACTGGAGATAGCGGTGTCCATATTTTAATGTTTATAGAGATGGCGGTGTAGATATTTCCATATTTATAGAGATGGTGGTGTAGATATTTCCATGTTTATACAGATGGCAGTGTAGTTATTTACATGTTTATAGAGATTGTGGTGTAGATATTTCGTTGTTTATATAGATGATTCTGTAGCTATTTGCATGTTTATACAGATGGCGGTGTAGATATTTCCATGTTTATAGAGATTGCGGTGTAGATAATTCCATGTTTATAGAGATAACCGTGTAGGTATTTCCATGTTTATAGAGTTAGCGGAGTAGGTATTTCTATGTTTATAAAGATAGCGGTGTAGATATTTCTATGTTTACACAGATAGCGTTGTAAATATTTCCCTGTTTATACAGATAGCGGTGTAGATTTTTCCATGTTTATACAGATAGCGGTGTTGGTATTTCCATGTTCATACAGATAGTGGTATAGATATTTCTACGTTTATATAGTTCGCGGTGTGGGTATTTCCATCTTTATACAGATGGCCGTGTAGGTATTTCCATGTTTATACAGATAGTGGTGTAGATATTTAAATGTTTGTAGAGATGGCGGTCTAGATATTTCCATGTGTATACAGATGGCAGTTTAGATATTTCCATGTTTATAGAGATGGAGGTGTAGGTATTTCCATGTTTATACAGTTCGTGGTGTAGATATTTCCATCTTTATAGAGATACCAGTGTAGATATTTCCATGTTTATACAGATAGCGGTGTAGATATTTCCACGTTTTACAGATAGTGCTGTAGATATATCCATGTTTTTACAGATAGTGGTGCAGATATTTCCATGTATACGGAGATAGCGGTGTAGATGTTTCCATCTTTGCACAGATTGCGGTGTGGATATTTCCTTCTTTACACAGCTGTGTAGATATTTCCAAGTTTACACAGATAGCTGTGTAGATATTTCCATGTTTACACAGATAGCATTGTAGATATTTCCATGTTTATAGAAATAGCGGTGTAGATATTTCCATGTTTATACAGATAGCGGTGTTGTTATTTCCATGTTTATACAGATAGCTGTGTAGATAATTCCATCTTTATGCAGCTCATGGTGTAGATATTTCCATGTTTATACAGATAGCAGTGTAGATAATTCCATGTTTATACAGATAGTGGTGTATATATTTCCATGTTTATACAGATGGCGGTGTAGATAGTTCCATGTTTCTGTAGACGGCGGTGTAGATATTTTCATGTTTATAGAGATGGCGTTGTAGTTATTTCCATGTTTATAGAGATTGCGGTGTAGATATTTCCATGTTTATAGAGATAGCGGTGTAGGTATTTCCATATTTATAGATAGCGGTGTAGATATTACCATGTTTATACAGATGGCTGTGTAGATATTTCCATGTGTATACAGATGGCATTGTAGGTATTTCCATGTTTAGGGAGATGGTGTTGTAGATATTTCCACGTTTATAAAGATGGCGGTGCAGATATTGTAATGTTTATAGAGATGGCATTGTAGATATTTCCACGTTTACAGAGATTGCGGTGTAGATATTTCCATGTTTATAAAGATGGCGGTGTAGATATTTCCATGTTTATATAGATAGCGGTGTAGATATTTCCATGTTTATACAGATGGCAGTGTAGATATTTCCATGTTTATACACATGGCAGTGTAGATATTTCCATGTTTATACAGATAGCGGTGGAGATATTTCCATGTTTACAGAGATAGCGTTGTAGATATTTCCATCTTTACACAGATAGCTGTGTAGTTATTTCCAAGTTTACACAGATAGCTTTGTAGGTATTACCATGTTTACACAGATAGCGTTTTAGATTTTTCCTAGTTTATACAGATACCGGTGTCGATATTTCCATGTTTATTCAGATAGCGGTGTTGGTATTTCCATGTGTATATAGATAGAAGTATAGATACTCCATGTTTATACAGCTCGTGGTGTAGATATTTCCGTGTTTATACAGATAGTGGTGTAGATATTTCGATGTTTATACAGATGGCGGTGTAGATAGTTCCATATTTCTGGAGATGGCGGTGTAGATATTTTCATGTTTATAGAGATGGCGGTGTAGATATTTCCATGTTTATAGAGATTGCGGTGTAGATATTTCCATGTTTACACAGACGGCTGTGTAGGTATTTCCATGTGTATACAGATGGCAGTGTAGATATTTCCATGTTTATAGAGATGGTGGTGTAGATATTTCCAAGTTTATACAGGTGAATGTGTAGATATTTGCATGTTTATACAGATGGCGGTGTAGATATTTCCGTGTTTATAGAGATAGCGGTGTAGGTATTTCCATGTTTTACAGATAGCTGTGTAGATATTTCCAGATTTATACAGGTAGCGGTGTAGATATTTCCACGTTTATACAGATCGTGGTGTAGATATTTGCATCTTTCCACAGATGGCAGTGTAGATATTTCCATGCTTATACAGATGGCGGTGTAGATATTTCCATGTTTACAGAGATAGCGGTGTAGATATTTCCATGTGTATAGAGATGGCAGTGTAGGTATTTCCATGTTTATACAGATAGCGGTGTAGATATTTCCACGTTTTACAGATAGCGCTGTAGATATATCCATGTTTATACAGATAGCGGTGTAGATATTTCCATGTTTATTCAGCTCGCGGTGTAGTTATTTCCATCTTTATACACATGGCAGTGTACATATTTCCATGTTTATACAGATGGCGGTGTAGATATTTCCATGTTTTAGAGATAGCATTGTAGGTATTTCCATGTTTATACAGATAGCGGTGTAGATATCTCCATGTTTATACAGATAGCGGTGTAGATATTTCCATGTTTATACAGACAGTGGTGGAGATGTTTCCTTGTTTATACAGATCGTGGTGTAAATATTTCCATGCTTATAGAGATCGCGTTGTAGATATTTCCATCTTTCCACAGATGGCAGTGTAGATATTTCCTTGTTTATACAGATGGCGGTGTAGGTATTTCCATGTTTATACAGATAGCGGTGTAGATATTTCCATGTTCATGTACATGGCAGTGTAGATATTTCCATGTCTATAGAGATGGCGGTGTAGGTATTTCCATGTTCATAGAGATAGTGGTGAAGATATTTCCATGTTTATACAGATAGCGGTGTAGATATTTCCATGTTTATTCAGATAGCTTTGTTGTTATTTCCATGTTTATATGGATGGCGTTGTTTATATTTCTATGTTTATACAGATAGCGGTGTAGATATTTCCATGTTTACAGAGATAGTGTTGTAGATATTTCCATCTTTGCACACATTGCAGTGTAGATATTTCCATCTTTATATAGATAGCTGTGTAGATATTTCCAAGTTTACATATAGCTCTGTAGATATTTCCATGTTAACACAGATAGCGTTGTAGATATTTCCATATTTATACAGATAGCGGTGTAGATATTTCCATGTTTTTACAGATAGCGGTGTAGATATTTCTATGTTTACAGAGATAGCAGTGTAAATATTAATATCTTTGCAAAGATTCCAGTGAAGATATTTTGGTCTATACACAGATAGTTGTGTAGATATTTCCAAGTTTACACACATAGCTGTGTAGATATTTCCATGTTTACACAGATAGCGTTGTAGATGTTTCCAAGTTTATACAGATAGCGGTTTAGCTAATTCCCTGTTTATAAAGATAGCGGTATAGATATTTCCATGTTTATAGAGCTATCGGTGTAGATATTTCTATGTTTATAGAGAGATCGGTGTAGAGATTTCCATGTATATGCAAATGGCGGGGTAGATATTTCCTTGTTCATAGAGATGGCGGTGTAGATATTTCCATGTTTATACAGATAGCGGCGTAGATATTTCCATGTTTACACAGATATCGGTGTAGATATTTCCATGATTATACAGACGGCAGTGTAGTTATTTCCATGGGTATACAGATGGCAGTGTAGATATTTCCATGTTTATAGAGACGGTGTTGTAGGTATTTCCAGGTTTATACAGATGACTCTGTATATATTTGCAAGTTTATACATATGGCGGTGTAGATATATCCATGTTTATACAGATAGCGGTGTATGTATTTCCATGTTTATACAGATAGCAGTGTAGATATTTCCAGGTTTATACACATAGTGGTGTAGATATTTTCATGTTTATACAGATAGTGGTGGAGTTATTTCCTTGTTTATACAGATCGTGGTGTATATATTTCCATGTTCATACAGACCGCGGTGTAGATATTTCCATCTTTCCACAGATGGCAGTGTAGGTATTTCCATGTTTAGACAGACGGCTGTGTAGATATTTCCAAGATCATGCAGGTGGCAGTGTAGATATTTCCATGTTTATTGAGATGGTGGTGTAGATATTTCTATGTTTATACAGATAGCGGTGTAGATATTTCCATGTGTATAGAGATGGCGGTGTAGGTATTTCCAAGTTTATACAGATGATGGTGTAGATATTTCCTTGTTTATACAGATAGCGGTGTAGATATTTCCATGTAGATAGAGATAGCGGTGTAGATATACCCATGTTTACAGAGATAGCGGTGTAGATATTTCCATCTTTGCACACATTGCGGTGTAGATATTAACATCTTTATCAAGATAGCTGTGTAGATATTTCCAAGTTTACACAGATAGCTGTGTAGATATTTCCATGTTTACAGAGATATCGTTGTAGATATTTCCATGTTTATACAGATAGCTTTGTAGGTGTTTCCATGTTTATACAGATAGCTGTGTAGGTATTTCCATGTTTATACAGATAGCGGTGTAGATATTTCCTCGTTTATACAGATAGAGGTGGAGATATTTCCACGTTTATACAGATAGCGATGTAGATATTTCCACATTTATACAGATAGCGTTGTAGATATTTAAACATTTATACGGTTAGCAGTGTAGATATTTCCACGTTTATACAGATAGTGGTGTAGATATTTCCATGTTTTATAGATAGCGGTGTGGATATTTCCATGTTTACACCGATAGCATTGCAGATATTTCCATGTTTATACATATAGCGGTGTAGATATTTCCATGTTTATTCAGATGGCAGTGTAGATATTTCCATGTTTATGCAGATGGCGGTGTAGACATTTCCATGTTTATGCAGATGGCGGTGTACATATTTCCAAGTTTATAGAATGGCAGTGTAGATATTTCCATGTTTATAGAGATAGCGGTGTAGATATTTCCATGTTTATACATATAGCGTTGTAGGTATTTACATGTTTATTGTGTTAGCGGTGTAGATATTTCCATGTTTATACAGATAGCGGTGTAGTTAATTCCATGTTTATACAGATAGTGGTGGAGCTATTTCCTTTATACAAATCGTGGTGTAGATATTTCCATGTTTATACAGATAGCGGTGAAGATATTTCCATATTTATACAGGTAGCGGTATAGATATTTCCATGTATATACAGATCGCGGTGTAGATATTTCGATCTTTCCACAGATGGCAGTGTAGATATTTCCATGTTTATACAGATGGCGGTGTAGAAATTTCCATGTTTATACTGATAGCGATGTAGATATTTCCATGTTCATGCAGATGGCGTTGTAGATATTTCCATGTTTATAGATATGGCGGTGTAGATATTTCTCTGTTTATAGAGATAGCAGTGTACATTTTTTCAAGTTTATAGAGATGGCGGTGGAGATATTTCCATGTTTATAGAGATAGTGGTGAAGATATTTCCATGTTTATACAGAGAGTGGTGTAGATATTTCCGTGTTTATACAGATAGCGTTGTTAGTATTTCCATGTTTATAAAGATGGCGGTGGAGATAGTTCCATGTTTCTGGAGATGGCGGTACAGATATTTTCATGTTCATAGAGATGGTGGTGTAGATATTTCCATGTTTATAGAGATAGCGGTGTAGATATTTCCATGTTTACACAGATAGCGGTGTAGATATTTCCATGTTTATAGAGATGGCGGTGTAGATATTTCCATGTTTGTAGAGATTGCGGTGTAGATATTTCCCTGTTTATACAAATGGCGGTGTAGATATTTCCATGTTTATACAAATGGCCATGTAGATATTTCCATGTTTACAGAGATATCGGCATAGATATTTCCATGTTAGTACTGATTGCGGTGGAGAAATTTCCATGTTTATACACATAGCGATGCAGATATTTCCATGTTTATAGAGATGGCGATGTAGATATTTCCATGTTTATAGAGATTGCGGTGTAGATATTTCCAAGTTTATAGAGATAGCGGTGTAGTTATTTCCATGTTTATTGACATAGCCGTGTAGATATTTCCACGTGTATACAGATGGCTGTGTAGGTATTTCCATGTAGGTAGATGGCATTGTAGATATTTCCATGGTTATAGAGATGGTGGTGTAGATATTTTCATGTTTATACAGATGACTGTGTAGACATTTTCTTGTTTATACATATGGCGGTGTAGATATTTCCAGGTTTATACAGATAACGTTGTAGATATTTCCATGTTTATAAAGATATCTGTGTAGATATTTCCATGTTTAAAGTGAAGGCGGTGTAGATATTTCTATGTTTATAGAGATAGCGGTGTAGATATTTCCATGTGTATAGAGATGGCGGTGTAAGTATTTCCAAGTTCATAGAGATAGTGTTGAAGTTATTTCCATGTTTATACAGATAGCGGTGTAGATATTTCCATGTTTTCACAGATAGCGTTGTAGATATTTCCATGTTTATACAGATAGCGGTGTTGGTATTTCCGTGTTTATACAGATAGCGGTGTAGGTATTTCCATTTTTATAGAGACAGCGGTGCAGGTATTTCCATGTTTACAGACATGGCGGTGTAGATATTTCCATCTTTGCACAGATTGCGGTGTAGATATTTCCATCTTTACACATATAGCTGTGTAGATATTTCCAAGTTTACACATACAGCTGTGTACACATTTCCATGTTTACACAGATAGCGGTGTAGATATTTCCATGTTTATACAGATGGCAGTGTAGATATTTCCATGTTTATACAGAAGGCGGTGTAGGTATTTCCATGTTTATAGAGATAGCGGTGTAGGTATTTCCATCTTTAAACAGATGGCGGTGTAGAAATTTCCATGTTTATACACATAGCGGTGTAGATATTTCCAAGTTTATACAGATAGTGATGGAGATATTTCCTTGTTTAGACAGATTGTGGTGTAGAAATTTCCATGTTTATACAGATCGCGGTCTAGATATTTCCATATGTATACAGGTAGCGGTGTAGATATTTCCGTGTTAATACAGATCGCGGTGTAGATACTTCCATCTTTCCACAGATGGCAGTGTAGATATTTCCATGTTTATACAGATGGCGGTGTGGATATTTCCGTGTTTATACAGATAGCGGTGTAGACATTTCCATGTTCATGAAGATGGCGGTGTAGATATTTCCATGTTTGTAGAGATGGCGGAGTACATATTCCTATGTTTATAGGGATAGCGGTGAAGATATTTCCATCTTTATACAGATAGCGGTGTAGATATTTCCATGTTTATACAGAAAGCGGTGTTGGTATTTCCATGTTTATACAGATAGCGGTGTAGATATTTCCATGTTTATAAAGTTCACGGTGTAGATATTTCCATTTTTATACAGATGGCAGTGTAGATATTTCCACGTTTACACAGATGGGAGTGTAGGTACTTCCATGTTTCTGGAGATGGCGGAGTAGATATTTTCATGTTTATACAGATGGCAGTGTAGATATTTCCATGTTTATAGAGATTGCGATGCAGATATTTCCATGTTTACAGAGATAGCGGTGTAGGTTTTTCCATGTTTATACAGATGGCACTGTAGATATTTCCATGTTTATACAGATAGCGGTGTAGATTTTTCCACGTTTATGCAGGTAACGGTGTAGATGTTTCCATGTTTATACAGATCGCGGTGTAGATCTTTCCATCTTTCCACAGATGGCAGTGTAGATATTTCCATGTTTATACAGATGGTGGTGTAGAAATTTCCATATTTATACATATAGAGGTGTAGATATTTTCATGTTCCTGCAGATGGCGGTGTAGATATTTCCATGTTTATAGAGATGGCGGTGTAGATATTTCTATGTTTATAGAGATAGCGGTGTAGATAATTTCATGTGTATAGAGATGGCGGTGTAGGTATTTCCAAGTTTATAGAGATAGTGGTGAAGGTATTTCCATGTTTATACAGATAGCGGTGTAGATACTTTCATGTTTATACAGTTAGCGTTGTAGATATTTCCGTGTTTATACTGAGAGCGGTGTTGGTATTTCCGTGTTTATACAGATAGCATTGTAGATATTTACATTTTTATACAGATACCGGTGTAGATATTTCCATGTTTACAGAGATAGCGGTGTAGATATTTCCATCTTTGCACAGATTGCGGTGTAGATATTTCCATCTTTACACAGATAGCTCTGTAGATATTTCCAAGTTTACACAGATACCTCTGTAGACATTTCCATGTTTACACAGATAGCGTTGTAGTTATTTCCATGTTTATACGGATAGCGGTGTAGATAATTTCCATGTTTATACAGATAGCGGTGTTGGTATTTCCATGTTTATACAGATAGCGGTGTAGATATTTCCATGTTTATACAGCTCGCGGTGTAGATATTTCCATCCTTATACAAATGGCAGTGTAGATATTTCCATGTTTATAAAGATAGTGGTGTTGATATTTCCATGTTTATACAGATGGCGGTGTAGATAGTTCCATGTTCCTGGAGATGGTGGTGTAGATATTTCCATATTTATAGAGATGGAGGTGTAGATATTTGCATGTTTATAGAGACTGCGGTGTAGATATTTCCATGTTTATAGAGAAAGCGGTGTAAATATTTCCATGTTTCTACAGATGACTGGTTAGATATTTGCATGTTTATACAGATGGCGGTGTAGATATTTCCATGTTTATAGAGATAGCGGTGTAGGTATTTCCATATTTATACTGATAGCGGTGTAAATATTTCCATGTTTATACAGATAGCGGTGTAGATATTTCCAGGTTTATACAGATAGTAGTGGAGATATTTCCTTGTTCATACAGATCGTGGTGTAGATTTTCCATGTTTATACAGATAGCGGTGTAGATATTTCCATAATTATATAGGTAGCTGTCCAGATATTTCCATGTTTATACAGATCGCGGTGTAGATATTTCCATTTCTCCACAGATGGCAGTGTAGATATTTCCATGTTTATACAGATGGCAGTGTAGATATTTCCATGTGTATACTGTGGGCCGTGTAGATATTTCCATGTTTGTAGAGATAGTGGTGTAGATATTTCCATGTTTATACAGATGATTGGGTTGATATTTGCATGTTTATAGAGATGGCGGTGTAGATATTTCTATGTTTACAGAGATAGCGTTGTAGATATTTCCATGTGTATAGAGATGGCGGTGTAGGTATTTCCATGTTTATAGAGATAGTGTTGAAGGTATATCCATGTTTATACAGATAGCAGTGTAGATATTCGCATGTTTATACAGATAGCGGTGTTGGTATTTCCATGTTTATACAGATAGCGGTGTAGATATTTCCATGTTTATACAGATCGCGGTGTAGATATTTCCATCTTTATACTGATGGCAGTGTAGATATTTCCATGTTTATACAGATGGCGATGTAGATAGTTCCATGTTTCTGGAGATGGCGGTGTAGTTATTTTCAGGTTTATAGAGATGGCGTAGTAGATATTTCCATGTTTATAGAGATTGCGCTGTAGATATTTCCATGTTAATAGAGATAGCAGTGTAGATATTTCCATGTTTATAGACATAGCATTTTAGATATTTCCATGTTTATACACATGGCTGTGTAGTTATTTCCATGTGCATACAGATGGCAGTGTCGTTTTTTCCATGTTTATAGATATGGTAGTGTAGATATTTCCTTGTTTATACAGATGACTGTGTAGATATTTGCATGCTTATTCAGATGGCGGTGTAGATATTTCCATGTTTGTAGAGATAATGGTGTAGATATTTTCATGTTTATAAATTTAGCTTTGTAGAGATTTCCATGTTTATAGAGATAGCAGTGTAGATATATCCATATTTATACAGATAATGGTGTAGATATTTCCATGTTTATAAAGATGGCGGTATAGATATTTCCATGTTTATACAGATGGCGGTGTAGGTATTTCCATGTTTATACAGATGGCAGTGTAGATAGTTCCATGTTTCTGGAGATGGTGGTGTAGATGTTTTCATATTTATAGAGATGGAGGTGTAGATATTTCCATGTTTATAGAGATTGCGGTGTAGATATTTCCATGTTTATACAGATAGCGGTGTAAATATTTCCATGTTTATACAGACAGCGATGTAGATATTTCCAGGTTTATACAGATAGTGGTGGAGATATTTCCTTGTTCATACAGATCGTGGTGTAGATTTTGCATGTTTATACAGATAGCGGTGTAGATATTTCCATAATTATACAGGTAGCGGGCTAGATATTTCCATGTTTATACAGATCGCGGTGTAGATATTTCCATTTTTCCACAGATGGCAGTGTAGATATATCCATGTTTATACAGATGGCGGTGTAGATATTTCCATGTGTATACAGTGGGCCGTGTAGATATTTCCATGTATGTAGAGATGGTGGTGTAGATACTTCCATGTTTATACAGATGATTGGGTAGATATTTGCATGTTTATACAGATGGCGGTGTAGATATTTCTATGTTTATAGAGATAGCGTTGTAGATATTTCCATGTGTATAGAGATGGCGGTGTAGGTATTTTCAGGTTTATAGAGATAGCGATGTAGATATTTCCTTGTTTATACAAATAGCGGTGTAGACATTTTGATGTTTACAGAGATAGCGATGTAAATATTTCCATATTTATACAGATAGCGGTATAGACATTTCCATGTTTATACAGATAGCGGTGTAGATATTTCCATGTTTACAGAGATAGCGTTGTACATATTTCCATCTTTCAACAGATTGCGGTGTACATATTTCCATCTTTACACAGATAACTGTGTAGATATTTCCAAGTCTACACAGATAACTGTGTAGACATTTCCATGTTTACACAGATAGTGTTGTAGACATTTCCATGTTTATACATATAGCGGTGTAGATATCTCCACGTTTATAGAGATAGCGGTGTAGATATTTCCACGTTTATAGAGATAGCGGTGTAGATATTTCCATATTTATAGAGATTGTGGTGTACGTATTTCCATGTTTATAGTGATAGCGGTGTAGATATTTCCATGTTTATACAGATAGCGATGTAGATATTTCCATGTTTATACAGGTAGCGTTGTAGATATTTACATGTTTATACAGATTGCGGTGGAGATATTTCCTTGTTAATACACGTCGCGTTGTAGATATTTCCATGTTTATACAGATAGCGGTGTAGATATTTCCATGTTTATACAGGTAGCGGTGTAGATATTTCCATGTTTACACAGATTACGGTGTAGATATTTCCATTTTCCACAGATGGCAGTGTAGATATTTCCATGTTTATAAAGATGGCAGTGAAGATATTTCCATGTTCATACTGATTGCGGTGTAGATTTTTCCATGTTCATGCAGATGTCGGTGTAGATATTTCAATTTTTACTGAGATGGCAGTGTAGATATTTCTATGTTTGTAGAGATTGGGGTGTAGATATTTCCATGTTTATAGTGATGGCGGTGTAGATATTTCCATGTTTATACAGCTCGCGGTGTAGATATTTACATCTTTATACAGATGGCAGTGTAGATATTTCCATGTTTACACAGATAGCAGTGTAGATATTTCCATGTTTATACAGATGGCGGTGTAGATAGTTCCATGTTTATGGAGAGGGCGGTGTAGATATTTTCATGTTTATAGAGATGGCAGTGTAGATATTTCCATGTTTATAGAGATGGCGGTGTAGGTGTTTCCATGTTTATACAGATGGTGGAGTAGATATTTCTATGTTTTTACAGATGACAGTGTAGCTATTTCCATGTTTACACAGATGGCAGTGTAGATATTTCCATGTTATACAAATAGCGGAGTAGACCTTTCCATGTTTACAGAGATAGCTGTGTAGATATTTCCATCTTTGCACAGATTGCGGTGTAGATATTTCCATCTTTACACAGATAGCGGTATAGATATTACCATGTTTGCACAGACTGTGCTGTAGATATTTACAACCTAACACAGATATTGGTGTAGATATTTCCATGTTTACACAGACAGCGGTGTAGTCATTTCCATGTTTACACATATAGCGGTGGAGATATTTCCATGTTTATAGAGATAGGGGTGTACATATTTCCATGTTTATACAGATGGCGATTTACATATTTCCATGTTTATACAGATTGCGGTGTAGATATTTCCAAGTTCATACAGATAGCCGTGTAGATATTTAAATGTTTTTACAGGTAGCGCTGTAGATATTTCCATGTTCATACAGATAGGGGTGTAGGTATTTCCATGTTATACAGATATCGGTGTAGACATTTCCATGTTTATACCGATAGCGGTGTATATATTTCCATGTTTATACAGATAGCGGAGTATATATTTCCATGTTTATACCGACAGCGGTGGAGATATTTCCATGTTTATACAGATAGCTGTGGAGATATATCCATGTTTATACAGATCGTGGTGAAGATATTTTCATGTTTATACAGATAGCATTGTCCATATATCCAAGTTTGTACAGATAGCCGTGTAGATATTTCCATGTTTATGCAGATAGCGGTGTAGATATTTGCATGTTTATACCCATAGCGGTGTACATATTTCCACGTTTACAGAGATTGCGGTGTAGGTATTTCCATGTTTATACTGATGGCTGTGAAGGTCTTTCCATGTGTATACAGATGGCAGTGTAGATTTCCCATGTTTATACTGATGGAGGTGTAGATATTTCCTAGTTTATAGAGATAGCAGTGGAGATATTTCCATGTTTATACGGATAGCAATGTAGATATTTCCATGTTTATGCAGATAGCAGTGTAGTTATTTCCATGTTTATGCAGATAGCTGTGAAGATATTTCCATGTTTATAGAGATATCGGTGTAGATATTTCCATGTTTATACAGATAGCAGTGGAGATATTTACATGTTTATACAGATAGCGGAGGAGATATTGCCTTATTTATGCAGATGGCAGTGTAGATATTTCCAAGTTTATACAGAGAGCTGTGTAGATATTTCCATGTTTACACAGATAGCAGTGGAGTTATTTCCTTGTTTATACATATTGCAATGTAGCTATTTCCAGGTTTATAGAGATAGCGGTGTAGATATTTCCATGTTTATACAGATGGCTGTGTAGATATTTCCATGTGTATGCAGATGGCAGTGTAGATATTTCCATGTTTATACAGATGGAGGTATAGATATTTCCATGTTTATACAGATTACTGTGAAGATAAATTCATATTTTAAAGATGGCGTTGTAGTGATTTCATTGTTTATACTGATAGCTGTGTGGCTATATCCATGTTTACACAGATAGCAGTGGAGATATTTCCATGTTTATAGAGAAGGCTGTGTAGATATTTCCATGTTTATACAGATGGCAGTGTAGTTATTTCCATGTTTATAGAGATAGTGGTGTAGATATTTCCATGTTTATACAGATAGTAGTGCAGATATTTCCATGTTTATAGAGACAGCGTTGTATATATTTCCATATTTATACAGATAGCGGTGTAGATATTTCTATGTTTATTCAGATGGCGGTGTAGATATTTCCATGTTTATACAGATCGCGGTGTAGATAGTTTCATGTTTATACAGATAGCATTGTCCATATATCCAAGTTTGTACAGATAGCCGTGTAGATATTTCCATGTTTATGCAGATAGCGGTGTAGGTATTTACATGTTTATACCCATAGCGGTGTACATATTTCCACGTTTACACAGATTGCGGTGTAGGTATTTCCATGTTTATACTGATGGCTGTGAAGATCTTTCCATGTGTATACAGATGGCAGTGTAGATTTCCCATGTTTATACTGATGGAGGTGTAGATATTTCCCTGTTTATAGAGATAGCGGTGGAGATACTTCCATGTTTTTACAGATAGCGATGTAGATATTTCCATGTTTATGCAGATAGCAGTGTAGGTATTTCCATGTTTATGCTGATAGCGGTGAAGATATTTCCAAGTTTATAGAGATATCGGTGTAGATATTTCCATATTTATACAGATAGCGTTGGAGATATTTCCATGTTTATATAGATAGCGGTGGAGATATTGTCTTATTTATATAGATGGCAGTGTAGATATATCCAAGTTTATACAGAGAGCGGTGTAGATATTTCCATGTTTACACAGATAGCAGTGGAGTTATTTCCATGTTAATACATATTGCAATGTTGTTATTTCCAGGTTTATAGGGATAGCGGTGTAGATATTTCCATGTTTATACAGATGGCTGTGTAGGTATTTCCATGTGTATACAGATGGCAGTGTTGATATTTCCATGTTTATACAGATGGAGGTGTAGATATTTCCATGTTTATACAGATGACTGTGAAGATAATTTCATATTTTTACACATGGCGGTGTAGTTATATCATTGTTTATACAGATAGCTGTGTGGCTATTTCCATGTTTATACAGATGGCAGTGGAGATATTTCCATATTTATAGAGAAGGCTGTGTAGATATTTCCAGGTTTATACAGATGGCAGTGTAGATATTTCCATGTTTATAAAGATAGTGGTGTAGATTTTCCATGTTTATACAGATAGAAGTGCAGATATTTCCATGTTTATAGAGACAGCGTTGTATATATTTCCATATTTATACAGATAGCGTTGTAGATATTTCCATGTTTACTCAGATGGCGGTGTAGATATTTCCATGTTTATACAGATGGCGGTGTAGATATTTCCCTGTTTATACTGATAGCGGTGTGGATATTTCCATGTATATACAGATAGCGGTGTTGATATTTCCATGTTTATACAGAGAGCGGTGTAGATATTTCCATCTTTGCATGGATTGCGGTGTAGATATTTCCATTTTTACACAGATATCTGTGTAGATATTTCCATGTTTACACGGAGAGCTGTGTAGATATTTCCATGTTTACACAGATAGCAGTGTAGATATATCCATGTTTATACAGATGGCGGTGTAGATAGTTCCATGTTTATGGAGAGGGCTGTGTAGATATTTTCCTGTTTTAGAGACAGCGGTGTAGATATTTCCATGTTTATAGAGATGGCAGTGTAGATGTTTCCATGTTTATAGAGATGGTGAAGTAGATATTTCCATGTTTTTACAGATGACAGTGTAGCTATTTCTAGGTTTATACAGATGGCAGTGTAGATATTTCCATGTTATACAGATAGCGGTGTAGACATTTCCATGTTTACAGAGATAGCTGTGTAGATGTTTCCATCTTTGCACAGATTGCGGTGTAGATATTTCCATCTTTATCCAGATACGGTGTAAATATTTCGAAGTTCACACAGATAGATAGCTGTGTAGATATTTCCATGTTTACACAGATAGCATTGTAGATATTTGCATGTTTACACAGATAGCTGAGTAGATATTTCCATGTTTATACAGATAGCGTTGTAGATATTTCCATGTCTATAGAGATAGCGGTGTAGGTATTTCCATGTTTATACACATGTCTGCGTAGATATTTCCACGCGTATACAGATGGCAGTGTAGATATTTCCATGTTTATAGACATGGTGGTGTAGATATTTCCATGCTTATATAGATGACAGTGTAGATATTTCCATGTTTATACCGATGGCGGTGTAGTTATTTCCATGTTTATAGAGATAGCGTTGTAGCTATTTCCATGTTTATATAGATAGCAGTGTAGCTATTTCCAAGTATAAAGAGATAGCGGTGTAGATATTTCCATGTTTATACAGATAGCGGTGTAGATATTTCCATGTTTATGCAGATGGTGGTGTAGATATTTCAATGTTTATAGAGATGGTGGCGTAGAAATTTCCATGTTTATACAGATAGCAGTGTAGATATTTCCATGTATATATTGATAGCGGTGAAAATATTTCCATGTTTACACAGTTAGGTGTGTAGATATTTCCATGTTTACACAGATAGCGTTGTAGATATTTCCATCTTTATACAGATAGCGGTGTAGATATTTCAATGTTTATACAGATAACGGTGTTGGTATTTCCATGTTTATACAGATGGCGGTGTAGATATTTCCATGTTTATACAGAAGGCGGTGTAGATATTTCCAAGTTTATAAAGATAGCGGTGTAGTTATTTCCATGTTTATACAGATAGCGGTGTACATATTTTCATGTTTCTTCAGATGGCTGTGTAGATATTTCCATGTGTATACAGATGGCAGTGTAGATATTTCCATGTTTATACAGATGGAGGTGTAGATATTTCCAAGTTTATACAGATGACTGTGTAGATATCTTGATGTTTTTACAGAGGGCGGTGTAGATATTTCTATGTTTATACAGATAACGGTGTCGCTATTTCTATGTTTATACAGATAGCAGTGTAGCTATTTCCATGTTTATAGAGATAGCTGTGTAGATATTTC
This sequence comes from Pan troglodytes, assembly GCF_028858775.2. NCBI lineage: Eukaryota > Metazoa > Chordata > Mammalia > Primates > Hominidae > Pan > Pan troglodytes. The sequence goes on along the minus strand of NC_072410.2, from coordinate 1,528,527 downwards.
CATGTTTATACAGATAGCGGTGTAGATATTTCCATGTTTATACAGATAGCGGTGTAGATATTTCCATGTTTATACAGATATCGGTGTAGATATTTCCATGTTTATACTGATAGCGGTGGAGATATTTCCATATTTATACAGATAGCGATGTAGATATTTCCATGTTTATAGAGATGGCGGTGTCGATATTTCCATGTTTATAGAGATTGCAATGTAGATATTTCTATGTTTATAGAGATAGTGGTGTAGATATTTCCATGTGTATAGAGATGGCGGTGTAGGTATTTCCATGTGTATAGATATGGCGGTTTAGGTATTTCCATGTTTATAGAGATAGTGGTGAGGATATTTCCGTGGTTATACAGATAGCGTTGTAGGTATTTCCAGGTTTATAGTGATAGTGGTGAGGATATTTCCGTATTTATACAGATAGCGTTGTAGATATTTCCATGTTTATACAGATAGCCGTTTTGGTATTTCCATGTTTATACAGATAGCGGTGAAGATATTTCCATGTTTACACAGATAGGTGTGTAGATATTTCCATATTTACACAGATAGCGTTGTAGATATTTCCATCTTTATACAGATAGCGGTGTAGATATTTCAATGTTTATACAGATAACGGTGTTGGTATTTCCATGTTTATACAGATGGCGGTGTAGATATTTCCATGTTTATACAGAAGGCGGTGTAGATATTTCCAAGTTTATAAAGATAACGGTGTAGTTATTTCCATGTTTATACAGATAGCGGTGTACATATTTCCATGTTTCTTCAGATGGCTGTGTAGATATTTCCATGTGTATACAGATGGCAGTGTAGATATTTCCATGTTTATACAGATGGAGGTGTAGATATTTCCAAGTTTATACAGATGACTGTGTAGATATCTTGATGTTTTTACAGAGGGCGGTGTAGATATTTCCATGTTTATACAGATAACGGTGTCGCTATTTCTATGTTTATACAGATAGCAGTGTAGCTATTTCCATGTTTATAGAGATAGCTGTGTAGATATTTCCATGTTTATACAGATAGCGGTGTAGATATTTCCATGTTTATACAGATATCGGTGTAGATATTTCCATGTTTATACTGATAGCGGTAGAGATATTTCCATATTTATACAGATAGCGATGTAGATATTTCCATGTTTATAGAGATGGCGGTGTAGATATTTCCATGTTTATAGAGATTGCAATGTAGATATTTCTATGTTTATAGAGATAGTGGTGTAGATATTTCCATGTGTATAGAGATGGCGGTGTAGGTATTTCCATGTGTATAGATATGGCGGTGTAGGTATTTCCATGTTTATAGAGATAGTGGTGAGGATATTTCCGTATTTATACAGATAGCGTTGTAGGTATTTCCAGGTTTATAGTGATAGTGGTGAGGATATTTCCGTATTTATACAGATAGCGTTGTAGATATTTCCATGTTTATACAGATAGCCGTTTTGGTATTTCCATGTTTATACAGATAGCGGTGTAGATATTTCCATGTTTACACAGATAGCGGTGTAGATATTTCCATGTTTACACAGATAGGTGTGTAGATATTTCCATGTTTACACAGATAGCGTTGTAGATATTTCCATCTTTATACCGATAGCGGTGTAGATATTTCAATGTTTATACAGATAACGGTGTTGGTATTTCCATGTTTATACAGATAGCGGTGTAGATATTTCCATGTTTATACAGAAGGTGGTGTAGATATTTCCAAGTTTATAAAGATAGCGGTGTAGGTATTTCCATGTTTATACAGATAGCGGTGTACATATTTCCATGTTTCTTCAGATGGCTGTGTAGGTATTTCCATGTGTATACAGATGGCAGTGTAGATATTTCCATGTTTATACAGAAGGCGGTGTAGATATTTCCAAGTTTATAAAGATAGCGGTGTAGTTATTTCCATGTTTATACAGATAGCGGTGTACATATTTCCATGTTTCTTCAGATGGCTGTGTAGATATTTCCATGTGTATACAGATGGCAGTGTAGATATTTCCATGTTTATACAGATGGAGGTGTAGATATTTCAAGTTTATACAGATGAGTGTGTAGATATCTTGATGTTTTTACAGAGGGCGGTGTAGTTATTTCCATGTTTATACAGATAACGGTGTCGCTATTTCTATGTTTATACAGATAGCAGTGTAGCTATTTCCATGTTTATAGAGATAGCTGTGTAGATATTTTCATGTTTATACAGATAGCGGTGTAGATATTTCCATGTTTATACAGATAGCGTTGTACATATTTCCATGTTTATACAGATAGCGGTGTAGATATTTCAGTGTTTATACTGATAGCGGTGGAGCTATTTCCATGTTAATACAGATAGCGATGTAGATATTTCCATGTTTATAGTGATGGCGGTGTAGATATTTCCATGTTTATAGAGATTGCAGTGCAGATATTTCCATATTTATAGAGATAGCGTTGTACGTATTTCCATGTTTATAGAGATAGCGGAGTAGATATTTCCATGGGTACACAGATGGCTGGGTAGGTAATTCCACGGGTATACAGATGGCACTGTAGATATTTCCATGTTTATAGATATGGTGGTGTAGATATTTCCATGTTTATACAGATGACTCTGTAGATATTTGCATGTTTATACAGATGGTGGTGTGGATATTTCCATGTTTATAGAGATAACAGTGTAGATATTTCCATGTTTATAAAGATAGCGAAGTAGATATTTCCATGTTGATACAGATAGCGGTGTAGATATTTCCATGTTTACAGAGATAGCGGTGTAGATATTTCCATCTTTGCACAGATTGCGCTGTAGACATTTTGATCTTTACACAGATAGCTGTGTAGATATTTGCAAGTTTACACAGATATCTGTGTAGATACTTCCATGTTTACACAGATAGCGTTGTAGATATTTCCATGTATATACAGATAGCGTTGTACATATTTCCATGTTTATACAGATAGCGGTGTAGATATTTCAGTGTTTATACTGATAGCGGTGGAGCTATTTCCATGTTAATACAGATAGCGATGTAGATATTTCCATGTTTATAGAGATGGCGGTGTAGATATTTCCATGTTTGTAGAGATTGCAATGTAGATATTTCTATGTTTATAGAGATAGTGGTGTAGATATTTCCATGTGTATAGAGATGGCGGTGTAGGTAATTCCATGTGTGTAGATATGGCGGTGTAGGTATTTCCATGTTTATAGAGATAGTGGTGAGGATATTTCCGTAGTTGTACAGATAGCGTTGTAGGTATTTCCAGGTTTATAGTAATAGTGGTGAGGATATTTCCGTATTTATACAGATAGCGTTGTAGATATTTCCATGTTTATACAGATAGCCGTTTTGGTATTTCCACGTTTATACAGATAGCGGTGTAGATATTTCCATGTTTATACAGATAGCGGTGTAGATATTTCCATGTTTACACAGATAGGTGTGTAGATATTTCCATGTTTACACAGATAGCGTTGTAGATATTTCCATCTTTATACAGAGAGCGGTGTAGATATTTCAATGTTTATACAGATAACGGTGTTGGTATTTCCATGTTTATACAGATGGCGGTGTAGATATTTCCATGTTTATACAGAAGACGGTGTAGATATTTCCAAGTTTATAAAGATAGCGGTGTAGTTATTTCCATGTTTATACAGATAGCGGTGTACATATTTCCATGTTTCTTCAGATGGCTGTGTAGATATTTCCATGTGTATACAGATGGCAGTGTAGATATTTCCATGTTTATACAGATGGAGGTGTAGATATTTCCAAGTTTATACAGATGACTGTGTAGACATCTTGATGTTTTTACAGAGGGCGGTGTAGATATTTCCATGTTTATACAGATAACGGTGTCGCTATTTCTATGTTTATACAGATAGCAGGGTAGCTATTTCCATGTTTATTGAGATAGCTGTGTAGATATTTACATGTTTATACAGATAGCGGTGTAGATATTTCCATGTTTATACAGATAGCGTTGTACATATTTCCATGTTTATACAGATAGCGATGTAGATATTTCAGTGTTTATACTGATAGCGGTGGAGCTATTTCCATGTTAATACAGATAGCGATGTAGATATTTCCATGTTTATAGTGATGGCGGTGTAGATATTTCCATGTTTATAGAGATTGCAGCGTAGATATTTCCATATTTATAGAGATAGCGTTGTACGTATTTCCATGTTTATAGAGATAGCGGAGTAGATATTTCCGTGGTTACACAGATGGCTGGGTAGGTATTTCCACGGGTATACAGATGGCACTGTAGATATTTCCATGTTTATAGATATGGTGGTGTAGATATTTCCATGTTTATACAGATGACTCTGTAGATATTTGCATGTTTATACAGATGGTGGTGTGGATATTTCCATGTTTATAGAGATAACAGTGTAGATATTTCCATGTTTATAAAGATAGTGAAGTAGATATTTCCATGTTGATACAGATAGCGGTGTAGATATTTCCATGTTTACAGAGATAGCGGTGTAGATATTTCCATCTTTGCACAGATTGCGCTGTAGACATTTCGATCTTTACACAGATAGCTGTGTAGATATTTGCAAGTTTACACAGATATCTGTGTAGATACTTCCATGTTTACACAGATAGCGTTGTAGATATTTCCATGTTTATACAGATAGCGGTGTAGATATTTCCATGTTTATACAGATATCGGTGTAGATATTTCCATGTTTATACTGATAGCGGTGGAGATATTTCCATATTTATACAGATAGCGATGTAGACATTTCCAAGTTTATAGAGATGGCGGTGTAGATATTTCCATGTTTATAGAGATTGCAATGTAGATATTTCTATGTTTATAGAGATAGTGGTGTAGATATTTCCATGTGTATAGAGATGGCGGTGTAGGTATTTCCATGTGTATAGATATGGCGGTGTAGGTATTTCCATGTCTATAGAGATAGTGGTGAGGATATTTCCGTAGTTATACAGATAGCGTTGTAGGTATTTCCAGCTTTATAGTGATAGTGGTGAGGATATTTCCGTATTTATACAGATAGCGTTGTAGATATTTCCATGTTTATACAGATAGCCGTTTTGGTATTTCCATGTTTATAAAGATAGCGGTGTAGATATTTCCATGTTTATACAGATAGCGGTGTAGATATTTCCATGTTTACACAGATAGGTGTGTAGATATTTCCATGTTTACACAGATAGCTTTGTAGATATTTCCATCTTTATACAGATAGCGGTGTAGATATTTCAATGTTTATACAGATAACGGTGTTGGTATTTCCATGTTTATACAGATAGCGGTGTAGATATTTCCATGTTTATACAGAAGGCGGTGTAGATATTTCCAAGTTTATAAAGATAGCGGTGTAGTTATTTCCATGTTTATACAGATAGCGGTGTACATATTTCCATGTTTCTTCAGATGGCTGTGTAGATATTCCCATGTGTATACAGAAGGCAGTGTAGATATTTCCATGTTTATACAGATGGAGGCGTAGATATTTCCAAGGTTATACAGATGACTGTGTAGATAACTTCATGTTTTTACAGAGGGCGGTGTAGATATTTCCATGTTTATACAGAAAACGGTGTCGCTATTTCTATGTTTATACAGATAGCAGGGTAGCTATTTCCATGTTTATAGAGATAGCTGTGTAGATATTTCCATGTTTATACAGATTGCGTTGTAGATATTTCCATGTTTATACAGATAGCGTTGTACATATTTCCATGTTTATACAGATAGCGGTGTAGATATTTCAATGTTTATACTGATAGCGGTGGAGCTATTTCCATGTTAATACTGATAGCGATGTAGATATTTCCATGTTTATAGTGATGGCGGTGTAGATATTTCCATGTTTATAGAGATTGCAGCGTAGATATTTCCATATTTATAGAGATAGCGTTGTACGTATTTCCATGTTTATAGAGATAGCGGAGTAGATATTTCCGTGGTTACACAGATGGCTGGGTAGGTATTTCCACAGGTATACAGATGGCACTGTAGATATTTCCATGTTTATAGATATGGTGGTGTAGATATTTCCATGTTTATACAGATGACTCTGTAGATATTTGCATGTTTATACAGATGGTGGTGTAGATATTTCCATGTTTATAGAGATAACTGTGTAGATATTTCCATGTTTATAAAGATAGCGAAGTAGATATTTCCATGCTGATACGGATAGCGGTGTAGTTATTTCCATGTTTACAGAGATAGCGGTGTAGATATTTCCATCTTTGCACAGAATGCGCTGTAGACATTTCGATCTTTACACAGATAGCTGTGTAGATATTTGCAAGTTTACACAGATATCTGTGTAGATACTTCCATGTTTACACAGATAGCGTTGTAGATATTTCCATGTTTATACAGATAGCGGTGTAGATATTTCCATGTTTATACAGATATCGGTGTAGATATTTCCATGTTTATACTGATAGCGGTGGAGATATTTCCATATTTTTACAGATAGCGATGTAGATATTTCCATGTTTATAGAGATGGCGGTGTAGATATTTCCATGTTTATAGAGATTGCAATGTAGATATTTCTATGTTTATAGAGATAGTGGTGTAGATATTTCCATGTGTATAGAGATGGCGGTGTAGGTATTTCCATGTGTATAGATATGGCGGTGTAGGTATTTCCATGTTTATAGAGATAGTGGTGAGGATATTTCCGTAGTTATACAGATAGCGTTGTAGGTATTTCCAGGTTTATAGTGATAGTGGTGAGGATATTTCCGTATTTATACAGATAGCGTTGTAGATATTTCCATGTTTATACAGATAGCCGTTTTGGTATTTCCATGTTTATACAGATAGCGGTGTAGATATTTCCATGTTTACACAGATAGGTGTGTAGATATTTCTATGTTTACACAGATAGCGTTGTAGATATTTCCATCTTTATACAGATAGCGGTGTAGATATTTCAATGTTTATACAGATAACGGTGTTGGTATTTCCATGTTTATACAGATAGCGGTGTAGATATTTCCATGTTTATACAGAAGGCGGTGTAGATATTTCCAAGTTTATAAAGATAGCGGTGTAGTTATTTCCATGTTTATACAGATAGCGGTGTACATATTTCCATGTTTCTTCAGATGGCTGTGTAGATATTTCCATGTGTATACAGATGGCGGTGTAGATATTTCCATGTTTATACAGATGGAGGTGTAGATATTTCCAAGTTTATACAGATGACTGTGTAGATATCTTGATGTTTTTACAGAGGGCGGTGTAGATATTTCCATGTTTATACAGATAACGGTGTCGCTATTTCTATGTTTATACAGATAGCAGTGTAGCTATTTCCATGTTTATATAGATAGCTGTGTAGATATTTCCATGTTTATACAGATAGCGGTGTAGATATTTCCAGGTTTATACAGATAGCGTTGTACATATTTCCATGTTTATACAGATAGCGGTGTAGATATTTCAGTGTTTATACTGATAGCGGTGGAGCTATTTCCATGTTAATACAGATAGCGATGTAGATATTTCCATGTTTATAGTGATGGCGGTGTAGATATTTCCATGTTTATAGAGATTGCAGTGTAGATATTTCCATATTTATAGAGATAGCGTTGTACGTATTTCCATGTTTATAGAGATAGCGGAGTAGATATTTCCGTGGTTACACAGATGGCTGGGTAGATATTTCCACGGGTATACAGATGGCACTGTAGATATTTCCATGTTTATAGTTATGGTGGTGTAGATATTTCCATGTTTATACAGATGACTCTGTAGATATTTGCATGTTTATACATATGGTGGTGTAGATATTTCCATGTTTATAGAGATAACAGTGTAGATATTTAAATGTTTATAAAGATAGCGAAGTAGATATTTCCATGTTGATACAGATAGCGGTGTAGATATTTCCATGTTTACAGAGATAGCGGTGTAGATATTTCCATCTTTGCACAGATTGCGCTGTAGACATTTCGATCTTTACACAGATAGCTGTGTAGATATTTGCAAGTTTACCCAGATATCTGTGTAGATACTTCCATGTTTACACAGATAGCGTTGTAGATATTTCCATGTTTATACAGATAGCGGTGTAGATATTTCCATGTTTATACAGATATCGGTGTAGATATTTCCATGTTTATACTGATAGCGGTGGAGATATTTCCATATTTATACAGATAGCGATGTAGATATTTCCATGTTTATAGAGATGGCGGTGTAGATATTTCCATGTTTATAGAGATTGCAATGTAGATATGTCTATGTTTATAGAGATAGTGGTGTAGATATTTCCATGTGTATAGAGATGGCGGTGTAGGTATTTCCATGTGTATACTTATGGCGGTGTAGGTATTTCCATGTTTATAGCGATAGTGGTGAGGATATTTCCGTATTTATACAGATAGCGTTGTAGGCATTTCCAGGTTTATACTGATAGTGGTGAGGATATTTCCGTATTTATACAGATAGCGTTGTAGATATTTCCATGTTTATACAGATAGCCGTTTTGGTATTTCCATGTTTATACAGATAGCGGTGTAGATATTTCCATGTTTATACAGATAGCGGTGTAGATATATCCATGTTTACACAGATAGGTGTGTAGATATTTCCATGTTTACACAGATAGCGTTGTAGATATTTCCATCTTTATACAGATAGCGGTGTAGATATTTCAATGTTTATACAGATAACGGTGTTGGTATTTCCATGTTTATACAGATAGCGGTGTAGATATTTCCATGTTTATACAGAAGGCGGTGTAGATATTTCCAAGTTTATAAAGATAGCGGTGTAGTTATTTCCATATTTATACAGATAGCGGTGTACATATTTCCATGTTTCTTCAGATGGCTGTGTAGATATTTCCATGTGTATACATATGGCAGTGTAGATATTTCCATGTTTATACAGACGGAGGTGTAGATATTTCCAAGTTTATACAGATGACTGTGTAGATATCTTCATGTTTTTACAGAGGGCGGTGTAGATATTTCCATGTTTATACAGATACCGGTGTCGCTATTTCTATGTTTATACAGATAGCAGTGTAGCTATTTCCATGTTTATAGAGATAGCTGTGTAGATATTTCCATGTTTATACAGACAGCGGTGTAGATATTTCCATGTTTATACAGATAGCGTTGTACATATTTCCATGTTTATACAGATAGCGGTGTAGATATTTCAGTGTTTTTACTGATAGCGGTGGAGCTATTTCCATGTTAATACAGATAGCGATGTAGATATTTCCATGTTTATAGTGATGGCGGTGTAGATATTTCCATGTTTATAGAGATTGCAGCGTAGGTATTTCCATATTTATAGAGATAGCGTTGTATGTATTTCCATGTTTATAGAGATAGCGGAGTAGATATTTCCGTGGTTACACAGATGGCTGGGTAGGTATTTCCACGGGTATACAGATGGCACTGTAGATATTTCCATGTTTATAGATATGGTGTTGGAGATGTTTCCATGTTTATACAGATGACTCTGTAGATATTTGCGTGTTTATACAGATGGTGGTGTAGATATTTCCATGTTTATAGAGATAACAGTGTAGATATTTCCATGTTTATAAAGATAGCGAAGTAGATATTTCCATGTTGATACAGATAGCGGTGTAGATATTTCCATGTTTACAGAGATAGCGGTGTAGATATTTCCATCTTTGCACAGATTGCGCTGTAGGCATTTCGATCTTTACACAGATAGCTGTGTAGATATTTGCAAGTTTACACAGATATCTGTGTAGATACTTCCATGTTTACACAGATAGCATTGTAGATATCTCCATGTTTATACAGATAGCGGTTTAGATATTTCCATGTTTATACAGATATCGGTGTAGATATTTCCATGTTTATACTGATAGCGGTGGAGATATTTCCATATTTATTCAGATAGCGATGTAGATATTTCCATGTTTATAGAGATGGCGGTGTAGATATTTCCATGTTTATAGAGATTGCAATGTAGATATTTCTATGTTTATAGAGATAGCTGTGTAGATATTTCCATGTGTATAGAGATGGCGGTGTAGTTATTTCCATGTGTATAGATATGGCGGTGTAGGTATTTCCATGTTTATAGAGATAATGGTGAGGATATTTCCGTATTTATACAGACAGCGTTGTAGGTATTTCCAGGTTTATAGTGATAGTGGTGAGGATATTTCCGTATTTATACAGATAGCGTTGTAGATATTTCCATGTTTATACAGATAGCCGTTTTGGTATTTCCATGTTTATACAGATAGCGGTGTAGATATTTCCATGTTTATACAGATAGCGGTGTAGATATTTCCATGTTTACACAGATAGGTGTGTAGATATTTCCATGTTTACACAGATAGCGTTGTAGATATTTCCATCTTTATACAGATAGCGGTGTAGATATTTCAATGTTTATACAGATAACGGTGTTGGTATTTCCATGTTTATACAGATAGCGGTGTAGATATTTCCATGTTTATACAGAAGGCGGTGTAGATATTTCCAAGTTTATAAAGATAGCGGTGTAGTTATTTCCATGTTTATACAGATACCGGTGTACATATTTCCATGTTTCTTCAGATGGCTGTGTAGATATTTCCATGTGTATACAGATGGCAGTGTAGATATTTCCATGTTTATACAGATGGAGGTGTAGATATTTCCAAGTTTATACAGATGACTGTGTAGATATCTTGATGTTTTTACAGAGGGCAGTGTAGATATTTCCATGTTTATACAGATAACGGTGTCGCTATTTCTATGTTTATACAGATAGCAGTGTAGCTATTTCCATGTTTATAGAGATAGCTGTGTAGATATTTCCATGTTTATACAAATAGCGGTGTAGATATTTCCATGTTTATACAGATAGCGTTGTACATATTTCCATGTTTATACAGATAGCGGTGTAGATATTTCAGTGTTTTTACTGATAGCGGTGGAGCTATTTCCATGTTAATACAGATAGCGATGTAGATATTTCCATGTTTATAGTGATGGCGGTGTAGATATTTCCATGTTTATAGAGATTGCAGCGTAGGTATTTCTATATTTATAGAGATAGCGTTGTACGTATTTCCATGTTTATTGAGATAGCGGAGTAGATATTTCCGTGGTTACACAGATGGCTGGGTAGGTATTTCCACGGGTATACAGATGGCACTGTAGATATTTCCATGTTTATAGATATGGTGGTGTAGATGTTTCCATGTTTGTACAGATGACTCTGTAGATATTTGCGTGTTTATACAGATGGTGGTGTAGATATTTCCATGTTTATAGAGATAACAGTGTAGATATTTCCATGTTTATAAAGATAGCGAAGTAGATATTTCCATGTTGATACAGATAGCGGTGTAGATATTTCCATGTTTACAGAGATAGCGGTGTAGATATTTCCATCTTTGCACAGATTGCGCTGTAGACATTTCGATCTTTACACAGATAGCTGTGTAGATATTTGCAAGTTTACACAGATATCTGTGTAGATACTTCCATGTTTACACAGATAGCGGTGTAGATATTTCCATGTTTATACAGATATCGGTGTAGATATTTCCATGTTTATACTGATAGCGGTGGAGATATTTCCATATTTATACAGATAGCGATGTAGATATTTCCATGTTTATAGAGATGGCGGTGTAGATATTTCCATGTTTATAGAGATTGCAATGTAGATATTTCTATGTTTATAGAGATAGTTGTGTAGATATTTCCATGTGTATAGAGATGGCGGTGTAGTTATTTCCATGTGTATAGATATGGCGGTGTAGGTATTTCCATGTTTATAGATATAGTGGTGAGGATATTTCCGTATTTATACAGATAGCGTTGTAGGTATTTCCAGGTTTATAGTGATAGTGGTGAGGATATTTCCGTATTTATACAGATAGCGTTGTAGATATTTCCATGTTTATACAGATAGCCGTTTTGGTATTTCCATGTTTATACAGATAGCGGTGTAGATATTTCCATGTTTATACAGATAGCGGTGTAGATATTTCCATGTTTACACAGATAGGTGTGTAGATATTTCCATGCTTACACAGATAGCGTTGTAGATATTTCCATCTTTATACAGATAGCGGTGTAGATATTTCAATGTTTATACAGATAACGGTGTTGGTATTTCCATGTTTATACAGATAGCGGTGTAGATATTTCCATGTTTATACAGAAGGCGGTGTAGATATTTCCAAGTTTATAAGGTTGCGGTGTAGTTATTTCCATGTTTATACAGATAGCGGTGTACATATTTCCATGTTTCTTCAGATGGCTGTGTAGATATTTCCATGTGTATACAGATGGCAGTGTAGATATTTCCATGTTTATACAGATGGAGGTGTAGATATTTCCAAGTTTATACAGATGACTGTGTAGATATCTTCATGTTTTTACAGAGGGCGGTGTAGATATTTCCATGTTTATACAGATAACGGTGTCGCTATTTCTATGTTTATACAGATAGCAGTGTAGCTATTTCCATGTTTATAGAGATAGCTGTGTAGATATTTCCATGTTTATACAGATAGCGGTGTAGATATTTCCATGTTTATACAGATAGCGTTGTACATATTTCCATGTTTATACAGATAGCGGTGTAGATATTTCAGTGTTTATACTGATAGCGGTGGAGCTATTTCCATATTAATACAGGTAGCGATGTAGATATTTCCATGTTTATAGTGATGGCGGTGTAGATATTTCCATGTTTATAGAGATTGCAGTGTAGATATTTCCATATTTATAGAGATAGCGTTGTACGTATTTCCATGTTTATAGAGATAGCGGAGTAGATATTTCCGTGGTTACACAGATGGCTGGGTAGGTATTTCCACGGGTATACAGATGGCACTGTAGATATTTCCATGTTTATAGATATGGTGGTGTAGATGTTACTATGTTTATACAGATGACTCTGTAGATATTTGCGTGTTTATACAGATGGTGGTGTAGATATTTCCATGTTTATAGAGATAAGAGTGTAGATATTTCCATGTTTATAAAGATAGCGAAGTAGATATTTCCATGTTGATACAGATAGCGGTGTAGATATTTCCATGTTTACAGAGATAGCGGTGTAGATATTTCCATCTTTGCACAGATTGCGCTGTAGACATTTCGATCTTTACACAGATAGCTGTGTAGATATTTGCAAGTTTACACAGATATCTGTGTAGATACTTCCATGTTTACACAGATAGCGTCGTAGATATCTCCATGTTTATACAGATAGCGGTGTAGATATTTCCATGTTTATACAGATATCGGTGTAGATATTTCCATGTTTATACTGATAGCGGTGGAGATATTTCCATATTTATACAGATAGCGATGTAGATATTTCCATGTTTATAGAGATGGCGGTGTAGATATTTCCATGTTTATAGAGATTGCAATGTAGATATTTCTATGTTTATAGAGATAGTTGTGTAGATATTTCCATGTGTATAGAGATGGCGGTGTAGTTATTTCCATGTGTATAGATATGCCGGTGTAGGTATTTCCATGTTTATAGAGATAGTGGTGAGGATATTTCCGTAGTTATACAGATAGCGTTGTAGGTATTTCCAGGTTTATAGTGATAGTGGTGAGGATATTTCCGTATTTATACAGATAGCGTTGTAGATATTTCCATGTTTATACAGATAGCCGTTTTGGTATTTCCATGTTTATACAGATAGCGGTGTAGATATTTCCATGTTTATACAGATAGCGGTGTAGATATTTCCATGTTTACACAGATAGGTGTGTAGATATTTCCATGCTTACACAGATAGCGTTGTAGATATTTCCATCTTTATACAGATAGCGGTGTAGATATTTCAATGTTTATACAGATAACGGTGTTGGTATTTCCATGTTTATACAGATAGCGGTGTAGATATTTCCATGTTTATACAGAAGGCGGTGTAGATATTTCCAAGTTTATAAAGATAGCGGTGTAGTTATTTCCATGTTTATACAGATAGCGGTGTACATATTTCCATGTTTCTTCAGATGGCTGTGTAGATATTTCCATGTGTATACAGATGGCAGTGTAGATATTTCCATGTTTATACAGATGGAGGTGTAGATATTTCCAAGTTTATACAGATGACTGTGTAGATATCTTCATGTTTTTACAGAGGGCGGTGTAGATATTTCCATGTTGATACAGATAACGGTGTCGCTATTTCTATGTTTATACAGATAGCAGTGTAGCTATTTCCATGTTTATAGAGATAGCTGTGTAGATATTTCCATGTTTATACAGATAGCGGTGTAGATATTTCCATGTTTAAACAGATAGCGTTGTACATATTTCCATGTTTATACAGATAGCGTTGTAGATATTTCAGTGTTTATACTGATAGCGGTGGAGCTATTTCCATGTTAATACAGATAGCGATGTAGATATTTCCATGTTTATAGTGATGGCGGTGTAGATATTTCCATGTTTATAGAGATTGCAGTGTACATATTTCCATATTTATAGAGATAGCGTTGTACGTATTTCCATGTTTATAGAGATAGCGGAGTAGATATTTCCGTGGTTACACAGATGGCTGGGTAGGTATTTCCACGGGTATACAGATGGCACTGTAGATATTTCCATGTTTATAGATATGGTGGTGTAGATGTTTCCATGTTTATACAGATGACTCTGTAGATATTTGCATGTTTATACAGATGGTGGTGTAGATATTTCCATGTTTATAGAGATAACAGTGTAGATATTTCCATGTTTATAAAGATAGCGAAGTAGATATTTCCATGTTGAAACAGATAGCGGTGTAGATATTTCCATCTTTGCACAGATTGCGCTGTAGACATTTCGATCTTTACACAGATAGCTGTGTAGATATTTGCAAGTTTACACAGATATCTGTGTAGATACTTCCATGTTTACACAGATAGCGCTGTAGATATTTCCATGTTTATACAGATAGCGGTGTAGATATTTCCATGTTTATACAGATATCGGTGTAGATATTTCCATGTTTATACTGATAGCGGTGGAGATATTTCCATATTTATACAGATAGCGATGTAGATATTTCCATGTTTATAGAGATGGCGGTGTAGATATTTCCATGTTTATAGAGATTGCAATGTAGATATTTCTATGTTTATAGAGATAGTAGTGTAGATATTTCCATGTGTACAGAGATGGCGGTGTAGGTATTTCCATGTGTATAGATATGGCGGTGTAGGTATTTCCATGTTTATAGAGATAGTGGTGAGGATATATCCCTATTTATACAGATAGCGTTGTAGGTATTTCCAGGTTTATAGTGATAGTGGTGAGGATATTTCCGTATTTATACAGATAGCGTTGTAGATATTTCCGTGTTTATACAGATAGCCGTTTTGGTATTTCCATGTTTATAAAGATAGCGGTGTAGATATTTCCATGTTTATACAGATAGCGGTGTAGATATTTGCATGTTTACACAGATAGGTGTGTAGATATTTCCATGTTTACCCAGATAGTGTTGTAGATATTTCCATCTTTGTACAGATAGCGGTGTAGATATTTCAATGTTTAGACAGATAACGGTTTTGGTATTTCCATGTTTCTACAGATAGCGGTGTAGATATTTCCATGTTTATACAGAAGGCGGTGTAGATATTTCCAAGTTTATAAAGATAGCGGTGTAGTTATTTCCATGTTTATACAGATAGCGGTGTACATATTTATATGTTTCTTCAGATGGCTGTGTAGATATTTCCATGTGTATATAGATGGCAGTGTAGATATTTCCATGTTTATACAGATGGAGGTGTAGATATTTCCAAGTTTATACAGAAGACTGTGTAGATATCTTCATGTTTTTACAGAGGGCGGTGTAGATATTTCCATGTTTATACAGATAACGGTGTCGCTATTTCTATGTTTATACAGATAGTAGTGTAGCTATTTCCATGTTTATAGAGATAGCTGTGTAGATATTTCCATGTTTATACAGATAGCGGTGTAGATATTTCCATGTTTATACAGATAGCGTTGTACATATTTCCATGTTTATACAGATTGCGGTGTAGATATTTCAGTGTTTATACTGATAGCGGTGGAGCTATTTCCATGTTAATACAGATAGCGATGTAGATATTTCCATGTTTATATTGATGGCGGTGTAGATATTTCCATGTTTATAGAGATTGCAGCGTAGATATTTCCATATTTATAGAGATAGCGTTGTACGTATTTCCATGTTTATAGAGATAGCGGAGTAGATATTTCCGTGGTTACACAGATGGCTAGGTAGGTATTTCCCCGGGTATACAGATGGCACTGAAGATATTTCCATGTTTATAGATATGGTGGTGTAGATATTTCCATGTTTAAACAGATGACTCTGTAGATATTTGCATGTTTATACAGATGGTGGTGAAGATATTTCCATGTTTATAGAGATAACAGTGTAGATATTTCCATGTTTATAAAGATAGCGAAGTAGATATTTCCATGTTGATACAGATAGCGGTGTAGATATTTCCATGTTTACAGAGATAGCGGTGTAGATATTTCCATCTTTGCACAGATTGCGCTGTAGACATTTCGATCTTTACACAGATAGCTGTGTAGATATTTGCAAGTTTACACAGATATCTGTGTAGATACTTCCATGTTTACACAGATAGCGTTGTAGATATTTCCATGTTTATACAGATAGCGGTGTAGATATTTCCATGTTTATACAGATATCGGTGTAGATATTTCCATGTTTATACTGATAGCGGTGGAGATATTTCCATATTTATACAGATAGCGATGTAGATATTTCCATGTTTATAGAGATGGCGGTGTAGATATTTCCATGTTTATAGAGATTGCAATGTAGATATTTCTATGTTTATAGAGATAGTGGTGTAGATATTTCCATGTGTATAGAGATGGCGGTGTAGGTATTTCCATGTGTATAGATATGGCGGTGTAGGTATTTCCATGTTTATAGAGATAGTGGTGAGGATATTTCCGTAGTTATACAGATAGCGTTGTAGGTATTTCCAGGTTTATAGTGATAGTGGTGAGGATATTTCCGTATTTATACAGATAGCGTTGTAGATATTTCCATGTTTATAGAGATAGCCGTTTTGGTATTTCCATGTTTATACAGATAGCGGTGTAGATATTTCCATGTTTATACAGATAGCGGTGTAGATATTTCCATGTTTACACAGATAGCGTTGTAGATATTTCCATCTTTATACAGATAGCGGTGTAGATATTTCAATGTTTATACAGATAACGGTGTTGGTATTTCCATGTTTATACAGTTAGCGGTGTAGATATTTCCATGTTTATACAGAAGGCGGTGTAGATATTTCCAAGTTTATAAAGATAGCGGTGTAGTTATTTCCATGTTTATACAGATAGCGGTGTACATATTTCCATGTTTCTTCAGATGTCTGTGTAGATATTTCCATGTGTATACAGATGGCAGTGTAGATATTTCCATGTTTATACAGATGGAGGTGTAGATATTTCCAAGTTTATACAGATGACTGTGTAGATATCTTCATGTTTTTACAGAGGGCGGTGTAGATATTTCCATGTTTATACAGATAACGGTGTCGCTATTTCTATGTTTATACAGATAGCAGTGTAGCTATTTCCACGTTTATAGAGATAGCTGTGTAGATATTTCCATGTTTATACAGATAGCGGTGTAGATATTTCCATGTTTATACAGATAGCGTTGTACATATTTCCATGTTTATACAGATAGCGGTGTAGATATTTCAGTGTTTATACTGATAGCGGTGGAGCTATTTCCATGTTAATACAGATAGCGATGTAGATATTTCCATGTTTATAGTGATGGCGGTGTAGATATTTCCATGTTTATAGAGATTGCAGCGTAGATATTTCCATATTTATAGAGATAGCGTTGTACGTATTTCCATGTTTATAGAGATAGCGGAGTAGATATTTCCGTGGTTACACAGATGGCTGGGTAGGTATTTCCACGGGTATACAGATGGCACTGAAGATATTTCCATGTTTATAGATATGGTGGTGTAGATGTTTCCATGTTTATACAGATGACTCTGTAGATATTTGCATGTTTATACAGATGGTGGTGTAGATATTTCCATGTTTATAGAGATAACAGTGTAGATATTTCCATGTTCATAAAGATAGCGAAGTAGATATTTCCATGTTGATACAGATAGCGGTGTAGATATTTCCATGTTTACAGAGATAGCGGTGTAGATATTTCCATCTTTGCCCAGATTGCGCTGTAGACATTTCGATCTTTACACAGATAGCTGTGTAGATATTTGCAAGTTTACACAGATATCTGTGTAGATACTTCCATGTTTACACAGATAGCGTTGTAGATATTTCCATTTTTATACAGATAGCGGTGTAGATATTTCCATGTTTATACAGATATCGGTGTAGTTATTTCCATGTTTATACTGATAGCGGTGGAGATATTTCCATATTTATACAGATAGCGATGTAAATATTTCCATGTTTATAGAGATGGCTGTGTAGATATTTCCATGTTTATAGAGATTGCAATGTAGATATTTCTATGTTTATAGAGATAGTGGTGTAGATATTTCCATGTGTATAGAGATGGCGGTGTAGGTATTTCCATGTGTATAGATATGGCGGTGTAGGTATTTCCATCTTTATAGAGATTATGGTGAGGATATTTCTATAGTTATACAGATAGCGTTGTAGGTATTTCCTGGTTTATAGTGATATTGGTGAGGATATTTCCGTATTTATACAGATAGCGTTGTAGATATTTCCATGTTTATACAGATAGCCGTTTTGGTATTTCCATGTTTATACAGATAGCGATGTAGATATTTCCATGTTTATACAGATAGCCGTTTTGGTATTTCCATGTTTATACAGATAGCGATGTAGATATTTCCATGTTTATACAGATAGCGGTGTAGATATTTCCATGTTTACACAGATAGGTGTGTAGATATTTCCATGTTTACACAGATAGCGTTGTAGATATTTCCATCTTTATACAGATAGCGGTGTAGTTATTTGAATGTTTATACAGATAACGGTGTTGGTATTTCCATGTTCATACAGATAGCGGTGTAGATATTTCCATGTTTATACAGAAGGCGGTGTAGATATTTCCAAGTTTATAAAGATAGCGGTGTAGTTATTTCCATGTTTATACAGATAGCGGTGTACATATTTCCATGTTTCTTCAGATGGCTGTGTAGATATTTCCATGTGTATACAGATGGCAGTGTAGATATTTCCATGTTTATACAGATGGAGGTGTAGATATTTCCAAGTTTATACAGATGACTGTGCAGATATCTTCATGTTTTTACAGAGGGCGGTGTAGATATTTCCATGTTTATACAGATAACGGTGTCGCTATTTCTATGTTTATACAGATAGCAGGGTAGCTATTTCCATGTTTATAGAGATAGCTGTGTAGATATTTCCATGTTTATACAGATTGCGGTGTAGATATTTCCATGTTTATACAGATAGCGTTGTACATATTTCCATGTTTATACAGAGAGCGGTGTAGATATTTCAGTGTTTATACTGATAGCGGTGGAGCTATTTCCACGTTAATACAGATAGCGATGTAGATATTTCCATGTTTATAGTGATGGCGGTTTAGATATTTCCATGTTTATAGAGATTGCAGTGTAGCTATTTCCATAGTTATAGAGATAGCGTCGTACGTATTTCCATGTTTATAGAGATAGTGGAGTAGATATTTCCGTGGTTACACAGATGGCTGGGTAGGTATTTCCACGGGTATACAGATGGCACTGTAGATATTTCCATGTTTATAGATATGGTGGTGTAGATATTTCCATGTTTATACAGAAGACTCTGTAGATATTTGCATGTTTATACAGATGGTGGTGTAGATATTTCCATGTTTATAGAGATAACAGTGTAGATATTTCCATGTTTATAAAGATAGCGAAGTAGATATTTCCATGTTGATACAGATAGCGGTGTAGATATTTCCATGTTTACAGAGATAGCGGTGTAGATATTTCCATCTTTGCACAGATTGCGCTGTAGACATTTCGATCTTTACACAGATAGCTGTGTAGATATTTGCAAGTTTACACAGATATCTGTGTAGATACTTCCATGTTTACACAGATAGCGCTGTAGATATTTCCATGTTTATACAGATAGCGGTGTAGATATTTCCATGTTTATACAGATATCGGTGTAGATATTTCCATGTTTATACTGATAGCGGTGGAGATATTTCCATATTTATACAGATAGCGATGTAGATATTTCCATGTTTATAGAGATGGCGGTGTAGATATTTCCATGTTTATAGAGATTGCAATGTAGATATTTCTATGTTTATAGAGATAGTGGTGTAGATATTTCCATGTGTACAGAGATGGCGGTGTAGGTATTTCCATGTGTATAGATATGGCGGTGTAGGTATTTCCATGTTTATAGAGATAGTGGTGAGGATATTTCCCTATTTATACAGATAGCGTTGTAGGTATTTCCAGGTTTATAGTGATAGTGGTGAGGATATTTCCGTATTTATACAGATAGCGTTGTAGATATTTCCATGTTTATACAGATAGCCGTTTTGGTATTTCCATGTATATAAAGATAGCGGTGTAGATATTTCCATGTTTATACAGATAGCAGTGTAGATATTTCCATGTTTACACAGATAGGTGTGTAGATATTTCCATGTTTACACAGATAGCGTTGTAGATATTTCCATCTTTATACAGATAGCGGTGTAGACATTTCAATGTTTATACAGATAACGGTGTTGGTATTTCCATGTTTATACAGATAGCGGTGTAGATATTTCCATGTTTAAACAGAAGGCGGTGTAGATATTTCCAAGTTTATAAAGATAGCGGTGTAGTTATTTCCATGTTTATACAGATAGCGGTGTACATATTTCCATGTTTCTTCAGATGGCTGTGTAGATATTTCCATGTGTATACAGATGGCAGTGTAGATATTTCCATGTTTATACAGATGGAGGTGTAGATATTTCCAAGTTTATACAGATGACTGTGTAGATATCTTGATGTTTTTACAGAGGGTGGTGTAGATATTTCCATGTTTATACAGATAACGGTGTCGCTATTTCTATGTTTATACAGATAGCAGTGTAGCTATTTACATGTTTATGGAGATAGCTGTGTAGATATTTCCATGTTAATACAGATAGCGGTGTAGATATTTCCATGTTTATACGGATAGCGTTGTACATATTTCCATGTTTATACAGATAGCGGTGTAGATATTTCAGTGTTTATACTGATAGCGGTGGAGCTATTTCCATGTTAATACAGATAGCGATGTAGATATTTCCATGTTTATAGTGATGGCCGTGTAGATATTTCCATGTTTATAGAGATTGCAGCGTAGTTATTTCCATATTTATAGACATAGCGTTGTACGTATTTCCATGTTTATAGAGATAGCGGAGTAGATATTTCCGTGGTTACACAGATGGCTGGGTAGGTATTTCCACGGGTATACAGATGGCACAGTAGATATTTCCATGTTTATAGATATGGTGGTGTAGATGTTTCCATGTTTATACAGATGACTCTGTAGATATTTGCATGTTTATACAGATGGTGATGTAGATATTTCCATGTTTATAGAGATAACAGTGTAGATATTTCCATGTTTATAAAGATAGCGAAGTAGCTATTTCCATGTTGATACAGATAGCGGTGTAGATATTTCCATGTTTACAGAGATAGCGGTGTAGATATATCCATCTTTGCACAGATTGCGCTGTAGACATTTCGATCTTTACACAGATAGCTGTGTAGATATTTGCAAGTTTACACAGATATCTGTGTAGATACTTCCATGTTTACACAGATAGCGTTGTAGGTATTTCCATGTTTATACAGATAGCGGTGTAGATATTTCCATGTTTATACAGATATCGGTGTAGATATTTCCATGTTTATACTGATAGCGGTGGAGATATTTCCATATTTATACAGATAGCGATGTAGATATTTCCATGTTTATAGAGATGGCGGTGTAGATATTTCCATGTTTATAGAGATTGCAATGTAGATATTTCTATGTTTATAGAGATAGTGGTGTAGATATTTCCATGTGTATAGAGATGGCGGTGTAGGTATTTCCATGTGTATAGATATGGCGGTGTAGGTATTTCCATGTTTATAGAGATAGTGGTGAGGATATTTCCGTATTTATACAGATAGCGTTGTAGGTATTTCCAGGTTTAAAGTGATAGTGGTGAGGATATTTCCGTATTTATACAGATAGCGTTGTAGATATTTCCATGTTTATACAGATAGCCGTTTTGGTATTTCCATGTTTATACAGATAGCGGTGTAGATATTTCCATGTTTATACAGATAGCGGTGTAGATATTTCCATGTTTACACAGATAGGTGTGTAGATATTTCCATGTTTACACAGATAGCGTTGTAGATATTTCCATCTATATACAGATAGCGGTGTAGATATTTCAGTGTTTATACAGATAACGGTGTTGGTATTTCCATGTTTATAGAGATAGCTGTGTAGATATTTCCATGTTTATACAGATAGCGGTGTAGATATTTCCATGTTCATACAGATAGCATTGTACATATTTCCATGTTTATACAGATTGCGGTGTAGATATTTCAGTGTTTATACTGATAGCGGTGGAGCTATTTCCATGTTAATACAGATAGCGATGTAGATATTTCCATGTTTATATTGATGGCGGTGTAGATATTTCCATGTTTATAGAGATTGCAGCGTAGATATTTCCATATTTATAGAGATAGCGTTGTACGTATTTCCATGTTTATAGAGATAGCGGAGTAGATATTTCCGTGGTTACACAGATGGCTGGGTAGGTATTTCCCCGGGTATACAGATGGCACTGAAGATATTTCCATGTTTATAGATATGGTGGTGTAGATATTTCCATGTTTATACAGATGACTCTGTAGATATTTGCATGTTTATACAGATGGTGGTGAAGATATTTCCATGTTTATAGAGATAACAGTGTAGATATTTCCATGTTTATAAAGATAGCGAAGTAGATATTTCCATGTTGATACAGATAGCGGTGTAGATATTTCCATGTTTACAGAGATAGCGGTGTAGATATTTCCATCTTTGCACAGATTGCGCTGTAGACATTTCGATCTTTACACAGATAGCTGTGTAGATATTTGCAAGTTTACACAGATATCTGTGTAGATACTTCCATGTTTACACAGATAGCGTTGTAGATATTTCCATGTTTATACAGATAGCGGTGTAGATATTTCCATGTTTATACAGATATCGGTGTAGATATTTCCATGTTTATACTGATAGCGGTGGAGATATTTCCATATTTATACAGATAGCGATGTAGATATTTCCATGTTTATAGAGATGGCGGTGTAGATATTTCCATGTTTATAGAGATTGCAATGTAGATATTTCTATGTTTATAGAGATAGTGGTGTAGATATTTCCATGTGTATAGAGATGGTGGTGTAGGTATTTCCATGTGTATAGATATGGCGGTGTAGGTATTTCCATGTTTATAGAGATAGTGGTGAGGATATTTCCGTAGTTATACAGATAGCGTTGTAGGTATTTCCAGGTTTATAGTGATAGTGGTGAGGATATTTCCGTATTTATACAGATAGCGTTGTAGATATTTCCATGTTTATAGAGATAGCCGTTTTGGTATTTCCATGTTTATACAGATAGCGGTGTAGATATTTCCATGTTTATACAGATAGCGGTGTAGATATTTCCATGTTTACACAGATAGCGTTGTAGATATTTCCATCTTTATACAGATAGCGGTGTAGATATTTCAATGTTTATACAGATAACGGTGTTGGTATTTCCATGTTTATACAGTTAGCGGTGTAGATATTTCCATGTTTATACAGAAGGCGGTGTAGATATTTCCAAGTTTATAAAGATAGCGGTGTAGTTATTTCCATGTTTATACAGATAGCGGTGTACATATTTCCATGTTTCTTCAGATGTCTGTGTAGATATTTCCATGTGTATACAGATGGCAGTGTAGATATTTCCATGTTTATACAGATGGAGGTGTAGATATTTCCAAGTTTATACAGATGACTGTGTAGATATCTTCATGTTTTTACAGAGGGCGGTGTAGATATTTCCATGTTTATACAGATAACGGTGTCGCTATTTCTATGTTTATACAGATAGCAGTGTAGCTATTTCCACGTTTATAGAGATAGCTGTGTAGATATTTCCATGTTTATACAGATAGCGGTGTAGATATTTCCATGTTTATACAGATAGCGTTGTACATATTTCCATGTTTATACAGATAGCGGTGTAGATATTTCAGTGTTTATACTGATAGCGGTGGAGCTATTTCCATGTTAATACAGATAGCGATGTAGATATTTCCATGTTTATAGTGATGGCGGTGTAGATATTTACATGTTTATAGAGATTGCAGCGTAGATATTTCCATATTTATAGAGATAGCGTTGTACGTATTTCCATGTTTATAGAGATAGCGGAGTAGATATTTCCGTGGTTACACAGATGGCTGGGTAGGTATTTCCACGGGTATACAGATGGCACTGAAGATATTTCCATGTTTATAGATATGGTGGTGTAGATGTTTCCATGTTTATACAGATGACTCTGTAGATATTTGCATGTTTATACAGATGGTGGTGTAGATATTTCCATGTTTATAGAGATAACAGTGTAGATATTTCCATGTTTATAAAGATAGCGAAGTAGATATTTCCATGTTGATACAGATAGCGGTGTAGATATTTCCATGTTTACAGAGATAGCGGTGTAGATATTTCCATCTTTGCCCAGATTGCGCTGTAGACATTTCGATCTTTACACAGATAGCTGTGTAGATATTTGCAAGTTTACACAGATATCTGTGTAGATACTTCCATGTTTACACAGATAGCGTTGTAGATATTTCCATTTTTATACAGATAGCGGTGTAGATATTTCCATGTTTATACAGATATCGGTGTAGTTATTTCCATGTTTATACTGATAGCGGTGGAGATATTTCCATATTTATACAGATAGCGATGTAAATATTTCCATGTTTATAGAGATGGCTGTGTAGATATTTCCATGTTTATAGAGATTGCAATGTAGATATTTCTATGTTTATAGAGATAGTGGTGTAGATATTTCCATGTGTATAGAGATGGCGGTGTAGGTATTTCCATGTGTATAGATATGGCGGTGTAGGTATTTCCATCTTTATAGAGATTATGGTGAGGATATTTCCGTAGTTATACAGATAGCGTTGTAGGTATTTCCTGGTTTATAGTGATATTGGTGAGGATATTTCCGTATTTATACAGATAGCGTTGTAGATATTTCCATGTTTATACAGATAGCCGTTTTGGTATTTCCATGTTTATACAGATAGCGATGTAGATATTTCCATGTTTATACAGATAGCCGTTTTGGTATTTCCATGTTTATACAGATAGCGATGTAGATATTTCCATGTTTATACAGATAGCGGTGTAGATATTTCCATGTTTACACAGATAGGTGTGTAGATATTTCCATGTTTACACAGATAGCGTTGTAGATATTTCCATCTTTATACAGATAGCGGTGTAGTTATTTGAATGTTTATACAGATAACGGTGTTGGTATTTCCATGTTCATACAGATAGCGGTGTAGATATTTCCATGTTTATACAGAAGGCGGTGTAGATATTTCCAAGTTTATAAAGATAGCGGTGTAGTTATTTCCATGTTTATACAGATAGCGGTGTACATATTTCCATGTTTCTTCAGATGGCTGTGTAGATATTTCCATGTGTATAC
This sequence comes from Pan troglodytes, assembly GCF_028858775.2. NCBI lineage: Eukaryota > Metazoa > Chordata > Mammalia > Primates > Hominidae > Pan > Pan troglodytes. The sequence goes on along the minus strand of NC_072410.2, from coordinate 1,502,726 downwards.
AGATGGCAGTGTAGATATTTCCATGTTTATAGAGATGGAGGTGTAGATATTTCCAAGTTTATACAGATGACTGTGTAGATATCTTCATGTTTTTACAGAGGGCGGTGTAGATATTTCCATGTTTATACAGATAACGGTGTCGCTATTTCTATGTTTATACAGATAGCAGTGTAGCTATTCCCATGTTTATAGAGATAGCTGTGTAGATATTTCCATGTTTATACAGATAGCGGTGTAGATATTTCCATGTTTATACAGATAGCGGTGTAGATATTTCCATGTTTATACAGAAGGCGGTGTAGATATTTCCAAGTTTATAAAGATAGCGGTGTAGTTATTTCCATGTTTATACAGATAGCGGTGTACATATTTCCATGTTTCTTCAGATGGCTGTGTAGATATTTCCATGTGTATACAGATGGCAGTGTAGATATTTCCATGTTTATACAGATGGAGGTGTAGATATTTCCAAGTTTATACAGATGACTGTGCAGATATCTTCATGTTTTTACAGAGGGCGGTGTAGATATTTCCATGTTTATACAGATAACGGTGTCGCTATTTCTATGTTTATACAGATAGCAGGGTAGCTATTTCCATGTTTATAGAGATAGCTGTGTAGATATTTCCATGTTTATACAGATTGCGGTGTAGATATTTCCATGTTTATACAGATAGCGTTGTACATATTTCCATGTTTATACAGAGAGCGGTGTAGATATCTCAGTGTTTATACTGATAGCGGTGGAGCTATTTCCACGTTAATACAGATAGCGATGTAGATATTTCCATGTTTATAGTGATGGCGGTTTAGATATTTCCATGTTTATAGAGATTGCAGTGTAGCTATTTCCATAGTTATAGAGATAGCGTCGTACGTATTTCCATGTTTATAGAGATAGTGGAGTAGATATTTCCGTGGTTACACAGATGGCTGGGTAGGTATTTCCACGGGTATACAGATGGCACTGTAGATATTTCCATGTTTATAGATATGGTGGTGTAGATATTTCCATGTTTATACAGAAGACTCTGTAGATATTTGCATGTTTATACAGATGGTGGTGTAGATATTTCCATGTTTATAGAGATAACAGTGTAGATATTTCCATGTTTATAAAGATAGCGAAGTAGATATTTCCATGTTGATACAGATAGCGGTGTAGATATTTCCATGTTTACAGAGATAGCGGTGTAGATATTTCCATCTTTGCACAGATTGCGCTGTAGACATTTCGATCTTTACACAGATAGCTGTGTAGATATTTGCAAGTTTACACAGATATCTGTGTAGATACTTCCATGTTTACACAGATAGCGCTGTAGATATTTCCATGTTTATACAGATAGCGGTGTAGATATTTCCATGTTTATACAGATATCGGTGTAGATATTTCCATGTTTATACTGATAGCGGTGGAGATATTTCCATATTTATACAGATAGCGATGTAGATATTTCCATGTTTATAGAGATGGCGGTGTAGATATTTCCATGTTTATAGAGATTGCAATGTAGATATTTCTATGTTTATAGAGATAGTGGTGTAGATATTTCCATGTGTACAGAGATGGCGGTGTAGGTATTTCCATGTGTATAGATATGGCGGTGTAGGTATTTCCATGTTTATAGAGATAGTGGTGAGGATATTTCCCTATTTATACAGATAGCGTTGTAGGTATTTCCAGGTTTATAGTGATAGTGGTGAGGATATTTCCGTATTTATACAGATAGCGTTGTAGATATTTCCATGTTTATACAGATAGCCGTTTTGGTATTTCCATGTATATAAAGATAGCGGTGTAGATATTTCCATGTTTATACAGATAGCAGTGTAGATATTTCCATGTTTACACAGATAGGTGTGTAGATATTTCCATGTTTACACAGATAGCGTTGTAGATATTTCCATCTTTATACAGATAGCGGTGTAGACATTTCAATGTTTATACAGATAACGGTGTTGGTATTTCCATGTTTATACAGATAGCGGTGTAGATATTTCCATGTTTAAACAGAAGGCGGTGTAGATATTTCCAAGTTTATAAAGATAGCGGTGTAGTTATTTCCATGTTTATACAGATAGCGGTGTACATATTTCCATGTTTCTGCAGATGGCTGTGTAGATATTTCCATGTGTATACAGATGGCAGTGTAGATATTTCCATGTTTATACAGATGGAGGTGTAGATATTTCCAAGTTTATACAGATGACTGTGTAGATATCTTGATGTTTTTACAGAGGGTGGTGTAGATATTTCCATGTTTATACAGATAACGGTGTCACTATTTCTATGTTTATACAGATAGCAGTGTAGCTATTTCCATGTTTATGGAGATAGCTGTGTAGATATTTCCATGTTTATACAGATAGCGGTGTAGATATTTCCATGTTTATACAGATAGCATTGTACATATTTCCATGTTTATACAGATAGCGGTGTAGATATTTCAGTGTTTATACTGATAGCGGTGGAGCTATTTCCATGTTAATACAGATAGCGATGTAGATATTTCCATGTTTATAGTGATGGCCGTGTAGATATTTCCATGTTTATAGAGATTGCAGCGTAGTTATTTCCATATTTATAGACATAGCGTTGTACGTATTTCCATGTTTATAGAGATAGCGGAGTAGATATTTCCGTGGTTACACAGATGGCTGGGTAGGTATTTCCACGGGTATACAGATGGCACAGTAGATATTTCCATGTTTATAGATATGGTGGTGTAGATGTTTCCATGTTTATACAGATGACTGTGTAGATATTTGCATGTTTATACAGATGGTGGTGTAGATATTTCCATGTTTATAGAGATAACAGTGTAGATATTTCCATGTTTATAAAGATAGCGAAGTAGCTATTTCCATGTTGATACAGATAGCGGTGTAGATATTTCCATGTTTACAGAGATAGCGGTGTAGATATATCCATCTTTGCACAGATTGCGCTGTAGACATTTCGATCTTTACACAGATAGCTGTGTAGATATTTGCAAGTTTACACAGATATCTGTGTAGATACTTCCATGTTTACACAGATAGCGTTGTAGGTATTTCCATGTTTATACAGATAGCGGTGTAGATATTTCCATGTTTATACAGATATCGGTGTAGATATTTCCATGTTTATACTGATAGCGGTGGAGATATTTCCATATTTATACAGATAGCGATGTAGATATTTCCATGTTTATAGAGATGGCGGTGGAGATATTTCCATGTTTATAGAGATTGCAATGTAGATATTTCTATGTTTATAGAGATAGTGGTGTAGATATTTCCATGTGTATAGAGATGGCGGTGTAGGTATTTCCATGTGTATGGATATGGCGGTGTAGGTATTTCCATGTTTATAGAGATAGTGGTGAGGATATTTCCGTATTTATACAGATAGCGTTGTAGGTATTTCCAGGTTTAAAGTGATAGTGGTGAGGATATTTCCGTATTTATACAGATAGCGTTGTAGATATTTCCATGTTTATACAGATAGCCGTTTTGGTATTTCCATGTTTATACAGATAGCGGTGTAGATATTTCCATGTTTATACAGATAGCGGTGTAGATATTTCCATGTTTACACAGATAGGTGTGTAGATATTTCCATGTTTACACAGATAGCGTTGTAGATATTTCCATCTATATACAGATAGCGGTGTAGATATTTCAGTGTTTATACAGATAACGGTGTTGGTATTTCCATGTTTATAGAGATAGCTGTGTAGATATTTCCATGTTTATACAGATAGCGGTGTAGATATTTCCATGTCTATACAGATAGCATTGTACATATTTCCATGTTTATACAGATTGCGGTGTAGATATTTCAGTGTTTATACTGATAGCGGTGGAGCTATTTCCATGTTAATACAGATAGCGATGTAGATATTTCCATGTTTATATTGATGGCGGTGTAGATATTTCCATGTTTATAGAGATTGCAGCGTAGATATTTCCATATTTATAGAGATAGCGTTGTACGTATTTCCATGTTTATAGAGATAGCGGAGTAGATATTTCCGTGGTTACACAGATGGCTGGGTAGGTATTTCCCCGGGTATACAGATGGCACTGAAGATATTTCCAGGTTTATAGATATGGTGGTGTAGATATTTCCATGTTTATACAGATGACTCTGTAGATATTTGCATGTTTATACAGATGGTGGTGAAGATATTTCCATGTTTATAGAGATAACAGTGTAGATATTTCCATGTTTATAAAGATAGCGAAGTAGATATTTCCATGTTGATACAGATAGCGGTGTAGATATTTCCATGTTTACAGAGATAGCGGTGTAGATATTTCCATCTTTGCACAGATTGCGCTGTAGACATTTCGATCTTTACACAGATAGCTGTGTAGATATTTGCAAGTTTACACAGATATCTGTGTAGATACTTCCATGTTTACACAGATAGCGTTGTAGATATTTCCATGTTTATACAGATAGCGGTGTAGATATTTCCATGTTTATACAGATATCGGTGTAGATATTTCCATGTTTATACTGATAGCGGTGGAGATATTTCCATATTTATACAGATAGCGATGTAGATATTTCCATGTTTATAGAGATGGCGGTGTAGATATTTCCATGTTTATAGAGATTGCAATGTAGATATTTCTATGTTTATAGAGATAGTGGTGTAGATATTTCCATGTGTATAGAGATGGCGGTGTAGGTATTTCCATGTGTATAGATATGGCGGTGTAGGTATTTCCATGTTTATAGAGATAGTGGTGAGGATATTTCCGTATTTATACAGATAGCGTTGTAGGTATTTCCAGGTTTATAGTGATAGTGGTGAGGATATTTCCGTATTTATACAGATAGCGTTGTAGATATTTCCATGTTTATAGAGATAGCCGTTTTGGTATTTCCATGTTTATACAGATAGCGGTGTAGATATTTCCATGTTTATACAGATAGCGGTGTAGATATTTCCATGTTTACACAGATAGCGTTGTAGATATTTCCATCTTTATACAGATAGCGGTGTAGATATTTCAATGTTTATACAGATAACGTTGTTGGTATTTCCATGTTTATACAGTTAGCGGTGTAGGTATTTCCATGTTTATACAGAAGGCGGTGTAGATATTTCCAAGTTTATAAAGATAGCGGTGTAGTTATTTCCATGTTTATACAGATAGCGGTGTACATATTTCCATGTTGCTTCAGATGGCTGTGTAGATATTTCCATGTGTATACAGATGGCAGTGTAGATATTTCCATGTTTATACAGATGGAGGTGTAGATATTTCCAAGTTTATACAGATGACTGTGTAGATATCTTCATGTTTTTACAGAGGGCGGTGTAGATATTTCCATGTTTATACAGATAACGGTGTCGCTATTTCAATGTTTATACAGATAGCAGTGTAGCTATTTCCACGTTTATAGAGATAGCTGTGTAGATATTTCCATGTTTATACAGACAGCGGTGTAGATATTTCCATGTTTATACAGATAGCGTTGTACATATTTCCATGTTTATACAGATAGCGGTGTAGATATTTCAGTGTTTATACTGATAGCGGTGGAGCTATTTCCATGTTAATACAGATAGCGATGTAGATATTTCCATGTTTATAGTGATGGCGGTGTAGATATTTCCATGTTTATAGAGATTGCAGCGTAGATATTTCCATATTTATAGAGATAGCGTTGTACGTATTTCCATGTTTATAGAGATAGCGGAGTAGATATTTCCGTGGTTACACAGATGGCTGGGTAGGTATTTCCACGGGTATACAGATGGCACTGAAGATATTTCCATGTTTATAGATATGGTGGTGTAGATGTTTCCATGTTTATACAGATGACTCTGTAGATATTTGCATGTTTATACAGATGGTGGTGTAGATATTTCCATGTTTATAGAGATAACAGTGTAGATATTTCCATGTTTATAAAGATAGCGAAGTAGATATTTCCATGTTGATACAGATAGCGGTGTAGATATTTCCATGTTTACAGAGATAGCGGTGTAGATATTTCCATCTTTGCCCAGATTGCGCTGTAGATATTTCGATCTTTACACAGATAGCTGTGTAGATATTTGCAAGTTTACACAGATATCTGTGTAGATACTTCCATGTTTACACAGATAGCGTTGTAGATATTTCCATGTTTATACAGATAGCGGTGTAGATATTTCCATGTTTATACAGATATCGGTGTAGTTATTTCCATGTTTATACTGATAGCGGTGGAGATATTTCCATATTTATACAGATAGCGATGTAAATATTTCCATGTTTATAGAGATGGCGGTGTAGATATTTCCATGTTTATAGAGATTGCAATGTAGATATTTCTATGTTTATAGAGATAGTGGTGTAGATATTTCCATGTGTATAGAGATGGCGGTGTAGGTATTTCCATGTGTATAGATATGGCGGTGTAGGTATTTCCATCTTTATAGAGATTATGGTGAGGATATTTCCGTAGTTATACAGATAGCGTTGTAGGTATTTCCAGGTTTATACTGATATTGGTGAGGATATTTCCGTATTTATACAGATAGCGTTGTAGATATTTCCATGTTTATACAGATAGCCGTTTTGGTATTTCCATGTTTATACAGATAGCGATGTAGATATTTCCATGTTTATACAGATAGCGGTGTAGATATTTCCATGTTTACACAGATAGGTGTGTAGATATTTCCATGTTTACACAGATAGCGTTGTAGATATTTCCATCTTTATACAGATAGCGGTGTAGTTATTTGAATGTTTATACAGATAACGGTGTTGGTATTTCCATGTTCATACAGATAGCGGTGTAGATATTTCCATGTTTATACAGAAGGCGGTGTAGATATTTCCAAGTTTATAAAGATAGCGGTGTAGTTATTTCCATGTTTATACAGATAGCGGTGTACATATTTCCATGTTTCTGCAGATGGCTGTGTAGATATTTCCATGTGTATACAGATGGCAGTGTAGATATTTCCATGTTTATACAGATGGAGGTGTAGATATTTCCAAGTTTATACAGATGACTGTGTAGATATCTTGATGTTTTTACAGAGGGTGGTGTAGATATTTCCATGTTTATACAGATAACGGTGTCACTATTTCTATGTTTATACAGATAGCAGTGTAGCTATTTCCATGTTTATGGAGATAGCTGTGTAGATATTTCCATGTTTATACAGATAGCGGTGTAGATATTTCCATGTTTATACAGATAGCGTTGTACATATTTCCATGTTTATACAGATAGCGGTGTAGATATTTCAGTGTTTATACTGATAGCGGTGGAGCTATTTCCATGTTAATACAGATAGCGATGTAGATATTTCCATGTTTATAGTGATGGCCGTGTAGATATTTCCATGTTTATAGAGATTGCAGCGTAGTTATTTCCATATTTATAGACATAGCGTTGTACGTATTTCCATGTTTATAGAGATAGCGGAGTAGATATTTCCGTGGTTACACAGATGGCTGGGTAGGTATTTCCACGGGTATACAGATGGCACAGTAGATATTTCCATGTTTATAGATATGGTGGTGTAGATGTTTCCATGTTTATACAGATGACTGTGTAGATATTTGCATGTTTATACAGATGGTGGTGTAGATATTTCCATGTTTATAGAGATAACAGTGTAGATATTTCCATGTTTATAAAGATAGCGAAGTAGCTATTTCCATGTTGATACAGATAGCGGTGTAGATATTTCCATGTTTACAGAGATAGCGGTGTAGATATATCCATCTTTGCACAGATTGCGCTGTAGACATTTCGATCTTTACACAGATAGCTGTGTAGATATTTGCAAGTTTACACAGATATCTGTGTAGATACTTCCATGTTTACACAGATAGCGTTGTAGGTATTTCCATGTTTATACAGATAGCGGTGTAGATATTTCCATGTTTATACAGATATCGGTGTAGATATTTCCATGTTTATACTGATAGCGGTGGAGATATTTCCATATTTATACAGATAGCGATGTAGATATTTCCATGTTTATAGAGATGGCGGTGGAGATATTTCCATGTTTATAGAGATTGCAATGTAGATATTTCTATGTTTATAGAGATAGTGGTGTAGATATTTCCATGTGTATAGAGATGGCGGTGTAGGTATTTCCATGTGTATAGATATGGCGGTGTAGGTATTTCCATGTTTATAGAGATAGTGGTGAGGATATTTCCGTATTTATACAGATAGCGTTGTAGGTATTTCCAGGTTTAAAGTGATAGTGGTGAGGATATTTCCGTATTTATACAGATAGCGTTGTAGATATTTCCATGTTTATACAGATAGCCGTTTTGGTATTTCCATGTTTATACAGATAGCGGTGTAGATATTTCCATGTTTATACAGATAGCGGTGTAGATATTTCCATGTTTACACAGATAGGTGTGTAGATATTTCCATGTTTACACAGATAGCGTTGTAGATATTTCCATCTATATACAGATAGCGGTGTAGATATTTCAGTGTTTATACAGATAACGGTGTTGGTATTTCCATGTTTATAGAGATAGCTGTGTAGATATTTCCATGTTTATACAGATAGCGGTGTAGATATTTCCATGTCTATACAGATAGCATTGTACATATTTCCATGTTTATACAGATTGCGGTGTAGATATTTCAGTGTTTATACTGATAGCGGTGGAGCTATTTCCATGTTAATACAGATAGCGATGTAGATATTTCCATGTTTATATTGATGGCGGTGTAGATATTTCCATGTTTATAGAGATTGCAGCGTAGATATTTCCATATTTATAGAGATAGCGTTGTACGTATTTCCATGTTTATAGAGATAGCGGAGTAGATATTTCCGTGGTTACACAGATGGCTGGGTAGGTATTTCCCCGGGTATACAGATGGCACTGAAGATATTTCCATGTTTATAGATATGGTGGTGTAGATATTTCCATGTTTATACAGATGACTCTGTAGATATTTGCATGTTTATACAGATGGTGGTGAAGATATTTCCATGTTTATAGAGATAACAGTGTAGATATTTCCATGTTTATAAAGATAGCGAAGTAGATATTTCCATGTTGATACAGATAGCGGTGTAGATATTTCCATGTTTACAGAGATAGCGGTGTAGATATTTCCATCTTTGCACAGATTGCGCTGTAGACATTTCGATCTTTACACAGATAGCTGTGTAGATATTTGCAAGTTTACACAGATATCTGTGTAGATACTTCCATGTTTACACAGATAGCGTTGTAGATATTTCCATGTTTATACAGATAGCGGTGTAGATATTTCCATGTTTATACAGATATCGGTGTAGATATTTCCATGTTTATACTGATAGCGGTGGAGATATTTCCATATTTATACAGATAGCGATGTAGATATTTCCATGTTTATAGAGATGGCGGTGTAGATATTTCCATGTTTATAGAGATTGCAATGTAGATATTTCTATGTTTATAGAGATAGTGGTGTAGATATTTCCATGTGTATAGAGATGGCGGTGTAGGTATTTCCATGTGTATAGATATGGCGGTGTAGGTATTTCCATGTTTATAGAGATAGTGGTGAGGATATTTCCGTATTTATACAGATAGCGTTGTAGGTATTTCCAGGTTTATAGTGATAGTGGTGAGGATATTTCCGTATTTATACAGATAGCGTTGTAGATATTTCCATGTTTATAGAGATAGCCGTTTTGGTATTTCCATGTTTATACAGATAGCGGTGTAGATATTTCCATGTTTATACAGATAGCGGTGTAGATATTTCCATGTTTACACAGATAGCGTTGTAGATATTTCCATCTTTATACAGATAGCGGTGTAGATATTTCAATGTTTATACAGATAACGTTGTTGGTATTTCCATGTTTATACAGTTAGCGGTGTAGGTATTTCCATGTTTATACAGAAGGCGGTGTAGATATTTCCAAGTTTATAAAGATAGCGGTGTAGTTATTTCCATGTTTATACAGATAGCGGTGTACATATTTCCATGTTGCTTCAGATGGCTGTGTAGATATTTCCATGTGTATACAGATGGCAGTGTAGATATTTCCATGTTTATACAGATGGAGGTGTAGATATTTCCAAGTTTATACAGATGACTGTGTAGATATCTTCATGTTTTTACAGAGGGCGGTGTAGATATTTCCATGTTTATACAGATAACGGTGTCGCTATTTCTATGTTTATACAGATAGCAGTGTAGCTATTTCCACGTTTATAGAGATAGCTGTGTAGATATTTCCATGTTTATACAGACAGCGGTGTAGATATTTCCATGTTTATACAGATAGCGTTGTACATATTTCCATGTTTATACAGATAGCGGTGTAGATATTTCAGTGTTTATACTGATAGCGGTGGAGCTATTTCCATGTTAATACAGATAGCGATGTAGATATTTCCATGTTTATAGTGATGGCGGTGTAGATATTTCCATGTTTATAGAGATTGCAGCGTAGATATTTCCATATTTATAGAGATAGCGTTGTACGTATTTCCATGTTTATAGAGATAGCGGAGTAGATATTTCCGTGGTTACACAGATGGCTGGGTAGGTATTTCCACGGGTATACAGATGGCACTGAAGATATTTCCATGTTTATAGATATGGTGGTGTAGATGTTTCCATGTTTATACAGATGACTCTGTAGATATTTGCATGTTTATACAGATGGTGGTGTAGATATTTCCATGTTTATAGAGATAACAGTGTAGATATTTCCATGTTTATAAAGATAGCGAAGTAGATATTTCCATGTTGATACAGATAGCGGTGTAGATATTTCCATGTTTACAGAGATAGCGGTGTAGATATTTCCATCTTTGCCCAGATTGCGCTGTAGACATTTCGATCTTTACACAGATAGCTGTGTAGATATTTGCAAGTTTACACAGATATCTGTGTAGATACTTCCATGTTTACACAGATAGCGTTGTAGATATTTCCATTTTTATACAGATAGCGGTGCAGATATTTCCATGTTTATACAGATATCGGTGTAGTTATTTCCATGTTTATACTGATAGCGGTGGAGATATTTCCATATTTATACAGATAGCGATGTACATATTTCCATGTTTATAGAGATGGCGGTGTAGATATTTCCATGTTTATAGAGATTGCAATGTAGATATTTCTATGTTTATAGAGATAGTGGTGTAGATATTTCCATGTGTATAGAGATGGCGGTGTAGGTATTTCCATGTGTATAGATATGGCGGTGTAGGTATTTCCATCTTTATAGAGATTATGGTGAGGATATTTCCGTAGTTATACAGATAGCGTTGTAGGTATTTCCAGGTTTATACTGATATTGGTGAGGATATTTCCGTATTTATACAGATAGCGTTGTAGATATTTCCATGTTTATACAGATAGCCGTTTTGGTATTTCCATGTTTATACAGATAGCGATGTAGATATTTCCATGTTTATACAGATAGCGGTGTAGATATTTCCATGTTTACACAGATAGGTGTGTAGATATTTCCATGTTTACACAGATAGCGTTGTAGATATTTCCATCTTTATACAGATAGCGGTGTAGTTATTTGAATGTTTATACAGATAACGGTGTTGGTATTTCCATGTTCATACAGATAGCGGTGTAGATATTTCCATGTTTATACAGAAGGCGGTGTAGATATTTCCAAGTTTATAAAGATAGCGGTGTAGTTATTTCCATGTTTATACAGATAGCGGTGTACATATTTCCATGTTTCTTCAGATGGCTGTGTAGATATTTCCATGTGTATACAGATGGCTGTGTAGATATTTCCATGTTTATACAGATGGAGGTGTAGATATTTCCAAGTTTATACAGATGACTGTGTAGATATCTTCATGTTTTTACAGAGGGCGGTGTAGATATTTCCATGTTTATACAGATAACGGTGTCGCTATTTCTATGTTTATACAGATAGCAGTGTAGCTATTCCCATGTTTATAGAGATAGCTGTGTAGATATTTCCATGTTTATACAGATAGCGGTGTAGATATTTCCATGTTTATACAGATAGCGGTGTAGATATTTCCATGTTTATAAAGAAGGCGGTGTAGATATTTCCAAGTTTATAAAGATAGCGGTGTAGTTATTTCCATGTTTATACAGATAGCGGTGTACATATTTCCATGTTTCTTCAGATGGCTGTGTAGATATTTCCATGTGTATACAGATGGCAGTGTAGATATTTCCATGTTTATACTGATGGAGGTGTAGATATTTCCAAGTTTATACAGATGACTGTGCAGATAACTTCATGTTTTTACAGAGGGCGGTGTAGATATTTCCATGTTTATACAGATAACGGTGTCGCTATTTCTATGTTTATACAGATAGCAGGGTAGCTATTTCCATGTTTATAGAGATAGCTGTGTAGATATTTCCATGTTTATACAGATTGCGGTGTAGATATTTCCATGTTTATACAGATAGCATTGTACATATTTCCATGTTTATACAGAGAGCGGTGTAGATATTTCAGTGTTTATACTGATAGCGGTGGAGCTATTTCCATGTTAATACAGATAGCGATGTAGATATTTCCATGTTTATAGTGATGGCGGTTTAGATATTTCCATGTTTATAGAGATTGCAGTGTAGCTATTTCCATAGTTATAGAGATAGCGTCGTACGTATTTCCATGTTTATAGAGATAGTGGAGTAGATATTTCCGTGGTTACACAGATGGCTGGGTAGGTATTTCCACGGGTATACAGATGGCACTGTAGATATTTCCATGTTTATAGATATGGTGGTGTAGATATTTCCATGTTTATACAGAAGACTCTGTAGATATTTGCATGTTTATACAGATGGTGGTGTAGATATTTCCATGTTTATAGAGATAACAGTGTAGATATTTCCATGTTTATAAAGATAGCGAAGTAGATATTTCCATGTTGATACAGAAAGCGGTGTAGATATTTCCATGTTTAGAGAGATAGCGGTGTAGATATTTCCATCTTTGCACAGATTGCGCTGTAGACATTTCGATCTTTACACAGACAGCTGTGTAGATATTTGCAAGTTTACACAGATATCTGTGTAGATACTTCCATGTTTACACAGATAGCGTTGTAGATATTTCCATGTTTATACAGATAGCGGTGTAGATATTTCCATGTTTATACAGATATCGGTGTAGATAATTCCATGTTTATACTGATAGCAGTGGAGATATTTCCATATTTATACAGATAGCGACGTAGATATTTCCATGTTTATAGAGGTGGCGGTGTAGATATTTCCATGTTTATAGAGATTGCAATGTAGATATTTCTATGTTTATAGAGATAGTGCTGTAGATATTTCCATGTGTATAGAGATGGCGGTGTAGGTATTTCAATGGGTATAGATATGGCAGTGTAGGTATTTCCATGTTTATAGAGATAGTGGTGAGGATATTTCCGTACTTATACAGATAGCGTTGTAGGTATTTCCAGGTTTATAGTGATAGTGGTGAGGATATTTCCGTATTTATACAGATAGCGTTGTAGATATTTCCGTGTTTATACAGATAGCCGTTTTGGTATTTCCATGTTTATAAAGATAGCGGTGTAGATATTTCCATGTTTATACAGATAGCGGTGTAGATATTTGCATGTTTACACAGATAGGTGTGTAGATATTTCCATGTTTACCCAGATAGCATTGTAGATATTTCCATCTTTGTACAGATAGCGGTGTAGATATTTCAATGTTTACACAGATAACGGTGTTGGTATTTCCATGTTTATACAGATAGCGGTGTAGATATTTCCATGTTTATACAGAAGGCGGTGTAGATATTTCCAAGTTTATAAAGATAGCGGTGTAGTTATTTCCATGTTTATACAGATAGCGGTGTACATATTTATATGTTTCTTCAGATGGTTGTGTAGATATTTCCATGTGTATACAGATGTCAGTGTAGATATTTCCATGTTTATACAGATGGAGGTGTAGATATTTCCAAGTTTATACAGATGACTGTGTAGATATCTTCATGTTTTTTACAGACGGCGGTGTAGATATTTCCATGTTTATACAGATAACGGTGTCGCTATTTCTATGTTTATACAGATAGCAGTGTAGCTATTTCCATGTTTATAGAGATAGCTGTGTAGATATTTCCATGTTTATACAGATAGCGGTGTAGATATTTCCATGTTTATACAGATAGCGTTGTACATATTTCCATGTTTATACAGATAGCGGTGTAGATATTTCAGTGTTTATACTGATAGCGGTGGAGCTATTTCCATGTTAATACAGATAGCGATGTAGATATTTCCATGTTTATAGTGATGGCCGTGTAGATATTTCCATGTTTATAGAGATTGCAGCGTAGTTATTTCCATATTTATAGAGATAGCGTTGTACGTATTTCCATGTTTATAGAGATAGCGGAGTAGATATTTCCGTGGTTACACAGATGGCTGGGTAGGTATTTCCACGGGTATACAGATGGCACTGTAGATACTTCCATGTTTATAGATATGGTGGTGTAGATGTTTCCATGTTTATACAGATGACTCTGTAGATATTTGCATGTTTATACAGATGGTGGTGTAGATATTTCCATGTTTATAGAGATAACAGTGTAGATATTTCCATGTTTATAAAGATAGCGAAGTAGCTATTTCCATGTTGATACAGATAGCGGTGTAGATATTTCCATGTTTACAGAGATAGCGGTGTAGATATATCCATCTTTGCACAGATTGCGCTGTAGACATTTCGATCTTTACACAGATAGCTGTGTAGATATTTGCAAGTTTACACAGATATCTGTGTAGATACTTCCATGTTTACACAGATAGCGTTGTAGGTATTTCCATGTTTATACAGATAGCGGTGTAGATATTTCCATGTTTATACAGATATCGGTGTAGATATTTCCATGTTTATACTGATAGCGGTGGAGATATTTCCATATTTATACAGATAGCGATGTAGATATTTCCATGTTTATAGAGATGGCGGTGTAGATATTTCCATGTTTATAGAGATTGCAATGTAGATATTTCTATGTTTATAGAGATAGTGGTGTAGATATTTCCATGTGTATAGAGATGGCGGTGTAGGTATTTCCATGTGTATAGATATGGCGGTGTAGGTATTTCCATGTTTATAGAGATAGTGGTGAGGATATTTCCGTATTTATACAGATAGCGTTGTAGGTATTTCCAGGTTTATAGTGATAGTGGTGAGGATATTTCCGTATTTATACAGATAGCGTTGTAGATATTTCCATGTTTATACAGATAGCCGTTTTGGTATTTCCATGTTTATACAGATAGCGGTGTAGATATTTCCATGTTTATACAGATAGCGGTGTAGATATTTCCATGTTTACACAGATAGGTGTGTAGATATTTCCATGTTTACACAGATAGCGTTGTAGATATTTCCATCTTTATACAGATAGCGGTGTAGATATTTCAGTGTTTATACAGATAACGGTGTTGGTATTTCCATGTTTATAGAGATAGCTGTGTAGATATTTCCATGTTTATACAGATAGCGGTGTAGATATTTCCATGTTTATACAGATAGCATTGTACATATTTCCATGTTTATACAGATTGCGGTGTAGATATTTCAGTGTTTATACTGATAGCGGTGGAGCTATTTCCATGTTAATACAGATAGCGATGTAGATATTTCCATGTTTATAGTGATGGCGGTGTAGATATTTCCATGTTTATAGAGATTGCAGCGTAGATATTTCCATATTTATAGAGATAGCGTTGTACGTATTTCCATGTTTATAGAGATAGCGGAGTAGATATTTCCGTGGTTACACAGATGGCTGGGTAGGTATTTCCACGGGTATACAGATGGCACTGTAGATATTTCCATGTTTATAGATATGGTGGTGTAGATATTTCCGTGTTTATACAGATGACTCTGTAGATATTTGCATGTTTATACAGATGGTGGTGAAGATATTTCCATGTTTATAGAGATAACAGTGTAGATATTTCCATGTTTATAAAGATAGCGAAGTAGATATTTCCATGTTGATACAGATAGCGGTGTAGATATTTCCATGTTTACAGAGATAGCGGTGTAGATATTTCCATCTTTGCACAGATTGCGCTGTAGACATTTCGATCTTTACACAGATAGCTGTGTAGATATTTGCAAGTTTACACAGATATCTGTGTAGATACTTCCATGTTTACACAGATAGCGTTGTAGATATTTCCATGTTTATACAGATAGCGGTGTAGATATTTCCATGTTTATAGAGATTGCAATGTAGATATTTCTATGTTTATAGAGATAGTGGTGTAGATATTTCCATGTGTATAGAGATGGCGGTGTAGGTATTTCCATGTGTATAGATATGGCGGTGTAGGTATTTCCATGTTTATAGAGATAGTGGTGAGGATATTTCCGTAGTTATACAGATAGCGTTGTAGGTATTTCCAGGTTTATAGTGATAGTGGTGAGGATATTTCCGTATTTATACAGATAGCGTTGTAGATATTTCCATGTTTATAGAGATAGCCGTTTTGGTATTTCCATGTTTATACAGATAGCGGTGTAGATATTTCCATCTTTATACAGATAGCGGTGTAGATATTTCAATGTTTATACAGATAACGGTGTTGGTATTTCCATGTTTATACAGTTAGCGGTGTAGATATTTCCATGTTTATACAGAACGCGGTGTAGATATTTCCAAGTTTATAAAGATAGCGGTGTAGTTATTTCCATGTTTATACAGATAGCGGTGTACATATTTCCATGTTTCTTCAGATGGCTGTGTAGATATTTCCAGGTGTATACAGATGGCAGTGTAGATATTTCCATGTTTATACAGATGACTGTGTAGATATCTTCATGTTTTTACAGAGGGCGGTGTAGATATTTCCATGTTTATACAGATAACGGTGTCGCTATTTCTATGTTTATACAGATAGCAGTGTAGCTATTTCCATGTTTATAGAGATAGCTGTGTAGATATTTCCATGTTTATACAGATAGCGGTGTAGATATTTCCATGTTTATACAGATAGCGTTGTACATATTTCCATGTTTATACAGATAGCGGTGTAGATATTTCAGTGTTTATACTGATAGCGGTGGAGCTATTTCCATGTTAATACAGATAGCGATGTAGATATTTCCATGTTTATAGTGATGGCGGTGTAGATATTTCCATGTTTATAGAGATTGCAGCGTAGATATTTCCATATTTATAGAGATAGCGTTGTACGTATTTCCATGTTTATAGAGATAGCGGAGTAGATATTTCCGTGGTTACACAGATGGCTGGGTAGGTATTTCCACGGGTATACAGATGGCACTGAAGATATTTCCATGTTTATAGATATGGTGGTGTAGATGTTTCCATGTTTATACAGATGACTCTGTAGATATTTGCATGTTTATACAGATGGTGGTGTAGATATTTCCATGTTTATAGAGATAACAGTGTAGATATTTCCATGTTTATAAAGATAGCGAAGTAGATATTTCCATGTTGATACAGATAGCGGTGTAGATATTTCCATGTTTACAGAGATAGCGGTGTAGATATTTCCATCTTTGCCCAGATTGCGCTGTAGATATTTCGATCTTTACACAGATAGCTGTGTAGATATTTGCAAGTTTACACAGATATCTGTGTAGATACTTCCATGTTTACACAGATAGCGTTGTAGATATTTCCATGTTTATACAGATAGCGGTGTAGATATTTCCATGTTTATACAGATATCGGTGTAGTTATTTCCATGTTTATACTGATAGCGGTGGAGATATTTCCATATTTATACAGATAGCGATGTAAATATTTCCATGTTTATAGAGATGGCTGTGTAGATATTTCCATGTTTATAGAGATTGCAATGTAGATATTTCTATGTTTATAGAGATAGTGGTGTAGATATTTCCATGTGTATAGAGATGGCGGTGTAGGTATTTCCATGTGTATAGATATGGCGGTGTAGGTATTTCCATCTTTATAGAGATTATGGTGAGGATATTTCCGTAGTTATACAGATAGCGTTGTAGGTATTTCCAGGTTTATAGTGATATTGGTGAGGATATTTCCGTATTTATACAGATAGCGTTGTAGATATTTCCATGTTTATACAGATAGCCGTTTTGGTATTTCCATGTTTATACAGATAGCGATGTAGATATTTCCATGTTTATACAGATAGCGGTGTAGATATTTCCATGTTTACACAGATAGGTGTGTAGATATTTCCATGTTTACACAGATAGCGTTGTAGATATTTCCATCTTTATACAGATAGCGGTGTAGTTATTTGAATGTTTATACAGATAACGGTGTTGGTATTTCCATGTTCATACAGATAGCGGTGTAGATATTTCCATGTTTATACAGAAGGCGGTGTAGATATTTCCAAGTTTATAAAGATAGCGGTGTAGTTATTTCCATGTTTATACAGATAGCGGTGTACATATTTCCATGTTTCTTCAGATGGCTGTGTAGATATTTCCATGTGTATACAGATGGCAGTGTAGATATTTCCATGTTTATACAGATGGAGGTGTAGATATTTCCAAGTTTATACAGAAGACTGTGTAGATATCTTCATGTTTTTACAGAAGGCAGTGTAGATATTTCCATGTTTATACAGATAACGGTGTCGCTATTTCTATGTTTATACAGATAGCAGGGTAGCTATTTCCATGTTTATAGAGATAGCTGTGTTTATATTTCCATGTTTATACAGATTGCGGTGTAGATATTTCCATGTTTATACAGATATCGTTGTACATATTTCCATGTTTATACAGATAGCGGTGTAGATATTTCAGTGTTTATACTGATAGCGGTGGAGCTATTTCCATGTTAATACAGATAGCGATGTAGATATTTCCATGTTTATAGTGATGGCGGTGTAGATATTTCCATGTTTATAGAGATTGCAGTGTAGATATTTCCATATTTATAGAGATAGCGTTGTACGTATTTCCATGTTTATAGAGATAGCGGAGTAGATATTTCCGTGGTTACACAGATGGCTGGGTAGGTATTTCCACGGGTATACAGATGGCACTGTAGATATTTCCATGTTTATAGATATGGTGGTGTAGGTATTTCCATGTTTATACAGATGACTCTGTAGATATTTGCATGTTTATACAGATGGTCGTGTAGATATTTCCATGTTTATAGAGATGACAGTGTAGATATTTCCACGTTTATAAAGATAGCGAAGTAGATATTTCCATGTTGATACAGATAGCGGTGTAGATATTTCCATGTTTACAGAGATAGCGGTGTAGATATTTCCTTCTTTGCACAGATTGCGCTGTAGACATTTCGATCTTTACACAGATAGCTGTGTAGATATTTGGAAGTTTACACAGATATCTGTGTAGATACTTCCATGTTTACACAGATAGCGTTGTAGACATTTCCATGTTTATACAGATAGCGGTGTAGATATTTCCATGTTTATACAGATATCGGTGTAGATATTTCCATGTTTATACTGATAGCGGTGGAGATATTTCCATATTTATACAGATAGCGATGTAGATATTTCCATGTTTATAGAGATGGCGGTGTAGATATTTCCATGTTTATAGAGATTGCAATGTAGATATTTCTATGTTTATAGACATAGTGGTGTAGATATTTCCATGTGTATAGAGATGGTGGTGTAGGTATTTCCATGTGTATAGATATGGCGGTGTAGGTATTTCCATGTTTATAGAGATAGTGGTGAGGATATTTCCGTATTTATACAGATAGCGTTGTAGGTATTTCCAGGTTTATAGTGATAGTAGGGAGGATATTTCCGTATTTATACTGATAGCGTTGTAGATATTTCCATGTTTATACAGATAGCCGTTTTGGTATTTCCATGTTTATACAGATAGCAGTGTAGATATTTCCATATTTATACAGATAGCGGTGTAGATATTTCCATGTTTACACAGATAGGTGTGTAGATATTTCCATGTTTACACAGATCGCGTTGTAGATATTTCCATCTTTATACGGAGAGCAGTGAATATATTTCAATGTTTATACAGATAACGGTGTTGGTATTTCCATGTTTATACAGATAGCGGTGTAGATATTTCCATGTTTATACAGAAGACGGTGTAGATATTTCCAAGTTTATAAAGATAGCGGTGTAGTTATTTCCATGTTTATACAGATAGCGGTGTACATATTTCCATGTTTCTTCAGATGGCTGTGTAGATATTTCCATGTGTATACAGATGGCAGTGTAGATATTTCCATGTTTATACAGATGGAGGTGTAGATATTTCCAAGTTTATACAGATGACTGTGTAGATATCTTCATGTTTTTACAGAGGGCGGTGTAGATATTTCCATGTTTATACAGATAACGGTGTCGCTATTTCTATGTTTATACAGATAGCAGTGTAGCTATTCCCATGTTTATAGAGATAGCTGTGTAGATATTTCCGTGTTTATACAGATAGCGGTGTAGATATTTCCATGTTTATACAGATTGCGGTGTAGATATTTCCATGTTTATACAGATAGCGTTGTACATATTTCCATGTTTATACAGATAGCGGTGTAGATATTTCAATGTTTATACTGATAGCAGTGGAGCTATTTCCATGTTAATACAGATAGCGATGTAGATATTTCCATGTTTATAGTGATGGCGGTGTAGATATTTCCATGTTTATAGAGATTGCAGCATAGATATTTCCATATTTATAGAGATAGCGTTGTACGTATTTCCATGTTTATAGAGATAGCGGAGTAGATATTTCCGTGGTTACACAGATGGCTGGGTAGGTATTTCCACGGGTATACAGATGGCACTGTAGATATTTCCATGTTTATAGATATGGTGGTGTAGATATTTCCATGTTTATACAGATGACTCTGTAGATATTTGCATGTTTATACAGATGGTGGTGTAGATATTTCCATGTTTATAGAGATAACAGTGTAGATATTTCCATGTTTATAAAGATAGCGAAGTAGATATTTCCATGTTGATACAGATAGCGGTGTAGATATTTCCATGTTTACAGAGATAGCGGTGTAGATATTTCCATCTTTGCACAGATTGCGCTGTAGACATTTCGATCTTTACACAGATAGCTGTGTAGATATTTGCAAGTTTACACAGATATCTGTGTAGATACTTCCATGTTTACACAGATAGCGTTGTAGATATTTCCATGTTTATACAGATAGCGGTGTAGATATTTCCATGTTTATACAGATATCGGTGTAGATATTTCCATGTTTATACTGATAGCGGTGGAGATATTTCCATATTTATACAGATAGCGATGTAGATATTTCCATGTTTATAGAGATGGCGGTGTAGATATTTCCATGTTTATAGAGATTGCAATGTAGATATTTCTATGTTTATAGAGATAGTGGTGTAGATATTTCCATGTGTATAGAGATGGCGGTGTAGCTATTTCCATGTGTATAGATATGGCGGTGTAGGTATTTTCATGTTTGTAGAGATAGTGGTGAGGATATTTCCGTAGTTATACAGATAGCGTTGTAGGTATTTCCAGGTTTATAGTGATAGTGGTGAGGATATTTCCGTATTTATACAGATAGCGTTGTAGATATTTCCATGTTTATAGAGATAGCCGTTTTGGTATTTCCATGTTTATACAGATAGCGGTGTAGATATTTCCATGTTTATACAGATAGCGGTGTAGATATTTCCATGTTTACACAGATAGCGTTGTAGATATTTCCATCTTTATACAGATAGCGGTGTAGATATTTCAATGTTTATACAGATAACGGTGTTGGTATTTCCATGTTTATACAGTTAGCGGTGTAGATATTTCCATGTTTATACAGAACGCGGTGTAGATATTTCCAAGTTTATAAAGATAGCGGTGTAGTTATTTCCATGTTTATACAGATAGCGGTGTACATATTTCCATGTTTCTTCAGATGGCTGTGTAGATATTTCCATGTGTATACAGATGGCAGTGTAGATATTTCCATGTTTATACAGATGACTGTGTAGATATCTTCATGTTTTTACAGAGGGCGGTGTAGATATTTCCATGTTTATACAGATAACGGTGTCGCTATTTCTAAGTTTATACAGATAGCAGTGTAGCTATTTCCATGTTTATAGAGATAGCTGTGTAGATATTTCCATGTTTATACAGATAGCGGTGTAGATATTTCCATGTTTATACAGATAGCGTTGTACATATTTCCATGTTTATACAGATAGCGGTGTAGATATTTCAGTGTTTATACTGATAGCGGTGGAGCTATTTCCATGTTAATACTGATAGCGATGTAGATATTTCCATGTTTATAGTGATGGCGGTGTAGATATTTCCATGTTTATAGAGATTGCAGCGTAGATATTTCCATATTTATAGAGATAGCGTTGTACGTATTTCCATGTTTATAGAGATAGCGGAGTAGATATTTCCGTGGTTACACAGATGGCTGGGTAGGTATTTCCACGGGTATACAGATGGCACTGAAGATATTTCCGTGTTTATAGATATGGTGGTGTAGATGTTTCCATGTTTATACAGATGACTCTGTAGATATTTGCATGTTTATACAGATGGTGGTGTAGATATTTCCATGTTTATAGAGATAACAGTGTAGATATTTCCATGTTTATAAAGATAGCGAAGTAGATATTTCCATGTTGATACAGATAGCGGTGTAGATATTTCCATGTTTACAGAGATAGCGGTGTAGATATTTCCATCTTTGCCCAGATTGCGCTGTAGATATTTCGATCTTTACACAGATAGCTGTGTAGATATTTGCAAGTTTACACAGATATCAGTGTAGATACTTCCATGTTTACACAGATAGCGTTGTAGATATTTCCATGTTTATACAGATAGCGGTGTAGATATTTCCATGTTTATACAGATATCGGTGTAGTTATTTCCATGTTTATACTGATAGCGGTGGAGATATTTCCATATTTATACAGATAGCGATGTAAATATTTCCATGTTTATAGAGATGGCTGTGTAGATATTTCCATGTTTATAGAGATTGCAATGTAGATATTTCTATGTTTATAGAGATAGTGGTGTAGATATTTCCATGTGTATAGAGATGGCGGTGTAGGTATTTCCATGTGTATAGATATGGCGGTGTAGGTATTTCCATCTTTATAGAGATTATGGTGAGGATATTTCCGTAGTTATACAGATAGCGTTGTAGGTATTTCCAGGTTTATAGTGATATTGGTGAGGATATTTCCGTATTTATACAGATAGCGTTGTAGATATTTCCATGTTTATAGAGATGGCGGTGTAGATATTTCCATGTTTATAGAGATTGCAATGTAGATATTTCTATGTTTATAGACATAGTGGTGTAGATATTTCCATGTGTATAGAGATGGCGGTGTAGGTATTTCCATGTGTATAGATATGGCGGTGTAGGTATTTCCATGTTTATAGAGATAGTGGTGAGGATATTTCCGTATTTATACAGATAGCGTTGTAGGTATTTCCAGGTTTATAGTGATAGTAGGGAGGATATTTCCGTATTTATACTGATAGCGTTGTAGATATTTCCATGTTTATACAGATAGCCGTTTTGGTATTTCCATGTTTATACAGATAGCAGTGTAGATATTTCCATATTTATACAGATAGCGGTGTAGATATTTCCATGTTTACACAGATAGGTGTGTAGATATTTCCATGTTTACACAGATAGCGTTGTAGATATTTCCATCTTTATACAGAGAGCAGTGAAGATATTTCAATGTTTATACAGATAACGGTGTTGGTATTTCCATGTTTATACAGATAGCGGTGTAGATATTTCCATGTTTATACAGAAGACGGTGTAGATATTTCCAAGTTTATAAAGATAGCGGTGTAGTTATTTCCATGTTTATACAGATAGCGGTGTACATATTTCCATGTTTCTTCACATGGCTGTGTAGATATTTCCATGTGTATACAGATGGCAGTGTAGATATTTCCATGTTTATACAGATGGAGGTGTAGATATTTCCAAGTTTATACAGATGACTGTGTAGATATCTTCATGTTTTTACAGAGGGCGGTGTAGATATTTCCATGTT
The DNA here is from genome assembly GCF_028858775.2 of Pan troglodytes. Lineage (NCBI taxonomy): Eukaryota > Metazoa > Chordata > Mammalia > Primates > Hominidae > Pan > Pan troglodytes. Next base: position 1,478,698 of record NC_072410.2, on the reverse strand, counting down.
TATACAGATAACGGTGTCGCTATTTCTATGTTTATACAGATAGCAGTGTAGCTATTCCCATGTTTATAGAGATAGCTGTGTAGATATTTCCGTGTTTATACAGATAGCGGTGTAGATATTTCCATGTTTATACAGATAGCGGTGTAGATATTTCCATGTTTATACAGAAGGCGGTGTAGATATTTCCAAGTTTATAAAGATAGCGGTGTAGTTATTTCCATGTTTATACAGATAGCGGTGTACATATTTCCATGTTTCTTCAGATGGCTGTGTAGATATTTCCATGTGTATACAGATGGCAGTGTAGATATTTCCATGTTTATACAGATGGAGGTGTAGATATTTCCAAGTTTATACAGATGACTGTGCAGATATCTTCATGTTTTTACAGAGGGCGGTGTAGATATTTCCATGTTTATACAGATAACGGTGTCGCTATTTCTATGTTTATACAGATAGCAGGGTAGCTATTTCCATGTTTATAGAGATAGCTGTGTAGATATTTCCATGTTTATACAGATTGCGGTGTAGATATTTCCATGTTTATACAGATAGCGTTGTACATATTTCCATGTTTATACAGATAGCGGTGTAGATATTTCAATGTTTATACTGATAGCGGTGGAGCTATTTCCATGTTAATACAGATAGCGATGTAGATATTTCCATGTTTATAGTGATGGCGGTGTAGATATTTCCATGTTTATAGAGATTGCAGCATAGATATTTCCATATTTATAGAGATAGCGTTGTACGTATTTCCATGTTTATAGAGATAGCGGAGTAGATATTTCCGTGGTTACACAGATGGCTGGGTAGGTATTTCCACGGGTATACATATGGCACTGTAGATATTTCCATGTTTATAGATATGGTGGTGTAGATATTTCCATGTTTATACAGATGACTCTGTAGATATTTGCATGTTTATACAGATGGTGGTGTAGATATTTCCATGTTTATAGAGATAACAGTGTAGATATTTCCATGTTTATAAAGATAGCGAAGTAGATATTTCCATGTTGATACAGATAGCGGTGTAGATATTTCCATGTTTACAGAGATAGCGGTGTAGATATTTCCATCTTTGCACAGATTGCGCTGTAGACATTTCGATCTTTACACAGATAGCTGTGTAGATATTTGCAAGTTTACACAGATATCTGTGTAGATACTTCCATGTTTACACAGATAGCGTTGTAGATATTTCCATGTTTATACAGATAGCGGTGTAGATATTTCCATGTTTATACAGATATCGGTGTAGATATTTCCATGTTTATACTGATAGCGGTGGAGATATTTCCATATTTATACAGATAGCGATGTAGATATTTCCATGTTTATAGAGATGGCGGTGTAGATATTTCCATGTTTATAGAGATTGCAATGTAGATATTTCTATGTTTATAGAGATAGTGGTGTAGATATTTCCATGTGTATAGAGATGGCGGTGTAGGTATTTCCATGTGTATAGATATGGCGGTGTAGGTATTTTCATGTTTATAGAGATAGTGGTGAGGATATTTCCGTAGTTATACAGATAGCGTTGTAGGTATTTCCAGGTTTATAGTGATAGTGGTGAGGATATTTCCGTATTTATACAGATAGCGTTGTAGATATTTCCATGTTTATAGAGATAGCCGTTTTGGTATTTCCATGTTTATACAGATAGCGGTGTAGATATTTCCATGTTTATACAGATAGCGGTGTAGATATTTCCATGTTTACACAGATAGCGTTGTAGATATTTCCATCTTTATACAGATAGTGGTGTAGATATTTCAATGTTTATACAGATAACGGTGTTGGTATTTCCATGTTTATACAGTTAGCGGTGTAGATATTTCCATGTTTATACAGAACGCGGTGTAGATATTTCCAAGTTTATAAAGATAGCGGTGTAGTTATTTCCATGTTTATACAGATAGCGGTGTACATATTTCCATGTTTCTTCAGATGGCTGTGTAGATATTTCCATGTGTATACAGATGGCAGTGTAGATATTTCCATGTTTATACAGATGACTGTGTAGATATCTTCATGTTTTTACAGAGGGCGGTGTAGATATTTCCATGTTTATACAGATAACGGTGTCGCTATTTCTATGTTTATACAGATAGCAGTGTAGCTATTTCCATGTTTATAGAGATAGCTGTGTAGATATTTCCATGTTTATACAGATAGCGGTGTAGATATTTCCATGTTTATACAGATAGCGTTGTACATATTTCCATGTTTATACAGATAGCGGTGTAGATATTTCAGTGTTTATACTGATAGCGGTGGAGCTATTTCCATGTTAATACTGATAGCGATGTAGATATTTCCATGTTTATAGTGATGGCGGTGTAGATATTTCCATGTTTATAGAGATTGCAGCGTAGATATTTCCATATTTATAGAGATAGCGTTGTACGTATTTCCATGTTTATAGAGATAGCGGAGTAGATATTTCCGTGGTTACACAGATGGCTGGGTAGGTATTTCCACGGGTATACAGATGGCACTGAAGATATTTCCGTGTTTATAGATATGGTGGTGTAGATGTTTCCATGTTTATACAGATGACTCTGTAGATATTTGCATGTTTATACAGATGGTGGTGTAGATATTTCCATGTTTATAGAGATAACAGTGTAGATATTTCCATGTTTATAAAGATAGCGAAGTAGATATTTCCATGTTGATACAGATAGCGGTGTAGATATTTCCATGTTTACAGAGATAGCGGTGTAGATATTTCCATCTTTGCCCAGATTGCGCTGTAGATATTTCGATCTTTACACAGATAGCTGTGTAGATATTTGCAAGTTTACACAGATATCAGTGTAGATACTTCCATGTTTACACAGATAGCGTTGTAGATATTTCCATGTTTATACAGATAGCGGTGTAGATATTTCCATGTTTATACAGATATCGGTGTAGTTATTTCCATGTTTATACTGATAGCGGTGGAGATATTTCCATATTTATACAGATAGCGATGTAAATATTTCCATGTTTATAGAGATGGCTGTGTAGATATTTCCATGTTTATAGAGATTGCAATGTAGATATTTCTATGTTTATAGAGATAGTGGTGTAGATATTTCCATGTGTATAGAGATGGCGGTGTAGGTATTTCCATGTGTATAGATATGGCGGTGTAGGTATTTTCATCTTTATAGAGATTATGGTGAGGATATTTCCGTAGTTATACAGATAGCGTTGTAGGTATTTCCAGGTTTATAGTGATATTGGTGAGGATATTTCCGTATTTATACAGATAGCGTTGTAGATATTTCCATGTTTATACAGATAGCCGTTTTGGTATTTCCATGTTTATACAGATAGCGATGTAGATATTTCCATGTATATACAGATAGCGGTGTAGATATTTCCATGTTTACACAGATAGGTGTGTAGATATTTCCATGTTTACACAGATAGCGTTGTAGATATTTCCATCTTTATACAGATAGCGGTGTAGTTATTTGAATGTTTATACAGATAACGGTGTTGGTATTTCCATGTTCATACAGATAGCGGTGTAGATATTTCCATGTTTATACAGAAGGCGGTGTAGATATTTCCAAGTTTATAAAGATAGCGGTGTAGTTATTTCCATGTTTATACAGATAGCGGTGTACATATTTCCATGTTTCTTCAGATGGCTGTGTAGATATTTCCATGTGTATACAGATGGCAGTGTAGATATTTCCATGTTTATACAGATGGAGGTGTAGATATTTCCAAGTTTATACAGATGACTGTGTAGATATCTTCATGTTTTTACAGAGGGCAGTGTAGATATTTCCATGTTTATACAGATAACGGTGTCGTTATTTCTATGTTTATACAGATAGCAGGGTAGCTATTTCCATGTTTATAGAGATAGCTGTGTAGATATTTCCATGTTTATACAGATTGCGGTGTAGATATTTCCATGTTTATACAGATAGCGTTGTACATATTTCCATGTTTATACAGATAGCGGTGTAGATATTTCAGTGTTTATACTGATAGCGGTGGAGCTATTTCCATGTTAATACAGATAGCGATGTAGATATTTCCATGTTTATAGTGATGGCGGTGTAGATATTTCCATGTTTATAGAGATTGCAGTGTAGATATTTCCATATTTATAGAGATAGCGTTGTACGTATTTCCATGTTTATAGAGATAGCGGAGTAGATATTTCCGTGGTTACACAGATGGCTGGGTAGGTATTTCCACGGGTATACAGATGGCACTGTAGATATTTCCATGTTTATAGATATGGTGGTGTAGGTATTTCCATGTTTATACAGATGACTCTGTAGATATTTGCATGTTTATACAGATGGTCGTGTAGATATTTCCATGTTTATAGAGATGACAGTGTAGATATTTCCACGTTTATAAAGATAGCGAAGTAGATATTTCCATGTTGATACAGATAGCGGTGTAGATATTTCCATGTTTACAGAGATAGCGGTGTAGATATTTCCTTCTTTGCACAGATTGCGCTGTAGACATTTCGATCTTTACACAGATAGCTGTGTAGATATTTGGAAGTTTACACAGATATCTGTGTAGATACTTCCATGTTTACACAGATAGCGTTGTAGACATTTCCATGTTTATACAGATAGCGGTGTAGATATTTCCATGTTTATACAGATATCGGTGTAGATATTTCCATGTTTATACTGATAGCGGTGGAGATATTTCCATATTTATACAGATAGCGTTGTAGATATTTCCATGTTTATAGAGATGGCGGTGTAGATATTTCCATGTTTATAGAGATTGCAATGTAGATATTTCTATGTTTATAGAGATAGTGGTGTAGATATTTCCAGGTGTATAGAGATGGCGGTGTAGGTATTTCCATGTGTATAGATATGGCGGTGTAGGTATTTCCATGTTTATAGAGATAGTGGTGAGGATATTTCCGTATTTATACAGATAGCGTTGTAGGTATTTCCAGGTTTATAGTGATAGTAGGGAGGATATTTCCGTATTTATACTGATAGCGTTGTAGATATTTCCATGTTTATACAGATAGCCGTTTTGGTATTTCCATGTTTATACAGATAGCAGTGTAGATATTTCCATATTTATACAGATAGCGGTGTAGATATTTCCATGTTTACACAGATAGGTGTGTAGATATTTCCATGTTTACACAGATAGCGTTGTAGATATTTCCATCTTTATACAGAGAGCAGTGAAGATATTTCAATGTTTATACAGATAACGGTGTTGGTATTTCCATGTTTATACAGATAGCGGTGTAGATATTTCCATGTTTATACAGAAGACGGTGTAGATATTTCCAAGTTTATAAAGATAGCGGTGTAGTTATTTCCATGTTTATACAGATAGCGGTGTACATATTTCCATGTTTCTTCAGATGGCTGTGTAGATATTTCCATGTGTATACAGATGGCAGTGTAGATATTTCCATGTTTATACAGATGGAGGTGTAGATATTTCCAAGTTTATACAGATGGCTGTGTAGATATCTTCATGTTTTTACAGAGGGCGGTGTAGATATTTCCATGTTTATACAGATAACGGTGTCGCTATTTCTATGTTTATACAGATAGCAGTGTAGCTATTCCCATGTTTATAGAGATAGCTGTGTAGATATTTCCGTGTTTATACAGATAGCGGTGTAGATATTTCCATGTTTATACAGATAGCGGTGTAGATATTTCCATGTTTATACATTAGGCGGTGTAGATATTTCCAAGTTTATAAAGATAGCGGTGTAGTTATTTCCATGTTTATACAGATAGCGGTGTACATATTTCCATGTTTCTTCAGATGGCTGTGTAGATATTTCCATGTGTATACAGATGGCAGTGTAGATATTTCCATGTTTATACAGATGGAGGTGTAGATATTTCCAAGTTTATACAGATGACTGTGCAGATATCTTCATGTTTTTACAGAGGGCGGTGTAGATATTTCCATGTTTATACAGATAACGGTGTCGCTATTTCTATGTTTATACAGATAGCAGGGTAGCTATTTCCATGTTTATAGAGATAGCTGTGTAGATATTTCCATGTTTATACAGATTGCGGTGTAGATATTTCCATGTTTATACAGATAGCGTTGTACATATTTCCATGTTTATACAGATAGCGGTGTAGATATTTCAATGTTTATACTGATAGCGGTGGAGCTATTCCCATGTTAATACAGATAGCGATGTAGATATTTCCATGTTTATAGTGATGGCGGTGTAGATATTTCCATGTTTATAGAGATTGCAGCATAGATATTTCCATATTTATAGAGATAGCGTTGTACGTATTTCCATGTTTATAGAGATAGCGGAGTAGATATTTCCGTGGTTACACAGATGGCTGGGTAGGTATTTCCACGGGTATACAGATGGCACTGTAGATATTTCCATGTTTATAGATATGGTGGTGTAGATGTTTCCATGTTTATACAGATGACTCTGTAGATATTTGCATGTTTATACAGATGGTGGTGTAGATATTTCCATGTTTATAGAGACAACAGTGTAGATATTTCCATGTTTATAAAGATAGCGAAGTAGATATTTCCATGTTGATACAGATAGCGGTGTAGATATTTCCATGTTTACAGAGATAGCGGTGTAGATATTTCCATCTTTGCACAGATTGCGCTGTAGACATTTCGATCTTTACACAGATAGCTGTGTAGATATTTGCAAGTTTACACAGATATCTGTGTAGATACTTCCATGTTTACACAGATAGCGTTGTAGATATTTCCATGTTTATAAAGATAGCGGTGTAGATATTTCCATGTTTATACAGATATCGGTGTAGATATTTCCATGTTTATACTGATAGCGGTGGAGATATTTCCATATTTATACAGATAGCGATGTAGATATTTCCATGTTTATAGAGATGGCGTTGTAGATATTTCCATGTTTATAGAGATTGCAATGTAGATATTTCTATGTTTATAGAGATAGTGGTGTAGATATTTCCATGTGTATAGAGATGGCGGTGTAGGTATTTCCATGTGTATAGATATGGCGGTGTAGGTATTTCCATGTTTATAGAGATAGTGGTGAGGATATTTCCGTATTTATACAGATAGCGTTGTAGGTATTTCCAGGTTTATAGTGATAGTGGTGAGGATATTTCCGTATTTATACTGATAGCGTTATAGATATTTCCATGTTTATACAGATAGCCATTTTGGTATTTCCGTGTTTATACAGATATCGATGTAGATATTTCCATGTTTATACAGATAGCGGTGTAGATATTTCCATGTTTACACAGATAGGTGTGTAGATATTTCCATGTTTACACAGATAGCGTTGTAGATATTTCCATCTTTATACAGATAGCTGTGTAGATATTTCAATGTTTATACACATAACGGTGTTGGTATTTCCATGTTTATACAGATAGCGGTGTAGATATTTCCATGTTTATACAGAAGGCGGTGTAGATATTTCCAAGTTTATAAAGATAGCGGTGTAGTTATTTCCATGTTCATACAGATAGCGGTGTACATATTTCCATGTTTCTTCAGATGGCTGTGTAGATATTTCCATGTGTATACAGATGGCAGTGTAGATATTTCCATGTTTATACAGATGGAGGTGTAGATATTTCCAAGTTTATACAGATGACTGTGTAGATATCTTCATGTTTTTACAGAGGGCGGTGTAGATATTTCCATGTTTATAAAGATAACGGTGTCGCTATTTCTATGTTTATACAGATAGCAGTGTAGCTATTTTCATGTTTATAGAGATAGCTGTGTAGATATTTCCATGTTTATACAGATAGCGGTGTAGATATTTCCATGTTTATACAGATAGCGTTGTACATATTTCCATGTTTATACAGATAGCGGTGTAGATATTTCAGTGTTTATACTGATAGCGGTGGAGCTATTTCCATGTTAATACAGATAGCGATGTAGATATTTCCATGTTTATAGTGATGGCGGTGTAGATATTTCCATGTTTATAGAGATTGCAGCATAGATATTTCCATATTTATAGAGATAGCGTTGTACGTATTTCCATGTTTATAGAGATAGCGGAGTAGATATTTCCGTGGTTACACAGATGGCTGGGTAGGTATTTCCACGGGTATACAGATGGCACTGTAGATATTTCCATGTTTATAGATATGGTGGTGTAGATGTTCCCATGTTTATACAGATGACTCTGTAGAAATTTGCATGTTTATGCAGATGGTGGTGTAGATATTTCCATGTTTATAGAGATAACAGTGTAGATATTTCCATGTTTATAAAGATAGCGAAGTAGATATTTCCATGTTGATACAGATAGCGGTGTAGATATTTCCATGTTTACAGAGATAGCGGTGTAGATATTTCCATCTTTGCACAGATTGCGCTGTAGACATTTCGATCTTTACACAGATAGCTGTGTAGATATTTGCAAGTTTACACAGATATCTGTGTAGATACTTCCATGTTTACACAGATAGCGTTGTAGATATTTCCATGTTTATACAGATAGCGGTGTAGATATTTCCATGTTTATACAGATATCGGTGTAGATATTTCCATGTTTATACTGATAGCGGTGGAGATATTTCCATATTTATACAGATAGCGATGTAGATATTTCCATGTTTATAGAGATGGCGGTGTAGATATTTCCATGTTTATAGAGATTGCAATGTAGATATTTCTATGTTTATAGAGATAGTGGTGTAGATATTTCCATGTGTATAGAGATGGCGGTGTAGCTATTTCCATGTGTATAGATATGGCGGTGTAGGTATTTTCATGTTTATAGAGATAGTGGTGAGGATATTTCCGTAGTTATACAGATAGCGTTGTAGGTATTTCCAGGTTTATAGTGATAGTGGTGAGGATATTTCCGTATTTATACAGATAGCGTTGTAGATATTTCCACGTTTATAGAGATAGCCGTTTTGGTATTTCCATGTTTATACAGATAGCGGTGTAGATATTTCCATGTTTATACAGATAGCGGTGTAGATATTTCCATGTTTACACAGATAGCGTTGTAGATATTTCCATCTTTATACAGATAGCGGTGTAGATATTTCAATGTTTATACAGATAACGGTGTTGGTATTTCCATGTTTATACAGTTAGCGGTGTAGATATTTCCATGTTTATACAGAACGCGGTGTAGATATTTCCAAGTTTATAAAGATAGCGGTGTAGTTATTTCCATGTTTATACAGATAGCGGTGTACATATTTCCATGTTTCTTCAGATGGCTGTGTAGATATTTCCATGTGTATACAGATGGCAGTGTAGATATTTCCATGTTTATACAGATGACTGTGTAGATATCTTCATGTTTTTACAGAGGGCGGTGTAGATATTTCCATGTTTATACAGATAACGGTGTCGCTATTTCTATGTTTATACAGATAGCAGTGTAGCTATTTCCATGTTTATAGAGATAGCTGTGTAGATATTTCCATGTTTATACAGATAGCGGTGTAGATATTTCCATGTTTATACAGATAGCGTTGTACATATTTCCATGTTTATACAGATAGCGGTGTAGATATTTCAGTGTTTATACTGATAGCGGTGGAGCTATTTCCATGTTAATACTGATAGCGATGTAGATATTTCCATGTTTATAGTGATGGCGGTGTAGATATTTCCATCTTTGCCCAGATTGCGCTGTAGATATTTCGATCTTTACACAGATAGCTGTGTAGATATTTGCAAGTTTACACAGATATCTGTGTAGATACTTCCATGTTTACACAGATAGCGTTGTAGATATTTCCATGTTTATACAGATAGCGGTGTAGATATTTCCATGTTTATACAGATATCGGTGTAGTTATTTCCATGTTTATACTGATAGCGGTGGAGATATTTCCATATTTATACAGATAGCGATGTAAATATTTCCATGTTTATAGAGATGGCTGTGTAGATATTTCCATGTTTATAGAGATTGCAATGTAGATATTTCTATGTTTATAGAGATAGTGGTGTAGATATTTCCATGTGTATAGAGATGGCGGTGTAGGTATTTCCATGTGTATAGATATGGCGGTGTAGGTATTTCCATCTTTATAGAGATTATGGTGAGGATATTTCCGTAGTTATACAGATAGCGTTGTAGGTATTTCCAGGTTTATAGTGATATTGGTGAGGATATTTCCGTATTTATACAGATAGCGTTGTAGATATTTCCATGTTTATACAGATAGCCGTTTTGGTATTTCCATGTTTATACAGATAGCGATGTAGATATTTCCATGTATATACAGATAGCGGTGTAGATATTTCCATGTTTACACAGATAGGTGTGTAGATATTTCCATGTTTACACAGATAGCGTTGTAGATATTTCCATCTTTATACAGATAGCGGTGTAGTTATTTGAATGTTTATACAGATAACGGTGTTGGTATTTCCATGTTCATACAGATAGCGGTGTAGATATTTCCATGTTTATACAGAAGGCGGTGTAGATATTTCCAAGTTTATAAAGATAGCGGTGTAGTTATTTCCATGTTTATACAGATAGCGGTGTACATATTTCCATGTTTCTTCAGATGGCTGTGTAGATATTTCCATGTGTATACAGATGGCAGTGTAGATATTTCCATGTTTATACAGATGGAGGTGTAGATATTTCCAAGTTTATACAGATGACTGTGTAGATATCTTCATGTTTTTACAGAGGGCAGTGTAGATATTTCCATGTTTATACAGATAACGGTGTCGCTATTTCTATGTTTATACAGATAGCAGGGTAGCTATTTCCATGTTTATAGAGATAGCTGTGTAGATATTTCCATGTTTATACAGATTGCGGTGTAGATATTTCCATGTTTATACAGATAGCGTTGTACATATTTCCATGTTTATACAGATAGCGGTGTAGATATTTCAGTGTTTATACTGATAGCGGTGGAGCTATTTCCATGTTAATACAGATAGCGATGTAGATATTTCCATGTTTATAGTGATGGCGGTGTAGATATTTCCATGTTTATAGAGATTGCAGTGTAGATATTTCCATATTTATAGAGATAGCGTTGTACGTATTTCCATGTTTATAGAGATAGCGGAGTAGATATTTCCGTGGTTACACAGATGGCTGGGTAGGTATTTCCACGGGTATACAGATGGCACTGTAGATATTTCCATGTTTATAGATATGGTGGTGTAGGTATTTCCATGTTTATACAGATGACTCTGTAGATATTTGCATGTTTATACAGATGGTCGTGTAGATATTTCCATGTTTATAGAGATGACAGTGTAGATATTTCCACGTTTATAAAGATAGCGAAGTAGATATTTCCATGTTGATACAGATAGCGGTGTAGATATTTCCATGTTTACAGAGATAGCGGTGTAGATATTTCCTTCTTTGCACAGATTGCGCTGTAGACATTTCGATCTTTACACAGATAGCTGTGTAGATATTTGGAAGTTTACACAGATATCTGTGTAGATACTTCCATGTTTACACAGATAGCGTTGTAGACATTTCCATGTTTATACAGATAGCGGTGTAGATATTTCCATGTTTATACAGATATCGGTGTAGATATTTCCATGTTTATACTGATAGCGGTGGAGATATTTCCATATTTATACAGATAGCGATGTAGATATTTCCATGTTTATAGAGATGGCGGTGTAGATATTTCCATGTTTATAGAGATTGCAATGTAGATATTTCTATGTTTATAGAGATAGTGGTGTAGATATTTCCATGTGTATAGAGATGGCGGTGTAGGTATTTCCATGTGTATAGATATGGCGGTGTAGGTATTTCCATGTTTATAGAGATAGTGGTGAGGATATTTCCGTATTTATACAGATAGCGTTGTAGGTATTTCCAGGTTTATAGTGATAGTAGGGAGGATATTTCCGTATTTATACTGATAGCGTTGTAGATATTTCCATGTTTATACAGATAGCCGTTTTGGTATTTCCATGTTTATACAGATAGCAGTGTAGATATTTCCATATTTATACAGATAGCGGTGTAGATATTTCCATGTTTACACAGATAGGTGTGTAGATATTTCCATGTTTACACAGATAGCGTTGTAGATATTTCCATCTTTATACAGAGAGCAGTGAAGATATTTCAATGTTTATACAGATAACGGTGTTGGTATTTCCATGTTTATACAGATAGCGGTGTAGATATTTCCATGTTTATACAGAAGACGGTGTAGATATTTCCAAGTTTATAAAGATAGCGGTGTAGTTATTTCCATGTTTATACAGATAGCGGTGTACATATTTCCATGTTTCTTCAGATGGCTGTGTAGATATTTCCATGTGTATACAGATGGCAGTGTAGATATTTCCATGTTTATACAGATGGAGGTGTAGATATTTCCAAGTTTATACAGATGACTGTGTAGATATCTTCATGTTTTTACAGAGGGCGGTGTAGATATTTCCATGTTTATACAGATAACGGTGTCGCTATTTCTATGTTTATACAGATAGCAGTGTAGCTATTCCCATGTTTATAGAGATAGCTGTGTAGATATTTCCGTGTTTATACAGATAGCGGTGTAGATATTTCCATGTTTATACAGATAGCGGTGTAGATATTTCCATGTTTATACAGAAGGCGGTGTAGATATTTCCAAGTTTATAAAGATAGCGGTGTAGTTATTTCCATGTTTATACAGATAGCGGTGTACATATTTCCATGTTTCTTCAGATGGCTGTGTAGATATTTCCATGTGTATACAGATGGCAGTGTAGATATTTCCATGTTTATACAGATGGAGGTGTAGATATTTCCAAGTTTATACAGATGACTGTGTAGATATCTTCATGTTTTTACAGAGGGCGGTGTAGATATTTCCATGTTTATACAGATAACGGTGTCGCTATTTCTATGTTTATACAGATAGCAGTGTAGCTATTTTCATGTTTATAGAGATAGCTGTGTAGATATTTCCATGTTTATACAGATAGCGGTGTAGATATTTCCATGTTTATACAGATAGCGTTGTACATATTTCCATGTTTATACAAATAGCGGTGTAGATATTTCAGTGTTTATACTGATAGCGGTGGAGCTATTTCCATGTTAATACAGATAGCGATGTAGATATTTCCATGTTTATAGTGATGGCGGTGTAGATATTTCCATGTTTATAGAGATTGCAGCATAGATATTTCCATATTTATAGAGATAGCGTTGTACGTATTTCCATGTTTATAGAGATAGCGGAGTAGATATTTCCGTGGTTACACAGATGGCTGGGTAGGTATTTCCACGGGTATACAGATGGCACTGTAGATATTTCCATGTTTATAGATATGGTGGTGTAGGTATTTCCATGTTTATACAGATAGCGGTGTAGATATTTCCATGTTTATACAGATAGCGGTGTAGATATTTCCATGTTTATACAGATAGCGGTGTAGATATTTCCATGTTTATATAGAAGGCGGTGTAGATATTTCCAAGTTTATAAAGATAGCGGTGTAGTTATTTCCATGTTTATACAGATAGCGGTGTACATAATTCCATGTTTCTTCAGATGGCTGTGTAGATATTTCCATGTGTATACAGATGGCAGTGTAGATATTTCCATGTTTATACAGATGGAGGTGTAGATATTTCCAAGTTTATACAGATGACTGTGTAGATATCTTCATGTTTTTACAGAGGGCGGTGTAGATATTTCCATGTTTATACAGATAACGGTGTCGCTATTTCTATGTTTATACAGATAGCAGGGTAGCTATTTCCATGTTTATAGAGATAGCTGTGTAGATATTTCCATGTTTATACAGATTGCGGTGTAGATATTTCCATGTTTATACAGATAGCGTTGTACATATTTCCATGTTTATACAGATAGCGGTGTAGATATTTCAGTGTTTATACTGATAGCGGTGGAGCTATTTCCATGTTAATACAGATAGCGATGTAGATATTTCCATGTTTATAGTGATGGCGGTGTAGATATTTCCATGTTTATAGAGATTGCAGTGTAGATATTTCCATATTTATAGAGATAGCTTTGTACGTATTTCCATGTTTATAGAGATAGCGGAGTAGATATTTCCGTAGTTACACAGATGGCTGGGTAGGTATTTCCACGGGTATACAGATGGCACTGTAGATATTTCCATGTTTATAGATATGGTGGTGTAGATATTTCCATGTTTATACAGATGACTCTGTAGATATTTGCATGTTTATATAGATGGTGGTGTGGATATTTCCATGTTTATAGAGATAAGAGTGTAGATATTTCCATGTTTATAAAGATAGCGAAGTAGATATTTCCATGTTGATACAGATAGCGGTGTAGATATTTCCATGTTTACAGAGATAGCGGTGTAGATATTTCCATGTTTGCACAGATTGCGCTGTAGACATTTGGATCTTTACACAGATTGCTGTGTAGATATTTGCAAGTTTACACAGATATCTGTGTAGATACTTCCATGTTTACACAGATAGCGTTGTAGATATTTCCATGTTTATACAGATAGCGGTGTAGACATTTCCATGTTTATACAGATATCGGTGTAGATATTTCCATGTTTATACTGATAGCGGTGGAGATATTTCCATATTTATACAGATAGCGATGTAGATATTTCCATGTTTATAGAGATGGCGGTGTAGATATTTCCATGTTTATAGAGATTGCAATGTAGATATTTCTATGTTTATAGAGATAGTGGTGTAGATATTTCCATGTGTATAGAGATGGCGGTGTAGGTATTTCCATGTGTATAGATATGGCGGTGTAGGTATTTCCATGTTTATAGAGATAGTGGTGAGGATATTTCCGTATTTATACAGATAGCGTTGTAGGTATTTCCAGGTTTATAGTGATAGTGGTGAGGATATTTCCGTATTTATACAGATAGCGTTGTAGATATTTCCATGTTTATACAGATAGCCGTTTTGGTATTTCCATGTTTATACAGATAGCGGTGTAGATATTTCCATGTTTAAACAGATAGCGGTGTAGATATTTCCATGTTTACACAGATAGGTGTGTAGATATTTCCATGTTTACACAGATAGCGTTGTAGATATTTCCATCTTTATACAGATAGCGGTGTAGATATTTCAATGTTTATACAGATAACGGTGTTGGTATTTCCATGTTTATACAGATAGCGGTGTAGATATTTCCATGTTTATACAGAAGGCGGTGTAGATATTTCCAAGTTTATAAAGATAGCGGTGTAGTTATTTCCATGTTTATACCGATAGCGGTGTACATATTTCCATGTTTCTTCAGATGGCTGTGTAGATATTTCCATGTGTATACAGATGGCAGTGTAGATATTTCCATGTTTATACAGATGGAGGTGTAGATATTTCCAAGTTTATACAGATGAGTGTGTAGATATCTTGATGTTTTTACAGAGGGCGGTGTAGATATTTCCATGTTTATACAGATAACGGTGTCGCTATTTCTATGTTTATACAGATAGCAGTGTAGCTATTTCCATGTTTGTAGAGATAGCTGTGTAGATATTTCCATGTTTATACAGATAGCGGAGTAGATATTTCCATGTTTATACAGATAGCGTTGTACATATTTCCATGTTTATACAGATAGCGGTGTAGATATTTCAGTGTTTATACTGATAGCGGTGGAGCTATTTCCATGTTAATACAGATAGCGATGTAGATATTTCCATGTTTATAGTGATGGCGGTGTAGATATTTCCATGTTTATAGAGATTGCAGTGCAGATATTTCCATATTTATAGAGATAGCGTTGTACGTATTTCCATGTTTATAGAGATAGCGGAGTAGATATTTCCGTGGGTACACAGATGGCTGGGTAGGTATTTCCACGGGTATACAGATGGCACTGTAGATATTTCCAAGTTTATAGATATGGTGGTGTAGATATTTCCATGTTTATACTGATAGCGGTGGAGATATTTCCATATTTATACAGATAGCGATGTAGATATTTCCATGTTTATAGAGATGGCGGTGTAGATATTTCCATGTTTATAGAGATTGCAATGTAGATATTTCTATGTTTATAGAGATAGTGGTGTAGATATTTCCATGTGTATAGAGATGGCGGTGTAGGTATTTCCATGTGTATAGATATGGCGGTGTAGGTATTTCCATGTTTATAGAGATAGTGGTGAGGATATTTCCATAGTTATACAGATAGCGTTGTAGGTATTTCCAGGTTTATAGTGATAGTGGTGAGGATATTTCCGTATTTATACAGATAGCGTTGTAGATATTTCCATGTTTATACAGATAGCCGTTTTGGTATTTCCATGTTTATACAGATAGCGGTGTAGATATTTCCATGTTTATACAGATAGCGGTGTAGATATTTCCATGTTTACTCAGATAGGTGTGTAGATATTTCCATGTTTACACAGATAGCGTTGCAGATATTTCCATCTTTATGCAGATGGCGGTGTAGATATTTCAATGTTTATACAGATAACGGTGTTGGTATTTCCATGTTTATACAGATAGCGGTGTAGATATTTCCATGTTTATACAGAAGGCGGTGTAGATATTTCCAAGTTTATAAAGATAGCGGTGTAGTTATTTCCATGTTTATACAGATAGCGGTGTACATACTTCCATGTTTCTTCAGATGGCTGTGTAGATATTTCCATGTGTATACAGATGGCAGTGTAGATATTTCCATGTTTATACAGATGGAGGTGTAGATATTTCCAAGTTTATACAGATGACAGTGTAGATATCTTGATGTTTTTACAGAGGGCGGTGTAGATATTTCCACGTTTATACAGATAACGGTGTCGCTATTTCTATGTTTATACAGATAGCAGTGTAGCTATTTCCATGTTTACAGAGATAGCTGTGTAGATATTTCCATGTTTATACAGATAGCGGTGTAGATATTTCCATGTTTATACAGATAACGTTGTACATATTTCCATGTTTATACAGATAGCGGTGTAGATATTTCAGTGTTTATACTGATAGCGGTGGAGCTATTTCCATGTTAATACAGATAGCGATGTAGATATTTCCATGTTTATAGTGATGGCGGTGTAGATATTTCCATGTTTATAGAGATTGCAGCGTAGATATTTCCATATTTATAGAGATAGCGTTGTACGTATTTCCATGTTTATAGAGATAGCGGAGTAGATATTTCCGTGGTTACACAGATGGCTGGGTAGGTATTTCCACGGGTATACAGATGGCACTGTAGATATTTCCATGTTTATAGATATGGTGGTGTAGATATTTCCATGTTTATACAGATGACTCTGTAGATATTTGCATGTTTATACAGATGGTGGTGTAGATATTTCCATGTTTATAGAGATAACAGTATAGATATTTCCATGTTTATAAAGATAGCGAAGTAGATATTTCCATGTTGATACAGATAGCGGTGTAGATATTTCCATGTTTACACAGATAGGAGTGTAGATATTTCCATGTTTACACAGATAGCGTTGTAGATATTTCCATCTTTATACAGATAGCGGTGTAGATATTTCAATGTTTATACAGATAACGGTGTTGGTATTTCCATGTTTATACAGATAGCGGTGTAGATATTTCCATGTTTATACAGAAGGCGGTGTAGATATTTCCAAGTTTATAAAGATAGCGGTGTAGTTATTTCCATGTTTATACAGATAGCGGTGTACATATTTCCATGTTTCTTCAGATGGCTGTGTAGATATTTCCATGTGTATACAGATGGCAGTGTAGATATTTCCATGTTTATACAGATGGAGGTGTAGATATTTCCAAGTTTATACAGATGACTGTGTAGATATCTTCATGTTTTTACAGAGGGCGGTGTAGACATTTCCTTGTTTATACAGATAACGGTGTCGCTATTTCTATATTTATACAGATAGCAGTGTAGCTATTCCCATGTTTATAGAGATAGCTGTGTAGATATTTCCATGTTTATACAGATAGCGGTGTAGATATTTCCATGTTTATACAGATAGCGGTGTAGATATTTCCATGTTTATATAGAAGGCGGTGTAGATATTTCCAAGTTTATAAAGATAGCGGTGTAGTTATTTCCATGTTTATACAGATAGCGGTGTACATAATTCCATGTTTCTTCAGAGGGCTGTGTAGATATTTCCATGTGTATACAGATGGCAGTGTAGATATTTCCATGTTTATACAGATGGAGGTGTAGATATTTCCAAGTTTATACAGATGACTGTGTAGATATCTTCATGTTTTTACAGAGGGCGGTGTAGATATTTCCATGTTTATACAGATAACGGTGTCGCTATTTCTATGTTTATACAGATAGCAGGGTAGCTATTTCCATGTTTATAGAGATAGCTGTGTAGATATTTCCATGTTTATACAGATTGCGGTGTAGATATTTCCATGTTTATACAGATAGCGTTGTACATATTTCCATGTTTATACAGATAGCGGTGTAGATATTTCAGTGTTTATACTGATAGCGGTGGAGCTATTTCCATGTTAATACAGATAGCGATGTAGATATTTCCATGTTTATAGTGATGGCGGTGTAGATATTTCCATGTTTACAGAGATTGCAGTGTAGATATTTCCATATTTATAGAGATAGCGTTGTACGTATTTCCATGTTTATAGAGATAGCGGAGTAGATATTTCCGTGGTTACACAGATGGCTGGGTAGGTATTTCCATGGGTATACAGATGGCACTGTAGATATTTCCATGTTTATAGATATGGTGGTGTAGATATTTCCATGTTTATACAGATGACTCTGTAGATATTTGCATGTTTATACAGATGGTGGTGTAGATATTTCCATGTTTATAGAGATAACAGTGTAGATATTTCCATGTTTATAAAGATAGCGAAGTAGATATTTCCATGTTGATACAGATAGCGGTGTAGATATTTCCATGTTTACAGAGATAGCGGTGTAGATATTTCCATCTTTGCACAGATTGCGCTGTAGACATTTCGATCTTTACACAGATAGCTGTGTAGATATTTGCAAGTTTACACAGATATCTGTGTAGATACTTCCATGTTTACACAGATAGCGTTGTAGATATTTCCATGTTTATAAAGATAGCGGTGTAGATATTTCCATGTTTATACAGATATCGGTGTAGATATTTCCATGTTTATACTGATAGCGGTGGAGATATTTCCATATTTATACAGATAGCGATGTAGATATTTCCATGTTTATAGAGATGGCGTTGTAGATATATCCATGTTTATAGAGATTGCAATGTAGATATTTCTATGTTTATAGAGATAGTGGTGTAGATATTTCCATGTGTATAGAGATGGCGGTGTAGGTATTTCCATGTGTATAGATATGGCGGTGTAGGTATTTCCATGTTTATAGAGATAGTGGTGAGGATATTTCCGTAGTTATACAGATAGCGTTGTAGGTATTTCCAGGTTTATAGTGATAGTGGTGAGGATATTTCCGTATTTATACTGATAGCGTTGTAGATATTTCCATGTTTATACAGATAGCCGTTTTGGTATTTCCGTGTTTATACAGATATCGGTGTAGATATTTCCATGTTTATACAGATAGCGGTGTAGATATTTCCATTTTTACACAGATAGGTGTGTAGATATTTCCATGTTTACACAGATAGCGTTGTAGATATTTCCATCTTTATACGGATAGCTGTGTAGATATTTCAATGTTTATACACATAACGGTGTTGGTATTTCCATGTTTATACAGATAGCGGTGTAGATATTTCCATGTTTATACAGAAGGCGGTGTAGATATTTCCAAGTTTATAAAGATAGCGGTGTAGTTATTTCCATGTTCATACAGATAGCGGTGTACATATTTCCATGTTTCTTCAGATGGCTGTGTAGATATTTCCATGTGTATACAGATGGCAGTGTAGATATTTCCATGTTCATACAGATGGAGGTGTAGATATTTCCAAGTTTATACAGATGACTGTGTAGATATCTTCATGTTTTTACAGAGGGCGGTGTAGATATTTCCATGTTTATACAGATAACGGTGTCGCTATTTCTATGTTTATACAGATAGCAGGGTAGCTATTTCCATGTTTATAGAGATAGCTGTGTAGATATTTCCATGTTTATACAGATAGCGGTGTAGATATTTCCATGTTTATACAGATAGCGTTGTACATATTTCCATGTTTATACAGATAGCGGTGTAGATATTTCAGTGTTTATACTGATAGCGGTGGAGCTATTTCCATGTTAATACAGATTGCGATGTAGATATTTCCATGTTTATAGTGATGGCGGTGTAGATATTTCCAGGTTTATAGAGATTGCAGCATAGATATTTCCAAATTTATAGAGATAGCGTTGTACGTATTTCCATGTTTATAGAGATAGCGGAGTAGATATTTCCGTGGTTACACAGATGGCTGGGTAGGTATTTCCACGGGTATACAGATGGCACTGTAGATATTTCCATGTTTATAGATATGGTGGTGTAGATGTTCCCATGTTTATACAGATGACTCTGTAGATATTTGCATGTTTATACAGATGGTGGTGTAGATATTTCCATGTTTATAGAGATAACAGTGTAGATATTTCCATGTTTATAAAGATAGCGAAGTAGATATTTCCATGTTGATACAGATAGCGGTGTAGATATTTCCATGTTTACAGAGATAGCGGTGTAGATATTTCCATCTTTGCACAGATTGCGCTGTAGACATTTCGATCTTTACACAGATAGCTGTGTAGATATTTGCAAGTTTACACAGATATCTGTGTAGATACTTCCATGTTTACACAGATAGCGTTGTAGATATTTCCATGTTTATAAAGATAGCGGTGTAGATATTTCCATGTTTATACAGATATCGGTGTAGATATTTCCATGTTTATACTGATAGCGGTGGAGATATTTCCATATTTATACAGATAGCGATGTAGATATTTCCATGTTTATAGAGATGGCGTTGTAGATATTTCCATGTTTATAGAGATTGCAATGTAGATATTTCTATGTTTATAGAGATAGTGGTGAAGATATTTCCATGTGTATAGAGATGGCGGTGTAGGTATTTCCATGTGTATAGATATGGCGGTGTAGGTATTTCCATGTTTATAGAGATAGTGGTGAGGATATTTCCGTAGTTATACAGATAGCGTTGTAGGTATTTCCAGGTTTATAGTGATAGTGGTGAGGATATTTCCGTATTTATAAAGATAGCGTTGTAGATATTTCCATGTTTATACAGATAGCCGTTTTGGTATTTCCATGTTTATAAAGATAGCGGTGTAGATATTTCCATGTTTATACAGATAGCGGTGTAGATATTTCCATGTTTACACAGATAGGAGTGTAGATATTTCCATGTTTACACAGATAGCGTTGTAGATATTTCCATCTTTATACAGATAGCGGTGTAGATATTTCAATGTTTATACAGATAATGGTGTTGGTATTTCCATGTTTATACAGATAGCGGTGTAGATATTTCCATGTTTATACAGAAGGCGGTGTAGATATTTCCAAGTTTATAAAGATAGCGGTGTAGTTATTCCCGTGTTTATACAGATAGCGGTGTACATATTTCCATGTTTCTTCAGATGGCTGTGTAGATATTTCCATGTGTATACAGATGGCAGTGTAGATATTTCCATGTTTATACAGATGGAGGTGTAGATATTTCCAAGTTTATACAGATGACTGTGTAGATATCTTCATGTTTTTACAGAGGGCGGTGTAGATATTTCCATGTTTATACAGATAACGGTGTCGCTATTTCTATGTTTATACAGATAGCAGTGTAGCTATTCCCATGTTTATAGAGATAGCTGTGTAGATATTTCCATGTTTATACAGATAGCGGTGTAGATATTTCCATGTTTATACATATAGCGGTGTAGATATTTCCATGTTTATACAGAAGGCGGTGTAGATATTTCCAAGTTTATAAAGATAGCGGTGTAGTTATTTCCATGTTTATACAGATAGCGGTGTACATAATTCCATGTTTCTTCAGATGGCTGTGTAGATATTTCCATGTGTATACAGATGGCAGTGTAGATATTTCCATGTTTATACAGATGGAGGTGTAGATATTTCCAAGTTTATACAGATGACTGTGTAGATATCTTCATGTTTTTACAGAGGGCGGTGTAGATATTTCCATGTTTATACAGATAACGGTGTCGCTATTTCTATGTTTATACAGATAGCAGGGTAGCTATTTCCATGTTTATAGAGATAGCTGTGTAGATATTTCCATGTTTATACAGATTGCGGTGTAGATATTTCCATGTTTATACAGATAGCGTTGTACATATTTCCATGTTTATACAGATAGCGGTGTAGATATTTCAGTGTTTATACTGATAGCGGTGGAGCTATTTCCATGTTAATACAGATAGCGATGTAGATATTTCCATGTTTATAGTGATGGCGGTGTAGATATTTCCATGTTTATAGAGATTGCAGTGTAGATATTTCCATATTTATAGAGATAGCGTTGTACGTATTTCCATGTTTATAGAGATAGCGGAGTAGATATTTCCGTGGTTACACAGATGGCTGGGTAGGTATTTCCACCGGTATACAGATGGCACTGTAGATATTTCCATGTTTATAGATATGGTGGTGTAGATATTTCCATGTTTATACAGATGACTCTGTAGATATTTGCATGTTTATACAGATGGTGGTGTAGATATTTCCATGTTTATAGAGATAACAGTGTAGATATTTCCATGTTTATAAAGATAGCGAAGTAGATATTTCCATGTTGATACAGATAGCGGTGTAGATATTTCCATGTTTACAGAGATAGCGGTGTAGATATTTCCATCTTTGCACAGATTGCGCTGTAGACATTTCGATCTTTACACAGATAGCTGTGTAGATATTTGCAAGTTTACACAGATATCTGTGTAGATACTTCCATGTTTACACAGATAGCGTTGTAGATATTTCCATGTTTATACAGATAGCGGTGTAGATATTTCCATGTTTATACAGATATCGGTGTAGATATTTCCATGTTTATACTGATAGCGGTGGAGATATTTCCATATTTATACAGATAGCGATGTAGATATTTCCATGTTTATAGAGATGGCGGTGTAGATATTTCCATGTTTATAGAGATTGCAATGTAGATATTTCTATGTTTATAGAGATAGTGGTGTAGATATTTCCATGTGTATAGAGATGGTGGTGTAGGTATTTCCATGTGTATAGATATGGCGGTGTAGGTATTTCCATGTTTATAGAGATAGTGGTGAGGATATTTCCGTATTTATACAGATAGCGTTGTAGGTATTTCCAGGTTTATAGTGATAGTGGTGAGGATATTTCCGTATTTATACTGATAGCGTTGTAGATATTTCCATGTTTATACAGATAGCCGTTTTGGTATTTCCATGTTTATACAGATAGCGGTGTAGATATTTCCATGTTTATACAGATAGCGGTGTAGATATTTCCATGTTTACACAGATAGGTGTGTAGATATTTCCATGTTTACACAGATAGCGTTGTAGATATTTCCATCTTTATACAGATAGCGGTGTAGATATTTCAATGTTTATACAGCTAACGGTGTTGGTATTTCCATGTTTATACAGATAGCGGTGTAGATATTTCCAAGTTTATAAAGATAGCGGTGTAGTTATTTCCATGTTTATACAGATAGCGGTGTACATATTTCCATGTTTCTTCAGATGGCTGTGTAGATATTTCCATGTGTATACAGATGGAAGTGTAGATATTTCCATGTTTATACAGATGGAGGTGTAGATATTTCCAAGTTTCTACAGATGACTGTGTAGATATCTTCATGTTTTTACAGAGGGCGGTGTAGATATTTCCATGTTTATACAGATAACGGTGTCGCTATTTCTATGTTTATACAGATAGCAGTGTAGCTATTCCCATGTTTATAGAGATAGCTGTGTAGATATTTCCCTGTTTATTCAGATAGCGGTGTAGATATTTCCATGTTTATACAGATAGCGGTGTAGATATTTCCATGTTTATACAGAAGGCGTTGTAGATATTTCCAAGTTTTTAAAGATAGCGGTGTAGTTATTTCCATGTTTATACAGATAGCGGTGTACATATTTCCATGTTTCTTCAGATGGCTGTGTAGATATTTCCATGTGTATACAGATGGCAGTGTAGATATTTCCATGTTTATACAGATGGAGGTGTAGATATTTCCAAGTTTATACAGATGACTGTGTAGATATCTTCATGTTTTTACAGAGGGCGGTGTAGATATTTCCATGTTTATACAGATAACGGTGTCGCTATTTCTATGTTTATACAGATAGCAGTGTAGCTATTCCCATGTTTATAGAGATAGCTGTGTAGATATTTCCCTGTTTATACAGATAGCGGTGTAGATATTTCCATGTTTATACACATAGCGGTGTAGATATTTCCATGTTTATACAGAAGGCGGTGTAGATATTTCCAAGTTTATAAAGATAGCGGTGTAGTTATTTCCATGTTTTTATACAGATAGCGGTGTACATAATTCCATGTTTCTTCAGATGGCTGTGTAGATATTTCCATGTGTATACAGATGGCAGTGTAGATATTTCCATGTTTATACAGATGGAGGTGTAGATATTTCCAAGTTTATACAGATGACTGTGTAGATATCTTCATGTTTTTACAGAGGGCGGTGTAGATATTTCCATGTTTATACAGATAACGGTGTCGCTATTTCTATGTTTATACAGATAGCAGGGTAGCTATTTCCATGTTTATAGAGATAGCTGTGTATATATTTCCATGTTTATACAGATTGCAGTGTAGATATTTCCATGTTTATACAGATAGCGTTGTACATATTTCCAAGTTTATACAGATAGCGGTGTAGATATTTCAGTGTTTATATTGATAGCGGTGGAGCTATTTCCATGTTAATACAGATAGCGATGTAGATATTTCCATGTTTATAGTGATGGCGGTGTAGATATTTCCATGTTTATAGAGATTGCAGCGTAGTTATTTCCATATTTATAGAGATAGCGTTGTACGTATTTCCATGTTTATAGAGATAGCGGAGTAGATATTTCCGTGGTTACACAGATGGCTGGGTAGGTATTTCCACGGCTATACAGATGGCACTGTAGATATTTACATGTTTATACATATGGTGGTGTAGATGTTCCCATGTTTATACAGATGACTCTGTAGATATTTGCATGTTTATACAGATGATGGTGTAGATATTTCCATGTTTATAGTGATAACAGTGTAGATATTTCCATGTTTATAAAGATCGCGAAGTAGATATTTCCATGTTGATACAGATAGCGGTGTAGATATTTCCATGTTTACAGAGATAGCGGTGTAGATATATCCATCTTTGCACAGATTGCGCCGTAGACATTTCGATCTTTACACAGATAGCTGTGTAGATATTTGCAAGTTTACACAGATATCTGTGTAGATACTTCCATGTTTACACAGATAGCGTTGTAGATATTTCCATGTTTATACAGATAGCGGTGTAGATATTTCCATGTTTATACAGATATCGGTGTAGATATTTCCATGTTTATACTGATAGCGGTGGAGATATTTCCATATTTATACAGATAGCGATGTAGATATTTCCATGTTTATAGAGATGGCGGTGTAGATATTTCCATGTTTATAGAGATTGCAATGTAGATATTTCTATGTTTATAGAGATAGTGGTGTAGATATTTCCATGTGTATAGAGATGGCGGTGTAGGTATTTCCATGTGTATAGATATGGCGGTGTAGGTATTTCCATGTTTATAGAGATAGTGGTGAGGATATTTCCGTAGTTATACAGATAGCGTTGTAGGTATTTCCAGGTTTATAGTGATAGTGGTGAGGATATTTCCGTATTTATAAAGATAGCGTTGTAGATATTTCCATGTTTATACAGATAGCCGTTTTGGTATTTCCATGTTTATAAAGATAGCGGTGTAGATATTTCCATGTTTATAGAGATAGCGGTGTAGATATTTCCATGTTTACACAGATAGGAGTGTAGATATTTCCATGTTTACACAGATAGCGTTGTAGATATTTCCATCTTTATACATATAGCGGTGTAGATATTTCAATGTTCATACAGATAACGGTGTTGGCATTTCCATGTTTATACAGATAGCGGTGTAGATATTTCCATGTTTATACAGAAGGCGGTGTAGATATTTCCAAGTTTATAAAGATAGCGGTGTAGTTATTTCCATGTTTATACAGATAGCGGTGTACATATTTCCATGTTTCTTCAGATGGCTGTGTAGATATTTCCATGTGTATACAGATGGCAGTGTAGATATTTCCATGTTTATACAGATGGAGGTGTAGATATTTCCAAGTTTATACAGATGACTGTGTAGATATCTACATGTTTTTACAGAGGGCGGTGTAGATATTTCCATGTTTATACAGATAACGGTGTCGCTATTTCTATGTTTATACAGATAGCAGTGTAGCTATTCCCATGTTTATAGAGATAGCTGTGTAGATATTTCCATGTTTATACAGATAGCGGTGTAGATATTTCCATGTTTATACAGATAGCGGTGTAGATATTTCCATGTTTATACAGACGGCGGTGTAGATATTTCCACGTTTATAAAGATAGCGGTGTAGTTATTTCCATGTTTATACAGATAGCGGTGTACATAATTCCATGTTTCTTCAGATGGCTGTGTAGATATTTCCATGTGTATACAGATGGCAGTGTAGATATTTCCATGTTTATACAGATGGAGGTGTAGATATTTCCAAGTTTATACAGATGACTGTGTAGATATCTTCATGTTTTTACAGAGGGCGGTGTAGATATTTCCATGTTTATACAGATAACGGTGTCGCTATTTCTATGTTTATACAGATAGCAGGGTAGCTATTTCCATGTTTATAGAGATAGCTGTGTAGATATTTCCATGTTTATACAGATTGCGGTGTAGATACTTCCATGTTTATACAGATAGCGTTGTACATATTTCCATGTTTATACAGATAGCGGTGTAGATATTTCAGTGTTTATACTGATAGCGGTGGAGCTATTTCCATGTTAATACAGATAGCGATGTAGATATTTCCATGTTTATAGTGATGGCGGTGTAGATATTTCCATGTTTATAGAGATTGCAGTGTAGATATTTCCATATTTATAGAGATAGCGTTGTACGTATTTCCATGTTTATAGAGATAGCGGAGTAGATATTTCCGTGGTTACACAGATGGCTGGGTAGGTATTTCCACGGGTATACAGATGGCACTGTAGATATTTCCATGTTTATAGATATGGTGGTGTAGATATTTCCAAGTTTATACAGACGACTCTGTAGATATTTGCATGTTTATACAGATGGTGGTGTAGATATTTCCATGTTTATAGAGATAACAGTGTAGATATTTCCATGTTTATAAAGATAGCGAAGTAGATATTTCCATGTTGATACAGATAGCGGTGTAGATATTTCCATGTTTACAGAGATAGCGGTGTAGATATTTCCATCTTTGCACAGATTGCGCTGTAGACATTTCGATCTTTACACAGATAGCTGTGTAGATATTTGCAAGTTTACAAAGATATCTGTGTAGATTTCCATGTTTACACAGATAGTGTTGTAGATATTTCCATGTTTATACAGATAGCGGTGTAGATATTTCCATGTTTATACAGATAGCGGTGTAGATATTTCCATGTTTATACAGAAGGCGGTGTAGATATTTCCAAGTTTATAAAGATAGCGGTGTAGTTATTTCCATGTTTATACAGATAGCGGTGTACATATTTCCATGTTTCTTCAGATGGCTGTGTAGATATTTCCATGTGTATACAGATGGCAGTGTAGGTATTTCCATGTTTATACAGATGGAGGTGTAGATATTTCCAAGTTTATACAGATGACTGTGTAGATATCTTCATGTTTTTACAGAGGGCGGTGTAGATATTTCCATGTTTATACAGATAACGGTGTCGCTATTTCTATGTTTATACAGATAGCAGTGTAGCTATTTCCATGTTTGTAGAGATAGCTGTGTAGATATTTCCATGTTTATACAGATAGCGGTGTAGATATTTCAGTGTTTATACTGATAGCGGTGGAGCTATTTCCATGTTAATACAGATAGCGATGTAGATATTTCCATGTTTATAGTGATGGCGGTGTAGATATTTCCATGTTTATAGAGATTGCAGTGTAGATATTTCCATATTTATAGAGATAGCTTTGTACGTATTTCCATGTTTATAGAGATAGCGGAGTAGATATTTCCGTAGTTACACAGATGGCTGGGTAGGTATTTCCACGGGTATACAGATGGCACTGTAGATATTTCCATGTTTATAGATATGGTGGTGTAGATGTTCCCATGTTTATACAGATGACTCTGTAGATATTTGCATGTTTATGCAGATGGTGGTGTAGATATTTCCATGTTTATAGAGATAACAGTGTAGATATTTCCATGTTTATAAAGATAGCGAAGTAGATATTTCCATGTTGATACAGATAGCGGTGTAGATATTTCCATGTTTACAGAGATAGCGGTGTAGATATTTCAATCTTTGCACAGATTGCGCTGTAGACATTTCGATCTTTACACAGATAGCTGTGTAGATATTTGCAAGTTTACACAGATATCTGTGTAGATACTTCCATGTTTACACAGATAGCGTTGTAGATATTTCCATGTTTATAAAGATAGCGGTGTAGATATTTCCATGTTTATACAGATAGCGGTGTAGATATTTCCATGTTTATAGAGATGGCGTTGTAGATATTTCCATGTTTATAGAGATTGCAATGTAGATATTTCTATGTTTATAGAGATAGTGGTGTAGATATTTCCATGTGTATAGAGATGGCGGTGTAGGTATTTCCATGTGTATAGATATGGCGGTGTAGGTATTTCCATGTTTATAGAGATAGTGGTGAGGATATTTCCGTAGTTATACAGATAGCGTTGTAGGTATTTCCAGGTTTATAGTGATAGTGGTGAGGATATTTCCGTATTTATAAAGATAGCGTTGTAGATATTTCCATGTTTATAGAGATAGCCGTTTTGGTATTTCTATGTTTATAAAGATAGCGGTGTAGATATTTCCATGTTTATACAGATAGCGGTGTAGATATTTCCATGTTTACACAGATAGGAGTGTAGATATTTCCATGTTTACACAGATAGCGTTGTAGATATTTCCATCTTTATACAGATAGCGGTGTAGATATTTCAATGTTTATACAGATAACGGTGTTGGTATTTCCATGTTTATACAGATAGCGGTGTAGATATTTCCATGTTTATACAGAAGGCGGTGTAGATATTTCCAAGTTTATAAAGATAGCGGTGTAGTTATTTCCATGTTTATACAGATAGCGGTGTACATATTTCCATGTTTCTTCAGATGGCTGTGTAGATATTTCCATGTGTATACAGATGGCAGTGTAGATATTTCCATGTTTATACAGATGGAGGTGTAGATATTTCCAAGTTTATACAGATGACTGTGTAGATATCTTCATGTTTTTACAGAGGGCGGTGTAGACATTTCCTTGTTTATACAGATAACGGTGTCGCTATTTCTATGTTTATACAGATAGCAGTGTAGCTATTCCCATGTTTATAGAGATAGCTGTGTAGATATTTCCATGTTTATACAGATAGCGGTGTAGATATTTCCATGTTTATACAGATAGCGGTGTAGATATTTCCATGTTTATATAGAAGGCGGTGTAGATATTTCCAAGTTTATAAAGATAGCGGTGTAGTTATTTCCATGTTTATACAGATAGCGGTGTACATAATTCCATGTTTCTTCAGATGGCTGTGTAGATATTTCCATGTGTATACAGATGGCAGTGTAGATATTTCCATGTTTATACAGATGGAGGTGTAGATATTTCCAAGTTTATACAGATGACTGTGTAGATATCTTCATGTTTTTACAGAGGGCGGTGTAGATATTTCCATGTTTATACAGATAACGGTGTCGCTATTTCTATGTTTATACAGATAGCAGGGTAGCTATTTCCATGTTTATAGAGATAGCTGTGTAGATATTTCCATGTTTATACAGATTGCGGTGTAGATATTTCCATGTTTATACAGATAGCGTTGTACATATTTCCATGTTTATACAGATAGCGGTGTAGATATTTCAGTGTTTATACTGATAGCGGTGGAGCTATTTCCATGTTAATACAGATAGCGATGTAGATATTTCCATGTTTATAGTGATGGCGGTGTAGATATTTCCATGTTTATAGAGATTGCAGTGTAGATATTTCCATATTTATAGAGATAGCGTTGTACGTATTTCCATGTTTATAGAGATAGCGGAGTAGATATTTCCGTGGTTACACAGATGGCTGGGTAGGTATTTCCACGGGTATACAGATGGCACTGTAGATATTTCCATGTTTATAGATATGGTGGTGTAGATATTTCCATGTTTATACAGATGACTCTGTAGATATTTGCATGTTTATACAGATGGTGGTGTAGATATTTCCATGTTTATAGAGATAACAGTGTAGATATTTCCATGTTTATAAAGATAGCGAAGTAGATATTTCCATGTTGATACAGATAGCGGTGTAGATATTTCCATGTTTACAGAGATAGCGGTGTAGATATTTCCATCTTTGCACAGATTGCGCTGTAGACATTTCGATCTTTACACAGATAGCTGTGTAGATATTTGCAAGTTTACACAGATATCTGTGTAGATACTTCCATGTTTACACAGATAGCGTTGTAGATATTTCCATGTTTATACAGATAGCGGTGTAGATATTTCCATGTTTATACAGATATCGGTGTAGATATTTCCATGTTTATACTGATAGCGGTGGAGATATTTCCATATTTATACAGATAGCGATGTAGATATTTCCATGTTTATAGAGATGGCGGTGTAGATATTTCCATGTTTATAGAGATTGCAATGTAGATATTTCTATGTTTATAGAGATAGTGGTGTAGATATTTCCATGTGTATAGAGATGGTGGTGTAGGTATTTCCATGTGTATAGATATGGCGGTGTAGGTATTTCCATGTTTATAGAGATAGTGGTGAGGATATTTCCGTATTTATACAGATAGCGTTGTAGGTATTTCCAGGTTTATAGTGATAGTGGTGAGGATATTTCCGTATTTATACTGATAGCGTTGTAGATATTTCCATGTTTATACAGATAGCCATTTTGGTATTTCCATGTTTATACAGATAGCGGTGTAGATATTTCCATGTTTATACAGATAGCGGTGTAGATATTTCCATGTTTACACAGATAGGTGTGTAGATATTTCCATGTTTACACAGATAGCGTTGTAGATATTTCCATCTTTATACAGATAGCGGTGTAGATATTTCAATGTTTATACAGATAACGGTGTTGGTATTTCCATATTTATACAGATAGCGGTGTAGATATTTCCAAGTTTATAAAGATAGCGGTGTAGTTATTTCCATGTTTTTACAGATAGCGGTGTACATATTTCCATGTTTCTTCAGATGGCTGTGTAGATATTTCCATGTGTATACAGATGGAAGTGTAGATATTTCCATGTTTATACAGATGGAGGTGTAGATATTTCCAAGTTTCTACAGATGACTGTGTAGATATCTTCATGTTTTTACAGAGGGCGGTGTAGATATTTCCATGTTTATACAGATAACGGTGTCGCTATTTCTATGTTTATACAGATAGCAGTGTAGCTATTCCCATGTTTATAGAGATAGCTGTGTAGATATTTCCCTGTTTATTCAGATAGCGGTGTAGATATTTCCATGTTTATACAGATAGCGGTGTAGATATTTCCATGTTTATACAGAAGGCGTTGTAGATATTTCCAAGTTTATAAAGATAGCGGTGTAGTTATTTCCATGTTTATACAGATAGCGGTGTACATATTTCCATGTTTCTTCAGATGGCTGTGTAGATATTTCCATGTGTATACAGATGGCAGTGTAGATATTTCCATGTTTATACAGATGGAGGTGTAGATATTTCCAAGTTTATACAGATGACTGTGTAGATATCTTCATGTTTTTACAGAGGGCGGTGTAGATATTTCCATGTTTATACAGATAACGGTGTCGCTATTTCTATGTTTATACAGATAGCAGTGTAGCTATTCCCATGTTTATAGAGATAGCTGTGTAGATATTTCCCTGTTTATACAGATAGCGGTGTAGATATTTCCATGTTTATACACATAGCGGTGTAGATATTTCCATGTTTATACAGAAGGCGGTGTAGATATTTCCAAGTTTATAAAGATAGCGGTGTAGTTATTTCCATGTTTTTATACAGATAGCGGTGTACATAATTCCATGTTTCTTCAGATGGCTGTGTAGATATTTCCATGTGTATACAGATGGCAGTGTAGATATTTCCATGTTTATACAGATGGAGGTGTAGATATTTCCAAGTTTATACAGATGACTGTGTAGATATCTTCATGTTTTTACAGAGGGCGGTGTAGATATTTCCATGTTTATACAGATAACGGTGTCGCTATTTCTATGTTTATACAGATAGCAGGGTAGCTATTTCCATGTTTATAGAGATAGCTGTGTATATATTTCCATGTTTATACAGATTGCGGTGTAGATATTTCCATGTTTATACAGATAGCGTTGTACATATTTCCAAGTTTATACAGATAGCGGTGTAGATATTTCAGTGTTTATATTGATAGCGGTGGAGCTATTTCCATGTTAATACAGATAGCGATGTAGATATTTCCATGTTTATAGTGATGGCGGTGTAGATATTTCCATGTTTATGGAGATTGCAGCGTAGTTATTTCCATATTTATAGAGATAGCGTTGTACGTATTTCCATGTTTATAGAGATAGCGGAGTAGATATTTCCGTGGTTACACAGATGGCTGGGTAGGTATTTCCACGGCTATACAGATGGCACTGTAGATATTTCCATGTTTATACATATGGTGGTGTAGATGTTCCCATGTTTATACAGATGACTCTGTAGATATTTGCATGTTTATACAGATGATGGTGTAGATATTTCCATGTTTATAGAGATAACAGTGTAGATATTTCCATGTTTATAAAGATAGCGAAGTAGATATTTCCATGTTGATACAGATAGCGGTGTAGATATTTCCATGTTTACAGAGATAGCGGTGTAGATATATCCATCTTTGCACAGATTGCGCTGTAGACATTTCGATCTTTACACAGATAGCTGTGTAGATATTTGCAAGTTTACACAGATATCTGTGTAGATACTTCCATGTTTACACAGATAGCGTTGTAGATATTTCCATGTTTATACAGATAGCGGTGTAGATATTTCCATGTTTATACAGATATCGGTGTAGATATTTCCATGTTTATACTGATAGCGGTGGAGATATTTCCATATTTATACAGATAGCGATGTAGATATTTCCATGTTTATAGAGATGGCGGTGTAGATATTTCCATGTTTATAGAGATTGCAATGTAGATATTTCTATGTTTATAGAGATAGTGGTGTAGATATTTCCATGTGTATAGAGATGGCGGTGTAGGTATTTCCATGTGTATAGATATGGCGGTGTAGGTATTTCCATGTTTATAGAGATAGTGGTGAGGATATTTCCGTAGTTATACAGATAGCGTTGTAGGTATTTCCAGGTTTATAGTGATAGTGGTGAGGATATTTCCGTATTTATAAAGATAGCGTTGTAGATATTTCCATGTTTATACAGATAGCCGTTTTGGTATTTCCATGTTTATAAAGATAGCGGTGTAGATATTTCCATGTTTATAGAGATAGCGGTGTAGATATTTCCATGTTTACACAGATAGGAGTGTAGATATTTCCATGTTTACACAGATAGCGTTGTAGATATTTCCATCTTTATACATATAGCGGTGTAGATATTTCAATGTTCATACAGATAACGGTGTTGGCATTTCCATGTTTATACAGATAGCGGTGTAGATATTTCCATGTTTATACAGAAGGCGGTGTAGATATTTCCAAGTTTATAAAGATAGCGGTGTAGTTATTTCCATGTTTATACAGATAGCGGTGTACATATTTCCATGTTTCTTCAGATGGCTGTGTAGATATTTCCATGTGTATACAGATGGCAGTGTAGATATTTCCATGTTTATACAGATGGAGGTGTAGATATTTCCAAGTTTATACAGATGACTGTGTAGATATCTACATGTTTTTACAGAGGGCGGTGTAGATATTTCCATGTTTATACAGATAACGGTGTCGCTATTTCTATGTTTATACAGATAGCAGTGTAGCTATTCCCATGTTTATAGAGATAGCTGTGTAGATATTTCCATGTTTATACAGATAGCGGTGTAGATATTTCCATGTTTATACAGATAGCGGTGTAGATATTTCCATGTTTATACAGACGGCGGTGTAGATATTTCCACGTTTATAAAGATAGCGGTGTAGTTATTTCCATGTTTATACAGATAGCGGTGTACATAATTCCATGTTTCTTCAGATGGCTGTGTAGATATTTCCATGTGTATACAGATGGCAGTGTAGATATTTCCATGTTTATACAGATGGAGGTGTAGATATTTCCAAGTTTATACAGATGACTGTGTAGATATCTTCATGTTTTTACAGAGGGCGGTGTAGATATTTCCATGTTTATACAGATAACGGTGTCGCTATTTCTATGTTTATACAGATAGCAGGGTAGCTATTTCCATGTTTATAGAGATAGCTGTGTAGATATTTCCATGTTTATACAGATTGCGGTGTAGATACTTCCATGTTTATACAGATAGCGTTGTACATATTTCCATGTTTATACAGATAGCGGTGTAGATATTTCAGTGTTTATACTGATAGCGGTGGAGCTATTTCCATGTTAATACAGATAGCGATGTAGATATTTCCATGTTTATAGTGATGGCGGTGTAGATATTTCCATGTTTATAGAGATTGCAGTGTAGATATTTCCATATTTATAGAGATAGCGTTGTACGTATTTCCATGTTTATAGAGATAGCGGAGTAGATATTTCCGTGGTTACACAGATGGCTGGGTAGGTATTTCCACGGGTATACAGATGGCACTGTAGATATTTCCATGTTTATAGATATGGTGGTGTAGATATTTCCAAGTTTATACAGACGACTCTGTAGATATTTGCATGTTTATACAGATGGTGGTGTAGATATTTCCATGTTTATAGAGATAACAGTGTAGATATTTCCATGTTTATAAAGATAGCGAAGTAGATATTTCCATGTTGATACAGATAGCGGTGTAGATATTTCCATGTTTACAGAGATAGCGGTGTAGATATTTCCATCTTTGCACAGATTGCGCTGTAGACATTTCGATCTTTACACAGATAGCTGTGTAGATATTTGCAAGTTTACAAAGATATCTGTGTAGATTTCCATGTTTACACAGATAGCGTTGTAGATATTTCCATGTTTATACAGATAGCGGTGTAGATATTTCCATGTTTATACAGATAGCGGTGTAGATATTTCCATGTTTATACAGAAGGCGGTGTAGATATTTCCAAGTTTATAAAGATAGCGGTGTAGTTATTTCCATGTTTATACAGATAGCGGTGTACATATTTCCATGTTTCTTCAGATGGCTGTGTAGATATTTCCATGTGTATACAGATGGCAGTGTAGGTATTTCCATGTTTATACAGATGGAGGTGTAGATATTTCCAAGTTTATACAGATGACTGTGTAGATATCTTCATGTTTTTACAGAGGGCGGTGTAGATATATCCATGTTTATACAGATAACGGTGTCGCTATTTCTATGTTTATACAGATAGCAGTGTAGCTATTTCCATGTTTGTAGAGATAGCGGTGTAGATATTTCCATGTTTACAGAGATAGCGGTGTAGATATTTCCATCTTTGCACAGATTGCGCTGTAGACATTTCGATCTTTACACAGATAGCTGTGTAGATATTTGCAAGTTTACACAGATATCTGTGTAGATACTTCCATGTTTACACAGATAGCGTTGTAGATATTTCCATGTTTATACAGATAGCGGTGTAGATATTTCCATGTTTATACAGATATCGGTGTAGATATTTCCATGTTTATACTGATAGCGGTGGAGATATTTCCATATTTATACAGATAGCGATGTAGATATTTCCATGTTTATAGAGATGGCGGTGTAGATATTTCCATGTTTATAGAGATTGCAATGTAGATATTTCTATGTTTATAGAGATAGTGGTGTAGATATTTCCATGTGTATAGAGATGGTGGTGTAGGTATTTCCATGTGTATAGATATGGCGGTGTAGGTATTTCCATGTTTATAGAGATAGTGGTGAGGATATTTCCGTATTTATACAGATAGCGTTGTAGGTATTTCCAGGTTTATAGTGATAGTGGTGAGGATATTTCCGTATTTATACTGATAGCGTTGTAGATATTTCCATGTTTATACAGATAGCCGTTTTGGTATTTCCATGTTTATAAAGATAGCGGTGTAGATATTTCCATGTTTATAGAGATAGCGGTGTAGATATTTCCATGTTTACACAGATAGGAGTGTAGATATTTCCATGTTTACACAGATAGCGTTGTAGATATTTCCATCTTTATACATATAGCGGTGTAGATATTTCAATGTTCATACAGATAACGGTGTTGGCATTTCCATGTTTATACAGATAGCGGTGTAGATATTTCCATGTTTATACAGAAGGCGGTGTAGATATTTCCAAGTTTATAAAGATAGCGGTGTAGTTATTTCCATGTTTATACAGATAGCGGTGTACATATTTCCATGTTTCTTCAGATGGCTGTGTAGATATTTCCATGTGTATACAGATGGCAGTGTAGATATTTCCATGTTTATACAGATGGAGGTGTAGATATTTCCAAGTTTATACAGATGACTGTGTAGATATCTACATGTTTTTACAGAGGGCGGTGTAGATATTTCCATGTTTATACAGATAACGGTGTCGCTATTTCTATGTTT
This sequence comes from Pan troglodytes, assembly GCF_028858775.2. NCBI lineage: Eukaryota > Metazoa > Chordata > Mammalia > Primates > Hominidae > Pan > Pan troglodytes. The sequence continues at coordinate 1,441,801 of NC_072410.2, read as the reverse complement.
ATACAGATAGCAGTGTAGCTATTCCCATGTTTATAGAGATAGCTGTGTAGATATTTCCATGTTTATACAGATAGCGGTGTAGATATTTCCATGTTTATACAGATAGCGGTGTAGATATTTCCATGTTTATACAGACGGCGGTGTAGATATTTCCACGTTTATAAAGATAGCGGTGTAGTTATTTCCATGTTTATACAGATAGCGGTGTACATAATTCCATGTTTCTTCAGATGGCTGTGTAGATATTTCCATGTGTATACAGATGGCAGTGTAGATATTTCCATGTTTATACAGATGGAGGTGTAGATATTTCCAAGTTTATACAGATGACTGTGTAGATATCTTCATGTTTTTACAGAGGGCGGTGTAGATATTTCCATGTTTATACAGATAACGGTGTCGCTATTTCTATGTTTATACAGATAGCAGGGTAGCTATTTCCATGTTTATAGAGATAGCTGTGTAGATATTTCCATGTTTATACAGATTGCGGTGTAGATACTTCCATGTTTATACAGATAGCGTTGTACATATTTCCATGTTTATACAGATAGCGGTGTAGATATTTCAGTGTTTATACTGATAGCGGTGGAGCTATTTCCATGTTAATACAGATAGCGATGTAGATATTTCCATGTTTATAGTGATGGCGGTGTAGATATTTCCATGTTTATAGAGATTGCAGTGTAGATATTTCCATATTTATAGAGATAGCGTTGTACGTATTTCCATGTTTATAGAGATAGCGGAGTAGATATTTCCGTGGTTACACAGATGGCTGGGTAGGTATTTCCACGGGTATACAGATGGCACTGTAGATATTTCCATGTTTATAGATATGGTGGTGTAGATATTTCCAAGTTTATACAGACGACTCTGTAGATATTTGCATGTTTATACAGATGGTGGTGTAGATATTTCCATGTTTATAGAGATAACAGTGTAGATATTTCCATGTTTATAAAGATAGCGAAGTAGATATTTCCATGTTGATACAGATAGCGGTGTAGATATTTCCATGTTTACAGAGATAGCGGTGTAGATATTTCCATCTTTGCACAGATTGCGCTGTAGACATTTCGATCTTTACACAGATAGCTGTGTAGATATTTGCAAGTTTACAAAGATATCTGTGTAGATTTCCATGTTTACACAGATAGCGTTGTAGATATTTCCATGTTTATACAGATAGCGGTGTAGATATTTCCATGTTTATACAGATAGCGGTGTAGATATTTCCATGTTTATACAGAAGGCGGTGTAGATATTTCCAAGTTTATAAAGATAGCGGTGTAGTTATTTCCATGTTTATACAGATAGCGGTGTACATATTTCCATGTTTCTTCAGATGGCTGTGTAGATATTTCCATGTGTATACAGATGGCAGTGTAGGTATTTCCATGTTTATACAGATGGAGGTGTAGATATTTCCAAGTTTATACAGATGACTGTGTAGATATCTTCATGTTTTTACAGAGGGCGGTGTAGATATATCCATGTTTATACAGATAACGGTGTCGCTATTTCTATGTTTATACAGATAGCAGTGTAGCTATTTCCATGTTTGTAGAGATAGCGGTGTAGATATTTCCATGTTTACAGAGATAGCGGTGTAGATATTTCCATCTTTGCACAGATTGCGCTGTAGACATTTCGATCTTTACACAGATAGCTGTGTAGATATTTGCAAGTTTACACAGATATCTGTGTAGATACTTCCATGTTTACACAGATAGCGTTGTAGATATTTCCATGTTTATACAGATAGCGGTGTAGATATTTCCATGTTTATACAGATATCGGTGTAGATATTTCCATGTTTATACTGATAGCGGTGGAGATATTTCCATATTTATACAGATAGCGATGTAGATATTTCCATGTTTATAGAGATGGCGGTGTAGATATTTCCATGTTTATAGAGATTGCAATGTAGATATTTCTATGTTTATAGAGATAGTGGTGTAGATATTTCCATGTGTATAGAGATGGTGGTGTAGGTATTTCCATGTGTATAGATATGGCGGTGTAGGTATTTCCATGTTTATAGAGATAGTGGTGAGGATATTTCCGTATTTATACAGATAGCGTTGTAGGTATTTCCAGGTTTATAGTGATAGTGGTGAGGATATTTCCGTATTTATACTGATAGCGTTGTAGATATTTCCATGTTTATACAGATAGCCGTTTTGGTATTTCCATGTTTATACAGATAGCGGTGTAGATATTTCCATGTTTATACAGATAGCGGTGTAGATATTTCCATGTTTACACAGATAGGTGTGTAGATATTTCCATGTTTACACAGATAGCGTTGTAGATATTTCCATCTTTATACAGATAGCGGTGTAGATATTTCAATGTTTATACAGCTAACGGTGTTGGTATTTCCATGTTTATACAGATAGCGGTGTAGATATTTCCAAGTTTATAAAGATAGCGGTGTAGTTATTTCCATGTTTATACAGATAGCGGTGTACATATTTCCATGTTTCTTCAGATGGCTGTGTAGATATTTCCATGTGTATACAGATGGAAGTGTAGATATTTCCATGTTTATACAGATGGAGGTGTAGATATTTCCAAGTTTCTACAGATGACTGTGTAGATATCTTCATGTTTTTACAGAGGGCGGTGTAGATATTTCCATGTTTATACAGATAACGGTGTCGCTATTTCTATGTTTATACAGATAGCAGTGTAGCTATTCCCATGTTTATAGAGATAGCTGTGTAGATATTTCCCTGTTTATTCAGATAGCGGTGTAGATATTTCCATGTTTATACAGATAGCGGTGTAGATATTTCCATGTTTATACAGAAGGCGTTGTAGATATTTCCAAGTTTATAAAGATAGCGGTGTAGTTATTTCCATGTTTATACAGATAGCGGTGTACATATTTCCATGTTTCTTCAGATGGCTGTGTAGATATTTCCATGTGTATACAGATGGCAGTGTAGATATTTCCATGTTTATACAGATGGAGGTGTAGATATTTCCAAGTTTATACAGATGACTGTGTAGATATCTTCATGTTTTTACAGAGGGCGGTGTAGATATTTCCATGTTTATACAGATAACGGTGTCGCTATTTCTATGTTTATACAGATAGCAGTGTAGCTATTCCCATGTTTATAGAGATAGCTGTGTAGATATTTCCCTGTTTATACAGATAGCGGTGTAGATATTTCCATGTTTATACACATAGCGGTGTAGATATTTCCATGTTTATACAGAAGGCGGTGTAGATATTTCCAAGTTTATAAAGATAGCGGTGTAGTTATTTCCATGTTTTTATACAGATAGCGGTGTACATAATTCCATGTTTCTTCAGATGGCTGTGTAGATATTTCCATGTGTATACAGATGGCAGTGTAGATATTTCCATGTTTATACAGATGGAGGTGTAGATATTTCCAAGTTTATACAGATGACTGTGTAGATATCTTCATGTTTTTACAGAGGGCGGTGTAGATATTTCCATGTTTATACAGATAACGGTGTCGCTATTTCTATGTTTATACAGATAGCAGGGTAGCTATTTCCATGTTTATAGAGATAGCTGTGTATATATTTCCATGTTTATACAGATTGCAGTGTAGATATTTCCATGTTTATACAGATAGCGTTGTACATATTTCCAAGTTTATACAGATAGCGGTGTAGATATTTCAGTGTTTATATTGATAGCGGTGGAGCTATTTCCATGTTAATACAGATAGCGATGTAGATATTTCCATGTTTATAGTGATGGCGGTGTAGATATTTCCATGTTTATAGAGATTGCAGCGTAGTTATTTCCATATTTATAGAGATAGCGTTGTACGTATTTCCATGTTTATAGAGATAGCGGAGTAGATATTTCCGTGGTTACACAGATGGCTGGGTAGGTATTTCCACGGCTATACAGATGGCACTGTAGATATTTACATGTTTATACATATGGTGGTGTAGATGTTCCCATGTTTATACAGATGACTCTGTAGATATTTGCATGTTTATACAGATGATGGTGTAGATATTTCCATGTTTATAGTGATAACAGTGTAGATATTTCCATGTTTATAAAGATAGCGAAGTAGATATTTCCATGTTGATACAGATAGCGGTGTAGATATTTCCATGTTTACAGAGATAGCGGTGTAGATATATCCATCTTTGCACAGATTGCGCCGTAGACATTTCGATCTTTACACAGATAGCTGTGTAGATATTTGCAAGTTTACACAGATATCTGTGTAGATACTTCCATGTTTACACAGATAGCGTTGTAGATATTTCCATGTTTATACAGATAGCGGTGTAGATATTTCCATGTTTATACAGATATCGGTGTAGATATTTCCATGTTTATACTGATAGTGGTGGAGATATTTCCATATTTATACAGATAGCGATGTAGATATTTCCATGTTTATAGAGATGGCGGTGTAGATATTTCCATGTTTATAGAGATTGCAATGTAGATATTTCTATGTTTATAGAGATAGTGGTGTAGATATTTCCATGTGTATAGAGATGGCGGTGTAGGTATTTCCATGTGTATAGATATGGCGGTGTAGGTATTTCCATGTTTATAGAGATAGTGGTGAGGATATTTCCGTAGTTATACAGATAGCGTTGTAGGTATTTCCAGGTTTATAGTGATAGTGGTGAGGATATTTCCGTATTTATAAAGATAGCGTTGTAGATATTTCCATGTTTATACAGATAGCCGTTTTGGTATTTCCATGTTTATAAAGATAGCGGTGTAGATATTTCCATGTTTATAGAGATAGCGGTGTAGATATTTCCATGTTTACACAGATAGGAGTGTAGATATTTCCATGTTTACACAGATAGCGTTGTAGATATTTCCATCTTTATACATATAGCGGTGTAGATATTTCAATGTTCATACAGATAACGGTGTTGGCATTTCCATGTTTATACAGATAGCGGTGTAGATATTTCCATGTTTATACAGAAGGCGGTGTAGATATTTCCAAGTTTATAAAGATAGCGGTGTAGTTATTTCCATGTTTATACAGATAGCGGTGTACATATTTCCATGTTTCTTCAGATGGCTGTGTAGATATTTCCATGTGTATACAGATGGCAGTGTAGATATTTCCATGTTTATACAGATGGAGGTGTAGATATTTCCAAGTTTATACAGATGACTGTGTAGATATCTACATGTTTTTACAGAGGGCGGTGTAGATATTTCCATGTTTATACAGATAACGGTGTCGCTATTTCTATGTTTATACAGATAGCAGTGTAGCTATTCCCATGTTTATAGAGATAGCTGTGTAGATATTTCCATGTTTATACAGATAGCGGTGTAGATATTTCCATGTTTATACAGATAGCGGTGTAGATATTTCCATGTTTATACAGACGGCGGTGTAGATATTTCCACGTTTATAAAGATAGCGGTGTAGTTATTTCCATGTTTATACAGATAGCGGTGTACATAATTCCATGTTTCTTCAGATGGCTGTGTAGATATTTCCATGTGTATACAGATGGCAGTGTAGATATTTCCATGTTTATACAGATGGAGGTGTAGATATTTCCAAGTTTATACAGATGACTGTGTAGATATCTTCATGTTTTTACAGAGGGCGGTGTAGATATTTCCATGTTTATACAGATAACGGTGTCGCTATTTCTATGTTTATACAGATAGCAGGGTAGCTATTTCCATGTTTATAGAGATAGCTGTGTAGATATTTCCATGTTTATACAGATTGCGGTGTAGATACTTCCATGTTTATACAGATAGCGTTGTACATATTTCCATGTTTATACAGATAGCGGTGTAGATATTTCAGTGTTTATACTGATAGCGGTGGAGCTATTTCCATGTTAATACAGATAGCGATGTAGATATTTCCATGTTTATAGTGATGGCGGTGTAGATATTTCCATGTTTATAGAGATTGCAGTGTAGATATTTCCATATTTATAGAGATAGCGTTGTACGTATTTCCATGTTTATAGAGATAGCGGAGTAGATATTTCCGTGGTTACACAGATGGCTGGGTAGGTATTTCCACGGGTATACAGATGGCACTGTAGATATTTCCATGTTTATAGATATGGTGGTGTAGATATTTCCAAGTTTATACAGACGACTCTGTAGATATTTGCATGTTTATACAGATGGTGGTGTAGATATTTCCATGTTTATAGAGATAACAGTGTAGATATTTCCATGTTTATAAAGATAGCGAAGTAGATATTTCCATGTTGATACAGATAGCGGTGTAGATATTTCCATGTTTACAGAGATAGCGGTGTAGATATTTCCATCTTTGCACAGATTGCGCTGTAGACATTTCGATCTTTACACAGATAGCTGTGTAGATATTTGCAAGTTTACAAAGATATCTGTGTAGATTTCCATGTTTACACAGATAGCGTTGTAGATATTTCCATGTTTATACAGATAGCGGTGTAGATATTTCCATGTTTATACAGATAGCGGTGTAGATATTTCCATGTTTATACAGAAGGCGGTGTAGATATTTCCAAGTTTATAAAGATAGCGGTGTAGTTATTTCCATGTTTATACAGATAGCGGTGTACATATTTCCATGTTTCTTCAGATGGCTGTGTAGATATTTCCATGTGTATACAGATGGCAGTGTAGGTATTTCCATGTTTATACAGATGGAGGTGTAGATATTTCCAAGTTTATACAGATGACTGTGTAGATATCTTCATGTTTTTACAGAGGGCGGTGTAGATATTTCCATGTTTATACAGATAACGGTGTCGCTATTTCTATGTTTATACAGATAGCAGTGTAGCTATTTCCATGTTTGTAGAGATAGCTGTGTAGATATTTCCATGTTTATACAGATAGCGGTGTAGATATTTCAGTGTTTATACTGATAGCGGTGGAGCTATTTCCATGTTAATACAGATAGCGATGTAGATATTTCCATGTTTATAGTGATGGCGGTGTAGATATTTCCATGTTTATAGAGATTGCAGTGTAGATATTTCCATATTTATAGAGATAGCTTTGTACGTATTTCCATGTTTATAGAGATAGCGGAGTAGATATTTCCGTAGTTACACAGATGGCTGGGTAGGTATTTCCACGGGTATACAGATGGCACTGTAGATATTTCCATGTTTATAGATATGGTGGTGTAGATGTTCCCATGTTTATACAGATGACTCTGTAGATATTTGCATGTTTATGCAGATGGTGGTGTAGATATTTCCATGTTTATAGAGATAACAGTGTAGATATTTCCATGTTTATAAAGATAGCGAAGTAGATATTTCCATGTTGATACAGATAGCGGTGTAGATATTTCCATGTTTACAGAGATAGCGGTGTAGATATTTCAATCTTTGCACAGATTGCGCTGTAGACATTTCGATCTTTACACAGATAGCTGTGTAGATATTTGCAAGTTTACACAGATATCTGTGTAGATACTTCCATGTTTACACAGATAGCGTTGTAGATATTTCCATGTTTATAAAGATAGCGGTGTAGATATTTCCATGTTTATACAGATAGCGGTGTAGATATTTCCATGTTTATAGAGATGGCGTTGTAGATATTTCCATGTTTATAGAGATTGCAATGTAGATATTTCTATGTTTATAGAGATAGTGGTGTAGATATTTCCATGTGTATAGAGATGGCGGTGTAGGTATTTCCATGTGTATAGATATGGCGGTGTAGGTATTTCCATGTTTATAGAGATAGTGGTGAGGATATTTCCGTAGTTATACAGATAGCGTTGTAGGTATTTCCAGGTTTATAGTGATAGTGGTGAGGATATTTCCGTATTTATAAAGATAGCGTTGTAGATATTTCCATGTTTATAGAGATAGCCGTTTTGGTATTTCTATGTTTATAAAGATAGCGGTGTAGATATTTCCATGTTTATACAGATAGCGGTGTAGATATTTCCATGTTTACACAGATAGGAGTGTAGATATTTCCATGTTTACACAGATAGCGTTGTAGATATTTCCATCTTTATACAGATAGCGGTGTAGATATTTCAATGTTTATACAGATAACGGTGTTGGTATTTCCATGTTTATACAGATAGCGGTGTAGATATTTCCATGTTTATACAGAAGGCGGTGTAGATATTTCCAAGTTTATAAAGATAGCGGTGTAGTTATTTCCATGTTTATACAGATAGCGGTGTACATATTTCCATGTTTCTTCAGATGGCTGTGTAGATATTTCCATGTGTATACAGATGGCAGTGTAGATATTTCCATGTTTATACAGATGGAGGTGTAGATATTTCCAAGTTTATACAGATGACTGTGTAGATATCTTCATGTTTTTACAGAGGGCGGTGTAGACATTTCCTTGTTTATACAGATAACGGTGTCGCTATTTCTATGTTTATACAGATAGCAGTGTAGCTATTCCCATGTTTATAGAGATAGCTGTGTAGATATTTCCATGTTTATACAGATAGCGGTGTAGATATTTCCATGTTTATACAGATAGCGGTGTAGATATTTCCATGTTTATATAGAAGGCGGTGTAGATATTTCCAAGTTTATAAAGATAGCGGTGTAGTTATTTCCATGTTTATACAGATAGCGGTGTACATAATTCCATGTTTCTTCAGATGGCTGTGTAGATATTTCCATGTGTATACAGATGGCAGTGTAGATATTTCCATGTTTATACAGATGGAGGTGTAGATATTTCCAAGTTTATACAGATGACTGTGTAGATATCTTCATGTTTTTACAGAGGGCGGTGTAGATATTTCCATGTTTATACAGATAACGGTGTCGCTATTTCTATGTTTATACAGATAGCAGGGTAGCTATTTCCATGTTTATAGAGATAGCTGTGTAGATATTTCCATGTTTATACAGATTGCGGTGTAGATATTTCCATGTTTATACAGATAGCGTTGTACATATTTCCATGTTTATACAGATAGCGGTGTAGATATTTCAGTGTTTATACTGATAGCGGTGGAGCTATTTCCATGTTAATACAGATAGCGATGTAGATATTTCCATGTTTATAGTGATGGCGGTGTAGATATTTCCATGTTTATAGAGATTGCAGTGTAGATATTTCCATATTTATAGAGATAGCGTTGTACGTATTTCCATGTTTATAGAGATAGCGGAGTAGATATTTCCGTGGTTACACAGATGGCTGGGTAGGTATTTCCACGGGTATACAGATGGCACTGTAGATATTTCCATGTTTATAGATATGGTGGTGTAGATATTTCCATGTTTATACAGATGACTCTGTAGATATTTGCATGTTTATACAGATGGTGGTGTAGATATTTCCATGTTTATAGAGATAACAGTGTAGATATTTCCATGTTTATAAAGATAGCGAAGTAGATATTTCCATGTTGATACAGATAGCGGTGTAGATATTTCCATGTTTACAGAGATAGCGGTGTAGATATTTCCATCTTTGCACAGATTGCGCTGTAGACATTTCGATCTTTACACAGATAGCTGTGTAGATATTTGCAAGTTTACACAGATATCTGTGTAGATACTTCCATGTTTACACAGATAGCGTTGTAGATATTTCCATGTTTATACAGATAGCGGTGTAGATATTTCCATGTTTATACAGATATCGGTGTAGATATTTCCATGTTTATACTGATAGCGGTGGAGATATTTCCATATTTATACAGATAGCGATGTAGATATTTCCATGTTTATAGAGATGGCGGTGTAGATATTTCCATGTTTATAGAGATTGCAATGTAGATATTTCTATGTTTATAGAGATAGTGGTGTAGATATTTCCATGTGTATAGAGATGGTGGTGTAGGTATTTCCATGTGTATAGATATGGCGGTGTAGGTATTTCCATGTTTATAGAGATAGTGGTGAGGATATTTCCGTATTTATACAGATAGCGTTGTAGGTATTTCCAGGTTTATAGTGATAGTGGTGAGGATATTTCCGTATTTATACTGATAGCGTTGTAGATATTTCCATGTTTATACAGATAGCCATTTTGGTATTTCCATGTTTATACAGATAGCGGTGTAGATATTTCCATGTTTATACAGATAGCGGTGTAGATATTTCCATGTTTACACAGATAGGTGTGTAGATATTTCCATGTTTACACAGATAGCGTTGTAGATATTTCCATCTTTATACAGATAGCGGTGTAGATATTTCAATGTTTATACAGATAACGGTGTTGGTATTTCCATATTTATACAGATAGCGGTGTAGATATTTCCAAGTTTATAAAGATAGCGGTGTAGTTATTTCCATGTTTTTACAGATAGCGGTGTACATATTTCCATGTTTCTTCAGATGGCTGTGTAGATATTTCCATGTGTATACAGATGGAAGTGTAGATATTTCCATGTTTATACAGATGGAGGTGTAGATATTTCCAAGTTTCTACAGATGACTGTGTAGATATCTTCATGTTTTTACAGAGGGCGGTGTAGATATTTCCATGTTTATACAGATAACGGTGTCGCTATTTCTATGTTTATACAGATAGCAGTGTAGCTATTCCCATGTTTATAGAGATAGCTGTGTAGATATTTCCCTGTTTATTCAGATAGCGGTGTAGATATTTCCATGTTTATACAGATAGCGGTGTAGATATTTCCATGTTTATACAGAAGGCGTTGTAGATATTTCCAAGTTTATAAAGATAGCGGTGTAGTTATTTCCATGTTTATACAGATAGCGGTGTACATATTTCCATGTTTCTTCAGATGGCTGTGTAGATATTTCCATGTGTATACAGATGGCAGTGTAGATATTTCCATGTTTATACAGATGGAGGTGTAGATATTTCCAAGTTTATACAGATGACTGTGTAGATATCTTCATGTTTTTACAGAGGGCGGTGTAGATATTTCCATGTTTATACAGATAACGGTGTCGCTATTTCTATGTTTATACAGATAGCAGTGTAGCTATTCCCATGTTTATAGAGATAGCTGTGTAGATATTTCCCTGTTTATACAGATAGCGGTGTAGATATTTCCATGTTTATACACATAGCGGTGTAGATATTTCCATGTTTATACAGAAGGCGGTGTAGATATTTCCAAGTTTATAAAGATAGCGGTGTAGTTATTTCCATGTTTTTATACAGATAGCGGTGTACATAATTCCATGTTTCTTCAGATGGCTGTGTAGATATTTCCATGTGTATACAGATGGCAGTGTAGATATTTCCATGTTTATACAGATGGAGGTGTAGATATTTCCAAGTTTATACAGATGACTGTGTAGATATCTTCATGTTTTTACAGAGGGCGGTGTAGATATTTCCATGTTTATACAGATAACGGTGTCGCTATTTCTATGTTTATACAGATAGCAGGGTAGCTATTTCCATGTTTATAGAGATAGCTGTGTATATATTTCCATGTTTATACAGATTGCGGTGTAGATATTTCCATGTTTATACAGATAGCGTTGTACATATTTCCAAGTTTATACAGATAGCGGTGTAGATATTTCAGTGTTTATATTGATAGCGGTGGAGCTATTTCCATGTTAATACAGATAGCGATGTAGATATTTCCATGTTTATAGTGATGGCGGTGTAGATATTTCCATGTTTATGGAGATTGCAGCGTAGTTATTTCCATATTTATAGAGATAGCGTTGTACGTATTTCCATGTTTATAGAGATAGCGGAGTAGATATTTCCGTGGTTACACAGATGGCTGGGTAGGTATTTCCACGGCTATACAGATGGCACTGTAGATATTTCCATGTTTATACATATGGTGGTGTAGATGTTCCCATGTTTATACAGATGACTCTGTAGATATTTGCATGTTTATACAGATGATGGTGTAGATATTTCCATGTTTATAGAGATAACAGTGTAGATATTTCCATGTTTATAAAGATAGCGAAGTAGATATTTCCATGTTGATACAGATAGCGGTGTAGATATTTCCATGTTTACAGAGATAGCGGTGTAGATATATCCATCTTTGCACAGATTGCGCTGTAGACATTTCGATCTTTACACAGATAGCTGTGTAGATATTTGCAAGTTTACACAGATATCTGTGTAGATACTTCCATGTTTACACAGATAGCGTTGTAGATATTTCCATGTTTATACAGATAGCGGTGTAGATATTTCCATGTTTATACAGATATCGGTGTAGATATTTCCATGTTTATACTGATAGCGGTGGAGATATTTCCATATTTATACAGATAGCGATGTAGATATTTCCATGTTTATAGAGATGGCGGTGTAGATATTTCCATGTTTATAGAGATTGCAATGTAGATATTTCTATGTTTATAGAGATAGTGGTGTAGATATTTCCATGTGTATAGAGATGGCGGTGTAGGTATTTCCATGTGTATAGATATGGCGGTGTAGGTATTTCCATGTTTATAGAGATAGTGGTGAGGATATTTCCGTAGTTATACAGATAGCGTTGTAGGTATTTCCAGGTTTATAGTGATAGTGGTGAGGATATTTCCGTATTTATAAAGATAGCGTTGTAGATATTTCCATGTTTATACAGATAGCCGTTTTGGTATTTCCATGTTTATAAAGATAGCGGTGTAGATATTTCCATGTTTATAGAGATAGCGGTGTAGATATTTCCATGTTTACACAGATAGGAGTGTAGATATTTCCATGTTTACACAGATAGCGTTGTAGATATTTCCATCTTTATACATATAGCGGTGTAGATATTTCAATGTTCATACAGATAACGGTGTTGGCATTTCCATGTTTATACAGATAGCGGTGTAGATATTTCCATGTTTATACAGAAGGCGGTGTAGATATTTCCAAGTTTATAAAGATAGCGGTGTAGTTATTTCCATGTTTATACAGATAGCGGTGTACATATTTCCATGTTTCTTCAGATGGCTGTGTAGATATTTCCATGTGTATACAGATGGCAGTGTAGATATTTCCATGTTTATACAGATGGAGGTGTAGATATTTCCAAGTTTATACAGATGACTGTGTAGATATCTACATGTTTTTACAGAGGGCGGTGTAGATATTTCCATGTTTATACAGATAACGGTGTCGCTATTTCTATGTTTATACAGATAGCAGTGTAGCTATTCCCATGTTTATAGAGATAGCTGTGTAGATATTTCCATGTTTATACAGATAGCGGTGTAGATATTTCCATGTTTATACAGATAGCGGTGTAGATATTTCCATGTTTATACAGACGGCGGTGTAGATATTTCCACGTTTATAAAGATAGCGGTGTAGTTATTTCCATGTTTATACAGATAGCGGTGTACATAATTCCATGTTTCTTCAGATGGCTGTGTAGATATTTCCATGTGTATACAGATGGCAGTGTAGATATTTCCATGTTTATACAGATGGAGGTGTAGATATTTCCAAGTTTATACAGATGACTGTGTAGATATCTTCATGTTTTTACAGAGGGCGGTGTAGATATTTCCATGTTTATACAGATAACGGTGTCGCTATTTCTATGTTTATACAGATAGCAGGGTAGCTATTTCCATGTTTATAGAGATAGCTGTGTAGATATTTCCATGTTTATACAGATTGCGGTGTAGATACTTCCATGTTTATACAGATAGCGTTGTACATATTTCCATGTTTATACAGATAGCGGTGTAGATATTTCAGTGTTTATACTGATAGCGGTGGAGCTATTTCCATGTTAATACAGATAGCGATGTAGATATTTCCATGTTTATAGTGATGGCGGTGTAGATATTTCCATGTTTATAGAGATTGCAGTGTAGATATTTCCATATTTATAGAGATAGCGTTGTACGTATTTCCATGTTTATAGAGATAGCGGAGTAGATATTTCCGTGGTTACACAGATGGCTGGGTAGGTATTTCCACGGGTATACAGATGGCACTGTAGATATTTCCATGTTTATAGATATGGTGGTGTAGATATTTCCAAGTTTATACAGACGACTCTGTAGATATTTGCATGTTTATACAGATGGTGGTGTAGATATTTCCATGTTTATAGAGATAACAGTGTAGATATTTCCATGTTTATAAAGATAGCGAAGTAGATATTTCCATGTTGATACAGATAGCGGTGTAGATATTTCCATGTTTACAGAGATAGCGGTGTAGATATTTCCATCTTTGCACAGATTGCGCTGTAGACATTTCGATCTTTACACAGATAGCTGTGTAGATATTTGCAAGTTTACAAAGATATCTGTGTAGATTTCCATGTTTACACAGATAGCGTTGTAGATATTTCCATGTTTATACAGATAGCGGTGTAGATATTTCCATGTTTATACAGATAGCGGTGTAGATATTTCCATGTTTATACAGAAGGCGGTGTAGATATTTCCAAGTTTATAAAGATAGCGGTGTAGTTATTTCCATGTTTATACAGATAGCGGTGTACATATTTCCATGTTTCTTCAGATGGCTGTGTAGATATTTCCATGTGTATACAGATGGCAGTGTAGGTATTTCCATGTTTATACAGATGGAGGTGTAGATATTTCCAAGTTTATACAGATGACTGTGTAGGTATCTTCATGTTTTTACAGAGGGCGGTGTAGATATATCCATGTTTATACAGATAACGGTGTCGCTATTTCTATGTTTATACAGATAGCAGTGTAGCTATTTCCATGTTTGTAGAGATAGCTGTGTAGATATTTCCATGTTTATACAGATAGCGGTGTAGATATTTCAGTGTTTATACTGATAGCGGTGGAGCTATTTCCATGTTAATACAGATAGCGATGTAGATATTTCCATGTTTATAGTGATGGCGGTGTAGATATTTCCATGTTTATAGAGATTGCAGTGTAGATATTTCCATATTTATAGAGATAGCTTTGTACGTATTTCCATGTTTATAGAGATAGCGGAGTAGATATTTCCGTAGTTACACAGATGGCTGGGTAGGTATTTCCACGGGTATACAGATGGCACTGTAGATATTTCCATGTTTATAGATATGGTGGTGTAGATATTTCCATGTTTATACAGATGACTCTGTAGATATTTGCATGTTTATATAGATGGTGGTGTGGATATTTCCATGTTTATAGAGATAAGAGTGTAGATATTTCCATGTTTATAAAGATAGCGAAGTAGATATTTCCATGTTGATACAGATAGCGGTGTAGATATTTCCATGTTTACAGAGATAGCGGTGTAGATATTTCCATCTTTGCACAGATTGCGCTGTAGACATTTCGATCTTTACACAGATTGCTGTGTAGATATTTGCAAGTTTACACAGATATCTGTGTAGATACTTCCATGTTTACACAGATAGCGTTGTAGATATTTCCATGTTTATACAGATAGCGGTGTAGACATTTCCATGTTTATACAGATATCGGTGTAGATATTTCCATGTTTATACTGATAGCGGTGGAGATATTTCCATATTTATACAGATAGCGATGTAGATATTTCCATGTTTATAGAGATGGCGGTGTAGATATTTCCATGTTTATAGAGATTGCAATGTAGATATTTCTATGTTTATAGAGATAGTGGTGTAGATATTTCCATGTGTATAGAGATGGCGGTGTAGGTATTTCCATGTGTATAGATATGGCGGTGTAGGTATTTCCATGTTTATAGAGATAGTGGTGAGGATATTTCCGTATTTATACAGATAGCGTTGTAGGTATTTCCAGGTTTATAGTGATAGTGGTGAGGATATTTCCGTATTTATACAGATAGCGTTGTAGATATTTCCATGTTTATACAGATAGCCGTTTTGGTATTTCCATGTTTATACAGATAGCGGTGTAGATATTTCCATGTTTAAACAGATAGCGGTGTAGATATTTCCATGTTTACACAGATAGGTGTGTAGATATTTCCATGTTTACACAGATAGCGTTGTAGATATTTCCATCTTTATACAGATAGCGGTGTAGATATTTCAATGTTTATACAGATAACGGTGTTGGTATTTCCATGTTTATACAGATAGCGGTGTAGATATTTCCATGTTTATACAGAAGGCGGTGTAGATATTTCCAAGTTTATAAAGATAGCGGTGTAGTTATTTCCATGTTTATACCGATAGCGGTGTACATATTTCCATGTTTCTTCAGATGGCTGTGTAGATATTTCCATGTGTATACAGATGGCAGTGTAGATATTTCCATGTTTATACAGATGGAGGTGTAGATATTTCCAAGTTTATACAGATGAGTGTGTAGATATCTTGATGTTTTTACAGAGGGCGGTGTAGATATTTCCATGTTTATACAGATAACGGTGTCGCTATTTCTATGTTTATACAGATAGCAGTGTAGCTATTTCCATGTTTGTAGAGATAGCTGTGTAGATATTTCCATGTTTATACAGATAGCGGAGTAGATATTTCCATGTTTATACAGATAGCGTTGTACATATTTCCATGTTTATACAGATAGCGGTGTAGATATTTCAGTGTTTATACTGATAGCGGTGGAGCTATTTCCATGTTAATACAGATAGCGATGTAGATATTTCCATGTTTATAGTGATGGCGGTGTAGATATTTCCATGTTTATAGAGATTGCAGTGCAGATATTTCCATATTTATAGAGATAGCGTTGTACGTATTTCCATGTTTATAGAGATAGCGGAGTAGATATTTCCGTGGGTACACAGATGGCTGGGTAGGTATTTCCACGGGTATACAGATGGCACTGTAGATATTTCCAAGTTTATAGATATGGTGGTGTAGATATTTCCATGTTTATACTGATAGCGGTGGAGATATTTCCATATTTATACAGATAGCGATGTAGATATTTCCATGTTTATAGAGATGGCGGTGTAGATATTTCCATGTTTATAGAGATTGCAATGTAGATATTTCTATGTTTATAGAGATAGTGGTGTAGATATTTCCATGTGTATAGAGATGGCGGTGTAGGTATTTCCATGTGTATAGATATGGCGGTGTAGGTATTTCCATGTTTATAGAGATAGTGGTGAGGATATTTCCATAGTTATACAGATAGCGTTGTAGGTATTTCCAGGTTTATAGTGATAGTGGTGAGGATATTTCCGTATTTATACAGATAGCGTTGTAGATATTTCCATGTTTATACAGATAGCCGTTTTGGTATTTCCATGTTTATACAGATAGCGGTGTAGATATTTCCATGTTTATACAGATAGCGGTGTAGATATTTCCATGTTTACTCAGATAGGTGTGTAGATATTTCCATGTTTACACAGATAGCGTTGCAGATATTTCCATCTTTATGCAGATGGCGGTGTAGATATTTCAATGTTTATACAGATAACGGTGTTGGTATTTCCATGTTTATACAGATAGCGGTGTAGATATTTCCATGTTTATACAGAAGGCGGTGTAGATATTTCCAAGTTTATAAAGATAGCGGTGTAGTTATTTCCATGTTTATACAGATAGCGGTGTACATACTTCCATGTTTCTTCAGATGGCTGTGTAGATATTTCCATGTGTATACAGATGGCAGTGTAGATATTTCCATGTTTATACAGATGGAGGTGTAGATATTTCCAAGTTTATACAGATGACAGTGTAGATATCTTGATGTTTTTACAGAGGGCGGTGTAGATATTTCCACGTTTATACAGATAACGGTGTCGCTATTTCTATGTTTATACAGATAGCAGTGTAGCTATTTCCATGTTTACAGAGATAGCTGTGTAGATATTTCCATGTTTATACAGATAGCGGTGTAGATATTTCCATGTTTATACAGATAACGTTGTACATATTTCCATGTTTATACAGATAGCGGTGTAGATATTTCAGTGTTTATACTGATAGCGGTGGAGCTATTTCCATGTTAATACAGATAGCGATGTAGATATTTCCATGTTTATAGTGATGGCGGTGTAGATATTTCCATGTTTATAGAGATTGCAGCGTAGATATTTCCATATTTATAGAGATAGCGTTGTACGTATTTCCATGTTTATAGAGATAGCGGAGTAGATATTTCCGTGGTTACACAGATGGCTGGGTAGGTATTTCCACGGGTATACAGATGGCACTGTAGATATTTCCATGTTTATAGATATGGTGGTGTAGATATTTCCATGTTTATACAGATGACTCTGTAGATATTTGCATGTTTATACAGATGGTGGTGTAGATATTTCCATGTTTATAGAGATAACAGTATAGATATTTCCATGTTTATAAAGATAGCGAAGTAGATATTTCCATGTTGATACAGATAGCGGTGTAGATATTTCCATGTTTACACAGATAGGAGTGTAGATATTTCCATGTTTACACAGATAGCGTTGTAGATATTTCCATCTTTATACAGATAGCGGTGTAGATATTTCAATGTTTATACAGATAACGGTGTTGGTATTTCCATGTTTATACAGATAGCGGTGTAGATATTTCCATGTTTATACAGAAGGCGGTGTAGATATTTCCAAGTTTATAAAGATAGCGGTGTAGTTATTTCCATGTTTATACAGATAGCGGTGTACATATTTCCATGTTTCTTCAGATGGCTGTGTAGATATTTCCATGTGTATACAGATGGCAGTGTAGATATTTCCATGTTTATACAGATGGAGGTGTAGATATTTCCAAGTTTATACAGATGACTGTGTAGATATCTTCATGTTTTTACAGAGGGCGGTGTAGACATTTCCTTGTTTATACAGATAACGGTGTCGCTATTTCTATATTTATACAGATAGCAGTGTAGCTATTCCCATGTTTATAGAGATAGCTGTGTAGATATTTCCATGTTTATACAGATAGCGGTGTAGATATTTCCATGTTTATACAGATAGCGGTGTAGATATTTCCATGTTTATATAGAAGGCGGTGTAGATATTTCCAAGTTTATAAAGATAGCGGTGTAGTTATTTCCATGTTTATACAGATAGCGGTGTACATAATTCCATGTTTCTTCAGATGGCTGTGTAGATATTTCCATGTGTATACAGATGGCAGTGTAGATATTTCCATGTTTATACAGATGGAGGTGTAGATATTTCCAAGTTTATACAGATGACTGTGTAGATATCTTCATGTTTTTACAGAGGGCGGTGTAGATATTTCCATGTTTATACAGATAACGGTGTCGCTATTTCTATGTTTATACAGATAGCAGGGTAGCTATTTCCATGTTTATAGAGATAGCTGTGTAGATATTTCCATGTTTATACAGATTGCGGTGTAGATATTTCCATGTTTATACAGATAGCGTTGTACATATTTCCATGTTTATACAGATAGCGGTGTAGATATTTCAGTGTTTATACTGATAGCGGTGGAGCTATTTCCATGTTAATACAGATAGCGATGTAGATATTTCCATGTTTATAGTGATGGCGGTGTAGATATTTCCATGTTTACAGAGATTGCAGTGTAGATATTTCCATATTTATAGAGATAGCGTTGTACGTATTTCCATGTTTATAGAGATAGCGGAGTAGATATTTCCGTGGTTACACAGATGGCTGGGTAGGTATTTCCATGGGTATACAGATGGCACTGTAGATATTTCCATGTTTATAGATATGGTGGTGTAGATATTTCCATGTTTATACAGATGACTCTGTAGATATTTGCATGTTTATACAGATGGTGGTGTAGATATTTCCATGTTTATAGAGATAACAGTGTAGATATTTCCATGTTTATAAAGATAGCGAAGTAGATATTTCCATGTTGATACAGATAGCGGTGTAGATATTTCCATGTTTACAGAGATAGCGGTGTAGATATTTCCATCTTTGCACAGATTGCGCTGTAGACATTTCGATCTTTACACAGATAGCTGTGTAGATATTTGCAAGTTTACACAGATATCTGTGTAGATACTTCCATGTTTACACAGATAGCGTTGTAGATATTTCCATGTTTATAAAGATAGCGGTGTAGATATTTCCATGTTTATACAGATATCGGTGTAGATATTTCCATGTTTATACTGATAGCGGTGGAGATATTTCCATATTTATACAGATAGCGATGTAGATATTTCCATGTTTATAGAGATGGCGTTGTAGATATATCCATGTTTATAGAGATTGCAATGTAGATATTTCTATGTTTATAGAGATAGTGGTGTAGATATTTCCATGTGTATAGAGATGGCGGTGTAGGTATTTCCATGTGTATAGATATGGCGGTGTAGGTATTTCCATGTTTATAGAGATAGTGGTGAGGATATTTCCGTAGTTATACAGATAGCGTTGTAGGTATTTCCAGGTTTATAGTGATAGTGGTGAGGATATTTCCGTATTTATACTGATAGCGTTGTAGATATTTCCATGTTTATACAGATAGCCGTTTTGGTATTTCCGTGTTTATACAGATATCGGTGTAGATATTTCCATGTTTATACAGATAGCGGTGTAGATATTTCCATTTTTACACAGATAGGTGTGTAGATATTTCCATGTTTACACAGATAGCGTTGTAGATATTTCCATCTTTATACGGATAGCTGTGTAGATATTTCAATGTTTATACACATAACGGTGTTGGTATTTCCATGTTTATACAGATAGCGGTGTAGATATTTCCATGTTTATACAGAAGGCGGTGTAGATATTTCCAAGTTTATAAAGATAGCGGTGTAGTTATTTCCATGTTCATACAGATAGCGGTGTACATATTTCCATGTTTCTTCAGATGGCTGTGTAGATATTTCCATGTGTATACAGATGGCAGTGTAGATATTTCCATGTTCATACAGATGGAGGTGTAGATATTTCCAAGTTTATACAGATGACTGTGTAGATATCTTCATGTTTTTACAGAGGGCGGTGTAGATATTTCCATGTTTATACAGATAACGGTGTCGCTATTTCTATGTTTATACAGATAGCAGGGTAGCTATTTCCATGTTTATAGAGATAGCTGTGTAGATATTTCCATGTTTATACAGATAGCGGTGTAGATATTTCCATGTTTATACAGATAGCGTTGTACATATTTCCATGTTTATACAGATAGCGGTGTAGATATTTCAGTGTTTATACTGATAGCGGTGGAGCTATTTCCATGTTAATACAGATTGCGATGTAGATATTTCCATGTTTATAGTGATGGCGGTGTAGATATTTCCAGGTTTATAGAGATTACAGCATAGATATTTCCAAATTTATAGAGATAGCGTTGTACGTATTTCCATGTTTATAGAGATAGCGGAGTAGATATTTCCGTGGTTACACAGATGGCTGGGTAGGTATTTCCACGGGTATACAGATGGCACTGTAGATATTTCCATGTTTATAGATATGGTGGTGTAGATGTTCCCATGTTTATACAGATGACTCTGTAGATATTTGCATGTTTATACAGATGGTGGTGTAGATATTTCCATGTTTATAGAGATAACAGTGTAGATATTTCCATGTTTATAAAGATAGCGAAGTAGATATTTCCATGTTGATACAGATAGCGGTGTAGATATTTCCATGTTTACAGAGATAGCGGTGTAGATATTTCCATCTTTGCACAGATTGCGCTGTAGACATTTCGATCTTTACACAGATAGCTGTGTAGATATTTGCAAGTTTACACAGATATCTGTGTAGATACTTCCATGTTTACACAGATAGCGTTGTAGATATTTCCATGTTTATAAAGATAGCGGTGTAGATATTTCCATGTTTATACAGATATCGGTGTAGATATTTCCATGTTTATACTGATAGCGGTGGAGATATTTCCATATTTATACAGATAGCGATGTAGATATTTCCATGTTTATAGAGATGGCGTTGTAGATATTTCCATGTTTATAGAGATTGCAATGTAGATATTTCTATGTTTATAGAGATAGTGGTGAAGATATTTCCATGTGTATAGAGATGGCGGTGTAGGTATTTCCATGTGTATAGATATGGCGGTGTAGGTATTTCCATGTTTATAGAGATAGTGGTGAGGATATTTCCGTAGTTATACAGATAGCGTTGTAGGTATTTCCAGGTTTATAGTGATAGTGGTGAGGATATTTCCGTATTTATAAAGATAGCGTTGTAGATATTTCCATGTTTATACAGATAGCCGTTTTGGTATTTCCATGTTTATAAAGATAGCGGTGTAGATATTTCCATGTTTATACAGATAGCGGTGTAGATATTTCCATGTTTACACAGATAGGAGTGTAGATATTTCCATGTTTACACAGATAGCGTTGTAGATATTTCCATCTTTATACAGATAGCGGTGTAGATATTTCAATGTTTATACAGATAATGGTGTTGGTATTTCCATGTTTATACAGATAGCGGTGTAGATATTTCCATGTTTATACAGAAGGCGGTGTAGATATTTCCAAGTTTATAAAGATAGCGGTGTAGTTATTCCCGTGTTTATACAGATAGCGGTGTACATATTTCCATGTTTCTTCAGATGGCTGTGTAGATATTTCCATGTGTATACAGATGGCAGTGTAGATATTTCCATGTTTATACAGATGGAGGTGTAGATATTTCCAAGTTTATACAGATGACTGTGTAGATATCTTCATGTTTTTACAGAGGGCGGTGTAGATATTTCCATGTTTATACAGATAACGGTGTCGCTATTTCTATGTTTATACAGATAGCAGTGTAGCTATTCCCATGTTTATAGAGATAGCTGTGTAGATATTTCCATGTTTATACAGATAGCGGTGTAGATATTTCCATGTTTATACATATAGCGGTGTAGATATTTCCATGTTTATACAGAAGGCGGTGTAGATATTTCCAAGTTTATAAAGATAGCGGTGTAGTTATTTCCATGTTTATACAGATAGCGGTGTACATAATTCCATGTTTCTTCAGATGGCTGTGTAGATATTTCCATGTGTATACAGATGGCAGTGTAGATATTTCCATGTTTATACAGATGGAGGTGTAGATATTTCCAAGTTTATACAGATGACTGTGTAGATATCTTCATGTTTTTACAGAGGGCGGTGTAGATATTTCCATGTTTATACAGATAACGGTGTCGCTATTTCTATGTTTATACAGATAGCAGGGTAGCTATTTCCATGTTTATAGAGATAGCTGTGTAGATATTTCCATGTTTATACAGATTGCGGTGTAGATATTTCCATGTTTATACAGATAGCGTTGTACATATTTCCATGTTTATACAGATAGCGGTGTAGATATTTCAGTGTTTATACTGATAGCGGTGGAGCTATTTCCATGTTAATACAGATAGCGATGTAGATATTTCCATGTTTATAGTGATGGCGGTGTAGATATTTCCATGTTTATAGAGATTGCAGTGTAGATATTTCCATATTTATAGAGATAGCGTTGTACGTATTTCCATGTTTATAGAGATAGCGGAGTAGATATTTCCGTGGTTACACAGATGGCTGGGTAGGTATTTCCACCGGTATACAGATGGCACTGTAGATATTTCCATGTTTATAGATATGGTGGTGTAGATATTTCCATGTTTATACAGATGACTCTGTAGATATTTGCATGTTTATACAGATGGTGGTGTAGATATTTCCATGTTTATAGAGATAACAGTGTAGATATTTCCATGTTTATAAAGATAGCGAAGTAGATATTTCCATGTTGATACAGATAGCGGTGTAGATATTTCCATGTTTACAGAGATAGCGGTGTAGATATTTCCATCTTTGCACAGATTGCGCTGTAGACATTTCGATCTTTACACAGATAGCTGTGTAGATATTTGCAAGTTTACACAGATATCTGTGTAGATACTTCCATGTTTACACAGATAGCGTTGTAGATATTTCCATGTTTATACAGATAGCGGTGTAGATATTTCCATGTTTATACAGATATCGGTGTAGATATTTCCATGTTTATACTGATAGCGGTGGAGATATTTCCATATTTATACAGATAGCGATGTAGATATTTCCATGTTTATAGAGATGGCGGTGTAGATATTTCCATGTTTATAGAGATTGCAATGTAGATATTTCTATGTTTATAGAGATAGTGGTGTAGATATTTCCATGTGTATAGAGATGGTGGTGTAGGTATTTCCATGTGTATAGATATGGCGGTGTAGGTATTTCCATGTTTATAGAGATAGTGGTGAGGATATTTCCGTATTTATACAGATAGCGTTGTAGGTATTTCCAGGTTTATAGTGATAGTGGTGAGGATATTTCCGTATTTATACTGATAGCGTTGTAGATATTTCCATGTTTATACAGATAGCCGTTTTGGTATTTCCATGTTTATACAGATAGCGGTGTAGATATTTCCATGTTTATACAGATAGCGGTGTAGATATTTCCATGTTTACACAGATAGGTGTGTAGATATTTCCATGTTTACACAGATAGCGTTGTAGATATTTCCATCTTTATACAGATAGCGGTGTAGATATTTCAATGTTTATACAGCTAACGGTGTTGGTATTTCCATGTTTATACAGATAGCGGTGTAGATATTTCCAAGTTTATAAAGATAGCGGTGTAGTTATTTCCATGTTTATACAGATAGCGGTGTACATATTTCCATGTTTCTTCAGATGGCTGTGTAGATATTTCCATGTGTATACAGATGGAAGTGTAGATATTTCCATGTTTATACAGATGGAGGTGTAGATATTTCCAAGTTTCTACAGATGACTGTGTAGATATCTTCATGTTTTTACAGAGGGCGGTGTAGATATTTCCATGTTTATACAGATAACGGTGTCGCTATTTCTATGTTTATACAGATAGCAGTGTAGCTATTCCCATGTTTATAGACATAGCTGTGTAGATATTTCCCTGTTTATTCAGATAGCGGTGTAGATATTTCCATGTTTATACAGATAGCGGTGTAGATATTTCCATGTTTATACAGAAGGCGTTGTAGATATTTCCAAGTTTATAAAGATAGCGGTGTAGTTATTTCCATGTTTATACAGATAGCGGTGTACATATTTCCATGTTTCTTCAGATGGCTGTGTAGATATTTCCATGTGTATACAGATGGCAGTGTAGATATTTCCATGTTTATACAGATGGAGGTGTAGATATTTCCAAGTTTATACAGATGACTGTGTAGATATCTTCATGTTTTTACAGAGGGCGGTGTAGATATTTCCATGTTTATACAGATAACGGTGTCGCTATTTCTATGTTTATACAGATAGCAGTGTAGCTATTCCCATGTTTATAGAGATAGCTGTGTAGATATTTCCCTGTTTATACAGATAGCGGTGTAGATATTTCCATGTTTATACACATAGCGGTGTAGATATTTCCATGTTTATACAGAAGGCGGTGTAGATATTTCCAAGTTTATAAAGATAGCGGTGTAGTTATTTCCATGTTTTTATACAGATAGCGGTGTACATAATTCCATGTTTCTTCAGATGGCTGTGTAGATATTTCCATGTGTATACAGATGGCAGTGTAGATATTTCCATGTTTATACAGATGGAGGTGTAGATATTTCCAAGTTTATACAGATGACTGTGTAGATATCTTCATGTTTTTACAGAGGGCGGTGTAGATATTTCCATGTTTATACAGATAACGGTGTCGCTATTTCTATGTTTATACAGATAGCAGGGTAGCTATTTCCATGTTTATAGAGATAGCTGTGTATATATTTCCATGTTTATACAGATTGCAGTGTAGATATTTCCATGTTTATACAGATAGCGTTGTACATATTTCCAAGTTTATACAGATAGCGGTGTAGATATTTCAGTGTTTATATTGATAGCGGTGGAGCTATTTCCATGTTAATACAGATAGCGATGTAGATATTTCCATGTTTATAGTGATGGCGGTGTAGATATTTCCATGTTTATAGAGATTGCAGCGTAGTTATTTCCATATTTATAGAGATAGCGTTGTACGTATTTCCATGTTTATAGAGATAGCGGAGTAGATATTTCCGTGGTTACACAGATGGCTGGGTAGGTATTTCCACGGCTATACAGATGGCACTGTAGATATTTACATGTTTATACATATGGTGGTGTAGATGTTCCCATGTTTATACAGATGACTCTGTAGATATTTGCATGTTTATACAGATGATGGTGTAGATATTTCCATGTTTATAGTGATAACAGTGTAGATATTTCCATGTTTATAAAGATAGCGAAGTAGATATTTCCATGTTGATACAGATAGCGGTGTAGATATTTCCATGTTTACAGAGATAGCGGTGTAGATATATCCATCTTTGCACAGATTGCGCCGTAGACATTTCGATCTTTACACAGATAGCTGTGTAGATATTTGCAAGTTTACACAGATATCTGTGTAGATACTTCCATGTTTACACAGATAGCGTTGTAGATATTTCCATGTTTATACAGATAGCGGTGTAGATATTTCCATGTTTATACAGATATCGGTGTAGATATTTCCATGTTTATACTGATAGCGGTGGAGATATTTCCATATTTATACAGATAGCGATGTAGATATTTCCATGTTTATAGAGATGGCGGTGTAGATATTTCCATGTTTATAGAGATTGCAATGTAGATATTTCTATGTTTATAGAGATAGTGGTGTAGATATTTCCATGTGTATAGAGATGGCGGTGTAGGTATTTCCATGTGTATAGATATGGCGGTGTAGGTATTTCCATGTTTATAGAGATAGTGGTGAGGATATTTCCGTAGTTATACAGATAGCGTTGTAGGTATTTCCAGGTTTATAGTGATAGTGGTGAGGATATTTCCGTATTTATAAAGATAGCGTTGTAGATATTTCCATGTTTATACAGATAGCCGTTTTGGTATTTCCATGTTTATAAAGATAGCGGTGTAGATATTTCCATGTTTATAGAGATAGCGGTGTAGATATTTCCATGTTTACACAGATAGGAGTGTAGATATTTCCATGTTTACACAGATAGCGTTGTAGATATTTCCATCTTTATACATATAGCGGTGTAGATATTTCAATGTTCATACAGATAACGGTGTTGGCATTTCCATGTTTATACAGATAGCGGTGTAGATATTTCCATGTTTATACAGAAGGCGGTGTAGATATTTCCAAGTTTATAAAGATAGCGGTGTAGTTATTTCCATGTTTATACAGATAGCGGTGTACATATTTCCATGTTTCTTCAGATGGCTGTGTAGATATTTCCATGTGTATACAGATGGCAGTGTAGATATTTCCATGTTTATACAGATGGAGGTGTAGATATTTCCAAGTTTATACAGATGACTGTGTAGATATCTACATGTTTTTACAGAGGGCGGTGTAGATATTTCCATGTTTATACAGATAACGGTGTCGCTATTTCTATGTTTATACAGATAGCAGTGTAGCTATTCCCATGTTTATAGAGATAGCTGTGTAGATATTTCCATGTTTATACAGATAGCGGTGTAGATATTTCCATGTTTATACAGATAGCGGTGTAGATATTTCCATGTTTATACAGACGGCGGTGTAGATATTTCCACGTTTATAAAGATAGCGGTGTAGTTATTTCCATGTTTATACAGATAGCGGTGTACATAATTCCATGTTTCTTCAGATGGCTGTGTAGATATTTCCATGTGTATACAGATGGCAGTGTAGATATTTCCATGTTTATACAGATGGAGGTGTAGATATTTCCAAGTTTATACAGATGACTGTGTAGATATCTTCATGTTTTTACAGAGGGCGGTGTAGATATTTCCATGTTTATACAGATAACGGTGTCGCTATTTCTATGTTTATACAGATAGCAGGGTAGCTATTTCCATGTTTATAGAGATAGCTGTGTAGATATTTCCATGTTTATACAGATTGCGGTGTAGATACTTCCATGTTTATACAGATAGCGTTGTACATATTTCCATGTTTATACAGATAGCGGTGTAGATATTTCAGTGTTTATACTGATAGCGGTGGAGCTATTTCCATGTTAATACAGATAGCGATGTAGATATTTCCATGTTTATAGTGATGGCGGTGTAGATATTTCCATGTTTATAGAGATTGCAGTGTAGATATTTCCATATTTATAGAGATAGCGTTGTACGTATTTCCATGTTTATAGAGATAGCGGAGTAGATATTTCCGTGGTTACACAGATGGCTGGGTAGGTATTTCCACGGGTATACAGATGGCACTGTAGATATTTCCATGTTTATAGATATGGTGGTGTAGATATTTCCAAGTTTATACAGACGACTCTGTAGATATTTGCATGTTTATACAGATGGTGGTGTAGATATTTCCATGTTTATAGAGATAACAGTGTAGATATTTCCATGTTTATAAAGATAGCGAAGTAGATATTTCCATGTTGATACAGATAGCGGTGTAGATATTTCCATGTTTACAGAGATAGCGGTGTAGATATTTCCATCTTTGCACAGATTGCGCTGTAGACATTTCGATCTTTACACAGATAGCTGTGTAGATATTTGCAAGTTTACAAAGATATCTGTGTAGATTTCCATGTTTACACAGATAGCGTTGTAGATATTTCCATGTTTATACAGATAGCGGTGTAGATATTTCCATGTTTATACAGATAGCGGTGTAGATATTTCCATGTTTATACAGAAGGCGGTGTAGATATTTCCAAGTTTATAAAGATAGCGGTGTAGTTATTTCCATGTTTATACAGATAGCGGTGTACATATTTCCATGTTTCTTCAGATGGCTGTGTAGATATTTCCATGTGTATACAGATGGCAGTGTAGGTATTTCCATGTTTATACAGATGGAGGTGTAGATATTTCCAAGTTTATACAGATGACTGTGTAGATATCTTCATGTTTTTACAGAGGGCGGTGTAGATATTTCCATGTTTATACAGATAACGGTGTCGCTATTTCTATGTTTATACAGATAGCAGTGTAGCTATTTCCATGTTTGTAGAGATAGCTGTGTAGATATTTCCATGTTTATACAGATAGCGGTGTAGATATTTCAGTGTTTATACTGATAGCGGTGGAGCTATTTCCATGTTAATACAGATAGCGATGTAGATATTTCCATGTTTATAGTGATGGCGGTGTAGATATTTCCATGTTTATAGAGATTGCAGTGTAGATATTTCCATATTTATAGAGATAGCTTTGTACGTATTTCCATGTTTATAGAGATAGCGGAGTAGATATTTCCGTAGTTACACAGATGGCTGGGTAGGTATTTCCACGGGTATACAGATGGCACTGTAGATATTTCCATGTTTATAGATATGGTGGTGTAGATGTTCCCATGTTTATACAGATGACTCTGTAGATATTTGCATGTTTATGCAGATGGTGGTGTAGATATTTCCATGTTTATAGAGATAACAGTGTAGATATTTCCATGTTTATAAAGATAGCGAAGTAGATATTTCCATGTTGATACAGATAGCGGTGTAGATATTTCCATGTTTACAGAGATAGCGGTGTAGATATTTCCATCTTTGCACAGATTGCGCTGTAGACATTTCGATCTTTACACAGATAGCTGTGTAGATATTTGCAAGTTTACACAGATATCTGTGTAGATACTTCCATGTTTACACAGATAGCGTTGTAGATATTTCCATGTTTATAAAGATAGCGGTGTAGATATTTCCATGTTTATACAGATAGCGGTGTAGATATTTCCATGTTTATAGAGATGGCGTTGTAGATATTTCCATGTTTATAGAGATTGCAATGTAGATATTTCTATGTTTATAGAGATAGTGGTGTAGATATTTCCATGTGTATAGAGATGGCGGTGTAGGTATTTCCATGTGTATAGATATGGCGGTGTAGGTATTTCCATGTTTATAGAGATAGTGGTGAGGATATTTCCGTAGTTATACAGATAGCGTTGTAGGTATTTCCAGGTTTATAGTGATAGTGGTGAGGATATTTCCGTATTTATAAAGATAGCGTTGTAGATATTTCCATGTTTATAGAGATAGCCGTTTTGGTATTTCTATGTTTATAAAGATAGCGGTGTAGATATTTCCATGTTTATACAGATAGCGGTGTAGATATTTCCATGTTTACACAGATAGGAGTGTAGATATTTCCATGTTTACACAGATAGCGTTGTAGATATTTCCATCTTTATACAGATAGCGGTGTAGATATTTCAATGTTTATACAGATAACGGTGTTGGTATTTCCATGTTTATACAGATAGCGGTGTAGATATTTCCATGTTTATACAGAAGGCGGTGTAGATATTTCCAAGTTTATAAAGATAGCGGTGTAGTTATTTCCATGTTTATACAGATAGCGGTGTACATATTTCCATGTTTCTTCAGATGGCTGTGTAGATATTTCCATGTGTATACAGATGGCAGTGTAGATATTTCCATGTTTATACAGATGGAGGTGTAGATATTTCCAAGTTTATACAGATGACTGTGTAGATATCTTCATGTTTTTACAGAGGGCGGTGTAGACATTTCCTTGTTTATACAGATAACGGTGTCGCTATTTCTATGTTTATACAGATAGCAGTGTAGCTATTCCCATGTTTATAGAGATAGCTGTGTAGATATTTCCATGTTTATACAGATAGCGGTGTAGATATTTCCATGTTTATACAGATAGCGGTGTAGATATTTCCATGTTTATATAGAAGGCGGTGTAGATATTTCCAAGTTTATAAAGATAGCGGTGTAGTTATTTCCATGTTTATACAGATAGCGGTGTACATAATTCCATGTTTCTTCAGATGGCTGTGTAGATATTTCCATGTGTATACAGATGGCAGTGTAGATATTTCCATGTTTATACAGATGGAGGTGTAGATATTTCCAAGTTTATACAGATGACTGTGTAGATATCTTCATGTTTTTACAGAGGGCGGTGTAGATATTTCCATGTTTATACAGATAACGGTGTCGCTATTTCTATGTTTATACAGATAGCAGGGTAGCTATTTCCATGTTTATAGAGATAGCTGTGTAGATATTTCCATGTTTATACAGATTGCGGTGTAGATATTTCCATGTTTATACAGATAGCGTTGTACATATTTCCATGTTTATACAGATAGCGGTGTAGATATTTCAGTGTTTATACTGATAGCGGTGGAGCTATTTCCATGTTAATACAGATAGCGATGTAGATATTTCCATGTTTATAGTGATGGCGGTGTAGATATTTCCATGTTTATAGAGATTGCAGTGTAGATATTTCCATATTTATAGAGATAGCGTTGTACGTATTTCCATGTTTATAGAGATAGCGGAGTAGATATTTCCGTGGTTACACAGATGGCTGGGTAGGTATTTCCACGGGTATACAGATGGCACTGTAGATATTTCCATGTTTATAGATATGGTGGTGTAGATATTTCCATGTTTATACAGATGACTCTGTAGATATTTGCATGTTTATACAGATGGTGGTGTAGATATTTCCATGTTTATAGAGATAACAGTGTAGATATTTCCATGTTTATAAAGATAGCGAAGTAGATATTTCCATGTTGATACAGATAGCGGTGTAGATATTTCCATGTTTACAGAGATAGCGGTGTAGATATTTCCATCTTTGCACAGATTGCGCTGTAGACATTTCGATCTTTACACAGATAGCTGTGTAGATATTTGCAAGTTTACACAGATATCTGTGTAGATACTTCCATGTTTACACAGATAGCGTTGTAGATATTTCCATGTTTATACAGATAGCGGTGTAGATATTTCCATGTTTATACAGATATCGGTGTAGATATTTCCATGTTTATACTGATAGCGGTGGAGATATTTCCATATTTATACAGATAGCGATGTAGATATTTCCATGTTTATAGAGATGGCGGTGTAGATATTTCCATGTTTATAGAGATTGCAATGTAGATATTTCTATGTTTATAGAGATAGTGGTGTAGATATTTCCATGTGTATAGAGATGGTGGTGTAGGTATTTCCATGTGTATAGATATGGCGGTGTAGGTATTTCCATGTTTATAGAGATAGTGGTGAGGATATTTCCGTATTTATACAGATAGCGTTGTAGGTATTTCCAGGTTTATAGTGATAGTGGTGAGGATATTTCCGTATTTATACTGATAGCGTTGTAGATATTTCCATGTTTATACAGATAGCCGTTTTGGTATTTCCATGTTTATACAGATAGCGGTGTAGATATTTCCATGTTTATACAGATAGCGGTGTAGATATTTCCATGTTTACACAGATAGGTGTGTAGATATTTCCATGTTTACACAGATAGCGTTGTAGATATTTCCATCTTTATACAGATAGCGGTGTAGATATTTCAATGTTTATACAGATAACGGTGTTGGTATTTCCATATTTATACAGATAGCGGTGTAGATATTTCCAAGTTTATAAAGATAGCGGTGTAGTTATTTCCATGTTTATACAGATAGCGGTGTACATATTTCCATGTTTCTTCAGATGGCTGTGTAGATATTTCCATGTGTATACAGATGGAAGTGTAGATATTTCCATGTTTATACAGATGGAGGTGTAGATATTTCCAAGTTTCTACAGATGACTCTGTAGATATCTTCATGTTTTTACAGAGGGCGGTGTAGATATTTCCATGTTTATACAGATAACGGTGTCGCTATTTCTATGTTTATACAGATAGCAGTGTAGCTATTCCCATGTTTATAGAGATAGCTGTGTAGATATTTCCCTGTTTATTCAGATAGCGGTGTAGATATTTCCATGTTTATACAGATAGCGGTGTAGATATTTCCATGTTTATACAGAAGGCGTTGTAGATATTTCCAAGTTTATAAAGATAGCGGTGTAGTTATTTCCATGTTTATACAGATAGCGGTGTACATATTTCCATGTTTCTTCAGATGGCTGTGTAGATATTTCCATGTGTATACAGATGGCAGTGTAGATATTTCCATGTTTATACAGATGGAGGTGTAGATATTTCCAAGTTTATACAGATGACTGTGTAGATATCTTCATGTTTTTACAGAGGGCGGTGTAGATATTTCCATGTTTATACAGATAACGGTGTCGCTATTTCTATGTTTATACAGATAGCAGTGTAGCTATTCCCATGTTTATAGAGATAGCTGTGTAGATATTTCCCTGTTTATACAGATAGCGGTGTAGATATTTCCATGTTTATACACATAGCGGTGTAGATATTTCCATGTTTATACAGAAGGCGGTGTAGATATTTCCAAGTTTATAAAGATAGCGGTGTAGTTATTTCCATGTTTTTATACAGATAGCGGTGTACATAATTCCATGTTTCTTCAGATGGCTGTGTAGATATTTCCATGTGTATACAGATGGCAGTGTAGATATTTCCATGTTTATACAGATGGAGGTGTAGATATTTCCAAGTTTATACAGATGACTGTGTAGATATCTTCATGTTTTTACAGAGGGCGGTGTAGATATTTCCATGTTTATACAGATAACGGTGTCGCTATTTCTATGTTTATACAGATAGCAGGGTAGCTATTTCCATGTTTATAGAGATAGCTGTGTATATATTTCCATGTTTATACAGATTGCGGTGTAGATATTTCCATGTTTATACAGATAGCGTTGTACATATTTCCAAGTTTATACAGATAGCGGTGTAGATATTTCAGTGTTTATATTGATAGCGGTGGAGCTATTTCCATGTTAATACAGATAGCGATGTAGATATTTCCATGTTTATAGTGATGGCGGTGTAGATATTTCCATGTTTATGGAGATTGCAGCGTAGTTATTTCCATATTTATAGAGATAGCGTTGTACGTATTTCCATGTTTATAGAGATAGCGGAGTAGATATTTCCGTGGTTACACAGATGGCTGGGTAGGTATTTCCACGGCTATACAGATGGCACTGTAGATATTTCCATGATTATACATATGGTGGTGTAGATGTTCCCATGTTTATACAGATGACTCTGTAGATATTTGCATGTTTATACAGATGATGGTGTAGATATTTCCATGTTTATAGAGATAACAGTGTAGATATTTCCATGTTTATAAAGATAGCGAAGTAGATATTTCCATGTTGATACAGATAGCGGTGTAGATATTTCCATGTTTACAGAGATAGCGGTGTAGATATATCCATCTTTGCACAGATTGCGCTGTAGACATTTCGATCTTTACACAGATAGCTGTGTAGATATTTGCAAGTTTACACAGATATCTGTGTAGATACTTCCATGTTTACACAGATAGCGTTGTAGATATTTCCATGTTTATACAGATAGCGGTGTAGATATTTCCATGTTTATACAGATATCGGTGTAGATATTTCCATGTTTATACTGATAGCGGTGGAGATATTTCCATATTTATACAGATAGCGAAGTAGATATTTCCATGTTTATAGAGATGGCGGTGTAGATATTTCCATGTTTATAGAGATTGCAATGTAGATATTTCTATGTTTATAGAGATAGTGGTGTAGATATTTCCATGTGTATAGAGATGGCGGTGTAGGTATTTCCATGTGTATAGATATGGCGGTGTAGGTATTTCCATGTTTATAGAGATAGTGGTGAGGATATTTCCGTAGTTATACAGATAGCGTTGTAGGTATTTCCAGGTTTATAGTGATAGTGGTGAGGATATTTCCGTATTTATAAAGATAGCGTTGTAGATATTTCCATGTTTATACAGATAGCCGTTTTGGTATTTCCATGTTTATAAAGATAGCGGTGTAGATATTTCCATGTTTATAGAGATAGCGGTGTAGATATTTCCATGTTTACACAGATAGGAGTGTAGATATTTCCATGTTTACACAGATAGCGTTGTAGATATTTCCATCTTTATACATATAGCGGTGTAGATATTTCAATGTTCATACAGATAACGGTGTTGGCATTTCCATGTTTATACAGATAGCGGTGTAGATATTTCCATGTTTATACAGAAGGCGGTGTAGATATTTCCAAGTTTATAAAGATAGCGGTGTAGTTATTTCCATGTTTATACAGATAGCGGTGTACATATTTCCATGTTTCTTCAGATGGCTGTGTAGATATTTCCATGTGTATACAGATGGCAGTGTAGATATTTCCATGTTTATACAGATGGAGGTGTAGATATTTCCAAGTTTATACAGATGACTGTGTAGATATCTACATGTTTTTACAGAGGGCGGTGTAGATATTTCCATGTTTATACAGATAACGGTGTCGCTATTTCTATGTTTATACAGATAGCAGTGTAGCTATTCCCATGTTTATAGAGATAGCTGTGTAGATATTTCCATGTTTATACAGATAGCGGTGTAGATATTTCCATGTTTATACAGATAGCGGTGTAGATATTTCCATGTTTATACAGACGGCGGTGTAGATATTTCCACGTTTATAAAGATAGCGGTGTAGTTATTTCCATGTTTATACAGATACCGGTGTACATAATTCCATGTTTCTTCAGATGGCTGTGTAGATATTTCCATGTGTATACAGATGGCAGTGTAGATATTTCCATGTTTATACAGATGGAGGTGTAGATATTTCCAAGTTTATACAGATGACTGTGTAGATATCTTCATGTTTTTACAGAGGGCGGTGTAGATATTTCCATGTTTATACAGATAACGGTGTCGCTATTTCTATGTTTATACAGATAGCAGGGTAGCTATTTCCATGTTTATAGAGATAGCTGTGTAGATATTTCCATGTTTATACAGATTGCGGTGTAGATACTTCCATGTTTATACAGATAGCGTTGTACATATTTCCATGTTTATACAGATAGCGGTGTAGATATTTCAGTGTTTATACTGATAGCGGTGGAGCTATTTCCATGTTAATACAGATAGCGATGTAGATATTTCCATGTTTATAGTGATGGCCGTGTAGATATTTCCATGTTTATAGAGATTGCAGTGTAGATATTTCCATATTTATAGAGATAGCGTTGTACGTATTTCCATGTTTATAGAGATAGCGGAGTAGATATTTCCGTGGTTACACAGATGGCTGGGTAGGTATTTCCACGGGTATACAGATGGCACTGTAGATATTTCCATGTTTATAGATATGGTGGTGTAGATATTTCCAAGTTTATACAGACGACTCTGTAGATATTTGCATGTTTATACAGATGGTGGTGTAGATATTTCCATGTTTATAGAGATAACAGTGTAGATATTTCCATGTTTATAAAGATAGCGAAGTAGATATTTCCATGTTGATACAGATAGCGGTGTAGATATTTCCATGTTTACAGAGATAGCGGTGTAGATATTTCCATCTTTGCACAGATTGCGCTGTAGACATTTCGATCTTTACACAGATAGCTGTGTAGATATTTGCAAGTTTACAAAGATATCTGTGTAGATTTCCATGTTTACACAGATAGCGTTGTAGATATTTCCATGTTTATACAGATAGCGGTGTAGATATTTCCATGTTTATACAGATAGCGGTGTAGATATTTCCATGTTTATACAGAAGGCGGTGTAGATATTTCCAAGTTTATAAAGATAGCGGTGTAGTTATTTCCATGTTTATACAGATAGCGGTGTACATATTTCCATGTTTCTTCAGATGGCTGTGTAGATATTTCCATGTGTATACAGATGGCAGTGTAGGTATTTCCATGTTTATACAGATGGAGGTGTAGATATTTCCAAGTTTATACAGATGACTGTGTAGATATCTTCATGTTTTTACAGAGGGCGGTGTAGATATTTCCATGTTTATACAGATAACGGTGTCGCTATTTCTATGTTTATACAGATAGCAGTGTAGCTATTTCCATGTTTGTAGAGATAGCTGTGTAGATATTTCCATGTTTATACAGATAGCGGTGTAGATATTTCAGTGTTTATACTGATAGCGGTGGAGCTATTTCCATGTTAATACAGATAGCGATGTAGATATTTCCATGTTTATAGTGATGGCGGTGTAGATATTTCCATGTTTATAGAGATTGCAGTGTAGATATTTCCATATTTATAGAGATAGCTTTGTACGTATTTCCATGTTTATAGAGATAGCGGAGTAGATATTTCCGTAGTTACACAGATGGCTGGGTAGGTATTTCCACGGGTATACAGATGGCACTGTAGATATTTCCATGTTTATAGATATGGTGGTGTAGATATTTCCATGTTTATACAGATGACTCTGTAGATATTTGCATGTTTATATAGATGGTGGTGTGGATATTTCCATGTTTATAGAGATAAGAGTGTAGATATTTCCATGTTTATAAAGATAGCGAAGTAGATATTTCCATGTTGATACAGATAGCGGTGTAGATATTTCCATGTTTACAGAGATAGCGGTGTAGATATTTCCATGTTTGCACAGATTGCGCTGTAGACATTTGGATCTTTACACAGATTGCTGTGTAGATATTTGCAAGTTTACACAGATATCTGTGTAGATACTTCCATGTTTACACAGATAGCGTTGTAGATATTTCCATGTTTATACAGATAGCGGTGTAGACATTTCCATGTTTATACAGATATCGGTGTAGATATTTCCATGTTTATACTGATAGCGGTGGAGATATTTCCATATTTATACAGATAGCGATGTAGATATTTCCATGTTTATAGAGATGGCGGTGTAGATATTTCCATGTTTATAGAGATTGCAATGTAGATATTTCTATGTTTATAGAGATAGTGGTGTAGATATTTCCATGTGTATAGAGATGGCGGTGTAGGTATTTCCATGTGTATAGATATGGCGGTGTAGGTATTTCCATGTTTATAGAGATAGTGGTGAGGATATTTCCGTATTTATACAGATAGCGTTGTAGGTATTTCCAGGTTTATAGTGATAGTGGTGAGGATATTTCCGTATTTATACAGATAGCGTTGTAGATATTTCCATGTTTATACAGATAGCCGTTTTGGTATTTCCATGTTTATACAGATAGCGGTGTAGATATTTCCATGTTTAAACAGATAGCGGTGTAGATATTTCCATGTTTACACAGATAGGTGTGTAGATATTTCCATGTTTACACAGATAGCGTTGTAGATATTTCCATCTTTATACAGATAGCGGTGTAGATATTTCAATGTTTATACAGATAACGGTGTTGGTATTTCCATGTTTATACAGATAGCGGTGTAGATATTTCCATGTTTATACAGAAGGCGGTGTAGATATTTCCAAGTTTATAAAGATAGCGGTGTAGTTATTTCCATGTTTATACCGATAGCGGTGTACATATTTCCATGTTTCTTCAGATGGCTGTGTAGATATTTCCATGTGTATACAGATGGCAGTGTAGATATTTCCATGTTTATACAGATGGAGGTGTAGATATTTCCAAGTTTATACAGATGAGTGTGTAGATATCTTGATGTTTTTACAGAGGGCGGTGTAGATATTTCCATGTTTATACAGATAACGGTGTCGCTATTTCTATGTTTATACAGATAGCAGTGTAGCTATTTCCATGTTTGTAGAGATAGCTGTGTAGATATTTCCATGTTTATACAGATAGCGGAGTAGATATTTCCATGTTTATACAGATAGCGTTGTACATATTTCCATGTTTATACAGATAGCGGTGTAGATATTTCAGTGTTTATACTGATAGCGGTGGAGCTATTTCCATGTTAATACAGATAGCGATGTAGATATTTCCATGTTTATAGTGATGGCGGTGTAGATATTTCCATGTTTATAGAGATTGCAGTGCAGATATTTCCATATTTATAGAGATAGCGTTGTACGTATTTCCATGTTTATAGAGATAGCGGAGTAGATATTTCCGTGGGTACACAGATGGCTGGGTAGGTATTTCCACGGGTATACAGATGGCACTGTAGATATTTCCAAGTTTATAGATATGGTGGTGTAGATATTTCCATGTTTATACTGATAGCGGTGGAGATATTTCCATATTTATACAGATAGCGATGTAGATATTTCCATGTTTATAGAGATGGCGGTGTAGATATTTCCATGTTTATAGAGATTGCAATGTAGATATTTCTATGTTTATAGAGATAGTGGTGTAGATATTTCCATGTGTATAGAGATGGCGGTGTAGGTATTTCCATGTGTATAGATATGGCGGTGTAGGTATTTCCATGTTTATAGAGATAGTGGTGAGGATATTTCCATAGTTATACAGATAGCGTTGTAGGTATTTCCAGGTTTATAGTGATAGTGGTGAGGATATTTCCGTATTTATACAGATAGCGTTGTAGATATTTCCATGTTTATACAGATAGCCGTTTTGGTATTTCCATGTTTATACAGATAGCGGTGTAGATATTTCCATGTTTATACAGATAGCGGTGTAGATATTTCCATGTTTACTCAGATAGGTGTGTAGATATTTCCATGTTTACACAGATAGCGTTGCAGATATTTCCATCTTTATGCAGATGGCGGTGTAGATATTTCAATGTTTATACAGATAACGGTGTTGGTATTTCCATGTTTATACAGATAGCGGTGTAGATATTTCCATGTTTATACAGAAGGCGGTGTAGATATTTCCAAGTTTATAAAGATAGCGGTGTAGTTATTTCCATGTTTATACAGATAGCGGTGTACATACTTCCATGTTTCTTCAGATGGCTGTGTAGATATTTCCATGTGTATACAGATGGCAGTGTAGATATTTCCATGTTTATACAGATGGAGGTGTAGATATTTCCAAGTTTATACAGATGACAGTGTAGATATCTTGATGTTTTTACAGAGGGCGGTGTAGATATTTCCACGTTTATACAGATAACGGTGTCGCTATTTCTATGTTTATACAGATAGCAGTGTAGCTATTTCCATGTTTATAGAGATAGCTGTGTAGATATTTCCATGTTTATACAGATAGCGGTGTAGATATTTCCATGTTTATACAGATAACGTTGTACATATTTCCATGTTTATACAGATAGCGGTGTAGATATTTCAGTGTTTATACTGATAGCGGTGGAGCTATTTCCATGTTAATACAGATAGCGATGTAGATATTTCCATGTTTATAGTGATGGCGGTGTAGATATTTCCATGTTTATAGAGATTGCAGCGTAGATATTTCCATATTTATAGAGATAGCGTTGTACGTATTTCCATGTTTATAGAGATAGCGGAGTAGATATTTCCGTGGTTACACAGATGGCTGGGTAGGTATTTCCACGGGTATACAGATGGCACTGTAGATATTTCCATGTTTATAGATATGGTGGTGTAGATATTTCCATGTTTATACAGATGACTCTGTAGATATTTGCATGTTTATACAGATGGTGGTGTAGATATTTCCATGTTTATAGAGATAACAGTATAGATATTTCCATGTTTATAAAGATAGCGAAGTAGATATTTCCATGTTGATACAGATAGCGGTGTAGATATTTCCATGTTTACAGAGATAGCGGTGTAGATATTTCCATCTTTGCACAGATTGCGCTGTAGACATTTCGATCTTTACACCGATAGCTGTGTAGATATTTGCAAGTTTACACAGATATCTGTGTAGATACTTC
The DNA here is from genome assembly GCF_028858775.2 of Pan troglodytes. Taxonomy (NCBI): domain Eukaryota; kingdom Metazoa; phylum Chordata; class Mammalia; order Primates; family Hominidae; genus Pan; species Pan troglodytes. The sequence continues at coordinate 1,401,522 of NC_072410.2, read as the reverse complement.
CATGTTTACACAGATAGCGTTGTAGATATTTCCATGTTTATAAAGATAGCGGTGTAGACATTTCCATGTTTATACAGATATCGGTGTAGATATTTCCATGTTTATACTGATAGCGGTGGAGATATTTCCATATTTATACAGATAGCGATGTAGATATTTCCATGTTTATAGAGATGGCGGTGTAGATATTTCCAAGTTTATAGAGATTGCAATGTAGATATTTCTATGTTTATAGAGATAGTGGTGTAGATATTTCCATGTGTATAGAGATGGCGGTGTAGGTATTTCCATGTGTATAGATATGGCGGTGTAGGTATTTCCATGTTTATAGAGATAGTGGTGAGGATATTTCCGTAGTTATACAGATAGCGTTGTAGGTATTTCCAGGTTTATAGTGATAGTGGTGAGGATACTTCCGTATTTATACAGATAGCGTTGTAGATATTTCCATGTTTATACAGATAGCCGTTTTGGTATTTCCATGTTTATACAGATAGCAGTGTAGCTATTTCCATCTTTATACAGATAGCGGTGTAGATATTTCAATGTTTATACTGAGAGCGGTGGAACTATTTCCATGTTAATACAGATAGCGATGTAGATATTTCCATGTTTATAGTGATGGCGGTGTAGATATTTCCATGTTTATAGGGATTGCAGTGTAGATATTTTCATATTTATAGAGATAGCGTTGTACGTATTTCCATGTTTATAGAGATAGCGGAGTAGATATTTCCGTGGTTACACAGATGGCTGGGTAGGTATTTCCACGGGTATACAGATGGCACTGTAGGTATTTCCATGTTTATAGATATGGTGGTGTAGATATTTCCATGTTTATACAGATGACTCTGTAGATATTTGCATGTTTATACAGATGGTGGTGTAGATATTTCCATGTTTATAGAGATAACAGTGTAGATATTTCCATGTTTATAAAGATAGCGAAGTAGATATTTCCATGTTGATACAGATAGCGGTGTAGATATTTCCATGTTTACAGAGATAGCGGTGTAGATATTTCCATCTTTGCACAGATTGCGCTGTAGACATTTCGATCTTTACACAGATAGCTGTGTAGATATTTGCAAGTTTACACAGATATCTGTGTAGATACTTCCATGTTTACACAGATAGCGTTGTAGATATTTCCATGTTTATACAGATAGCGGTGTAGATATTTCCATGTTTATACAGATATCGGTGTAGATATTTCCATGTTTATACTGATAGCGGTGGAGATATTTCCATATTTATACAGATAGCGATGTAGATATTTCCATGTTTATAGAGATGGCGGTGTAGATATTTCCATGTTTATAGAGATTGCAATGTAGATATTTCTATGTTTATAGAGATAGTGGTGTAGATATTTCCATGTGTATAGAGATGGCGGTGTAGGTATTTCCATGTGTATAGATATGGCGGTGTAGGTATTTCCATGTTTATAGAGATAGTGGTGAGGATATTTCCGTATTTATACAGATAGCGTTGTAGGTATTTCCAGGTTTATAGTGATAGTGGTGAGGATATTTCCGTATTTATACTGATAGCGTTGTAGATATTTCCATGTTTATACAGATAGCGGTGTAGATATTTCCATGTTTACACAGATAGGTGTGTAGATATTTCCATGTTTACACAGATAGCGTTGTAGATATTTCCATCTTTATACAGATAGCTGTGTAGATATTTCAATGTTTATACACATAACGGTGTTGGTGTTTCCATGTTTATACAGATAGCGGTGTAGATATTTCCATGTTTATACAGAAGGCGGTGTAGATATTTCCAAGTTTATAAAGATAGCGGTGTAGTTATTTCCATGTTCATACAGATAGCGGTGTACATATTTCCATGTTTCTTCAGATTGCTGTGTAGATATTTCCATGTGTATACAGATGGCAGTGTAGATATTTCCATGTTTATACAGATGGAGGTGTAGATATTTCCAAGTTTATACAGATGACTGTGTAGATATCTTCATGTTTTTACAGAGGGCGGTGTAGATATTTCCATGTTTATACAGATAACGGTGTCGCTATTTCTATGTTTATACAGATAGCAGTGTAGCTATTTCCATGTTTATAGAGATAGCTGTGTAGATATTTCCATGTTTATACAGATAGCGGTGTAGATATTTCCATGTTTATACAGATAGCGTTGTACATATTTCCATGTTTATACAGATAGCGGTGTAGATATTTCAGTGTTTATACTGATAGCAGTGGAGCTATTTCCATGTTAATACAGATAGCGATGTAGATATTTCCATGTTTATAGTGATGGCGGTGTAGATATTTCCAGGTTTATAGAGATTGCAGCATAGATATTTCCAAATTTATAGAGATAGCGTTGTACGTATTTCCATGTTTATAGAGATAGCGGAGTAGATATTTCCGTGGTTACACAGATGGCTGGGTAGGTATTTCCACGGGTATACAGATGGCACTGTAGATATTTCCATGTTTATAGATATGGTGGTGTAGATGTTCCCATGTTTATACAGATGACTCTGTAGATATTTGCATGTTTATACAGATGGTGGTGTAGATATTTCCATGTTTATAGAGATAACAGTGTAGATATTTCCATGTTTATAAAGATAGCGAAGTAGATATTTCCATGTTGATACAGATAGCGGTGTAGATATTTCCATGTTTACAGAGATAGCGGTGTAGATATTTCCATCTTTGCACAGATTGCGCTGTAGACATTTCGATCTTTACACAGATAGCTGTGTAGATATTTGCAAGTTTACACAGATATCTGTGTAGATACTTCCATGTTTACACAGATAGCGTTGTAGATATTTCCATGTTTATAAAGATAGCGGTGTAGATATTTCCATGTTTATACAGATATCGGTGTAGATATTTCCATGTTTATACTGATAGCGGTGGAGATATTTCCATATTTATACAGATAGCGATGTAGATATTTCCATGTTTATAGAGATGGCGTTGTAGATATTTCCATGTTTATAGAGATTGCAATGTAGATATTTCTATGTTTATAGAGATAGTGGTGAAGATATTTCCATGTGTATAGAGATGGCGGTGTAGGTATTTCCATGTGTATAGATATGGCGGTGTAGGTATTTTCATGTTTATAGAGATAGTGGTGAGGATATTTCCGTAGTTATACAGATAGCGTTGTAGGTATTTCCAGGTTTATAGTGATAGTGGTGAGGATATTTCCGTATTTATAAAGATAGCGTTGTAGATATTTCCATGTTTATACAGATAGCCGTTTTGGTATTTCCATGTTTATACAGATAGCGGTGTAGATATTTCCATGTTTATACAGATAGCGGTGTAGATATTTCCATGTTTACACAGATAGGAGTGTAGATATTTCCATGTTTACACAGATAGCGTTGTAGATATTTCCATCTTTATACAGATAGCGGTGTAGATATTTCAATGTTTATACAGATAATGGTGTTGGTATTTCCATGTTTATACAGATAGCGGTGTAGATATTTCCATGTTTATACAGAAGGTGGTGTAGATATTTCCAAGTTTATAAAGATAGCGGTGTAGTTATTTCCGTGTTTATACAGATAGCGGTGTACATATTTCCATGTTTCTTCAGATGGCTGTGTAGATATTTCCATGTGTATACAGATGGCAGTGTAGATATATCCATGTTTATACAGATGGAGGTGTAGATATTTCCAAGTTTATACAGATGACTGTGTAGATATCTTCATGTTTTTACAGAGGGCGGTGTAGATATTTCCATGTTTATACAGATAACGGTGTCGCTATTTCTATGTTTATACAGATAGCAGTGTAGCTATTCCCATGTTTATAGAGATAGCTGTGTAGATATTTCCATGTTTATACAGATAGCGGTGTAGATATTTCCATGTTTATACATATAGCGGTGTAGATATTTCCATGTTTATACAGAAGGCGTTGTAGATATTTCCAAGTTTATAAAGATAGCGGTGTAGTTATTTCCATGTTTATACAGATAGCGGTGTACATAATTCCATGTTTCTTCAGATGGCTGTGTAGATATTTCCATGTGTATACAGATGGCAGTGTAGATATTTCCATGTTTATACAGATGGAGGTGTAGATATTTCCAAGTTTATACAGATGACTGTGTAGATATCTTCATGTTTTTACAGAGGGCGGTGTAGATATTTCCATGTTTATACAGATAACGGTGTCGCTATTTCTATGTTTATACAGATAGCAGGGTAGCTATTTCCATGTTTATAGAGATAGCTGTGTAGATATTTCCATGTTTATACAGATTGCGGTGTAGATATTTCCATGTTTATACAGATAGCGTTGTACATATTTCCATGTTTATACAGATAGCGGTGTAGATATTTCAGTGTTTATACTGATAGCGGTGGAGCTATTTCCATGTTAATACAGATAGCGATGTAGATATTTCCATGTTTATAGTGATGGCGGTGTAGATATTTCCATGTTTATAGAGATTGCAGTGTAGATATTTCCATATTTATAGAGATAGCGTTGTACGTATTTCCATGTTTATAGAGATAGCGGAGTAGATATTTCCGTGGTTACACAGATGGCTGGGTAGGTATTTCCACCGGTATACAGATGGCACTGTAGATATTTCCATGTTTATAGATATGGTGGTGTAGATATTTCCATGTTTATACAGATGACTCTGTAGATATTTGCATGTTTATACAGATGGTGGTGTAGATATTTCCATGTTTATAGAGATAACAGTGTAGATATTTCCATGTTTATAAAGATAGCGAAGTAGATATTTCCATGTTGATACAGATAGCGGTGTAGATATTTCCATGTTTACAGAGATAGCGGTGTAGATATTTCCATCTTTGCACAGATTGCGCTGTAGACATTTCGATCTTTACACAGATAGCTGTGTAGATATTTGCAAGTTTACACAGATATCTGTGTAGATACTTCCATGTTTACACAGATAGCGTTGTAGATATTTCCATGTTTATACAGATAGCGGTGTAGATATTTCCATGTTTATACAGATATCGGTGTAGATATTTCCATGTTTATACTGATAGCGGTGGAGATATTTCCATATTTATACAGATAGCGATGTAGATATTTCCATGTTTATAGAGATGGCGGTGTAGATATTTCCATGTTTATAGAGATTGCAATGTAGATATTTCTATGTTTATAGAGATAGTGGTGTAGATATTTCCATGTGTATAGAGATGGTGGTGTAGGTATTTCCATGTGTATAGATATGGCGGTGTAGGTATTTCCATGTTTATAGAGATAGTGGTGAGGATATTTCCGTATTTATACAGATAGCGTTGTAGGTATTTCCAGGTTTATAGTGATAGTGGTGAGGATATTTCCGTATTTATACTGATAGCGTTGTAGATATTTCCATGTTTATACAGATAGCCGTTTTGGTATTTCCATGTTTATACAGATAGCGGTGTAGATATTTCCATGTTTATACAGATAGCGGTGTAGATATTTCCATGTTTACACAGATAGGTGTGTAGATATTTCCATGTTTACACAGATAGCGTTGTAGATATTTCCATCTTTATACAGATAGTGGTGTAGATATTTCAATGTTTATACAGATAACGGTGTTGGTATTTCCATGTTTATACAGATAGCGGTGTAGATATTTCCAAGTTTATAAAGAAAGCGGTGTAGTTATTTCCATGTTTATACAGATAGCGGTGTACATATTTCCATGTTTCTTCAGATGGCTGTGTAGATATTTCCATGTGTATACAGATGGAAGTGTAGATATTTCCATGTTTATACAGATGGAGGTGTAGATATTTCCAAGTTTCTACAGATGACTGTGTAGATATCTTCATGTTTTTACAGAGGGCGGTGTAGTTATTTCCATGTTTATACAGATAACGGTGTCGCTATTTCTATGTTTATACAGATAGCAGTGTAGCTATTCCCATGTTTATAGAGATAGCTGTGTAGATATTTCCCTGTTTATTCAGATAGCGGTGTAGATATTTCCATGTTTATACACATAGCGGTGTAGCTATTTCCATGTTTATACAGAAGGCGGTGTAGATATTTCCAAGTTTATAAAGATAGCGGTGTAGTTATTTCCATGTTTTTATACAGATAGCGGTGTACATAATTCCATGTTTCTTCAGATGGCTTTGTAGATATTTCCATGTGTATACAGATGGCAGTGTAGATATTTCCATGTTTATACAGATGGAGGTGTAGATATTTCCAAGTTTATACAGATGACTGTGTAGATATCTTCATGTTTTTACAGAGGGCGGTGTAGATATTTACATGTTTATACAGATAACGGTGTCGCTATTTCTATGTTTATACAGATAGCAGGGTAGCTATTTCCATGTTTATAGAGATAGCTGTGTAGATATTTCCATGTTTATACAGATTGCAGTGTAGATATTTCCATGTTTATACAGATAGCGTTGTACATATTTCCATGTTTATACAGATAGCGGTGTAGATATTTCAGTGTTTATAATGATAGCGGTGGAGCTATTTCCATGTTAATACAGATAGCGATGTAGATATTTCCATGTTTATAGTGATGGCGGTGTAGATATTTCCATGTTTATAGAGATTGCAGCGTAGTTATTTCCATATTTATACAGATAGCGTTGTACGTATTTCCATGTTTATAGAGATAGCGGAGTAGATATTTCCGTGGTTACACAGATTGCTGGGTAGGTATTTCCACGGCTATACAGATGGCACTGTAGATATTTCCATGTTTATACATATGGTGGTGTAGACATTTCCATGTTTATACAGATGACTCTGTAGATATTTGCATGTTTATACAGATGATGGTGTAGATATTTCCATGTTTATAGAGATAACAGTGTAGATATTTCCATGTTTATAAAGATAGCGAAGTAGATATTTCCATGTTGATACAGATAGCGGTGTAGATATTTCCATGTTTACAGAGATAGCGGTGTAGATATATCCATCTTTGCACAGATTGCGCTGTAGACATTTCGATCTTTACACAGATAGCTGTGTAGATATTTGCAAGTTTACACAGATATCTGTGTAGATACTTCCATGTTTACACAGATAGCGTTGTAGATATTTCCATGTTTATACAGATAGCGGTGTAGATATTTCCATGTTTATACAGATATCGGTGTAGATATTTCCATGTTTATACTGATAGCGGTGGAGATATTTCCATATTTATACAGATAGCGATGTAGATATTTCCATGTTTATAGAGATGGCGGTGTAGATATTTCCATGTTTATAGAGATTGCAATGTAGATATTTCTATGTTTATAGAGATAGTGGTGTAGATATTTCCATGTGTATAGAGATGGCGGTGTAGGTATTTCCATGTGTATAGATATGGCGGTGTAGGTATTTCCATGTTTATAGAGATAGTGGTGAGGATATTTCCGTAGTTATACAGATAGCGTTGTAGGTATTTCCAGGTTTATAGTGATAGTGGTGAGGATATTTCCGTATTTATAAAGATAGCATTGTAGATATTTCCATGTTTATACAGATAGCCGTTTGGGTATTTCCATGTTTATAAAGATAGCGGTGTAGATATTTCCATGTTTATAGAGATAGCGGTGTAGATATTTCCATGTTTACACAGATAGGAGTGTAGATATTTCCATGTTTACACAGATAGCGTTGTAGATATTTCCATCTTTATACATATAGCGGTGTAGATATTTCAATGTTTATACAGATAACGGTGTTGGCATTTCCATGTTTATACAGATAGCGGTGTAGATATTTCCATGTTTATACAGAAGGCGGTGTAGATATTTCCAAGTTTATAAAGATAGCGGTGTAGTTATTTCCATGTTTATACAGATAGCGGTGTACATATTTCCATGTTTCTTCAGATGGCTGTGTAGATATTTCCATGTGTATACAGATGGCAGTGTAGATATTTCCATGTTTATACAGATGGAGGTGTAGATATTTCCAAGTTTATACAGATGACTGTGTAGATATCTACATGTTTTTACAGAGGGCGGTGTAGATATTTCCATGTTTATACAGATAACGGTGTCGCTATTTCTATGTTTATACAGATAGCAGTGTAGCTATTCCCATGTTTATAGAGATAGCTGTGTAGATATTTCCATGTTTATACAGATAGCGGTGTAGATATTTCCATGTTTATACAGATAGCGGTGTAGATATTTCCATGTTTATACAGAAGGCGGTGTAGATATTTCCACGTTTATAAAGATAGCGGTGTAGTTATTTCCATGTTTATACAGATAGCGGTGTACATAATTCCATGTTTCTTCAGATGGCTGTGTAGATATTTCCATGTGTATACAGATGGCAGTGTAGATATTTCCATGTTTATACAGATGGAGGTGTAGATATTTCCAAGTTTATACAGATGACTGTGTAGATATCTTCATGTTTTTACAGAGGGCGGTGTAGATATTTCCATGTTTATACAGATAACGGTGTCGCTATTTCTATGTTTATACAGATAGCAGGGTAGCTATTTCCATGTTTATAGAGATAGCTGTGTAGATATTTCCATGTTTATACAGATTGCGGTGTAGATATTTCCATGTTTATACAGATAGCGTTGTACATATTTCCATGTTTATACAGATAGCGGTGTAGATATTTCAGTGTTTATACTGATAGCGGTGGAGCTATTTCCATGTTAATACAGATAGCGATGTAGATATTTCCATGTTTATAGTGATGGCGGTGTAGATATTTCCATGTTTATAGAGATTGCAGTGTAGATATTTCCATATTTATAGAGATAGCGTTGTACGTATTTCCATGTTTATAGAGATAGCGGAGTAGATATTTCCGTGGTTACACAGATGGCTGGGTAGGTATTTCCACGGGTATACAGATGGCACTGTAGATATTTCCATGTTTATAGATATGGTGGTGTAGATATTTCCATGTTTATACAGATGACTCTGTAGATATTTGCATGTTTATACAGATGGTGGTGTAGATATTTCCATGTTTATAGAGATAACAGTGTAGATATTTCCATGTTTATAAAGATAGCGAAGTAGATATTTCCATGTTGATACAGATAGCGGTGTAGATATTTCCATGTTTACAGAGATAGCGGTGTAGATATTTCCATCTTTGCACAGATTGCGCTGTAGACATTTCGATCTTTACACAGATAGCTGTGTAGATATTTGCAAGTTTACAAAGATATCTGTATAGATTTCCATGTTTACACAGATAGCGTTGTAGATATTTCCATGTTTATACAGATAGCGGTGTAGATATTTCCATGTTTATACAGATAGCGGTGTAGATATTTCCATGTTTATACAGAAGGCGGTGTAGATATTTCCAAGTTTATAAAGATAGCGGTGTAGTTATTTCCATGTTTATACAGATAGCGGTGTACATAATTCCGTGTTTCTTCAGATGGCTGTGTAGATATTTCCATGTGTATACAGATGGCAGTGTAGATATTTCCATGTTTATACAGATGGAGGTGTAGATATTTCCAAGTTTATACAGATGACTGTGTAGATATCTTCATGTTTTTACAGAGGGCGGTGTAGATATTTCCATGTTTATACAGATAACGGTGTCGCTATTTCTATGTTTATACAGATAGCAGGGTAGCTATTTCCATGTTTATAGAGATAGCTGTGTAGATATTTCCATGTTTATACAGATAGCGGTGTAGATATTTCCATGTTTATACAGATAGCGTTGTACATATTTCCATGTTTATACAGATAGCGGTGTAGATATTTCAGTGTTTATACTGATAGCGGTGGAGCTATTTCTATGTTAATACAGATAGCGATGTAGATATTTCCATGTTTATAGTGATGGCGGTGTAGATATTTCCATGTTTATAGAGATTGCAGTGTAGATATTTCCATATTTATAGAGATAGCGTTGTACGTATTTCCATGTTTATAGAGATAGCGGAGTAGATATTTCCGTGGTTACACAGATGGCTGGGTAGGTATTTCCACGGGTATACAGATGGCACTGTAGATATTTCCATGTTTATAGATATGGTGGTGTAGATATTTCCATGTTTATACAGATGACTCTGTAGATATTTGCATGTTTATACAGATGGTGGTGTACATATTTCCATGTTTATAGAGATAACAGTGTAGATATTTCCATATTTATAAAGATAGCGAAGTAGATATTTCCATGTTGATACAGATAGCGGTGTAGATATTTCCATGTTTACAGAGATAGCGGTGTAGATATTTCCATCTTTGCACAGATTGCGCTGTAGACATTTCGATCTTTACACAGATAGCTGTGTAGATATTTGCAAGTTTACAAAGTTATCTGTGTAGATTTCCATGTTTACACAGATAGCGTTGTAGATATTTCCATGTTTATACAGATAGCGGTGTAGATATTTCCATGTTTATACAGATATCGGTGTAGATATTTCCATGTTTATACTGATAGCGGTGGAGACATTTCCATATTTATACAGATAGCGATGTAGATATTTCCATGTTTATAGAGATGGCGGTGTAGATATTTCCATGTTTATAGAGATTGCAATGTAGATATTTCTATGTTTATAGAGATAGTGGTGTAGATATTTCCATGTGTATAGAGATGGCGGTGTAGGTATTTCCATGTGTATAGAGATGGCGGTGTAGGTATTTCCATGTTTATAGAGATAGTGGTGAGGATATTTCCATATTTATACAGATAGCGTTGTAGGTATTTCCAGGTTTATAGTGATAGTGGTGAGGATATTTCCGTATTTATACTGATAGCGTTGTAGATATTTCCATATTTATACAGATAGCCGTTTTGGTATTTCCATGTTTATACAGATAGCGGTGTAGATATTTCCATGTTTATACAGATAGCGGTGTAGATATTTCCATGTTTACACAGATAGGTGTGTAGATATTTCCATGTTTACACAGATAGCGTTGTAGATATTTCCATCTTTATACAGATAGCGGTGTAGATATTTCAATGTTTATACAGATAACAGTGTTGGTATTCCCATGTTTATACAGATAGCGGTGTAGATATTTCCATGTTTATACAGAAGGCGGTGTAGATATTTCCAAGTTTATAAAGATAGCAGTGTAGTTATTTCCATGTTTATACAGATAGCGGTGTACATATTTCCATGTTTCTTCAGATGGCTGTGTAGATATCTACATGTTTCTACAGAGGGCGGTTAGATATTTCCATGTTTATACAGATAACAGTGTCGCTATTTCTATGTTTATACAGATAGCAGTGTAGCTATTCCCATGTTTATAGAGATAGCTGTGTAGATATTTCCATGTTTATACAGATAGCGGTGTAGATATTTCCATGTTTATACAGATAGCGGTGTAGATATTTCCATGTTTATACAGAAGGCGGTGTAGATATTTCCACGTTTATAAAGATAGCGGTGTAGTTATTTCCATGTTTATACAGATAGCGGTGTACATAATTCCATGTTTCTTCAGATGGCTGTGTAGATATTTCCATGTGTATACAGATGGCAGTGTAGATATTTCCATGTTTATACAGATGGAGGTGTAGATATTTCCAAGTTTATACAGATGACTGTGTAGATATCTTCATGTTTTTACAGAGGGCGGTGTAGATATTTCCATGTTTATACAGATAACGGTGTCGCTATTTCTATGTTTATACAGATAGCAGGGTAGCTATTTCCATGTTTATAGAGATAGCTGTGTAGATATTTCCATGTTTATACAGATTGCGGTGTAGATACTTCCATGTTTATACAGATAGCGTTGTACATATTTCCATGTTTATACAGATAGCGGTGTAGATATTTCAGTGTTTATACTGATAGCGGTGGAGCTATTTCCATGTTAATACAGATAGCGATGTAGATATTTCCATGTTTATAGTGATGGCGGTGTAGATATTTCCATGTTTATAGACATTGCAGTGTAGATATTTCCATATTTATAGAGATAGCGTTGTACGTATTTCCATGTTTATAGAGATAGCGGAGTAGATATTTCCGTGGTTACACAGATGGCTGGGTAGGTATTTCCACGGGTATACAGATGGCACTGTAGATATTTCCATGTTTATAGATATGGTGGTGTAGATATTTCCATGTTTATACAGATGACTCTGTAGATATTTGCATGTTTATACAGATGGTGGTGTAGATATTTCCATGTTTATAGAGATAACAGTGTAGATATTTCCATGTTTATAAAGATAGCGAAGTAGATATTTCCATGTTGATACAGATAGCGGTGTAGATATTTCCATGTTTACAGAGATAGCGGTGTAGATATTTCCATCTTTGCACAGATTGCGCTGTAGACATTTCGATCTTTACACAGATAGCTGTGTAGATATTTGCAAGTTTACAAAGATATCTGTATAGATTTCCATGTTTACACAGATAGCGTTGTAGATATTTCCATGTTTATACAGATAGCGGTGTAGATATTTCCATGTTTATACAGATAGCGGTGTAGATATTTCCATGTTTATACAGAAGGCGGTGTAGATATTTCCAAGTTTATAAAGATAGCGGTGTAGTTATTTCCATGTTTATACAGATAGCGGTGTACATAATTCCGTGTTTCTTCAGATGGCTGTGTAGATATTTCCATGTGTATACAGATGGCAGTGTAGATATTTCCATGTTTATACAGATGGAGGTGTAGATATTTCCAAGTTTATACAGATGACTGTGTAGATATCTTCATGTCTTTACAGAGGGCGGTGTAGATATTTCCATGTTTATACAGATAACGGTGTCGCTATTTCTATGTTTATACAGATAGCAGGGTAGCTATTTCCATGTTTATAGAGATAGCTGTGTAGATATTTCCATGTTTATACAGATAGCGGTGTAGATATTTCCATGTTTATACAGATAGCGTTGTACATATTTCCATGTTTATACAGATAGCGGTGTAGATATTTCAGTGTTTATACTGATAGCGGTGGAGCTATTTCTATGTTAATACAGATAGCGATGTAGATATTTCCATGTTTATAGTGATGGCGGTGTAGATATTTCCATGTTTATAGAGATTGCAGTGTAGATATTTCCATATTTATAGAGATAGCGTTGTACGTATTTCCATGTTTATAGAGATAGCGGAGTAGATATTTCCGTGGTTACACAGATGGCTGGGTAGGTATTTCCACGGGTATACAGATGGCACTGTAGATATTTCCATGTTTATAGATATGGTGGTGTAGATATTTCCATGTTTATACAGATGACTCTGTAGATATTTGCATGTTTATACAGATGGTGGTGTACATATTTCCATGTTTATAGAGATAACAGTGTAGATATTTCCATATTTATAAAGATAGCGAAGTAGATATTTCCATGTTGATACAGATAGCGGTGTAGATATTTCCATGTTTACAGAGATAGCGGTGTAGATATTTCCATCTTTGCACAGATTGCGCTGTAGACATTTCGATCTTTACACAGATAGCTGTGTAGATATTTGCAAGTTTACAAAGATATCTGTGTAGATTTCCATGTTTACACAGATAGCGTTGTAGATATTTCCATGTTTATACAGATAGCGGTGTAGATATTTCCATGTTTATACAGATATCGGTGTAGATATTTCCATGTTTATACTGATAGCGGTGGAGACATTTCCATATTTATACAGATAGCGATGTAGATATTTCCATGTTTATAGAGATGGCGGTGTAGATATTTCCATGTTTATAGAGATTGCAATGTAGATATTTCTATGTTTATAGAGATAGTGGTGTAGATATTTCCATGTGTATAGAGATGGCGGTGTAGGTATTTCCATGTGTATAGAGATGGCGGTGTAGGTATTTCCATGTTTATAGAGATAGTGGTGAGGATATTTCCGTATTTATACAGATAGCGTTGTAGGTATTTCCAGGTTTATAGTGATAGTGGTGAGGATATTTCCGTATTTATACTGATAGCGTTGTAGATATTTCCATATTTATACAGATAGCCGTTTTGGTATTTCCATGTTTATACAGATAGCGGTGTAGATATTTCCATGTTTATACAGATAGCGGTGTAGATATTTCCATGTTTACACAGATAGGTGTCTAGATATTTCCATGTTTACACAGATAGCGTTGTAGATATTTCCATCTTTATACAGATAGCGGTGTAGATATTTCAATGTTTATACAGATAACAGTGTTGGTATTCCCATGTTTATACAGATAGCGGTGTAGATATTTCCATGTTTATACAGAAGGCGGTGTAGATATTTCCAAGTTTATAAAGATAGCAGTGTAGTTATTTCCATGTTTATACAGATAGCGGTGTACATATTTCCATGTTTCTTCAGATGGCTGTGTAGATATTTCCATGTGTATACAGATGGCAGTGTAGATATTTCCATGTTTATACAGATGGAGGTGTAGATATTTCCAAGTTTCTACAGATGACTGTGTAGATATCTTCATGTGTTTACAGAGGGCGGTGTAGATATTTCCATGTTTATACAGATAACGGTGTCGCTATTTCTATGTTTATACAGATAGCAGTGTAGCTATTCCCATGTTTATAGAGATAGCTGTGTAGATATTTCCATGTTTATACAGATAGCGGTGTAGATATTTCCATGTTTATACAGATAGCGGTGTAGATATTTCCATGTTTATACAGAAGGCGGTGTAGATATTTCCAAGTTTATAAAGATAGCGGTGTAGTTATTTCCATGTTTATACAGATAGCGGTGTACATATTTCCATGTTTCTTCAGATGGCTGTGTAGATATTTCCATGTGTATACAGATGGCAGTGTAGATATTTCCATGTTTATACAGATGGAGGTGTAGATATTTCCAAGTTTATACAGATGACTGTGTAGATATCTTCATGTTTTTACAGAGGGCGGTGTAGATATTTCCATGTTTATACAGATAACGGTGTCGCTATTTCTATGTTTATACAGATAGCAGTGTAGCTATTCCCATGTTTATAGAGATAGCTGTGTAGATATTTCCCTGTTTATACAGATAGCGGTGTAGATATTTCCATGTTTATACACATAGCGGTGTAGATATTTCCATGTTTATACAGAAGGCGGTGTAGATATTTCCAAGTTTATAAAGATAGCGGTGTAGTTATTTCCATGTTTTTATACAGATAGCGGTGTACATAATTCCATGTTTCTTCAGATGGCTGTGTAGATATTTCCATGTGTATACAGATGGCAGTGTAGATATTTCCATGTTTATACAGATGGAGGTGTAGATATTTCCAAGTTTATACAGATGACTGTGTAGATATCTTCATGTTTTTACAGAGGGCGGTGTAGATATTTCCATGTTTATACAGATAACGGTGTCGCTATTTCTATGTTTATACAGATAGCAGGGTAGCTATTTCCATGTTTATAGAGATAGCTGTGTAGATATTTCCATGTTTATACAGATTGCAGTGTAGATATTTCCATGTTTATACAGATAGCGTTGTACATATTTCCATGTTTATACAGATAGCGGTGTAGATATTTCAGTGTTTATACTGATAGCGGTGGAGCTATTTCCATGTTAATACAGATAGCGATGTAGATATTTCCATGTTTATAGTGATGGCGGTGTAGATATTTCCATGTTTATAGAGATTGCAGCGTAGTTATTTCCATATTTATAGAGATAGCGTTGTACGTATTTCCATGTTTATAGAGATAGCGGAGTAGATATTTCCGTGGTTACACAGATGGCTGGGTAGGTATTTCCACGGCTATACAGATGGCACTGTAGATATTTCCATGTTTATACATATGGTGGTGTAGACATTTCCATGTTTATACAGATGACTCTGTAGATATTTGCATGTTTATACAGATGATGGTGTAGATATTTCCATGTTTATAGAGATAACAGTGTAGATATTTCCATGTTTATAAAGATAGCGAAGTAGATATTTCCATGTTGATACAGATAGCGGTGTAGATATTTCCATGTTTACAGAGATAGCGGTGTAGATATATCCATCTTTTCACAGATTGCGCTGTAGACATTTCGATCTTTACACAGATAGCTGTGTAGATATTTGCAAGTTTACACAGATATCTGTGTAGATACCTCCATGTTTACACAGATAGCGTTGTAGATATTTCCATGTTTATACAGATAGCGGTGTAGATATTTCCATGTTTATACAGATATCGGTGTAGATATTTCCATGTTTATACTGATAGCGGTGGAGATATTTCCATATTTATACAGATAGCGATGTAGATATTTCCATGTTTATAGAGATGGCGGTGTAGATATTTCCATGTTTATAGAGATTGCAATGTAGATATTTCTATGTTTATAGAGATAGTGGTGTAGATATTTCCATGTGTATAGAGATGGCGGTGTAGGTATTTCCATGTGTATAGATATGGCGGTGTAGGTATTTCCATGTTTATAGAGATAGTGGTGAGGATATTTCCGTAGTTATACAGATAGCGTTGTAGGTATTTCCAGGTTTATAGTGATAGTGGTGAGGATATTTCCGTATTTATAAAGATAGCGTTGTAGATATTTCCATGTTTATACAGATAGCCGTTTTGGTATTTCCATGTTTATAAAGATAGCGGTGTAGATATTTCCATGTTTATAGAGATAGCGGTGTAGATATTTCCATGTTTACACAGATAGGAGTGTAGATATTTCCATGTTTACACAGATAGCGTTGTAGATATTTCCATCTTTATACATATAGCGGTGTAGATATTTCAATGTTCATACAGATAACGGTGTTGGCATTTCCATGTTTATACAGATAGCGGTGTAGATATTTCCATGTTTATACAGAAGGCGGTGTAGATATTTCCAAGATTATAAAGATAGCGGTGTAGTTATTTCCATGTTTATACAGATAGCGGTGTACATATTTCCATGTTTCTTCAGATGGCTGTGTAGATATTTCCATGTGTATACAGATGGCAGTGTAGATATTTCCATGTTTATACAGATGGAGGTGTAGATATTTCCAAGTTTATACAGATGACTGTGTAGATATCTACATGTTTTTACAGAGGGCGGTGTAGATATTTCCATGTTTATACAGATAACGGTGTCACTATTTCTATGTTTATACAGATAGCAGTGTAGCTATTCCCATGTTTATAGAGATAGCTGTGTAGATATTTCCATGTTTATACAGATAGCGTTGTAGATATTTCCATGTTTATACAGATAGCGGTGTAGATATTTCCATGTTTATACAGAAGGCGGTGTAGATATTTCCACGTTTATAAAGATAGCGGTGTAGTTATTTCCATGTTTATACAGATAGCGGTGTACATAATTCCATGTTTCTTCAGATGGCTGTGTAGATATTTCCATGTGTATACAGATGGCAGTGTAGATATTTCCATGTTTATACAGATGGAGGTGTAGATATTTCCAAGTTTATACAGATGACGGTGTAGATATCTTCATGTTTTTACAGAGGGCGGTGTAGATATTTCCATGTTTATACAGATAACGGTGTCGCTATTTCTATGTTTATACAGATGGCAGGGTAGCTATTTCCATGTTTATAGAGATAGCTGTGTAGATATTTCCATGTTTATACAGATTGCGGTGTAGATATTTCCATGTTTATACAGATAGCGTTGTACATATTTCCATGTTTATACAGATAGCGGTGTAGATATTTCAGTGTTTATACTGATAGCGGTGGAGCTATTTCCATGTTAATACAGATAGCGATGTAGATATTTCCATGTTTATAGTGATGGCGGTGTAGATATTTCCATGTTTATAGAGATTGCAGTGTAGATATTTCCATATTTATAGAGATAGCGTTGTACGTATTTCCATGTTTATAGAGATAGCGGAGTAGATATTTCCGTGGTTACACAGATGGCTGGGTAGGTATTTCCACGGGTATACAGATGGCACTGTAGATATTTCCATGTTTATAGATATGGTGGTGTAGATATTTCCATGTTTATACAGACGACTCTGTAGATATTTGCATGTTTATACAGATGGTGGTGTAGATATTTCCATGTTTATAGAGATAACAGTGTAGATATTTCCATGTTTATAAAGATAGCGAAGTAGATATTTCCATGTTGATACAGATAGCGGTGTAGATATTTCCATGTTTACAGAGATAGCGGTGTAGATATTTCCATCTTTGCACAGATTGCGCTGTAGACATTTCGATCTTTACACAGATAGCTATGTAGATATTTGCAAGTTTACAAAGATATCTGTGTAGATTTCCATGTTTACACAGATAGCGTTGTAGATATTTCCATGTTTATACAGATAGCGGTGTAGATATTTCCATGTTTATACAGATAGCGGTGTAGATATTTCCATGTTTATACAGAAGGCGGTGTAGATATTCCCAAGTTTATAAAGATAGCGGTGTAGTTATTTCCATGTTTATACAGATAGCGGTGTACATAATTCCGTGTTTCTTCAGATGGCTGTGTAGATATTTCCATGTGTATACAGATGGCAGTGTAGATATTTCCATGTTTATACAGATGGAGGTGTAGATATTTCCAAGTTTATACAGATGACTGTGTAGATATCTTCATGTTTTTACAGAGGGCGGTGTAGATATTTCCATGTTTATACAGATAACGGTGTCGCTATTTCTATGTTTATACAGATAGCAGGGTAGCTATTTCCATGTTTATAGAGATAGCTGTGTAGATATTTCCATGTTTATACAGATAGCGGTGTAGATATTTCCATGTTTATACAGATAGCGTTGTACATATTTCCATGTTTATACAGATAGCGGTGTAGATATTTCAGTGTTTATACTGATAGCGGTGGAGCTATTTCTATGTTAATACAGATAGCGATGTAGATATTTCCATGTTTATAGTGATGGCGGTGTAGATATTTCCATGTTTATAGAGATTGCAGTGTAGATATTTCCATATTTATAGAGATAGCGTTGTACGTATTTCCATGTTTATAGAGATAGCGGAGTAGATATTTCCGTGGTTACACAGATGGCTGGGTAGGTATTTCCACGGGTATACAGATGGCACTGTAGATATTTCCATGTTTATAGATATGGTGGTGTAGATATTTCCATGTTTATACAGACGACTCTGTAGATATTTGCATGTTTATACAGATGGTGGTGTAGATATTTCCATGTTTATAGAGATAACAGTGTAGATATTTCCATGTTTATAAAGATAGCGAAGTAGATATTTCCATGTTGATACAGATAGCGGTGTAGATATTTCCATGTTTACAGAGATAGCGGTGTAGATATTTCCATCTTTGCACAGATTGCGCTGTAGACATTTCGATCTTTACACAGATAGCTATGTAGATATTTGCAAGTTTACAAAGATATCTGTGTAGATTTCCATGTTTACACAGATAGCGTTGTAGATATTTCCATGTTTATACAGATAGCGGTGTAGATATTTCCATGTTTATACAGATAGCGGTGTAGATATTTCCATGTTTATACAGAAGGCGGTGTAGATATTCCCAAGTTTATAAAGATAGCGGTGTAGTTATTTCCATGTTTATACAGATAGCGGTGTACATAATTCCGTGTTTCTTCAGATGGCTGTGTAGATATTTCCATGTGTATACAGATGGCAGTGTAGATATTTCCATGTTTATACAGATGGAGGTGTAGATATTTCCAAGTTTATACAGATGACTGTGTAGATATCTTCATGTTTTTACAGAGGGCGGTGTAGATATTTCCATGTTTATACAGATAACGGTGTCGCTATTTCTATGTTTATACAGATAGCAGGGTAGCTATTTCCATGTTTATAGAGATAGCTGTGTAGATATTTCCATGTTTATACAGATAGCGGTGTAGATATTTCCATGTTTATACAGATAGCGTTGTACATATTTCCATGTTTATACAGATAGCGGTGTAGATATTTCAGTGTTTATACTGATAGCGGTGGAGCTATTTCTATGTTAATACAGATAGCGATGTAGATATTTCCATGTTTATAGTGATGGCGGTGTAGATATTTCCATGTTTATAGAGATTGCAGTGTAGATATTTCCATATTTATAGAGATAGCGTTGTACGTATTTCCATGTTTATAGAGATAGCGGAGTAGATATTTCCGTGGTTACACAGATGGCTGGGTAGGTATTTCCACGGGTATACAGATGGCACTGTAGATATTTCCATGTTTATAGATATGGTGGTGTAGATATTTCCATGTTTATACAGATGACTCTGTAGATATTTGCATGTTTATACAGATGGTGGTGTACATATTTCCATGTTTATAGAGATAACAGTGTAGATATTTCCATATTTATAAAGATAGCGAAGTAGATATTTCCATGTTGATACAGATAGCGGTGTAGATATTTCCATGTTTACAGAGATAGCGGTGTAGATATTTCCATCTTTGCACAGATTGCGCTGTAGACATTTCGATCTTTACACAGATAGCTGTGTAGATATTTGCAAGTTTACAAAGATATCTGTGTAGATTTCCACGTTTACACAGATAGCGTTGTAGATATTTCCATGTTTATACAGATAGCGGTGTAGATATTTCCATGTTTATACAGATATCGGTGTAGATATTTCCATGTTTATACTGATAGCGGTGGAGACATTTCCATATTTATACAGATAGCGATGTAGATATTTCCATGTTTATAGAGATGGCGGTGTAGATATTTCCATGTTTATAGAGATTGCAATGTAGATATTTCTATGTTTATAGAGATAGTGGTGTAGATATTTCCATGTGTATAGAGATGGCGGTGTAGGTATTTCCATGTGTATAGAGATGGCGGTGTAGGTATTTCCATGTTTATAGAGATAGTGGTGAGGATATTTCCGTATTTATACAGATAGCGTTGTAGGTATTTCCAGGTTTATAGTGATAGTGGTGAGGATATTTCCGTATTTATACTGATAGCGTTGTAGATATTTCCATAGTTATACAGATAGCCGTTTTGGTATTTCCATGTTTATACAGATAGCGGTGTAGATATTTCCATGTTTATACAGATAGCGGTGTAGATATTTCCATGTTTACACAGATAGGTGAGTAGATATTTCCATGTTTACACAGATAGCGTTGTAGATATTCCCATCTTTATACAGATAGCGGTGTAGATATTTCAATGTTTATACAGATAACGGTGTTGGTATTCCCATGTTTATACAGATAGCGGTGTAGATATTTCCATGTTTATACAGAAGGCGGTGTAGATATTTCCAAGTTTATAAAGATAGCTGTGTAGTTATTTCCATGTTTATACAGATAGCGGTGTACATATTTCCATGTTTCTTCAGATGGCTGTGTAGATATTTCCATGTGTATACAGATGGCAGTGTAGATATTTCCATGTTTATACAGATGGAGGTGTAGATATTTCCAAGTTTCTACAGATGACTGTGTAGATATCTACATGTGTTTACAGAGGGCGGTGTAGATATTTCCATGTTTATACAGATAACGGTGTCGCTATTTCTATGTTTATACAGATAGCAGTGTAGCTATTCCCATGTTTATAGAGATAGCGGTGTAGATATTTCCATGTTTATACAGATAGCGGTGTAGATATTTCCATGTTTATACAGATAGCGGTGTAGATATTTCCATGTTTATACAGAAGGCGTTGTAGATATTTCCAAGTTTATAAAGATAGCGGTGTAGTTATTTCCATGTTTATACAGATATCGGTGTACATATTTCCATGTTTCTTAAGATGGCTGTGTAGATATTTCCATGTGTATACAGATGGCAGTGTAGATATTTCCATGTTTATACAGATGGAGGTGTAGATATTTCCAAGTTTATACAGATGATTGTGTAGATATCTTCATGTTTTTACAGAGGGCGGTGTAGATATTTCCATGTTTATACAGATAACGGTGTCGCTATTTCTATGTTTATACAGATAGCAGGGTAGCTATTTCCATGTTTATAGAGATAGCTGTGTAGATATTTCCATGTTTATACAGATAGCGGTGTAGATATTCCATGTTTATACAGATAGCGTTGTACATATTTCCATGTTTATACAGATAGCGGTGTAGATATTTCAATGTTTATACTGAGAGCGGTGGAGCTATTTCCATGTTAATACAGATAGCGATGTAGATATTTCCATGTTTATAGTGATGGCGGTGTAGATATTTCCATGTTTATAGGGATTGCAGTGTAGATATTTTCATATTTATAGAGATAGCGTTGTACGTATTTCCATGTTTATAGAGATAGCGGAGTAGATATTTCCGTGGTTACACAGATGGCTGGTTAGGTATTTCCACGGGTATACAGATGGCACTGTAGGTATTTCCATGTTTATAGATATGGTGGTGTAGATATTTCCATGTTTATACAGATGACTCTGTAGATATTTGCATGTTTATACAGATGGTGGTGTAGATATTTCCATGTTTATAGAGATAACAGTGTAGATATTTCCATGTTTATAAAGATAGCGAAGTAGATATTTCCATGTTGATACAGATAGCGGTGTAGATATTTCCATGTTTACAGAGATAGCGGTGTAGATATTTCCATCTTTGCACAGATTGCGCTGTAGACATTTCGATCTTTACACAGATAGCTGTGTAGATATTTGCAAGTTTACACAGATATCTGTGTAGATACTTCCATGTTTACACAGATAGCGTTGTAGATATTTCCATGTTTATACAGATAGCGGTGTAGATATTTCCATGTTTATACAGATATCGGTGTAGATATTTCCATGTTTATACTGATAGCGGTGGAGATATTTCCATATTTATACAGATAGCGATGTAGATATTTCCATGTTTATAGAGATGGCGGTGTAGATATTTCCATGTTTATAGAGATTGCAATGTAGATATTTCTATGTTTATAGAGATAGTGGTGTAGATATTTCCATGTGTATAGAGATGGCGGTGTAGGTATTTCCATGTGTATAGAGATGGCGGTGTAGGTATTTCCATGTTTATAGAGATAGTGGTGAGGATATTTCCGTATTTATACAGATAGCGTTGTAGGTATTTCCAGGTTTATAGTGATAGTGGTGAGGATATTTCCGTATTTATACTGATAGCGTTGTAGATATTTCCATATTTATACAGATAGCCGTTTT
Source organism: Pan troglodytes (assembly GCF_028858775.2). Taxonomy (NCBI): domain Eukaryota; kingdom Metazoa; phylum Chordata; class Mammalia; order Primates; family Hominidae; genus Pan; species Pan troglodytes. The sequence goes on along the minus strand of NC_072410.2, from coordinate 1,378,502 downwards.
GGTATTTCCATGTTTATACAGATAGCGGTGTAGATATTTCCATGTTTATACAGATAGCGGTGTAGATATTTCCATGTTTACACAGATAGGTGAGTAGATATTTCCATGTTTACACAGATAGCGTTGTAGATATTCCCATCTTTATACAGATAGCGGTGTAGATATTTCAATGTTTATACAGATAAGAGTGTTGGTATTCCCATGTTTATACAGATAGCGGTGTAGATATTTCCATGTTTATACAGAAGGCGGTGTAGATATTTCCAAGTTTATAAAGATAGCTGTGTAGTTATTTCCATGTTTATACAGATAGCGGTGTACATATTTCCATGTTTCTTCAGATGGCTGTGTAGATATTTCCATGTGTATACAGATGGCAGTGTAGATATTTCCATGTTTATACAGATGGAGGTGTAGATATTTCCAAGTTTCTACAGATGACTGTGTAGATATCTTCATGTGTTTACAGAGGGCGGTGTAGATATTTCCATGTTTATACAGATAACGGTGTCGCTATTTCTATGTTTATACAGATAGCAGTGTAGCTATTCCCATGTTTATAGAGATAGCTGTGTAGATATTTCCATGTTTATACAGATAGCGGTGTAGATATTTCCATGTTTATACAGATAGCGGTGTAGATATTTCCATGTTTATACAGAAGGCGGTGTAGATATTTCCAAGTTTATAAAGATAGCGGTGTAGTTATTTCCATGTTTATACAGATAGCGGTGTACATATTTCCATGTTTCTTAAGATGGCTGTGTAGATATTTCCATGTGTATACAGATGGCAGTGTAGATATTTCCATGTTTATACAGATGGAGGTGTAGATATTTCCAAGTTTATACAGATGACTGTGTAGATATCTTCATGTTTTTACAGAGGGCGTTGTAGATATTTCCATGTTTATACAGATAACGGTGTCGCTATTTCTATGTTTATACAGATAGCAGGGTAGCTATTTCCATGTTTATAGAGATAGCTGTGTAGATATTTCCATGTTTATACAGATAGCGTTGTAGATATTCCATGTTTATACAGATAGCGTTGTACATATTTCCATGTTTATACAGATAGCGGTGTAGATATTTCAATGTTTATACTGAGAGCGGTGGAGCTATTTCCATGTTAATACAGATAGCGATGTAGATATTTCCATGTTTATAGTGATGGCGGTGTAGATATTTCCATGTTTATACAGATAGCGGTGTAGATATTTCCATGTTTACACAGATAGGTGAGTAGATATTTCCATGTTTACACAGATAGCGTTGTAGATATTCCCATCTTTATACAGATAGCGGTGTAGATATTTCAATGTTTATACAGATAACAGTGTTGGTATTCCCATGTTTATACAGATAGCGGTGTAGATATTTCCATGTTTATACAGAAGGCGGTGTAGATATTTCCATGTTTATACAGATTGCAGTGTAGATATTTCCATGTTTATACAGATAGCGTTGTACATATTTCCAAGTTTATACAGATAGCGGTGTAGATATTTCAGTGTTTATACTGATAGCGGTGGAGCTATTTCCATGTTAATACAGATAGCGATGTAGATATTTCCATGTTTATAGTGATGGCGGTGTAGATATTTCCATGTTTATAGAGATTGCAGCGTAGTTATTTCCATATTTATAGAGATAGCGTTGTACGTATTTCCATGTTTATAGAGATAGCGGAGTAGATATTTCCGTGGTTACACAGATGGCTGGGTAGGTATTTCCACGGCTATACAGATGGCACTGTAGATATTTCCATGTTTATACATATGGTGGTGTAGACATTTCCATGTTTATACAGATGACTCTGTAGATATTTGCATGTTTATACAGATGATGGTGTAGATATTTCCATGTTTATAGAGATAACAGTGTAGATATTTCCATGTTTATAAAGATAGCGAAGTAGATATTTCCATGTTGATACAGATAGCGGTGTAGATATTTCCATGTTTACAGAGATAGCGGTGTAGATATATCCATCTTTTCACAGATTGCGCTGTAGACATTTCGATCTTTACACAGATAGCTGTGTAGATATTTGCAAGTTTACACAGATATCTGTGTAGATACCTCCATGTTTACACAGATAGCGTTGTAGATATTTCCATGTTTATACAGATAGCGGTGTAGATATTTCCATGTTTATACAGATATCGGTGTAGATATTTCCATGTTTATACTGATAGCGGTGGAGATATTTCCATATTTATACAGATAGCGATGTAGATATTTCCATGTTTATAGAGATGGCGGTGTAGATATTTCCATGTTTATAGAGATTGCAATGTAGATATTTCTATGTTTATAGAGATAGTGGTGTAGATATTTCCATGTGTATAGAGATGGCGGTGTAGGTATTTCCATGTGTATAGATATGGCGGTGTAGGTATTTCCATGTTTATAGAGATAGTGGTGAGGATATTTCCGTAGTTATACAGATAGCGTTGTAGGTATTTCCAGGTTTATAGTGATAGTGGTGAGGATATTTCCGTATTTATAAAGATAGCGTTGTAGATATTTCCATGTTTATACAGATAGCCGTTTTGGTATTTCCATGTTTATAAAGATAGCGGTGTAGATATTTCCATGTTTATAGAGATAGCGGTGTAGATATTTCCATGTTTACACAGATAGGAGTGTAGATATTTCCATGTTTACACAGATAGCGTTGTAGATATTTCCATGTTTATACAGATAGCGGTGTAGATATTTCCATGTTTATACAGATAGCGGTGTAGATATTTCCATGTTTATACAGAAGGCGGTGTAGATATTTCCAAGTTTATAAAGATAGCGGTGTAGTTATTTCCATGTTTATACAGATAGCGGTGTACATAATTCCGTGTTTCTTCAGATGGCTGTGTAGATATTTCCATGTGTATACAGATGGCAGTGTAGATATTTCCATGTTTATACAGATGGAGGTGTAGATATTTCCAAGTTTATACAGATGACTGTGTAGATATCTTCATGTTTTTACAGAGGGCGGTGTAGATATTTCCATGTTTATACAGATAACGGTGTCGCTATTTCTATGTTTATACAGATAGCAGGGTAGCTATTTCCATGTTTATAGAGATAGCTGTGTAGATATTTCCATGTTTATACAGATAGCGGTGTAGATATTTCCATGTTTATACAGATAGCGTTGTACATATTTCCATGTTTATACAGATAGCGGTGTAGATATTTCAGTGTTTATACTGATAGCGGTGGAGCTATTTCTATGTTAATACAGATAGCGATGTAGATATTTCCATGTTTATAGTGATGGCGGTGTAGATATTTCCATGTTTATAGAGATTGCAGTGTAGATATTTCCATATTTATAGAGATAGCGTTGTACGTATTTCCATGTTTATAGAGATAGCGGAGTAGATATTTCCGTGGTTACACAGATGGCTGGGTAGGTATTTCCACGGGTATACAGATGGCACTGTAGATATTTCCATGTTTATAGATATGGTGGTGTAGATATTTCCATGTTTATACAGATGACTCTGTAGATATTTGCATGTTTATACAGATGGTGGTGTACATATTTCCATGTTTATAGAGATAACAGTGTAGATATTTCCATATTTATAAAGATAGCGAAGTAGATATTTCCATGTTGATACAGATAGCGGTGTAGATATTTCCATGTTTACAGAGATAGCGGTGTAGATATTTCCATCTTTGCACAGATTGCGCTGTAGACATTTCGATCTTTACACAGATAGCTGTGTAGATATTTGCAAGTTTACAAAGATATCTGTGTAGATTTCCATGTTTACACAGATAGCGTTGTAGATATTTCCATGTTTATACAGATATCGGTGTAGATATTTCCATGTTTATACAGATATCGGTGTAGATATTTCCATGTTTATACTGATAGCGGTGGAGACATTTCCATATTTATACAGATAGCGATGTAGATATTTCCATGTTTATAGAGATGGCGGTGTAGATATTTCCATGTTTATAGAGATTGCAATGTAGATATTTCTATGTTTATAGAGATAGTGGTGTAGATATTTCCATGTGTATAGAGATGGCGGTGTAGGTATTTCCATGTGTATAGAGATGGCGGTGTAGGTATTTCCATGTTTATAGAGATAGTGGTGAGGATATTTCCGTATTTATACAGATAGCGTTGTAGGTATTTCCAGGTTTATAGTGATAGTGGTGAGGATATTTCCGTATTTATACTGATAGCGTTGTAGATATTTCCATAGTTATACAGATAGCCGTTTTGGTATTTCCATGTTTATACAGATAGCGGTGTAGATATTTCCATGTTTATACAGATAGCGGTGTAGATATTTCCATGTTTACACAGATAGGTGAGTAGATATTTCCATGTTTACACAGATAGCGTTGTAGATATTCCCATCTTTATACAGATAGCGGTGTAGATATTTCAATGTTTATACAGATAACGGTGTTGGTATTCCCATGTTTATACAGATAGCGGTGTAGATATTTCCATGTTTATACAGAAGGCGGTGTAGATATTTCCAAGTTTATAAAGATAGCTGTGTAGTTATTTCCATGTTTATACAGATAGCGGTGTACATATTTCCATGTTTCTTCAGATGGCTGTGTAGATATTTCCATGTGTATACAGATGGCAGTGTAGATATTTCCATGTTTATACAGATGGAGGTGTAGATATTTCCAAGTTTCTACAGATGACTGTGTAGATATCTTCATGTGTTTACAGAGGGCGATGTAGATATTTCCATGTTTATACAGATAACGGTGTCGCTATTTCTATGTTTATACAGATAGCAGTGTAGCTATTCCCATGTTTATAGAGATAGCTGTGTAGATATTTCCATGTTTATACAGATAGCGGTGTAGATATTTCCATGTTTATACAGATAGCGGTGTAGATATTTCCATGTTTATACAGAAGGCGTTGTAGATATTTCCAAGTTTATAAAGATAGCGGTGTAGTTATTTCCATGTTTATACAGATATCGGTGTACATATTTCCATGTTTCTTAAGATGGCTGTGTAGATATTTCCATGTGTATACAGATGGCAGTGTAGATATTTCCATGTTTATACAGATGGAGGTGTAGATATTTCCAAGTTTATACAGATGATTGTGTAGATATCTTCATGTTTTTACAGAGGGCGATGTAGATATTTCCATGTTTATACAGATAACGGTGTCGCTATTTCTATGTTTATACAGATAGCAGGGTAGCTATTTCCATGTTTATAGAGATAGCTGTGTAGATATTTCCATGTTTATACAGATAGCGGTGTAGATATTTCCATGTTTATACAGATAGCGTTGTACATATTTCCATGTTTATACAGATAGCGGTGTAGATATTTCAGTGTTTATACTGATAGCGGTGGAGCTATTTCCATGTTAATACAGATAGCGATGTAGATATTTCCATGTTTGTAGTGATGGCGGTGTAGATATTTCCAGGTTTATAGAGATTGCAGCATAGATATTTCCAAATTTATAGAGATAGCGTTGTACGTATTTCCATGTTTATAGAGATAGCGGAGTAGATATTTCCGTGGTTACACAGATGGCTGGGTAGGTATTTCCACGGGTATACAGATGGCACTGTAGATATTTCCATGTTTATAGATATGGTGGTGTAGATGTTCCCATGTTTATACAGATGACTCTGTAGATATTTGCATGTTTATACAGATGGTGGTGTAGATATTTCCATGTTTATAGAGATAACAGTGTAGATATTTCCATGTTTATAAAGATAGCGAAGTAGATATTTCCATGTTGATACAGATAGCGGTGTAGATATTTCCATGTTTACAGAGATAGCGGTGTAGATATTTCCATCTTTGCACAGATTGCGCTGTAGACATTTCGATCTTTACACAGATAGCTGTGTAGATATTTGCAAGTTTACACAGATATCTGTGTAGATACTTCCATGTTTACACAGATAGCGTTGTAGATATTTCCATGTTTATACAGATAGCGGTGTAGATATTTCCATGTTTATACAGATATCGGTGTAGATATTTCCATGTTTATACTGATAGCGGTGGAGATATTTCCATATTTATACAGATAGCGATGTAGATATTTCCATGTTTATAGAGATGGCGGTGTAGATATTTCCATGTTTATAGAGATTGCAATGTAGATATTTCTATGTTTATAGAGATAGTGGTGTAGATATTTCCATGTGTATAGAGATGGTGGTGTAGGTATTTCCATGTGTATAGATATGGCGGTGTAGGTATTTCCATGTTTATAGAGATAGTGGTGAGGATATTTCCGTATTTATACAGATAGCGTTGTAGGTATTTCCAGGTTTATAGTGATAGTGGTGAGGATATTTCCGTATTTATACTGATAGCGTTGTAGATATTTCCATGTTTATACAGATAGCCGTTTTGGTATTTCCATGTTTATACAGATAGCGGTGTAGATATTTCCATGTTTATACAGATAGCGGTGTAGATATTTCCATGTTTACACAGATAGGTGTGTAGATATTTCCATGTTTACACAGATAGCGTTGTAGATATTTCCATCTTTATACAGATAGCGGTGTAGATATTTCAATGTTTATACAGCTAACGGTGTTGGTATTTCCATGTTTATACAGATAGCGGTGTAGATATTTCCAAGTTTATAAAGATAGCGGTGTAGTTATTTCCATGTTTATACAGATAGCGGTGTACATATTTCCATGTTTCTTCAGATGGCTGTGTAGATATTTCCATGTGTATACAGATGGAAGTGTAGATATTTCCATGTTTATACAGATGGAGGTGTAGATATTTCCACGTTTCTACAGATGACTGTGTAGATATCTTCATGTTTTTACAGAGGGCGGTGTAGATATTTCCATGTTTATACAGATAACGGTGTCGCTATTTCTATGTTTATACAGATAGCAGTGTAGCTATTCCCATGTTTATAGAGATAGCTGTGTAGATATTTCCCTGTTTATTCAGATAGCGGTGTAGATATTTCCATGTTTATACAGATAGCGGTGTAGATATTTCCATGTTTATACAGAAGGCGTTGTAGATATTTCCAAGTTTATAAAGATAGCGGTGTAGTTATTTCCATGTTTATACAGATAGCGGTGTACATATTTCCATGTTTCTTCAGATGGCTGTGTAGATATTTCCATGTGTATACAGATGGCAGTGTAGATATTTCCATGTTTATACAGATGGAGGTGTAGATATTTCCAAGTTTATACAGATGACTGTGTAGATATCTTCATGTTTTTACAGAGGGCGGTGTAGATATTTCCATGTTTATACAGATAACGGTGTCGCTATTTCTATGTTTATACAGATAGCAGTGTAGCTATTCCCATGTTTATAGAGATAGCTGTGTAGATATTTCCCTGTTTATACAGATAGCGGTGTAGATATTTCCATGTTTATACACATAGCGGTGTAGATATTTCCATGTTTATACAGAAGGCGGTGTAGATATTTCCAAGTTTATAAAGATAGCGGTGTAGTTATTTCCATGTTTTTATACAGATAGCGGTGTACATAATTCCATGTTTCTTCAGATGGCTGTGTAGATATTTCCATGTGTATACAGATGGCAGTGTAGATATTTCCATGTTTATACAGATGGAGGTGTAGATATTTCCAAGTTTATACAGATGACTGTGTAGATATCTTCATGTTTTTACAGAGGGCGGTGTAGATATTTCCATGTTTATACAGATAACGGTGTCGCTATTTCTATGTTTATACAGATAGCAGGGTAGCTATTTCCATGTTTATAGAGATAGCTGTGTATATATTTCCATGTTTATACAGATTGCAGTGTAGATATTTCCATGTTTATACAGATAGCGTTGTACATATTTCCAAGTTTATACAGATAGCGGTGTAGATATTTCAGTGTTTATATTGATAGCGGTGGAGCTATTTCCATGTTAATACAGATAGCGATGTAGATATTTCCATGTTTATAGTGATGGCGGTGTAGATATTTCCATGTTTATAGAGATTGCAGCGTAGTTATTTCCATATTTATATAGATAGCGTTGTACGTATTTCCATGTTTATAGAGATAGCGGAGTAGATATTTCCGTGGTTACACAGATGGCTGGGTAGGTATTTCCACGGCTATACAGATGGCACTGTAGATATTTACATGTTTATACATATGGTGGTGTAGATGTTCCCATGTTTATACAGATGACTCTGTAGATATTTGCATGTTTATACAGATGATGGTGTAGATATTTCCATGTTTATAGTGATAACAGTGTAGATATTTCCATGTTTATAAAGATAGCGAAGTAGATATTTCCATGTTGATACAGATAGCGGTGTAGATATTTCCATGTTTACAGAGATAGCGGTGTAGATATATCCATCTTTGCACAGATTGCGCTGTAGACATTTCGATCTTTACACAGATAGCTGTGTAGATATTTGCAAGTTTACACAGATATCTGTGTAGATACTTCCATGTTTACACAGATAGCGTTGTAGATATTTCCATGTTTATACAGATAGCGGTGTAGATATTTCCATGTTTATACAGATATCGGTGTAGATATTTCCATGTTTATACTGATAGCGGTGGAGATATTTCCATATTTATACAGATAGCGATGTAGATATTTCCATGTTTAGAGAGATGGCGGTGTAGATATTTCCATGTTTATAGAGATTGCAATGTAGATATTTCTATGTTTATAGAGATAGTGGTGTAGATATTTCCATGTGTATAGAGATGGTGGTGTAGGTATTTCCATGTGTATAGATATGGCGGTGTAGGTATTTCCATGTTTATAGAGATAGTGGTGAGGATATTTCCGTAGTTATACAGATAGCGTTGTAGGTATTTCCAGGTTTATAGTGATAGTGGTGAGGATATTTCCGTATTTATAAAGATAGCGTTGTAGATATTTCCATGTTTATACAGATAGCCGTTTTGGTATTTCCATGTTTATAAAGATAGCGGTGTAGATATTTCCATGTTTATAGAGATAGCGGTGTAGATATTTCCATGTTTACACAGATAGGAGTGTAGATATTTCCATGTTTACACAGATAGCGTTGTAGATATTTCCATCTTTATACATATAGCGGTGTAGATATTTCAATGTTCATACAGATAACGGTGTTGGCATTTCCATGTTTATACAGATAGCGGTGTAGATATTTCCATGTTTATACAGAAGGCGGTGTAGATATTTCCAAGTTTATAAAGATAGCGGTGTAGTTATTTCCATGTTTATACAGATAGCGGTGTACATATTTCCATGTTTCTTCAGATGGCTGTGTAGATATTTCCATGTGTATACAGATGGCAGTGTAGATATTTCCATGTTTATACAGATGGAGGTGTAGATATTTCCAAGTTTATACAGATGACTGTGTAGATATCTACATGTTTTTACAGAGGGCGGTGTAGATATTTCCATGTTTATACAGATAACGGTGTCGCTATTTCTATGTTTATACAGATAGCAGTGTAGCTATTCCCATGTTTATAGAGATAGCTGTGTAGATATTTCCATGTTTATACAGATAGCGGTGTAGATATTTCCATGTTTATACAGATAGCGGTGTAGATATTTCCATGTTTATACAGACGGCGGTGTAGATATTTCCACGTTTATAAAGATAGCGGTGTAGTTATTTCCATGTTTATACAGATAGCGGTGTACATAATTCCATGTTTCTTCAGATGGCTGTGTAGATATTTCCATGTGTATACAGATGGCAGTGTAGATATTTCCATGTTTATACAGATGGAGGTGTAGATATTTCCAAGTTTATACAGATGACTGTGTAGATATCTTCATGTTTTTACAGAGGGCGGTGTAGATATTTCCATGTTTATACAGATAACGGTGTCGCTATTTCTATGTTTATACAGATAGCAGGGTAGCTATTTCCATGTTTATAGAGATAGCTGTGTAGATATTTCCATGTTTATAGAGATTGCGGTGTAGATACTTCCATGTTTATACAGATAGCGTTGTACATATTTCCATGTTTATACAGATAGCGGTGTAGATATTTCAGTGTTTATACTGATAGCGGTGGAGCTATTTCCATGTTAATACAGATAGCGATGTAGATATTTCCATGTTTATAGTGATGGCGGTGTAGATATTTCCATGTTTATAGAGATTGCAGTGTAGATATTTCCATATTTATAGAGATAGCGTTGTACGTATTTCCATGTTTATAGAGATAGCGGAGTAGATATTTCCGTGGTTACACAGATGGCTGGGTAGGTATTTCCACGGGTATACAGATGGCACTGTAGATATTTCCATGTTTATAGATATGGTGGTGTAGATATTTCCAAGTTTATACAGACGACTCTGTAGATATTTGCATGTTTATACAGATGGTGGTGTAGATATTTCCATGTTTATAGAGATAACAGTGTAGATATTTCCATGTTTATAAAGATAGCGAAGTAGATATTTCCATGTTGATACAGATAGCGGTGTAGATATTTCCATGTTTACAGAGATAGCGGTGTAGATATTTCCATCTTTGCACAGATTGCGCTGTAGACATTTCGATCTTTACACAGATAGCTGTGTAGATATTTGCAAGTTTACAAAGATATCTGTGTAGATTTCCATGTTTACACAGATAGCGTTGTAGATATTTCCATGTTTATACAGATAGCGGTGTAGATATTTCCATGTTTATACAGATAGCGGTGTAGATATTTCCATGTTTATACAGAAGGCGGTGTAGATATTTCCAAGTTTATAAAGATAGCGGTGTAGTTATTTCCATGTTTATACAGATAGCGGTGTACATATTTCCATGTTTCTTCAGATGGCTGTGTAGATATTTCCATGTGTATACAGATGGCAGTGTAGGTATTTCCATGTTTATACAGATGGAGGTGTAGATATTTCCAAGTTTATACAGATGACTGTGTAGATATCTTCATGTTTTTACAGAGGGCGGTGTAGATATTTCCATGTTTATACAGATAACGGTGTCGCTATTTCTATGTTTATACAGATAGCAGTGTAGCTATTTCCATGTTTGTAGAGATAGCTGTGTAGATATTTCCATGTTTATACAGATAGCGGTGTAGATATTTCAGTGTTTATACTGATAGCGGTGGAGCTATTTCCATGTTAATACAGATAGCGATGTAGATATTTCCATGTTTATAGTGATGGCGGTGTAGATATTTCCATGTTTATAGAGATTGCAGTGTAGATATTTCCATATTTATAGAGATAGCTTTGTACGTATTTCCATGTTTATAGAGATAGCGGAGTAGATATTTCCGTAGTTACACAGATGGCTGGGTAGGTATTTCCACGGGTATACAGATGGCACTGTAGATATTTCCATGTTTATAGATATGGTGGTGTAGATGTTCCCATGTTTATACAGATGACTCTGTAGATATTTGCATGTTTATGCAGATGGTGGTGTAGATATTTCCATGTTTATAGAGATAACAGTGTAGATATTTCCATGTTTATAAAGATAGCGAAGTAGATATTTCCATGTTGATACAGATAGCGGTGTAGATATTTCCATGTTTACAGAGATAGCGGTGTAGATATTTCCATCTTTGCACAGATTGCGCTGTAGACATTTCGATCTTTACACAGATAGCTGTGTAGATATTTGCAAGTTTACACAGATATCTGTGTAGATACTTCCATGTTTACACAGATAGCGTTGTAGATATTTCCATGTTTATAAAGATAGCGGTGTAGATATTTCCATGTTTATACAGATAGCGGTGTAGATATTTCCATGTTTATAGAGATGGCGTTGTAGATATTTCCATGTTTATAGAGATTGCAATGTAGATATTTCTATGTTTATAGAGATAGTGGTGTAGATATTTCCATGTGTATAGAGATGGCGGTGTAGGTATTTCCATGTGTATAGATATGGCGGTGTAGGTATTTCCATGTTTATAGAGATAGTGGTGAGGATATTTCCGTAGTTATACAGATAGCGTTGTAGGTATTTCCAGGTTTATAGTGATAGTGGTGAGGATATTTCCGTATTTATAAAGATAGCGTTGTAGATATTTCCATGTTTATAGAGATAGCCGTTTTGGTATTTCTATGTTTATAAAGATAGCGGTGTAGATATTTCCATGTTTATACAGATAGCGGTGTAGATATTTCCATGTTTACACAGATAGGAGTGTAGATATTTCCATGTTTACACAGATAGCGTTGTAGATATTTCCATCTTTATACAGATAGCGGTGTAGATATTTCAATGTTTATACAGATAACGGTGTTGGTATTTCCATGTTTATACAGATAGCGGTGTAGATATTTCCATGTTTATACAGAAGGCGGTGTAGATATTTCCAAGTTTATAAAGATAGCGGTGTAGTTATTTCCATGTTTATACAGATAGCGGTGTACATATTTCCATGTTTCTTCAGATGGCTGTGTAGATATTTCCATGTGTATACAGATGGCAGTGTAGATATTTCCATGTTTATACAGATGGAGGTGTAGATATTTCCAAGTTTATACAGATGACTGTGTAGATATCTTCATGTTTTTACAGAGGGCGGTGTAGACATTTCCTTGTTTATACAGATAACGGTGTCGCTATTTCTATGTTTATACAGATAGCAGTGTAGCTATTCCCATGTTTATAGAGATAGCTGTGTAGATATTTCCATGTTTATACAGATAGCGGTGTAGATATTTCCATGTTTATACAGATAGCGGTGTAGATATTTCCATGTTTATATAGAAGGCGGTGTAGATATTTCCAAGTTTATAAAGATAGCGGTGTAGTTATTTCCATGTTTATACAGATAGCGGTGTACATAATTCCATGTTTCTTCAGATGGCTGTGTAGATATTTCCATGTGTATACAGATGGCAGTGTAGATATTTCCATGTTTATACAGATGGAGGTGTAGATATTTCCAAGTTTATACAGATGACTGTGTAGATATCTTCATGTTTTTACAGAGGGCGGTGTAGATATTTCCATGTTTATACAGATAACGGTGTCGCTATTTCTATGTTTATACAGATAGCAGGGTAGCTATTTCCATGTTTATAGAGATAGCTGTGTAGATATTTCCATGTTTATACAGATTGCGGTGTAGATATTTCCATGTTTATACAGATAGCGTTGTACATATTTCCATGTTTATACAGATAGCGGTGTAGATATTTCAGTGTTTATACTGATAGCGGTGGAGCTATTTCCATGTTAATACAGATAGCGATGTAGATATTTCCATGTTTATAGTGATGGCGGTGTAGATATTTCCATGTTTATAGAGATTGCAGTGTAGATATTTCCATATTTATAGAGATAGCGTTGTACGTATTTCCATGTTTATAGAGATAGCGGAGTAGATATTTCCGTGGTTACACAGATGGCTGGGTAGGTATTTCCACGGGTATACAGATGGCACTGTAGATATTTCCATGTTTATAGATATGGTGGTGTAGATATTTCCATGTTTATACAGATGACTCTGTAGATATTTGCATGTTTATACAGATGGTGGTGTAGATATTTCCATGTTTATACAGATAGCGTTGTACATATTTCCATGTTTATACAGATAGCGGTGTAGATATTTCAGTGTTTATACTGATAGCGGTGGAGCTATTTCCATGTTAATACAGATAGCGATGTAGATATTTCCATGTTTATAGTGATGGCGGTGTAGATATTTCCATGTTTATAGAGATTGCAGTGTAGATATTTCCATATTTATAGAGATAGCGTTGTACGTATTTCCATGTTTATAGAGATAGCGGAGTAGATATTTCCGTGGTTACACAGATGGCTGGGTAGGTATTTCCACGGGTATACAGATGGCACTGTAGATATTTCCATGTTTATAGATATGGTGGTGTAGATATTTCCATGTTTATACAGATGACTCTGTAGATATTTGCATTTTTATACAGATGGTGGTGTAGATATTTCCATGTTTATAGAGATAACAGTGTAGATATTTCCATGTTTATAAAGATAGCGAAGTAGATATTTCCATGTTGATACAGATAGCGGTGTAGATATTTCCATGTTTACAGAGATAGCGGTGTAGATATTTCCATCTTTGCACAGATTGCGCTGTAGACATTTCGATCTTTACACAGATAGCTGTGTAGATATTTGCAAGTTTACACAGATATCTGTGTAGATACTTCCATGTTTACACAGATAGCGTTGTAGATATTTCCATGTTTATACAGATAGCGGTGTAGATATTTCCATGTTTATACAGATATCGGTGTAGATATTTCCATGTTTATACTGATAGCGGTGGAGATATTTCCATATTTATACAGATAGCGATGTAGATATTTCCATGTTTATAGAGATGGCGGTGTAGATATTTCCATGTTTATAGAGATTGCAATGTAGATATTTCTATGTTTATAGAGATAGTGGTGTAGATATTTCCATGTGTATAGAGATGGTGGTGTAGGTATTTCCATGTGTATAGATATGGCGGTGTAGGTATTTCCATGTTTATAGAGATAGTGGTGAGGATATTTCCGTATTTATACAGATAGCGTTGTAGGTATTTCCAGGTTTATAGTGATAGTGGTGAGGATATTTCCGTATTTATACTGATAGCGTTGTAGATATTTCCATGTTTATACAGATAGCCGTTTTGGTATTTCCATGTTTATACAGATAGCGGTGTAGATATTTCCATGTTTATACAGATAGCGGTGTAGATATTTCCATGTTTACACAGATAGGTGTGTAGATATTTCCATGTTTACACAGATAGCGTTGTAGATATTTCCATCTTTATACAGATAGCGGTGTAGATATTTCAATGTTTATACAGATAACGGTGTTGGTATTTCCATATTTATACAGATAGCGGTGTAGATATTTCCAAGTTTATAAAGATAGCGGTGTAGTTATTTCCATGTTTATACAGATAGCGGTGTACATATTTCCATGTTTCTTCAGATGGCTGTGTAGATATTTCCATGTGTATACAGATGGAAGTGTAGATATTTCCATGTTTATACAGATGGAGGTGTAGATATTTCCAAGTTTCTACAGATGACTGTGTAGATATCTTCATGTTTTTACAGAGGGCGGTGTAGATATTTCCATGTTTATACAGATAACGGTGTCGCTATTTCTATGTTTATACAGATAGCAGTGTAGCTATTCCCATGTTTATAGAGATAGCTGTGTAGATATTTCCCTGTTTATTCAGATAGCGGTGTAGATATTTCCATGTTTATACACATAGCGGTGTAGATATTTCCATGTTTATACAGAAGGCGGTGTAGATATTTCCAAGTTTATAAAGATAGCGGTGTAGTTATTTCCATGTTTTTATACAGATAGCGGTGTACATAATTCCATGTTTCTTCAGATGGCTGTGTAGATATTTCCATGTGTATACAGATGGCAGTGTAGATATTTCCATGTTTATACAGATGGAGGTGTAGATATTTCCAAGTTTATACAGATGACTGTGTAGATATCTTCATGTTTTTACAGAGGGCGGTGTAGATATTTCCATGTTTATACAGATAACGGTGTCGCTATTTCTATGTTTATACAGATAGCAGGGTAGCTATTTCCATGTTTATAGAGATAGCTGTGTATATATTTCCATGTTTATACAGATTGCGGTGTAGATATTTCCATGTTTATACAGATAGCGTTGTACATATTTCCAAGTTTATACAGATAGCGGTGTAGATATTTCAGTGTTTATATTGATAGCGGTGGAGCTATTTCCATGTTAATACAGATAGCGATGTAGATATTTCCATGTTTATAGTGATGGCGGTGTAGATATTTCCATGTTTATGGAGATTGCAGCGTAGTTATTTCCATATTTATAGAGATAGCGTTGTACGTATTTCCATGTTTATAGAGATAGCGGAGTAGATATTTCCGTGGTTACACAGATGGCTGGGTAGGTATTTCCACGGCTATACAGATGGCACTGTAGATATTTCCATGTTTATACATATGGTGGTGTAGATGTTCCCATGTTTATACAGATGACTCTGTAGATATTTGCATGTTTATACAGATGATGGTGTAGATATTTCCATGTTTATAGAGATAACAGTGTAGATATTTCCATGTTTATAAAGATAGCGAAGTAGATATTTCCATGTTGATACAGATAGCGGTGTAGATATTTCCATGTTTACAGAGATAGCGGTGTAGATATATCCATCTTTGCACAGATTGCGCTGTAGACATTTCGATCTTTACACAGATAGCTGTGTAGATATTTGCAAGTTTACCCAGATATCTGTGTAGATACTTCCATGTTTACACAGATAGCGTTGTAGATATTTCCATGTTTATACAGATAGCGGTGTAGATATTTCCATGTTTATACAGATATCGGTGTAGATATTTCCATGTTTATACTGATAGCGGTGGAGATATTTCCATATTTATACAGATAGCGATGTAGATATTTCCATGTTTATAGAGATGGCGGTGTAGATATTTCCATGTTTATAGAGATTGCAATGTAGATATTTCTATGTTTATAGAGATAGTGGTGTAGATATTTCCATGTGTATAGAGATGGCGGTGTAGGTATTTCCATGTGTATAGATATGGCGGTGTAGGTATTTCCATGTTTATAGAGATAGTGGTGAGGATATTTCCGTAGTTATACAGATAGCGTTGTAGGTATTTCCAGGTTTATAGTGATAGTGGTGAGGATATTTCCGTATTTATAAAGATAGCGTTGTAGATATTTCCATGTTTATACAGATAGCCGTTTTGGTATTTCCATGTTTATAAAGATAGCGGTGTAGATATTTCCATGTTTATAGAGATAGCGGTGTAGATATTTCCATGTTTACACAGATAGGAGTGTAGATATTTCCATGTTTACACAGATAGCGTTGTAGATATTTCCATCTTTATACATATAGCGGTGTAGATATTTCAATGTTCATACAGATAACGGTGTTGGCATTTCCATGTTTATACAGATAGCGGTGTAGATATTTCCATGTTTATACAGAAGGCGGTGTAGATATTTCCAAGTTTATAAAGATAGCGGTGTAGTTATTTCCATGTTTATACAGATAGCGGTGTACATATTTCCATGTTTCTTCAGATGGCTGTGTAGATATTTCCATGTGTATACAGATGGCAGTGTAGATATTTCCATGTTTATACAGATGGAGGTGTAGATATTTCCAAGTTTATACAGATGACTGTGTAGATATCTACATGTTTTTACAGAGGGCGGTGTAGATATTTCCATGTTTATACAGATAACGGTGTCGCTATTTCTATGTTTATACAGATAGCAGTGTAGCTATTCCCATGTTTATAGAGATAGCTGTGTAGATATTTCCATGTTTATACAGATAGCGGTGTAGATATTTCCATGTTTATACAGATAGCGGTGTAGATATTTCCATGTTTATACAGACGGCCGTGTAGATATTTCCACGTTTATAAAGATAGCGGTGTAGTTATTTCCATGTTTATACAGATAGCGGTGTACATAATTCCATGTTTCTTCAGATGGCTGTGTAGATATTTCCATGTGTATACAGATGGCAGTGTAGATATTTCCATGTTTATACAGATGGAGGTGTAGATATTTCCAAGTTTATACAGATGACTGTGTAGATATCTTCATGTTTTTACAGAGGGCGGTGTAGATATTTCCATGTTTATACAGATAACGGTGTCGCTATTTCTATGTTTATACAGATAGCAGGGTAGCTATTTCCATGTTTATAGAGATAGCTGTGTAGATATTTCCATGTTTATACAGATTGCGGTGTAGATACTTCCATGTTTATACAGATAGCGTTGTACATATTTCCATGTTTATACAGATAGCGGTGTAGATATTTCAGTGTTTATACTGATAGCGGTGGAGCTATTTCCATGTTAATACAGATAGCGATGTAGATATTTCCATGTTTATAGTGATGGCGGTCTAGATATTTCCATGTTTATAGAGATTGCAGTGTAGATATTTCCATATTTATAGAGATAGTGTTGTACGTATTTCCATGTTTATAGAGATAGCGGAGTAGATATTTCCGTGGTTACACAGATGGCTGGGTAGGTATTTCCACGGGTATACAGATGGCACTGTAGATATTTCCATGTTTATAGATATGGTGGTGTAGATATTTCCAAGTTTATACAGACGACTCTGTAGATATTTGCATGTTTATACAGATGGTGGTGTAGATATTTCCATGTTTATAGAGATAACAGTGTAGATATTTCCATGTTTATAAAGATAGCGAAGTAGATATTTCCATGTTGATACAGATAGCGGTGTAGATATTTCCATGTTTACAGAGATAGCGGTGTAGATATTTCCATCTTTGCACAGATTGCGCTGTAGACATTTCGATCTTTACACAGATAGCTGTGTAGATATTTGCAAGTTTACAAAGATATCTGTGTAGATTTCCATGTTTACACAGATAGCGTTGTAGATATTTCCATGTTTATACAGATAGCGGTGTAGATATTTCCATGTTTATACAGATAGCGGTGTAGATATTTCCATGTTTATACAGAAGGCGGTGTAGATATTTCCAAGTTTATAAAGATAGCGGTGTAGTTATTTCCATGTTTATACAGATAGCGGTGTACATATTTCCATGTTTCTTCAGATGGCTGTGTAGATATTTCCATGTGTATACAGATGGCAGTGTAGGTATTTCCATGTTTATACAGATGGAGGTGTAGATATTTCCAAGTTTATACAGATGACTGTGTAGATATCTTCATGTTTTTACAGAGGGCGGTGTAGATATTTCCATGTTTATACAGATAACGGTGTCGCTATTTCTATGTTTATACAGATAGCAGTGTAGCTATTTCCATGTTTGTAGAGATAGCTGTGTAGATATTTCCACGTTTATACAGATAGCGGTGTAGATATTTCAGTGTTTATACTGATAGCGGTGGAGATATTTCCATGTTAATACAGATAGCGATGTAGATATTTCCATGTTTATAGTGATGGCGGTGTAGATATTTCCATGTTTATAGAGATTGCAGTGTAGATATTTCCATATTTATAGAGATAGCTTTGTACGTATTTCCATGTTTATAGAGATAGCGGAGTAGATATTTCCGTAGTTACACAGATGGCTGGGTAGGTATTTCCACGGGTATACAGATGGCACTGTAGATATTTCCATGTTTATAGATATGGTGGTGTAGATATTTCCATGTTTATACAGATGACTCTGTAGATATTTGCATGTTTATATAGATGGTGGTGTGGATATTTCCATGTTTATAGAGATAAGAGTGTAGATATTTCCATGTTTATAAAGATAGCGAAGTAGATATTTCCATGTTGATACAGATAGCGGTGTAGATATTTCCATGTTTACAGAGATAGCGGTGTAGATATTTCCATGTTTGCACAGATTGCGCTGTAGACATTTGGATCTTTACACAGATTGCTGTGTAGATATTTGCAAGTTTACACAGATATCTGTGTAGATACTTCCATGTTTACACAGATAGCGTTGTAGATATTTCCATGTTTATACAGATAGCGGTGTAGACATTTCCATGTTTATACAGATATCGGTGTAGATATTTCCATATTTATACAGATAGCGATGTAGATATTTCCATGTTTATAGAGATGGCGGTGTAGATATTTCCATGTTTATAGAGATTGCAATGTAGATATTTCTATGTTTATAGAGATAGTGGTGTAGATATTTCCATGTGTATAGAGATGGCGGTGTAGGTATTTCCATGTGTATAGAGATGGCGGTGTAGGTATTTCCATGTTTATAGAGATAGTGGTGAGGATATTTCCGTATTTATACAGATAGCGTTGTAGGTATTTCCAGGTTTATAGTGATAGTGGTGAGGATATTTCCGTATTTATACTGATAGCGTTGTAGATATTTCCATGTTTATACAGATAGCCGTTTTGGTATTTCCATGTTTATACAGATAGCGGTGTAGATATTTCCATGTTTATACAGATAGCGGTGTAGATATTTCCATGTTTACACAGATAGGTGTGTAGATATTTCCATGTTTACACAGATAGCGTTGTAGATATTTCCATCTTTATACAGATAGCGGTGTAGATATTTCAATGTTTATACAGCTAACGGTGTTGGTATTTCCATGTTTATACAGATAGCGGTGTAGATATTTCCAAGTTTATAAAGATAGCGGTGTAGTTATTTCCATGTTTATACAGATAGCGGTGTACATATTTCCATGTTTCTTCAGATGGCTGTGTAGATATTTCCATGTGTATACAGATGGAAGTGTAGATATTTCCATGTTTATACAGATGGAGGTGTAGATATTTCCAAGTTTCTACAGATGACTGTGTAGATATCTTCATGTTTTTACAGAGGGCGGTGTAGATATTTCCATGTTTATACAGATAACGGTGTCGCTATTTCTATGTTTATACAGATAGCAGTGTAGCTATTCCCATGTTTATAGAGATAGCTGTGTAGATATTTCCCTGTTTATTCAGATAGCGGTGTAGATATTTCCATGTTTATACAGATAGCGGTGTAGATATTTCCATGTTTATACAGAAGGCGTTGTAGATATTTCCAAGTTTATAAAGATAGCGGTGTAGTTATTTCCATGTTTATACAGATAGCGGTGTACATATTTCCATGTTTCTTCAGATGGCTGTGTAGATATTTCCATGTGTATACAGATGGCAGTGTAGATATTTCCATGTTTATACAGATGGAGGTGTAGATATTTCCAAGTTTATACAGATGACTGTGTAGATATCTTCATGTTTTTACAGAGGGCGGTGTAGATATTTCCATGTTTATACAGATAACGGTGTCGCTATTTCTATGTTTATACAGATAGCAGTGTAGCTATTCCCATGTTTATAGAGATAGCTGTGTAGATATTTCCCTGTTTATACAGATAGCGGTGTAGATATTTCCATGTTTATACACATAGCGGTGTAGATATTTCCATGTTTATACAGAAGGCGGTGTAGATATTTCCAAGTTTATAAAGATAGCGGTGTAGTTATTTCCATGTTTTTATACAGATAGCGGTGTACATAATTCCATGTTTCTTCAGATGGCTGTGTAGATATTTCCATGTGTATACAGATGGCAGTGTAGATATTTCCATGTTTATACAGATGGAGGTGTAGATATTTCCAAGTTTATACAGATGACTGTGTAGATATCTTCATGTTTTTACAGAGGGCGGTGTAGATATTTCCATGTTTATACAGATAACGGTGTCGCTATTTCTATGTTTATACAGATAGCAGGGTAGCTATTTCCATGTTTATAGAGATAGCTGTGTATATATTTCCATGTTTATACAGATTGCAGTGTAGATATTTCCATGTTTATACAGATAGCGTTGTACATATTTCCAAGTTTATACAGATAGCGGTGTAGATATTTCAGTGTTTATATTGATAGCGGTGGAGCTATTTCCATGTTAATACAGATAGCGATGTAGATATTTCCATGTTTATAGTGATGGCGGTGTAGATATTTCCATGTTTATAGAGATTGCAGCGTAGTTATTTCCATATTTATAGAGATAGCGTTGTACGTATTTCCATGTTTATAGAGATAGCGGAGTAGATATTTCCGTGGTTACACAGATGGCTGGGTAGGTATTTCCACGGCTATACAGATGGCACTGTAGATATTTACATGTTTATACATATGGTGGTGTAGATGTTCCCATGTTTATACAGATGACTCTGTAGATATTTGCATGTTTATACAGATGATGGTGTAGATATTTCCATGTTTATAGTGATAACAGTGTAGATATTTCCATGTTTATAAAGATAGCGAAGTAGATATTTCCATGTTGATACAGATAGCGGTGTAGATATTTCCATGTTTACAGAGATAGCGGTGTAGATATATCCATCTTTGCACAGATTGCGCTGTAGACATTTCGATCTTTACACAGATAGCTGTGTAGATATTTGCAAGTTTACACAGATATCTGTGTAGATACTTCCATGTTTACACAGATAGCGTTGTAGATATTTCCATGTTTATACAGATAGCGGTGTAGATATTTCCATGTTTATACAGATATCGGTGTAGATATTTCCATGTTTATACTGATAGCGGTGGAGATATTTCCATATTTATACAGATAGCGATGTAGATATTTCCATGTTTATAGAGATGGCGGTGTAGATATTTCCATGTTTATAGAGATTGCAATGTAGATATTTCTATGTTTATAGAGATAGTGGTGTAGATATTTCCATGTGTATAGAGATGGCGGTGTAGGTATTTCCATGTGTATAGATATGGCGGTGTAGGTATTTCCATGTTTATAGAGATAGTGGTGAGGATATTTCCGTAGTTATACAGATAGCGTTGTAGGTATTTCCAGGTTTATAGTGATAGTGGTGAGGATATTTCCGTATTTATAAAGATAGCGTTGTAGATATTTCCATGTTTATACAGATAGCCGTTTTGGTATTTCCATGTTTATAAAGATAGCGGTGTAGATATTTCCATGTTTATAGAGATAGCGGTGTAGATATTTCCATGTTTACACAGATAGGAGTGTAGATATTTCCATGTTTACACAGATAGCGTTGTAGATATTTCCATCTTTATACATATAGCGGTGTAGATATTTCAATGTTCATACAGATAACGGTGTTGGCATTTCCATGTTTATACAGATAGCGGTGTAGATATTTCCATGTTTATACAGAAGGCGGTGTAGATATTTCCAAGTTTATAAAGATAGCGGTGTAGTTATTTCCATGTTTATACAGATAGCGGTGTACATATTTCCATGTTTCTTCAGATGGCTGTGTAGATATTTCCATGTGTATACAGATGGCAGTGTAGATATTTCCATGTTTATACAGATGGAGGTGTAGATATTTCCAAGTTTATACAGATGACTGTGTAGATATCTACATGTTTTTACAGAGGGCGGTGTAGATATTTCCATGTTTATACAGATAACGGTGTCGCTATTTCTATGTTTATACAGATAGCAGTGTAGCTATTCCCATGTTTATAGAGATAGCTGTGTAGATATTTCCATGTTTATACAGATAGCGGTGTAGATATTTCCATGTTTATACAGATAGCGGTGTAGATATTTCCATGTTTATACAGACGGCGGTGTAGATATTTCCACGTTTATAAAGATAGCGGTGTAGTTATTTCCATGTTTATACAGATAGCGGTGTACATAATTCCATGTTTCTTCAGATGGCTGTGTAGATATTTCCATGTGTATACAGATGGCAGTGTAGATATTTCCATGTTTATACAGATGGAGGTGTAGATATTTCCAAGTTTATACAGATGACTGTGTAGATATCTTCATGTTTTTACAGAGGGCGGTGTAGATATTTCCATGTTTATACAGATAACGGTGTCGCTATTTCTATGTTTATACAGATAGCAGGGTAGCTATTTCCATGTTTATAGAGATAGCTGTGTAGATATTTCCATGTTTATACAGATTGCGGTGTAGATACTTCCATGTTTATACAGATAGCGTTGTACATATTTCCATGTTTATACAGATAGCGGTGTAGATATTTCAGTGTTTATACTGATAGCGGTGGAGCTATTTCCATGTTAATACAGATAGCGATGTAGATATTTCCATGTTTATAGTGATGGCGGTGTAGATATTTCCATGTTTATAGAGATTGCAGTGTAGATATTTCCATATTTATAGAGATAGCGTTGTACGTATTTCCATGTTTATAGAGATAGCGGAGTAGATATTTCCGTGGTTACACAGATGGCTGGGTAGGTATTTCCACGGGTATACAGATGGCACTGTAGATATTTCCATGTTTATAGATATGGTGGTGTAGATATTTCCAAGTTTATACAGACGACTCTGTAGATATTTGCATGTTTATACAGATGGTGGTGTAGATATTTCCATGTTTATAGAGATAACAGTGTAGATATTTCCATGTCTATAAAGATAGCGAAGTAGATATTTCCATGTTGATACAGATAGCGGTGTAGATATTTCCATGTTTACAGAGATAGCGGTGTAGATATTTCCATCTTTGCACAGATTGCGCTGTAGACATTTCGATCTTTACACAGATAGCTGTGTAGATATTTGCAAGTTTACAAAGATATCTGTGTAGATTTCCATGTTTACACAGATAGCGTTGTAGATATTTCCATGTTTATACAGATAGCGGTGTAGATATTTCCATGTTTATACAGATAGCGGTGTAGATATTTCCATGTTTATACAGAAGGCGGTGTAGATATTTCCAAGTTTACAAAGATAGCGGTGTAGTTATTTCCATGTTTATACAGATAGCGGTGTACATATTTCCATGTTTCTTCAGATGGCTGTGTAGATATTTCCATGTGTATACAGATGGCAGTGTAGGTATTTCCATGTTTATACAGATGGAGGTGTAGATATTTCCAAGTTTATACAGATGACTGTGTAGATATCTTCATGTTTTTACAGAGGGCGGTGTAGATATTTCCATGTTTATACAGATAACGGTGTCGCTATTTCTATGTTTATACAGATAGCAGTGTAGCTATTTCCATGTTTGTAGAGATAGCTGTGTAGATATTTCCATGTTTATACAGATAGCGGTGTAGATATTTCAGTGTTTATACTGATAGCGGTGGAGCTATTTCCATGTTAATACAGATAGCGATGTAGATATTTCCATGTTTATAGTGATGGCGGTGTAGATATTTCCATGTTTATAGAGATTGCAGTGTAGATATTTCCATATTTATAGAGATAGCTTTGTACGTATTTCCATGTTTATAGAGATAGCGGAGTAGATATTTCCGTAGTTACACAGATGGCTGGGTAGGTATTTCCACGGGTATACAGATGGCACTGTAGATATTTCCATGTTTATAGATATGGTGGTGTAGATGTTCCCATGTTTATACAGATGACTCTGTAGATATTTGCATGTTTATGCAGATGGTGGTGTAGATATTTCCATGTTTATAGAGATAACAGTGTAGATATTTCCATGTTTATAAAGATAGCGAAGTAGATATTTCCATGTTGATACAGATAGCGGTGTAGATATTTCCATGTTTACAGAGATAGCGGTGTAGATATTTCCATCTTTGCACAGATTGCGCTGTAGACATTTCGATCTTTACACAGATAGCTGTGTAGATATTTGCAAGTTTACACAGATATCTGTGTAGATACTTCCATGTTTACACAGATAGCGTTGTAGATATTTCCATGTTTATAAAGATAGCGGTGTAGATATTTCCATGTTTATACAGATAGCGGTGTAGATATTTCCATGTTTATAGAGATGGCGTTGTAGATATTTCCATGTTTATAGAGATTGCAATGTAGATATTTCTATGTTTATAGAGATAGTGGTGTAGATATTTCCATGTGTATAGAGATGGCGGTGTAGGTATTTCCATGTGTATAGATATGGCGGTGTAGGTATTTCCATGTTTATAGAGATAGTGGTGAGGATATTTCCGTAGTTATACAGATAGCGTTGTAGGTATTTCCAGGTTTATAGTGATAGTGGTGAGGATATTTCCGTATTTATAAAGATAGCGTTGTAGATATTTCCATGTTTATAGAGATAGCCGTTTTGGTATTTCTATGTTTATAAAGATAGCGGTGTAGATATTTCCATGTTTATACAGATAGCGGTGTAGATATTTCCATGTTTACACAGATAGGAGTGTAGATATTTCCATGTTTACACAGATAGCGTTGTAGATATTTCCATCTTTATACAGATAGCGGTGTAGATATTTCAATGTTTATACAGATAACGGTGTTGGTATTTCCATGTTTATACAGATAGCGGTGTAGATATTTCCATGTTTATACAGAAGGCGGTGTAGATATTTCCAAGTTTATAAAGATAGCGGTGTAGTTATTTCCATGTTTATACAGATAGCGGTGTACATATTTCCATGTTTCTTCAGATGGCTGTGTAGATATTTCCATGTGTATACAGATGGCAGTGTAGATATTTCCATGTTTATACAGATGGAGGTGTAGATATTTCCAAGTTTATACAGATGACTGTGTAGATATCTTCATGTTTTTACAGAGGGCGGTGTAGACATTTCCTTGTTTATACAGATAACGGTGTCGCTATTTCTATGTTTATACAGATAGCAGTGTAGCTATTCCCATGTTTATAGAGATAGCTGTGTAGATATTTCCATGTTTATACAGATAGCGGTGTAGATATTTCCATGTTTATACAGATAGCGGTGTAGATATTTCCATGTTTATATAGAAGGCGGTGTAGATATTTCCAAGTTTATAAAGATAGCGGTGTAGTTATTTCCATGTTTATACAGATAGCGGTGTACATAATTCCATGTTTCTTCAGATGGCTGTGTAGATATTTCCATGTGTATACAGATGGCAGTGTAGATATTTCCATGTTTATACAGATGGAGGTGTAGATATTTCCAAGTTTATACAGATGACTGTGTAGATATCTTCATGTTTTTACAGAGGGCGGTGTAGATATTTCCATGTTTATACAGATAACGGTGTCGCTATTTCTATGTTTATACAGATAGCAGGGTAGCTATTTCCATGTTTATAGAGATAGCTGTGTAGATATTTCCATGTTTATACAGATTGCGGTGTAGATATTTCCATGTTTATACAGATAGCGTTGTACATATTTCCATGTTTATACAGATAGCGGTGTAGATATTTCAGTGTTTATACTGATAGCGGTGGAGCTATTTCCATGTTAATACAGATAGCGATGTAGATATTTCCATGTTTATAGTGATGGCGGTGTAGATATTTCCATGTTTATAGAGATTGCAGTGTAGATATTTCCATATTTATAGAGATAGCGTTGTACGTATTTCCATGTTTATAGAGATAGCGGAGTAGATATTTCCGTGGTTACACAGATGGCTGGGTAGGTATTTCCACGGGTATACAGATGGCACTGTAGATATTTCCATGTTTATAGATATGGTGGTGTAGATATTTCCATGTTTATACAGATGACTCTGTAGATATTTGCATGTTTATACAGATGGTGGTGTAGATATTTCCATGTTTATAGAGATAACAGTGTAGATATTTCCATGTTTATAAAGATAGCGAAGTAGATATTTCCATGTTGATACAGAAAGCGGTGTAGATATTTCCATGTTTACAGAGATAGCGGTGTAGATATTTCCATCTTTGCACAGATTGCACTGTAGACATTTCGATCTTTACACAGATAGCTGTGTAGATATTTGCAAGTTTACACAGATATCTGTGTAGATACTTCCATGTTTACACAGATAGCGTTGTAGATATTTCCATGTTTATACAGATAGCGGTGTAGATATTTCCATGTTTATACAGATATCGGTGTAGATATTTCCATGTTTATACTGATAGCGGTGGAGATATTTCCATATTTATACAGATAGCGATGTAGATATTTCCATGTTTATAGAGATGGCGGTGTAGATATTTCCATGTTTATAGAGATTGCAATGTAGATATTTCTATGTTTATAGAGATAGTGGTGTAGATATTTCCATGTGTATAGAGATGGTGGTGTAGGTATTTCCATGTGTATAGATATGGCGGTGTAGGTATTTCCATGTTTATAGAGATAGTGGTGAGGATATTTCCGTATTTATACAGATAGCGTTGTAGGTATTTCCAGGTTTATAGTGATAGTGGTGAGGATATTTCCGTATTTATACTGATAGCGTTGTAGATATTTCCATGTTTATACAGATAGCCGTTTTTGTATTTCCATGTTTATACAGATAGCGGTGTAGATATTTCCATGTTTATACAGATAGCGGTGTAGATATTTCCATGTTTACACAGATAGGTGTGTAGATATTTCCATGTTTACACAGATAGCGTTGTAGATATTTCCATCTTTATACAGATAGCGGTGTAGATATTTCAATGTTTATACAGATAACGGTGTTGGTATTTCCATATTTATACAGATAGCGGTGTAGATATTTCCAAGTTTATAAAGATAGCGGTGTAGTTATTTCCATGTTTATACAGATAGCGGTGTACATATTTCCATGTTTCTTCAGATGGCTGTGTAGATATTTCCATGTGTATACAGATGGAAGTGTAGATATTTCCATGTTTATACAGATGGAGGTGTAGATATTTCCAAGTTTCTACAGATGACTGTGTAGATATCTTCATGTTTTTACAGAGGGCGGTGTAGATATTTCCATGTTTATACAGATAACGGTGTCGCTATTTCTATGTTTATACAGATAGCAGTGTAGCTATTCCCATGTTTATAGAGATAGCTGTGTAGATATTTCCCTGTTTATTCAGATAGCGGTGTAGATATTTCCATGTTTATACAGATAGCGGTGTAGATATTTCCATGTTTATACAGAAGGCGTTGTAGATATTTCCAAGTTTATAAAGATAGCGGTGTAGTTATTTCCATGTTTATACAGATAGCGGTGTACATATTTCCATGTTTCTTCAGATGGCTGTGTAGATATTTCCATGTGTATACAGATGGCAGTGTAGATATTTCCATGTTTATACAGATGGAGGTGTAGATATTTCCAAGTTTATACAGATGACTGTGTAGATATCTTCATGTTTTTACAGAGGGCGGTGTAGATATTTCCATGTTTATACAGATAACGGTGTCGCTATTTCTATGTTTATACAGATAGCAGTGTAGCTATTCCCATGTTTATAGAGATAGCTGTGTAGATATTTCCCTGTTTATACAGATAGCGGTGTAGATATTTCCATGTTTATACACATAGCGGTGTAGATATTTCCATGTTTATACAGAAGGCGGTGTAGATATTTCCAAGTTTATAAAGATAGCGGTGTAGTTATTTCCATGTTTTTATACAGATAGCGGTGTACATAATTCCATGTTTCTTCAGATGGCTGTGTAGATATTTCCATGTGTATACAGATGGCAGTGTAGATATTTCCATGTTTATACAGATGGAGGTGTAGATATTTCCAAGTTTATACAGATGACTGTGTAGATATCTTCATGTTTTTACAGAGGGCGGTGTAGATATTTCCATGTTTATACAGATAACGGTGTCGCTATTTCTATGTTTATACAGATAGCAGGGTAGCTATTTCCATGTTTATAGAGATAGCTGTGTATATATTTCCATGTTTATACAGATTGCGGTGTAGATATTTCCATGTTTATACAGATAGCGTTGTACATATTTCCAAGTTTATACAGATAGCGGTGTAGATATTTCAGTGTTTATATTGATAGCGGTGGAGCTATTTCCATGTTAATACAGATAGCGATGTAGATATTTCCATGTTTATAGTGATGGCGGTGTAGATATTTCCATGTTTATGGAGATTGCAGCGTAGTTATTTCCATATTTATAGAGATAGCGTTGTACGTATTTCCATGTTTATAGAGATAGCGGAGTAGATATTTCCGTGGTTACACAGATGGCTGGGTAGGTATTTCCACGGCTATACAGATGGCACTGTAGATATTTCCATGTTTATACATATGGTGGTGTAGATGTTCCCATGTTTATACAGATGACTCTGTAGATATTTGCATGTTTATACAGATGATGGTGTAGATATTTCCATGTTTATAGAGATAACAGTGTAGATATTTCCATGTTTATAAAGATAGCGAAGTAGATATTTCCATGTTGATACAGATAGCGGTGTAGATATTTCCATGTTTACAGAGATAGCGGTGTAGATATATCCATCTTTGCACAGATTGCGCTGTAGACATTTCGATCTTTACACAGATAGCTGTGTAGATATTTGCAAGTTTACACAGATATCTGTGTAGATACTTCCATGTTTACACAGATAGCGTTGTAGATATTTCCATGTTTATACAGATAGCGGTGTAGATATTTCCATGTTTATACAGATATCGGTGTAGATATTTCCATGTTTATACTGATAGCGGTGGAGATATTTCCATATTTATACAGATAGCGATGTAGATATTTCCATGTTTATAGAGATGGCGGTGTAGATATTTCCATGTTTATAGAGATTGCAATGTAGATATTTCTATGTTTATAGAGATAGTGGTGTAGATATTTCCATGTGTATAGAGATGGCGGTGTAGGTATTTCCATGTGTATAGATATGGCGGTGTAGGTATTTCCATGTTTATAGAGATAGTGGTGAGGATATTTCCGTAGTTATACAGATAGCGTTGTAGGTATTTCCAGGTTTATAGTGATAGTGGTGAGGATATTTCCGTATTTATAAAGATAGCGTTGTAGATATTTCCATGTTTATACAGATAGCCGTTTTGGTATTTCCATGTTTATAAAGATAGCGGTGTAGATATTTCCATGTTTATAGAGATAGCGGTGTAGATATTTCCATGTTTACACAGATAGGAGTGTAGATAATTCCATGTTTACACAGATAGCGTTGTAGATATTTCCATCTTTATACATATAGCGGTGTAGATATTTCAATGTTCATACAGATAACGGTGTTGGCATTTCCATGTTTATACAGATAGCGGTGTAGATATTTCCATGTTTATACAGAAGGCGGTGTAGATATTTCCAAGTTTATAAAGATAGCGGTGTAGTTATTTCCATGTTTATACAGATAGCGGTGTACATATTTCCATGTTTCTTCAGATGGCTGTGTAGATATTTCCATGTGTATACAGATGGAAGTGTAGATATTTCCATGTTTATACAGATGGAGGTGTAGATATTTCCAAGTTTCTACAGATGACTGTGTAGATATCTTCATGTTTTTACAGAGGGCGGTGTAGATATTTCCATGTTTATACAGATAACGGTGTCGCTATTTCTATGTTTATACAGATAGCAGTGTAGCTATTCCCATGTTTATAGAGATAGCTGTGTAGATATTTCCCTGTTTATTCAGATAGCGGTGTAGATATTTCCATGTTTATACAGATAGCGGTGTAGATATTTCCATGTTTATACAGAAGGCGTTGTAGATATTTCCAAGTTTATAAAGATAGCGGTGTAGTTATTTCCATGTTTATACAGATAGCGGTGTACATATTTCCATGTTTCTTCAGATGGCTGTGTAGATATTTCCATGTGTATACAGATGGCAGTGTAGATATTTCCATGTTTATACAGATGGAGGTGTAGATATTTCCAAGTTTATACAGATGACTGTGTAGATATCTTCATGTTTTTACAGAGGGCGGTGTAGATATTTCCATGTTTATACAGATAACGGTGTCGCTATTTCTATGTTTATACAGATAGCAGTGTAGCTATTCCCATGTTTATAGAGATAGCTGTGTAGATATTTCCCTGTTTATACAGATAGCGGTGTAGATATTTCCATGTTTATACACATAGCGGTGTAGATATTTCCATGTTTATACAGAAGGCGGTGTAGATATTTCCAAGTTTATAAAGATAGCGGTGTAGTTATTTCCATGTTTTTATACAGATAGCGGTGTACATAATTCCATGTTTCTTCAGATGGCTGTGTAGATATTTCCATGTGTATACAGATGGCAGTGTAGATATTTCCATGTTTATACAGATGGAGGTGTAGATATTTCCAAGTTTATACAGATGACTGTGTAGATATCTTCATGTTTTTACAGAGGGCGGTGTAGATATTTCCATGTTTATACAGATAACGGTGTCGCTATTTCTATGTTTATACAGATAGCAGGGTAGCTATTTCCATGTTTATAGAGATAGCTGTGTAGATATTTCCATGTTTATACAGATTGCGGTGTAGATATTTCCATGTTTATACAGATAGCGTTGTACATATTTCCATGTTTATACAGATAGCGGTGTAGATATTTCAGTGTTTATACTGATAGCGGTGGAGCTATTTCCATGTTAATACAGATAGCGATGTAGATATTTCCATGTTTATAGTGATGGCGGTGTAGATATTTCCATGTTTATAGAGATTGCAGTGTAGATATTTCCATATTTATAGAGATAGCGTTGTACGTATTTCCATGTTTATAGAGATAGCGGAGTAGATATTTCCGTGGTTACACAGATGGCTGGGTAGGTATTTCCACGGGTATACAGATGGCACTGTAGATATTTCCATGTTTATAGATATGGTGGTGTAGATATTTCCAAGTTTATACAGACGACTCTGTAGATATTTGCATGTTTATACAGATGGTGGTGTAGATATTTCCATGTTTATAGAGATAACAGTGTAGATATTTCCATGTTTATAAAGATAGCGAAGTAGATATTTCCATGTTGATACAGATAGCGGTGTAGATATTTCCATGTTTACAGAGATAGCGGTGTAGATATTTCCATCTTTGCACAGATTGCGCTGTAGACATTTCGATCTTTACACAGATAGCTGTGTAGATATTTGCAAGTTTACAAAGATATCTGTGTAGATTTCCATGTTTACACAGATAGCGTTGTAGATATTTCCATGTTTATACAGATAGCGGTGTAGATATTTCCATGTTTATACAGATAGCGGTGTAGATATTTCCATGTTTATACAGAAGGCGGTGTAGATATTTCCAAGTTTATAAAGATAGCGGTGTAGTTATTTCCATGTTTATACAGATAGCGGTGTACATATTTCCATGTTTCTTCAGATGGCTGTGTAGATATTTCCATGTGTATACAGATGGCAGTGTAGGTATTTCCATGTTTATACAGATGGAGGTGTAGATATTTCCAAGTTTATACAGATGACTGTGTAGATATCTTCATGTTTTTACAGAGGGCGGTGTAGATATTTCCATGTTTATACAGATAACGGTGTCGCTATTTCTATGTTTATACAGATAGCAGTGTAGCTATTTCCATGTTTGTAGAGATAGCTGTGTAGATATTTCCATGTTTATAGAGATTGCAATGTAGATATTTCTATGTTTATAGAGATAGTGGTGTAGATATTTCCATGTGTATAGAGATGGCGGTGTAGGTATTTCCATGTGTATAGATATGGCGGTGTAGGTATTTCCATGTTTATAGAGATAGTGGTGAGGATATTTCCGTATTTATACAGATAGCGTTGTAGGTATTTCCAGGTTTATAGTGATAGTGGTGAGGATATTTCCGTATTTATACAGATAGCGTTGTAGATATTTCCATGTTTATACAGATAGCCGTTTTGGTATTTCCATGTTTATACAGATAGCGGTGTAGATATTTCCATGTTTAAACAGATAGCGGTGTAGATATTTCCATGTTTACACAGATAGGTGTGTAGATATTTCCATGTTTACACAGATAGCGTTGTAGATATTTCCATCTTTATACAGATAGCGGTGTAGATATTTCAATGTTTATACAGATAACGGTGTTGGTATTTCCATGTTTATACAGATAGCGGTGTAGATATTTCCATGTTTATACAGAAGGCGGTGTAGATATTTCCAAGTTTATAAAGATAGCGGTGTAGTTATTTCCATGTTTATACCGATAGCGGTGTACATATTTCCATGTTTCTTCAGATGGCTGTGTAGATATTTCCATGTGTATACAGATGGCAGTGTAGATATTTCCATGTTTATACAGATGGAGGTGTAGATATTTCCAAGTTTATACAGATGAGTGTGTAGATATCTTGATGTTTTTACAGAGGGCGGTGTAGATATTTCCATGTTTATACAGATAACGGTGTCGCTATTTCTATGTTTATACAGATAGCAGTGTAGCTATTTCCATGTTTGTAGAGATAGCTGTGTAGATATTTCCATGTTTATACAGATAGCGGAGTAGATATTTCCATGTTTATACAGATAGCGTTGTACATATTTCCATGTTTATACAGATAGCGGTGTAGATATTTCAGTGTTTATACTGATAGCGGTGGAGCTATTTCCATGTTAATACAGATAGCGATGTATATATTTCCATGTTTATAGTGATGGCGGTGTAGATATTTCCATGTTTATAGAGATTGCAGTGCAGATATTTCCATATTTATAGAGATAGCGTTGTACGTATTTCCATGTTTATAGAGATAGCGGAGTAGATATTTCCGTGGGTACACAGATGGCTGGGTAGGTATTTCCACGGGTATACAGATGGCACTGTAGATATTTCCAAGTTTATAGATATGGTGGTGTAGATATTTCCATGTTTATACTGATAGCGGTGGAGATATTTCCATATTTATACAGATAGCGATGTAGATATTTCCATGTTTATAGAGATGGCGGTGTAGATATTTCCATGTTTATAGAGATTGCAATGTAGATATTTCTATGTTTATAGAGATAGTGGTGTAGATATTTCCATGTGTATAGAGATGGCGGTGTAGGTATTTCCATGTGTATAGATATGGCGGTGTAGGTATTTCCATGTTTATAGAGATAGTGGTGAGGATATTTCCATAGTTATACAGATAGCGTTGTAGGTATTTCCAGGTTTATAGTGATAGTGGTGAGGATATTTCCGTATTTATACAGATAGCGTTGTAGATATTTCCATGTTTATACAGATAGCCGTTTTGGTATTTCCATGTTTATACAGATAGCGGTGTAGATATTTCCATGTTTATACAGATAGCGGTGTAGATATTTCCATGTTTACTCAGATAGGTGTGTAGATATTTCCATGTTTACACAGATAGCGTTGCAGATATTTCCATCTTTATGCAGATGGCGGTGTAGATATTTCAATGTTTATACAGATAACGGTGTTGGTATTTCCATGTTTATACAGATAGCGGTGTAGATATTTCCATGTTTATACAGAAGGCGGTGTAGATATTTCCAAGTTTATAAAGATAGCGGTGTAGTTATTTCCATGTTTATACAGATAGCGGTGTACATACTTCCATGTTTCTTCAGATGGCTGTGTAGATATTTCCATGTGTATACAGATGGCAGTGTAGATATTTCCATGTTTATACAGATGGAGGTGTAGATATTTCCAAGTTTATACAGATGACAGTGTAGATATCTTGATGTTTTTACAGAGGGCGGTGTAGATATTTCCACGTTTATACAGATAACGGTGTCGCTATTTCTATGTTTATACAGATAGCAGTGTAGCTATTTCCATGTTTATAGAGATAGCTGTGTAGATATTTCCATGTTTATACAGATAGCGGTGTAGATATTTCCATGTTTATACAGATAACGTTGTACATATTTCCATGTTTATACAGATAGCGGTGTAGATATTTCAGTGTTTATACTGATAGCGGTGGAGCTATTTCCATGTTAATACAGATAGCGATGTAGATATTTCCATGTTTATAGTGATGGCGGTGTAGATATTTCCAGGTTTATAGAGATTGCAGCATAGATATTTCCAAATTTATAGAGATAGCGTTGTACGTATTTCCATGTTTATAGAGATAGCGGAGTAGATATTTCCGTGGTTACACAGATGGCTGGGTAGGTATTTCCACGGGTATACAGATGGCACTGTAGATATTTCCATGTTTATAGATATGGTGGTGTAGATGTTCCCATGTTTATACAGATGACTCTGTAGATATTTGCATGTTTATACAGATGGTGGTGTAGATATTTCCATGTTTATAGAGATAACAGTGTAGATATTTCCATGTTTATAAAGATAGCGAAGTAGATATTTCCATGTTGATACAGATAGCGGTGTAGATATTTCCATGTTTACAGAGATAGCGGTGTAGATATTTCCATCTTTGCACAGATTGCGCTGTAGACATTTCGATCTTTACACAGATAGCTGTGTAGATATTTGCAAGTTTACACAGATATCTGTGTAGATACTTCCATGTTTACACAGATAGCGTTGTAGATATTTCCATGTTTATAAAGATAGCGGTGTAGATATTTCCATGTTTATACAGATATCGGTGTAGATATTTCCATGTTTATACTGATAGCGGTGGAGATATTTCCATATTTATACAGATAGCGATGTAGATATTTCCATGTTTATAGAGATGGCGTTGTAGATATTTCCATGTTTATAGAGATTGCAATGTAGATATTTCTATGTTTATAGAGATAGTGGTGAAGATATTTCCATGTGTATAGAGATGGCGGTGTAGGTATTTCCATGTGTATAGATATGGCGGTGTAGGTATTTTCATGTTTATAGAGATAGTGGTGAGGATATTTCCGTAGTTATACAGATAGCGTTGTAGGTATTTCCAGGTTTATAGTGATAGTGGTGAGGATATTTCCGTATTTATAAAGATAGCGTTGTAGATATTTCCATGTTTATACAGATAGCCGTTTTGGTATTTCCATGTTTATAAAGATAGCGGTGTAGATATTTCCATGTTTATACAGATAGCGGTGTAGATATTTCCATGTTTACACAGATAGGAGTGTAGATATTTCCATGTTTACACAGATAGCGTTGTAGATATTTCCATCTTTATACAGATAGCGGTGTAGATATTTCAATGTTTATACAGATAATGGTGTTGGTATTTCCATGTTTATACAGATAGCGGTGTAGATATTTCCATGTTTATACAGAAGGTGGTGTAGATATTTCCAAGTTTATAAAGATAGCGGTGTAGTTATTTCCGTGTTTATACAGATAGCGGTGTACATATTTCCATGTTTCTTCAGATGGCTGTGTAGATATTTCCATGTGTATACAGATGGCAGTGTAGATATTTCCATGTTTATACAGATGGAGGTGTAGATATTTCCAAGTTTATACAGATGACTGTGTAGATATCTTCATGTTTTTACAGAGGGCGGTGTAGATATTTCCATGTTTATACAGATAACGGTGTCGCTATTTCTATGTTTATACAGATAGCAGTGTAGCTATTCCCATGTTTATAGAGATAGCTGTGTAGATATTTCCATGTTTATACAGATAGCGGTGTAGATATTTCCATGTTTATACATATAGCGGTGTAGATATTTCCATGTTTATACAGAAGGCGGTGTAGATATTTCCAAGTTTATAAAGATAGCGGTGTAGTTATTTCCATGTTTATACAGATAGCGGTGTACATAATTCCATGTTTCTTCAGATGGCTGTGTCGATATTTCCATGTGTATACAGATGGCAGTGTAGATATTTCCATGTTTATACAGATGGAGGTGTAGATATTTCCAAGTTTATACAGATGACTGTGTAGATATCTTCATGTTTTTACAGAGGGCGGTGTAGATATTTCCATGTTTATACAGATAACGGTGTCGCTATTTCTATGTTTATACAGATAGCAGGGTAGCTATTTCCATGTTTATAGAGATAGCTGTGTAGATATTTCCATGTTTATACAGATTGCGGTGTAGATATTTCCATGTTTATACAGATAGCGTTGTACATATTTCCATGTTTATACAGATAGCGGTGTAGATATTTCAGTGTTTATACTGATAGCGGTGGAGCTATTTCCATGTTAATACAGATAGCGATGTAGATATTTCCATGTTTATAGTGATGGCGGTGTAGATATTTCCATGTTTATAGAGATTGCAGTGTAGATATTTCCATATTTATAGAGATAGCGTTGTACGTATTTCCATGTTTATAGAGATAGCGGAGTAGATATTTCCGTGGTTACACAGATGGCTGGGTAGGTATTTCCACCGGTATACAGATGGCACTGTAGATATTTCCATGTTTATAGATATGGTGGTGTAGATATTTCCATGTTTATACAGATGACTCTGTAGATATTTGCATGTTTATACAGATGGTGGTGTAGATATTTCCATGTTTATAGAGATAACAGTGTAGATATTTCCATGTTTATAAAGATAGCGAAGTAGATATTTCCATGTTGATACAGATAGCGGTGTAGATATTTCCATGTTTACAGAGATAGCGGTGTAGATATTTCCATCTTTGCACAGATTGCGCTGTAGACATTTCGATCTTTACACAGATAGCTGTGTAGATATTTGCAAGTTTACACAGATATCTGTGTAGATACTTCCATGTTTACACAGATAGCGTTGTAGATATTTCCATGTTTATACAGATAGCGGTGTAGATATTTCCATGTTTATACAGATATCGGTGTAGATATTTCCATGTTTATACTGATAGCGGTGGAGATATTTCCATATTTATACAGATAGCGATGTAGATATTTCCATGTTTATAGAGATGGCGGTGTAGATATTTCCATGTTTATAGAGATTGCAATGTAGATATTTCTATGTTTATAGAGATAGTGGTGTAGATATTTCCATGTGTATAGAGATGGTGGTGTAGGTATTTCCATGTGTATAGATATGGCGGTGTAGGTATTTCCATGTTTATA
This sequence comes from Pan troglodytes, assembly GCF_028858775.2. Classification (NCBI taxonomy): domain Eukaryota; kingdom Metazoa; phylum Chordata; class Mammalia; order Primates; family Hominidae; genus Pan; species Pan troglodytes. The sequence continues at coordinate 1,340,373 of NC_072410.2, read as the reverse complement.
GAGATAGTGGTGAGGATATTTCCGTATTTATACAGATAGCGTTGTAGGTATTTCCAGGTTTATAGTGATAGTGGTGAGGATATTTCCGTATTTATACTGATAGCGTTGTAGATATTTCCATGTTTATACAGATAGCCGTTTTGGTATTTCCATGTTTATACAGATAGCGGTGTAGATATTTCCATGTTTATACAGATAGCGGTGTAGATATTTCCATGTTTACACAGATAGGTGTGTAGATATTTCCATGTTTACACAGATAGCGTTGTAGATATTTCCATCTTTATACAGATAGTGGTGTAGATATTTCAATGTTTATACAGATAACGGTGTTGGTATTTCCATGTTTATACAGATAGCGGTGTAGATATTTCCAAGTTTATAAAGATAGCGGTGTAGTTATTTCCATGTTTATACAGATAGCGGTGTACATATTTCCATGTTTCTTCAGATGGCTGTGTAGATATTTCCATGTGTATACAGATGGAAGTGTAGATATTTCCATGTTTATACAGATGGAGGTGTAGATATTTCCAAGTTTCTACAGATGACTGTGTAGATATCTTCATGTTTTTACAGAGGGCGGTGTAGTTATTTCCATGTTTATACAGATAACGGTGTCGCTATTTCTATGTTTATACAGATAGCAGTGTAGCTATTCCCATGTTTATAGAGATAGCTGTGTAGATATTTCCCTGTTTATTCAGATAGCGGTGTAGATATTTCCATGTTTATACACATAGCGGTGTAGATATTTCCATGTTTATACAGAAGGCGGTGTAGATATTTCCAAGTTTATAAAGATAGCGGTGTAGTTATTTCCATGTTTTTATACAGATAGCGGTGTACATAATTCCATGTTTCTTCAGATGGCTTTGTAGATATTTCCATGTGTATACAGATGGCAGTGTAGATATTTCCATGTTTATACAGATGGAGGTGTAGATATTTCCAAGTTTATACAGATGACTGTGTAGATATCTTCATGTTTTTACAGAGGGCGGTGTAGATATTTCCATGTTTATACAGATAACGGTGTCGCTATTTCTATGTTTATACAGATAGCAGGGTAGCTATTTCCATGTTTATAGAGATAGCTGTGTAGATATTTCCATGTTTATACAGATTGCAGTGTAGATATTTCCATGTTTATACAGATAGCGTTGTACATATTTCCATGTTTATACAGATAGCGGTGTAGATATTTCAGTGTTTATAATGATAGCGGTGGAGCTATTTCCATGTTAATACAGATAGCGATGTAGATATTTCCATGTTTATAGTGATGGCGGTGTAGATATTTCCATGTTTATAGAGATTGCAGCGTAGTTATTTCCATATTTATAGAGATAGCGTTGTACGTATTTCCATGTTTATAGAGATAGCGGAGTAGATATTTCCGTGGTTACACAGATTGCTGGGTAGGTATTTCCACGGCTATACAGATGGCACTGTAGATATTTCCATGTTTATACATATGGTGGTGTAGACATTTCCATGTTTATACAGATGACTCTGTAGATATTTGCATGTTTATACAGATGATGGTGTAGATATTTCCATGTTTATAGAGATAACAGTGTAGATATTTCCATGTTTATAAAGATAGCGAAGTAGATATTTCCATGTTGATACAGATAGCGGTGTAGATATTTCCATGTTTACAGAGATAGCGGTGTAGATATATCCATCTTTGCACAGATTGCGCTGTAGACATTTCGATCTTTACACAGATAGCTGTGTAGATATTTGCAAGTTTACACAGATATCTGTGTAGATACTTCCATGTTTACACAGATAGCGTTGTAGATATTTCCATGTTTATACAGATAGCGGTGTAGATATTTCCATGTTTATACAGATATCGGTGTAGATATTTCCATGTTTATACTGATAGCGGTGGAGATATTTCCATATTTATACAGATAGCGATGTAGATATTTCCATGTTTATAGAGATGGCGGTGTAGATATTTCCATGTTTATAGAGATTGCAATGTAGATATTTCTATGTTTATAGAGATAGTGGTGTAGATATTTCCATGTGTATAGAGATGGCGGTGTAGGTATTTCCATGTGTATAGATATGGCGGTGTAGGTATTTCCATGTTTATAGAGATAGTGGTGAGGATATTTCCGTAGTTATACAGATAGCGTTGTAGGTATTTCCAGGTTTATAGTGATAGTGGTGAGGATATTTCCGTATTTATAAAGATAGCATTGTAGATATTTCCATGTTTATACAGATAGCCGTTTGGGTATTTCCATGTTTATAAAGATAGCGGTGTAGATATTTCCATGTTTATAGAGATAGCGGTGTAGATATTTCCATGTTTACACAGATAGGAGTGTAGATATTTCCATGTTTACACAGATAGCGTTGTAGATATTTCCATCTTTATACATATAGCGGTGTAGATATTTCAATGTTTATACAGATAACGGTGTTGGCATTTCCATGTTTATACAGATAGCGGTGTAGATATTTCCATGTTTACAGAAGGCGGTGTAGATATTTCCAAGTTTATAAAGATAGCGGTGTAGTTATTTCCATGTTTATACAGATAGCGGTGTACATATTTCCATGTTTCTTCAGATGGCTGTGTAGATATTTCCATGTGTATACAGATGGCAGTGTAGATATTTCCATGTTTATACAGATGGAGGTGTAGATATTTCCAAGTTTATACAGATGACTGTGTAGATATCTACATGTTTTTACAGAGGGCGGTGTAGATATTTCCATGTTTATACAGATAACGGTGTCGCTATTTCTATGTTTATACAGATAGCAGTGTAGCTATTCCCATGTTTATAGAGATAGCTGTGTAGATATTTCCATGTTTATACAGATAGCGGTGTAGATATTTCCATGTTTATACAGATAGCGGTGTAGATATTTCCATGTTTATACAGAAGGCGGTGTAGATATTTCCACGTTTATAAAGATAGCGGTGTAGTTATTTCCATGTTTATACAGATAGCGGTGTACATAATTCCATGTTTCTTCAGATGGCTGTGTAGATATTTCCATGTGTATACAGATGGCAGTGTAGATATTTCCATGTTTATACAGATGGAGGTGTAGATATTTCCAAGTTTATACAGATGACTGTGTAGATATCTTCATGTTTTTACAGAGGGCGGTGTAGATATTTCCATGTTTATACAGATAACGGTGTCGCTATTTCTATGTTTATACAGATAGCAGGGTAGCTATTTCCATGTTTATAGAGATAGCTGTGTAGATATTTCCATGTTTATACAGATTGCGGTGTAGATATTTCCATGTTTATACAGATAGCGTTGTACATATTTCCATGTTTATACAGATATCGGTGTAGATATTTCACTGTTTATACTGATAGCGGTGGAGCTATTTCCATGTTAATACAGATAGCGATGTAGATATTTCCATGTTTATAGTGATGGCGGTGTAGATATTTCCATGTTTATAGAGATTGCAGTGTAGATATTTCCATATTTATAGAGATAGCGTTGTACGTATTTCCATGTTTATAGAGATAGCGGAGTAGATATTTCCGTGGTTACACAGATGGCTGGGTAGGTATTTCCACCGGTATACAGATGGCACTGTAGATATTTCCATGTTTATAGATATGGTGGTGTAGATATTTCCATGTTTATACAGATGACTCTGTAGATATTTGCATGTTTATACAGATGGTGGTGTAGATATTTCCATGTTTATAGAGATAACAGTGTAGATATTTCCATGTTTATAAAGATAGCGAAGTAGATATTTCCATGTTGATACAGATAGCGGTGTAGATATTTCCATGTTTACAGAGATAGCGGTGTAGATATTTCCATCTTTGCACAGATTGCGCTGTAGACATTTCGATCTTTACACAGATAGCTGTGTAGATATTTGCAAGTTTACACAGATATCTGTGTAGATACTTCCATGTTTACACAGATAGCGTTGTAGATATTTCCATGTTTATACAGATAGCGGTGTAGATATTTCCATGTTTATACAGATATCGGTGTAGATATTTCCATGTTTATACTGATAGCGGTGGAGATATTTCCATATTTATACAGATAGCGATGTAGATATTTCCATGTTTATAGAGATGGCGGTGTAGATATTTCCATGTTTATAGAGATTGCAATGTAGATATTTCTATGTTTATAGAGATAGTGGTGTAGATATTTCCATGTGTATAGAGATGGTGGTGTAGGTATTTCCATGTGTATAGATATGGCGGTGTAGGTATTTCCATGTTTATAGAGATAGTGGTGAGGATATTTCCGTATTTATACAGATAGCGTTGTAGGTATTTCCAGGTTTATAGTGATAGTGGTGAGGATATTTCCGTATTTATACTGATAGCGTTGTAGATATTTCCATGTTTATACAGATAGCCGTTTTGGTATTTCCATGTTTATACAGATAGCGGTGTAGATATTTCCATGTTTATACAGATAGCGGTGTAGATATTTCCATGTTTACACAGATAGGTGTGTAGATATTTCCATGTTTACACAGATAGCGTTGTAGATATTTCCATCTTTATACAGATAGTGGTGTAGATATTTCAATGTTTATACAGATAACGGTGTTGGTATTTCCATGTTTATACAGATAGCGGTGTAGATATTTCCAAGTTTATAAAGATAGCGGTGTAGTTATTTCCATGTTTATACAGATAGCGGTGTACATATTTCCATGTTTCTTCAGATGGCTGTGTAGATATTTCCATGTGTATACAGATGGAAGTGTAGATATTTCCATGTTTATACAGATGGAGGTGTAGATATTTCCAAGTTTCTACAGATGACTGTGTAGATATCTTCATGTTTTTACAGAGGGCGGTGTAGTTATTTCCATGTTTATACAGATAACGGTGTCGCTATTTCTATGTTTATACAGATAGCAGTGTAGCTATTCCCATGTTTATAGAGATAGCTGTGTAGATATTTCCCTGTTTATTCAGATAGCGGTGTAGATATTTCCATGTTTATACACATAGCGGTGTAGATATTTCCATGTTTATACAGAAGGCGGTGTAGATATTTCCAAGTTTATAAAGATAGCGGTGTAGTTATTTCCATGTTTTTATACAGATAGCGGTGTACATAATTCCATGTTTCTTCAGATGGCTTTGTAGATATTTCCATGTGTATACAGATGGCAGTGTAGATATTTCCATGTTTATACAGATGGAGGTGTAGATATTTCCAAGTTTATACAGATGACTGTGTAGATATCTTCATGTTTTTACAGAGGGCGGTGTAGATATTTCCATGTTTATACAGATAACGGTGTCGCTATTTCTATGTTTATACAGATAGCAGGGTAGCTATTTCCATGTTTATAGAGATAGCTGTGTAGATATTTCCATGTTTATACAGATTGCAGTGTAGATATTTCCATGTTTATACAGATAGCGTTGTACATATTTCCATGTTTATACAGATAGCGGTGTAGATATTTCAGTGTTTATAATGATAGCGGTGGAGCTATTTCCATGTTAATACAGATAGCGATGTAGATATTTCCATGTTTATAGTGATGGCGGTGTAGATATTTCCATGTTTATAGAGATTGCAGCGTAGTTATTTCCATATTTATAGAGATAGCGTTGTACGTATTTCCATGTTTATAGAGATAGCGGAGTAGATATTTCCGTGGTTACACAGATTGCTGGGTAGGTATTTCCACGGCTATACAGATGGCACTGTAGATATTTCCATGTTTATACATATGGTGGTGTAGACATTTCCATGTTTATACAGATGACTCTGTAGATATTTGCATGTTTATACAGATGATGGTGTAGATATTTCCATGTTTATAGAGATAACAGTGTAGATATTTCCATGTTTATAAAGATAGCGAAGTAGATATTTCCATGTTGATACAGATAGCGGTGTAGATATTTCCATGTTTACAGAGATAGCGGTGTAGATATATCCATCTTTGCACAGATTGCGCTGTAGACATTTCGATCTTTACACAGATAGCTGTGTAGATATTTGCAAGTTTACACAGATATCTGTGTAGATACTTCCATGTTTACACAGATAGCGTTGTAGATATTTCCATGTTTATACAGATAGCGGTGTAGATATTTCCATGTTTATACAGATATCGGTGTAGATATTTCCATGTTTATACTGATAGCGGTGGAGATATTTCCATATTTATACAGATAGCGATGTAGATATTTCCATGTTTATAGAGATGGCGGTGTAGATATTTCCATGTTTATAGAGATTGCAATGTAGATATTTCTATGTTTATAGAGATAGTGGTGTAGATATTTCCATGTGTATAGAGATGGCGGTGTAGGTATTTCCATGTGTATAGATATGGCGGTGTAGGTATTTCCATGTTTATAGAGATAGTGGTGAGGATATTTCCGTAGTTATACAGATAGCGTTGTAGGTATTTCCAGGTTTATAGTGATAGTGGTGAGGATATTTCCGTATTTATAAAGATAGCATTGTAGATATTTCCATGTTTATACAGATAGCCGTTTGGGTATTTCCATGTTTATAAAGATAGCGGTGTAGATATTTCCATGTTTATAGAGATAGCGGTGTAGATATTTCCATGTTTACACAGATAGGAGTGTAGATATTTCCATGTTTACACAGATAGCGTTGTAGATATTTCCATCTTTATACATATAGCGGTGTAGATATTTCAATGTTTATACAGATAACGGTGTTGGCATTTCCATGTTTATACAGATAGCGGTGTAGATATTTCCATGTTTACAGAAGGCGGTGTAGATATTTCCAAGTTTATAAAGATAGCGGTGTAGTTATTTCCATGTTTATACAGATAGCGGTGTACATATTTCCATGTTTCTTCAGATGGCTGTGTAGATATTTCCATGTGTATACAGATGGCAGTGTAGATATTTCCATGTTTATACAGATGGAGGTGTAGATATTTCCAAGTTTATACAGATGACTGTGTAGATATCTACATGTTTTTACAGAGGGCGGTGTAGATATTTCCATGTTTATACAGATAACGGTGTCGCTATTTCTATGTTTATACAGATAGCAGTGTAGCTATTCCCATGTTTATAGAGATAGCTGTGTAGATATTTCCATGTTTATACAGATAGCGGTGTAGATATTTCCATGTTTATACAGATAGCGGTGTAGATATTTCCATGTTTATACAGAAGGCGGTGTAGATATTTCCACGTTTATAAAGATAGCGGTGTAGTTATTTCCATGTTTATACAGATAGCGGTGTACATAATTCCATGTTTCTTCAGATGGCTGTGTAGATATTTCCATGTGTATACAGATGGCAGTGTAGATATTTCCATGTTTATACAGATGGAGGTGTAGATATTTCCAAGTTTATACAGATGACTGTGTAGATATCTTCATGTTTTTACAGAGGGCGGTGTAGATATTTCCATGTTTATACAGATAACGGTGTCGCTATTTCTATGTTTATACAGATAGCAGGGTAGCTATTTCCATGTTTATAGAGATAGCTGTGTAGATATTTCCATGTTTATACAGATTGCGGTGTAGATATTTCCATGTTTATACAGATAGCGTTGTACATATTTCCATGTTTATACAGATATCGGTGTAGATATTTCACTGTTTATACTGATAGCGGTGGAGCTATTTCCATGTTAATACAGATAGCGATGTAGATATTTCCATGTTTATAGTGATGGCGGTGTAGATATTTCCATGTTTATAGAGATTGCAGTGTAGATATTTCCATATTTATAGAGATAGCGTTGTACGTATTTCCATGTTTATAGAGATAGCGGAGTAGATATTTCCGTGGTTACACAGATGGCTGGGTAGGTATTTCCACCGGTATACAGATGGCACTGTAGATATTTCCATGTTTATAGATATGGTGGTGTAGATATTTCCATGTTTATACAGATGACTCTGTAGATATTTGCATGTTTATACAGATGGTGGTGTAGATATTTCCATGTTTATAGAGATAACAGTGTAGATATTTCCATGTTTATAAAGATAGCGAAGTAGATATTTCCATGTTGATACAGATAGCGGTGTAGATATTTCCATGTTTACAGAGATAGCGGTGTAGATATTTCCATCTTTGCACAGATTGCGCTGTAGACATTTCGATCTTTACACAGATAGCTGTGTAGATATTTGCAAGTTTACACAGATATCTGTGTAGATACTTCCATGTTTACACAGATAGCGTTGTAGATATTTCCATGTTTATACAGATAGCGGTGTAGATATTTCCATGTTTATACAGATATCGGTGTAGATATTTCCATGTTTATACTGATAGCGGTGGAGATATTTCCATATTTATACAGATAGCGATGTAGATATTTCCATGTTTATAGAGATGGCGGTGTAGATATTTCCATGTTTATAGAGATTGCAATGTAGATATTTCTATGTTTATAGAGATAGTGGTGTAGATATTTCCATGTGTATAGAGATGGTGGTGTAGGTATTTCCATGTGTATAGATATGGCGGTGTAGGTATTTCCATGTTTATAGAGATAGTGGTGAGGATATTTCCGTATTTATACAGATAGCGTTGTAGGTATTTCCAGGTTTATAGTGATAGTGGTGAGGATATTTCCGTATTTATACTGATAGCGTTGTAGATATTTCCATGTTTATACAGATAGCCGTTTTGGTATTTCCATGTTTATACAGATAGCGGTGTAGATATTTCCATGTTTATACAGATAGCGGTGTAGATATTTCCATGTTTACACAGATAGGTGTGTAGATATTTCCATGTTTACACAGATAGCGTTGTAGATATTTCCATCTTTATACAGATAGTGGTGTAGATATTTCAATGTTTATACAGATAACGGTGTTGGTATTTCCATGTTTATACAGATAGCGGTGTAGATATTTCCAAGTTTATAAAGATAGCGGTGTAGTTATTTCCATGTTTATACAGATAGCGGTGTACATATTTCCATGTTTCTTCAGATGGCTGTGTAGATATTTCCATGTGTATACAGATGGAAGTGTAGATATTTCCATGTTTATACAGATGGAGGTGTAGATATTTCCAAGTTTCTACAGATGACTGTGTAGATATCTTCATGTTTTTACAGAGGGCGGTGTAGTTATTTCCATGTTTATACAGATAACGGTGTCGCTATTTCTATGTTTATACAGATAGCAGTGTAGCTATTCCCATGTTTATAGAGATAGCTGTGTAGATATTTCCCTGTTTATTCAGATAGCGGTGTAGATATTTCCATGTTTATACACATAGCGGTGTAGATATTTCCATGTTTATACAGAAGGCGGTGTAGATATTTCCAAGTTTATAAAGATAGCGGTGTAGTTATTTCCATGTTTTTATACAGATAGCGGTGTACATAATTCCATGTTTCTTCAGATGGCTTTGTAGATATTTCCATGTGTATACAGATGGCAGTGTAGATATTTCCATGTTTATACAGATGGAGGTGTAGATATTTCCAAGTTTATACAGATGACTGTGTAGATATCTTCATGTTTTTACAGAGGGCGGTGTAGATATTTCCATGTTTATACAGATAACGGTGTCGCTATTTCTATGTTTATACAGATAGCAGGGTAGCTATTTCCATGTTTATAGAGATAGCTGTGTAGATATTTCCATGTTTATACAGATTGCAGTGTAGATATTTCCATGTTTATACAGATAGCGTTGTACATATTTCCATGTTTATACAGATAGCGGTGTAGATATTTCAGTGTTTATAATGATAGCGGTGGAGCTATTTCCATGTTAATACAGATAGCGATGTAGATATTTCCATGTTTATAGTGATGGCGGTGTAGATATTTCCATGTTTATAGAGATTGCAGCGTAGTTATTTCCATATTTATAGAGATAGCGTTGTACGTATTTCCATGTTTATAGAGATAGCGGAGTAGATATTTCCGTGGTTACACAGATTGCTGGGTAGGTATTTCCACGGCTATACAGATGGCACTGTAGATATTTCCATGTTTATACATATGGTGGTGTAGACATTTCCATGTTTATACAGATGACTCTGTAGATATTTGCATGTTTATACAGATGATGGTGTAGATATTTCCATGTTTATAGAGATAACAGTGTAGATATTTCCATGTTTATAAAGATAGCGAAGTAGATATTTCCATGTTGATACAGATAGCGGTGTAGATATTTCCATGTTTACAGAGATAGCGGTGTAGATATATCCATCTTTGCACAGATTGCGCTGTAGACATTTCGATCTTTACACAGATAGCTGTGTAGATATTTGCAAGTTTACACAGATATCTGTGTAGATACTTCCATGTTTACACAGATAGCGTTGTAGATATTTCCATGTTTATACAGATAGCGGTGTAGATATTTCCATGTTTATACAGATATCGGTGTAGATATTTCCATGTTTATACTGATAGCGGTGGAGATATTTCCATATTTATACAGATAGCGATGTAGATATTTCCATGTTTATAGAGATGGCGGTGTAGATATTTCCATGTTTATAGAGATTGCAATGTAGATATTTCTATGTTTATAGAGATAGTGGTGTAGATATTTCCATGTGTATAGAGATGGCGGTGTAGGTATTTCCATGTGTATAGATATGGCGGTGTAGGTATTTCCATGTTTATAGAGATAGTGGTGAGGATATTTCCGTAGTTATACAGATAGCGTTGTAGGTATTTCCAGGTTTATAGTGATAGTGGTGAGGATATTTCCGTATTTATAAAGATAGCATTGTAGATATTTCCATGTTTATACAGATAGCCGTTTGGGTATTTCCATGTTTATAAAGATAGCGGTGTAGATATTTCCATGTTTATAGAGATAGCGGTGTAGATATTTCCATGTTTACACAGATAGGAGTGTAGATATTTCCATGTTTACACAGATAGCGTTGTAGATATTTCCATCTTTATACATATAGCGGTGTAGATATTTCAATGTTTATACAGATAACGGTGTTGGCATTTCCATGTTTATACAGATAGCGGTGTAGATATTTCCATGTTTACAGAAGGCGGTGTAGATATTTCCAAGTTTATAAAGATAGCGGTGTAGTTATTTCCATGTTTATACAGATAGCGGTGTACATATTTCCATGTTTCTTCAGATGGCTGTGTAGATATTTCCATGTGTATACAGATGGCAGTGTAGATATTTCCATGTTTATACAGATGGAGGTGTAGATATTTCCAAGTTTATACAGATGACTGTGTAGATATCTACATGTTTTTACAGAGGGCGGTGTAGATATTTCCATGTTTATACAGATAACGGTGTCGCTATTTCTATGTTTATACAGATAGCAGTGTAGCTATTCCCATGTTTATAGAGATAGCTGTGTAGATATTTCCATGTTTATACAGATAGCGGTGTAGATATTTCCATGTTTATACAGATAGCGGTGTAGATATTTCCATGTTTATACAGAAGGCGGTGTAGATATTTCCACGTTTATAAAGATAGCGGTGTAGTTATTTCCATGTTTATACAGATAGCGGTGTACATAATTCCATGTTTCTTCAGATGGCTGTGTAGATATTTCCATGTGTATACAGATGGCAGTGTAGATATTTCCATGTTTATACAGATGGAGGTGTAGATATTTCCAAGTTTATACAGATGACTGTGTAGATATCTTCATGTTTTTACAGAGGGCGGTGTAGATATTTCCATGTTTATACAGATAACGGTGTCGCTATTTCTATGTTTATACAGATAGCAGGGTAGCTATTTCCATGTTTATAGAGATAGCTGTGTAGATATTTCCATGTTTATACAGATTGCGGTGTAGATATTTCCATGTTTATACAGATAGCGTTGTACATATTTCCATGTTTATACAGATATCGGTGTAGATATTTCAGTGTTTATACTGATAGCGGTGGAGCTATTTCCATGTTAATACAGATAGCGATGTAGATATTTCCATGTTTATAGTGATGGCGGTGTAGATATTTCCATGTTTATAGAGATTGCAGTGTAGATATTTCCATATTTATAGAGATAGCGTTGTACGTATTTCCATGTTTATAGAGATAGCGGAGTAGATATTTCCGTGGTTACACAGATGGCTGGGTAGGTATTTCCACCGGTATACAGATGGCACTGTAGATATTTCCATGTTTATAGATATGGTGGTGTAGATATTTCCATGTTTATACAGATGACTCTGTAGATATTTGCATGTTTATACAGATGGTGGTGTAGATATTTCCATGTTTATAGAGATAACAGTGTAGATATTTCCATGTTTATAAAGATAGCGAAGTAGATATTTCCATGTTGATACAGATAGCGGTGTAGATATTTCCATGTTTACAGAGATAGCGGTGTAGATATTTCCATCTTTGCACAGATTGCGCTGTAGACATTTCGATCTTTACACAGATAGCTGTGTAGATATTTGCAAGTTTACACAGATATCTGTGTAGATACTTCCATGTTTACACAGATAGCGTTGTAGATATTTCCATGTTTATACAGATAGCGGTGTAGATATTTCCATGTTTATACAGATATCGGTGTAGATATTTCCATGTTTATACTGATAGCGGTGGAGATATTTCCATATTTATACAGATAGCGATGTAGATATTTCCATGTTTATAGAGATGGCGGTGTAGATATTTCCATGTTTATAGAGATTGCAATGTAGATATTTCTATGTTTATAGAGATAGTGGTGTAGATATTTCCATGTGTATAGAGATGGTGGTGTAGGTATTTCCATGTGTATAGATATGGCGGTGTAGGTATTTCCATGTTTATAGAGATAGTGGTGAGGATATTTCCGTATTTATACAGATAGCGTTGTAGGTATTTCCAGGTTTATAGTGATAGTGGTGAGGATATTTCCGTATTTATACTGATAGCGTTGTAGATATTTCCATGTTTATACAGATAGCCGTTTTGGTATTTCCATGTTTATACAGATAGCGGTGTAGATATTTCCATGTTTATACAGATAGCGGTGTAGATATTTCCATGTTTACACAGATAGGTGTGTAGATATTTCCATGTTTACACAGATAGCGTTGTAGATATTTCCATCTTTATACAGATAGTGGTGTAGATATTTCAATGTTTATACAGATAACGGTGTTGGTATTTCCATGTTTATACAGATAGCGGTGTAGATATTTCCAAGTTTATAAAGATAGCGGTGTAGTTATTTCCATGTTTATACAGATAGCGGTGTACATATTTCCATGTTTCTTCAGATGGCTGTGTAGATATTTCCATGTGTATACAGATGGAAGTGTAGATATTTCCATGTTTATACAGATGGAGGTGTAGATATTTCCAAGTTTCTACAGATGACTGTGTAGATATCTTCATGTTTTTACAGAGGGCGGTGTAGTTATTTCCATGTTTATACAGATAACGGTGTCGCTATTTCTATGTTTATACAGATAGCAGTGTAGCTATTCCCATGTTTATAGAGATAGCTGTGTAGATATTTCCCTGTTTATTCAGATAGCGGTGTAGATATTTCCATGTTTATACACATAGCGGTGTAGATATTTCCATGTTTATACAGAAGGCGGTGTAGATATTTCCAAGTTTATAAAGATAGCGGTGTAGTTATTTCCATGTTTTTATACAGATAGCGGTGTACATAATTCCATGTTTCTTCAGATGGCTTTGTAGATATTTCCATGTGTATACAGATGGCAGTGTAGATATTTCCATGTTTATACAGATGGAGGTGTAGATATTTCCAAGTTTATACAGATGACTGTGTAGATATCTTCATGTTTTTACAGAGGGCGGTGTAGATATTTCCATGTTTATACAGATAACGGTGTCGCTATTTCTATGTTTATACAGATAGCAGGGTAGCTATTTCCATGTTTATAGAGATAGCTGTGTAGATATTTCCATGTTTATACAGATTGCAGTGTAGATATTTCCATGTTTATACAGATAGCGTTGTACATATTTCCATGTTTATACAGATAGCGGTGTAGATATTTCAGTGTTTATAATGATAGCGGTGGAGCTATTTCCATGTTAATACAGATAGCGATGTAGATATTTCCATGTTTATAGTGATGGCGGTGTAGATATTTCCATGTTTATAGAGATTGCAGCGTAGTTATTTCCATATTTATAGAGATAGCGTTGTACGTATTTCCATGTTTATAGAGATAGCGGAGTAGATATTTCCGTGGTTACACAGATTGCTGGGTAGGTATTTCCACGGCTATACAGATGGCACTGTAGATATTTCCATGTTTATACATATGGTGGTGTAGACATTTCCATGTTTATACAGATGACTCTGTAGATATTTGCATGTTTATACAGATGATGGTGTAGATATTTCCATGTTTATAGAGATAACAGTGTAGATATTTCCATGTTTATAAAGATAGCGAAGTAGATATTTCCATGTTGATACAGATAGCGGTGTAGATATTTCCATGTTTACAGAGATAGCGGTGTAGATATATCCATCTTTGCACAGATTGCGCTGTAGACATTTCGATCTTTACACAGATAGCTGTGTAGATATTTGCAAGTTTACACAGATATCTGTGTAGATACTTCCATGTTTACACAGATAGCGTTGTAGATATTTCCATGTTTATACAGATAGCGGTGTAGATATTTCCATGTTTATACAGATATCGGTGTAGATATTTCCATGTTTATACTGATAGCGGTGGAGATATTTCCATATTTATACAGATAGCGATGTAGATATTTCCATGTTTATAGAGATGGCGGTGTAGATATTTCCATGTTTATAGAGATTGCAATGTAGATATTTCTATGTTTATAGAGATAGTGGTGTAGATATTTCCATGTGTATAGAGATGGCGGTGTAGGTATTTCCATGTGTATAGATATGGCGGTGTAGGTATTTCCATGTTTATAGAGATAGTGGTGAGGATATTTCCGTAGTTATACAGATAGCGTTGTAGGTATTTCCAGGTTTATAGTGATAGTGGTGAGGATATTTCCGTATTTATAAAGATAGCATTGTAGATATTTCCATGTTTATACAGATAGCCGTTTGGGTATTTCCATGTTTATAAAGATAGCGGTGTAGATATTTCCATGTTTATAGAGATAGCGGTGTAGATATTTCCATGTTTACACAGATAGGAGTGTAGATATTTCCATGTTTACACAGATAGCGTTGTAGATATTTCCATCTTTATACATATAGCGGTGTAGATATTTCAATGTTTATACAGATAACGGTGTTGGCATTTCCATGTTTATACAGATAGCGGTGTAGATATTTCCATGTTTACAGAAGGCGGTGTAGATATTTCCAAGTTTATAAAGATAGCGGTGTAGTTATTTCCATGTTTATACAGATAGCGGTGTACATATTTCCATGTTTCTTCAGATGGCTGTGTAGATATTTCCATGTGTATACAGATGGCAGTGTAGATATTTCCATGTTTATACAGATGGAGGTGTAGATATTTCCAAGTTTATACAGATGACTGTGTAGATATCTACATGTTTTTACAGAGGGCGGTGTAGATATTTCCATGTTTATACAGATAACGGTGTCGCTATTTCTATGTTTATACAGATAGCAGTGTAGCTATTCCCATGTTTATAGAGATAGCTGTGTAGATATTTCCATGTTTATACAGATAGCGGTGTAGATATTTCCATGTTTATACAGATAGCGGTGTAGATATTTCCATGTTTATACAGAAGGCGGTGTAGATATTTCCACGTTTATAAAGATAGCGGTGTAGTTATTTCCATGTTTATACAGATAGCGGTGTACATAATTCCATGTTTCTTCAGATGGCTGTGTAGATATTTCCATGTGTATACAGATGGCAGTGTAGATATTTCCATGTTTATACAGATGGAGGTGTAGATATTTCCAAGTTTATACAGATGACTGTGTAGATATCTTCATGTTTTTACAGAGGGCGGTGTAGATATTTCCATGTTTATACAGATAACGGTGTCGCTATTTCTATGTTTATACAGATAGCAGGGTAGCTATTTCCATGTTTATAGAGATAGCTGTGTAGATATTTCCATGTTTATACAGATTGCGGTGTAGATATTTCCATGTTTATACAGATAGCGTTGTACATATTTCCATGTTTATACAGATATCGGTGTAGATATTTCAGTGTTTATACTGATAGCGGTGGAGCTATTTCCATGTTAATACAGATAGCGATGTAGATATTTCCATGTTTATAGTGATGGCGGTGTAGATATTTCCATGTTTATAGAGATTGCAGTGTAGATATTTCCATATTTATAGAGATAGCGTTGTACGTATTTCCATGTTTATAGAGATAGCGGAGTAGATATTTCCGTGGTTACACAGATGGCTGGGTAGGTATTTCCACCGGTATACAGATGGCACTGTAGATATTTCCATGTTTATAGATATGGTGGTGTAGATATTTCCATGTTTATACAGATGACTCTGTAGATATTTGCATGTTTATACAGATGGTGGTGTAGATATTTCCATGTTTATAGAGATAACAGTGTAGATATTTCCATGTTTATAAAGATAGCGAAGTAGATATTTCCATGTTGATACAGATAGCGGTGTAGATATTTCCATGTTTACAGAGATAGCGGTGTAGATATTTCCATCTTTGCACAGATTGCGCTGTAGACATTTCGATCTTTACACAGATAGCTGTGTAGATATTTGCAAGTTTACACAGATATCTGTGTAGATACTTCCATGTTTACACAGATAGCGTTGTAGATATTTCCATGTTTATACAGATAGCGGTGTAGATATTTCCATGTTTATACAGATATCGGTGTAGATATTTCCATGTTTATACTGATAGCGGTGGAGATATTTCCATATTTATACAGATAGCGATGTAGATATTTCCATGTTTATAGAGATGGCGGTGTAGATATTTCCATGTTTATAGAGATTGCAATGTAGATATTTCTATGTTTATAGAGATAGTGGTGTAGATATTTCCATGTGTATAGAGATGGTGGTGTAGGTATTTCCATGTGTATAGATATGGCGGTGTAGGTATTTCCATGTTTATAGAGATAGTGGTGAGGATATTTCCGTATTTATACAGATAGCGTTGTAGGTATTTCCAGGTTTATAGTGATAGTGGTGAGGATATTTCCGTATTTATACTGATAGCGTTGTAGATATTTCCATGTTTATACAGATAGCCGTTTTGGTATTTCCATGTTTATACAGATAGCGGTGTAGATATTTCCATGTTTATACAGATAGCGGTGTAGATATTTCCATGTTTACACAGATAGGTGTGTAGATATTTCCATGTTTACACAGATAGCGTTGTAGATATTTCCATCTTTATACAGATAGTGGTGTAGATATTTCAATGTTTATACAGATAACGGTGTTGGTATTTCCATGTTTATACAGATAGCGGTGTAGATATTTCCAAGTTTATAAAGATAGCGGTGTAGTTATTTCCATGTTTATACAGATAGCGGTGTACATATTTCCATGTTTCTTCAGATGGCTGTGTAGATATTTCCATGTGTATACAGATGGAAGTGTAGATATTTCCATGTTTATACAGATGGAGGTGTAGATATTTCCAAGTTTCTACAGATGACTGTGTAGATATCTTCATGTTTTTACAGAGGGCGGTGTAGTTATTTCCATGTTTATACAGATAACGGTGTCGCTATTTCTATGTTTATACAGATAGCAGTGTAGCTATTCCCATGTTTATAGAGATAGCTGTGTAGATATTTCCCTGTTTATTCAGATAGCGGTGTAGATATTTCCATGTTTATACACATAGCGGTGTAGATATTTCCATGTTTATACAGAAGGCGGTGTAGATATTTCCAAGTTTATAAAGATAGCGGTGTAGTTATTTCCATGTTTTTATACAGATAGCGGTGTACATAATTCCATGTTTCTTCAGATGGCTTTGTAGATATTTCCATGTGTATACAGATGGCAGTGTAGATATTTCCATGTTTATACAGATGGAGGTGTAGATATTTCCAAGTTTATACAGATGACTGTGTAGATATCTTCATGTTTTTACAGAGGGCGGTGTAGATATTTCCATGTTTATACAGATAACGGTGTCGCTATTTCTATGTTTATACAGATAGCAGGGTAGCTATTTCCATGTTTATAGAGATAGCTGTGTAGATATTTCCATGTTTATACAGATTGCAGTGTAGATATTTCCATGTTTATACAGATAGCGTTGTACATATTTCCATGTTTATACAGATAGCGGTGTAGATATTTCAGTGTTTATAATGATAGCGGTGGAGCTATTTCCATGTTAATACAGATAGCGATGTAGATATTTCCATGTTTATAGTGATGGCGGTGTAGATATTTCCATGTTTATAGAGATTGCAGCGTAGTTATTTCCATATTTATAGAGATAGCGTTGTACGTATTTCCATGTTTATAGAGATAGCGGAGTAGATATTTCCGTGGTTACACAGATTGCTGGGTAGGTATTTCCACGGCTATACAGATGGCACTGTAGATATTTCCATGTTTATACATATGGTGGTGTAGACATTTCCATGTTTATACAGATGACTCTGTAGATATTTGCATGTTTATACAGATGATGGTGTAGATATTTCCATGTTTATAGAGATAACAGTGTAGATATTTCCATGTTTATAAAGATAGCGAAGTAGATATTTCCATGTTGATACAGATAGCGGTGTAGATATTTCCATGTTTACAGAGATAGCGGTGTAGATATATCCATCTTTGCACAGATTGCGCTGTAGACATTTCGATCTTTACACAGATAGCTGTGTAGATATTTGCAAGTTTACACAGATATCTGTGTAGATACTTCCATGTTTACACAGATAGCGTTGTAGATATTTCCATGTTTATACAGATAGCGGTGTAGATATTTCCATGTTTATACAGATATCGGTGTAGATATTTCCATGTTTATACTGATAGCGGTGGAGATATTTCCATATTTATACAGATAGCGATGTAGATATTTCCATGTTTATAGAGATGGCGGTGTAGATATTTCCATGTTTATAGAGATTGCAATGTAGATATTTCTATGTTTATAGAGATAGTGGTGTAGATATTTCCATGTGTATAGAGATGGCGGTGTAGGTATTTCCATGTGTATAGATATGGCGGTGTAGGTATTTCCATGTTTATAGAGATAGTGGTGAGGATATTTCCGTAGTTATACAGATAGCGTTGTAGGTATTTCCAGGTTTATAGTGATAGTGGTGAGGATATTTCCGTATTTATAAAGATAGCATTGTAGATATTTCCATGTTTATACAGATAGCCGTTTGGGTATTTCCATGTTTATAAAGATAGCGGTGTAGATATTTCCATGTTTATAGAGATAGCGGTGTAGATATTTCCATGTTTACACAGATAGGAGTGTAGATATTTCCATGTTTACACAGATAGCGTTGTAGATATTTCCATCTTTATACATATAGCGGTGTAGATATTTCAATGTTTATACAGATAACGGTGTTGGCATTTCCATGTTTATACAGATAGCGGTGTAGATATTTCCATGTTTACAGAAGGCGGTGTAGATATTTCCAAGTTTATAAAGATAGCGGTGTAGTTATTTCCATGTTTATACAGATAGCGGTGTACATATTTCCATGTTTCTTCAGATGGCTGTGTAGATATTTCCATGTGTATACAGATGGCAGTGTAGATATTTCCATGTTTATACAGATGGAGGTGTAGATATTTCCAAGTTTATACAGATGACTGTGTAGATATCTACATGTTTTTACAGAGGGCGGTGTAGATATTTCCATGTTTATACAGATAACGGTGTCGCTATTTCTATGTTTATACAGATAGCAGTGTAGCTATTCCCATGTTTATAGAGATAGCTGTGTAGATATTTCCATGTTTATACAGATAGCGGTGTAGATATTTCCATGTTTATACAGATAGCGGTGTAGATATTTCCATGTTTATACAGAAGGCGGTGTAGATATTTCCACGTTTATAAAGATAGCGGTGTAGTTATTTCCATGTTTATACAGATAGCGGTGTACATAATTCCATGTTTCTTCAGATGGCTGTGTAGATATTTCCATGTGTATACAGATGGCAGTGTAGATATTTCCATGTTTATACAGATGGAGGTGTAGATATTTCCAAGTTTATACAGATGACTGTGTAGATATCGTCATGTTTTTACAGAGGGCGGTGTAGATATTTCCATGTTTATACAGATAACGGTGTCGCTATTTCTATGTTTATACAGATAGCAGGGTAGCTATTTCCATGTTTATAGAGATAGCTGTGTAGATATTTCCATGTTTATACAGATTGCGGTGTAGATATTTCCATGTTTATACAGATAGCGTTGTACATATTTCCATGTTTATACAGATATCGGTGTAGATATTTCAGTGTTTATACTGATAGCGGTGGAGCTATTTCCATGTTAATACAGATAGCGATGTAGATATTTCCATGTTTATAGTGATGGCGGTGTAGATATTTCCATGTTTATAGAGATTGCAGTGTAGATATTTCCATATTTATAGAGATAGCGTTGTACGTATTTCCATGTTTATAGAGATAGCGGAGTAGATATTTCCGTGGTTACACAGATGGCTGGGTAGGTATTTCCACGGGTATACAGATGGCACTGTAGATATTTCCATGTTTATAGATATGGTGGTGTAGATATTTCCATGTTTATACAGATGACTCTGTAGATATTTGCATGTTTATACAGATGGTGGTGTAGATATTTCCATGTTTATAGAGATAACAGTGTAGATATTTCCATGTTTATAAAGATAGCGAAGTAGATATTTCCATGTTGATACAGATAGCGGTGTAGATATTTCCATGTTTACAGAGATAGCGGTGTAGATATTTCCATCTTTGCACAGATTGCGCTGTAGACATTTCGATCTTTACACAGATAGCTGTGTAGATATTTGCAAGTTTACACAGATATCTGTGTAGATACTTCCATGTTTACACAGATAGCGTTGTAGATATTTCCATGTTTATACAGATAGCGGTGTAGATATTTCCATGTTTATACAGATATCGGTGTAGATATTTCCATGTTTATACTGATAGCGGTGGAGATATTTCCATATTTATACAGATAGCGATGTAGATATTTCCATGTTTATAGAGATGGCGTTGTAGATATTTCCATGTTTATAGAGATTGCAATGTAGATATTTCTATGTTTATAGAGATAGTGGTGAAGATATTTCCATGTGTATAGAGATGGCGGTGTAGGTATTTCCATGTGTATAGATATGGCGGTGTAGGTATTTTCATGTTTATAGAGATAGTGGTGAGGATATTTCCGTAGTTATACAGATAGCGTTGTAGGTATTTCCAGGTTTATAGTGATAGTGGTGAGGATATTTCCGTATTTATAAAGATAGCGTTGTAGATATTTCCATGTTTATACAGATAGCCGTTTTGGTATTTCCATGTTTATAAAGATAGCGGTGTAGATATTTCCATGTTTATACAGATAGCGGTGTAGATATTTCCATGTTTACACAGATAGGAGTGTAGATATTTCCATGTTTACACAGATAGCGTTGTAGATATTTCCATCTTTATACAGATAGCGGTGTAGATATTTCAATGTTTATACAGATAATGGTGTTGGTATTTCCATGTTTATACAGATAGCGGTGTAGATATTTCCATGTTTATACAGAAGGTGGTGTAGATATTTCCAAGTTTATAAAGATAGCGGTGTAGTTATTTCCGTGTTTATACAGATAGCGGTGTACATATTTCCATGTTTCTTCAGATGGCTGTGTAGATATTTCCATGTGTATACAGATGGCAGTGTAGATATTTCCATGTTTATACAGATGGAGGTGTAGATATTTCCAAGTTTATACAGATGACTGTGTAGATATCTTCATGTTTTTACAGAGGGCGGTGTAGATATTTCCATGTTTATACAGATAAC
Source organism: Pan troglodytes (assembly GCF_028858775.2). Lineage (NCBI taxonomy): Eukaryota > Metazoa > Chordata > Mammalia > Primates > Hominidae > Pan > Pan troglodytes. The sequence goes on along the minus strand of NC_072410.2, from coordinate 1,318,445 downwards.
GGTGTCGCTATTTCTATGTTTATACAGATAGCAGTGTAGCTATTCCCATGTTTATAGAGATAGCTGTGTAGATATTTCCATGTTTATACAGATAGCGGTGTAGATATTTCCATGTTTATACATATAGCGGTGTAGATATTTCCATGTTTATACAGAAGGCGGTGTAGATATTTCCAAGTTTATAAAGATAGCGGTGTAGTTATTTCCATGTTTATACAGATAGCGGTGTACATAATTCCATGTTTCTTCAGATGGCTGTGTCGATATTTCCATGTGTATACAGATGGCAGTGTAGATATTTCCATGTTTATACAGATGGAGGTGTAGATATTTCCAAGTTTATACAGATGACTGTGTAGATATCTTCATGTTTTTACAGAGGGCGGTGTAGATATTTCCATGTTTATACAGATAACGGTGTCGCTATTTCTATGTTTATACAGATAGCAGGGTAGCTATTTCCATGTTTATAGAGATAGCTGTGTAGATATTTCCATGTTTATACAGATTGCGGTGTAGATATTTCCATGTTTATACAGATAGCGTTGTACATATTTCCATGTTTATACAGATAGCGGTGTAGATATTTCAGTGTTTATACTGATAGCGGTGGAGCTATTTCCATGTTAATACAGATAGCGATGTAGATATTTCCATGTTTATAGTGATGGCGGTGTAGATATTTCCATGTTTATAGAGATTGCAGTGTAGATATTTCCATATTTATAGAGATAGCGTTGTACGTATTTCCATGTTTATAGAGATAGCGGAGTAGATATTTCCGTGGTTACACAGATGGCTGGGTAGGTATTTCCACCGGTATACAGATGGCACTGTAGATATTTCCATGTTTATAGATATGGTGGTGTAGATATTTCCATGTTTATACAGATGACTCTGTAGATATTTGCATGTTTATACAGATGGTGGTGTAGATATTTCCATGTTTATAGAGATAACAGTGTAGATATTTCCATGTTTATAAAGATAGCGAAGTAGATATTTCCATGTTGATACAGATAGCGGTGTAGATATTTCCATGTTTACAGAGATAGCGGTGTAGATATTTCCATCTTTGCACAGATTGCGCTGTAGACATTTCGATCTTTACACAGATAGCTGTGTAGATATTTGCAAGTTTACACAGATATCTGTGTAGATACTTCCATGTTTACACAGATAGCGTTGTAGATATTTCCATGTTTATACAGATAGCGGTGTAGATATTTCCATGTTTATACAGATATCGGTGTAGATATTTCCATGTTTATACTGATAGCGGTGGAGATATTTCCATATTTATACAGATAGCGATGTAGATATTTCCATGTTTATAGAGATGGCGGTGTAGATATTTCCATGTTTATAGAGATTGCAATGTAGATATTTCTATGTTTATAGAGATAGTGGTGTAGATATTTCCATGTGTATAGAGATGGTGGTGTAGGTATTTCCATGTGTATAGATATGGCGGTGTAGGTATTTCCATGTTTATAGAGATAGTGGTGAGGATATTTCCGTATTTATACAGATAGCGTTGTAGGTATTTCCAGGTTTATAGTGATAGTGGTGAGGATATTTCCGTATTTATACTGATAGCGTTGTAGATATTTCCATGTTTATACAGATAGCCGTTTTGGTATTTCCATGTTTATACAGATAGCGGTGTAGATATTTCCATGTTTATACAGATAGCGGTGTAGATATTTCCATGTTTACACAGATAGGTGTGTAGATATTTCCATGTTTACACAGATAGCGTTGTAGATATTTCCATCTTTATACAGATAGTGGTGTAGATATTTCAATGTTTATACAGATAACGGTGTTGGTATTTCCATGTTTATACAGATAGCGGTGTAGATATTTCCAAGTTTATAAAGATAGCGGTGTAGTTATTTCCATGTTTATACAGATAGCGGTGTACATATTTCCATGTTTCTTCAGATGGCTGTGTAGATATTTCCATGTGTATACAGATGGAAGTGTAGATATTTCCATGTTTATACAGATGGAGGTGTAGATATTTCCAAGTTTCTACAGATGACTGTGTAGATATCTTCATGTTTTTACAGAGGGCGGTGTAGTTATTTCCATGTTTATACAGATAACGGTGTCGCTATTTCTATGTTTATACAGATAGCAGTGTAGCTATTCCCATGTTTATAGAGATAGCTGTGTAGATATTTCCCTGTTTATTCAGATAGCGGTGTAGATATTTCCATGTTTATACACATAGCGGTGTAGATATTTCCATGTTTATACAGAAGGCGGTGTAGATATTTCCAAGTTTATAAAGATAGCGGTGTAGTTATTTCCATGTTTTTATACAGATAGCGGTGTACATAATTCCATGTTTCTTCAGATGGCTTTGTAGATATTTCCATGTGTATACAGATGGCAGTGTAGATATTTCCATGTTTATACAGATGGAGGTGTAGATATTTCCAAGTTTATACAGATGACTGTGTAGATATCTTCATGTTTTTACAGAGGGCGGTGTAGATATTTCCATGTTTATACAGATAACGGTGTCGCTATTTCTATGTTTATACAGATAGCAGGGTAGCTATTTCCATGTTTATAGAGATAGCTGTGTAGATATTTCCATGTTTATACAGATTGCAGTGTAGATATTTCCATGTTTATACAGATAGCGTTGTACATATTTCCATGTTTATACAGATAGCGGTGTAGATATTTCAGTGTTTATAATGATAGCGGTGGAGCTATTTCCATGTTAATACAGATAGCGATGTAGATATTTCCATGTTTATAGTGATGGCGGTGTAGATATTTCCATGTTTATAGAGATTGCAGCGTAGTTATTTCCATATTTATAGAGATAGCGTTGTACGTATTTCCATGTTTATAGAGATAGCGGAGTAGATATTTCCGTGGTTACACAGATTGCTGGGTAGGTATTTCCACGGCTATACAGATGGCACTGTAGATATTTCCATGTTTATACATATGGTGGTGTAGACATTTCCATGTTTATACAGATGACTCTGTAGATATTTGCATGTTTATACAGATGATGGTGTAGATATTTCCATGTTTATAGAGATAACAGTGTAGATATTTCCATGTTTATAAAGATAGCGAAGTAGATATTTCCATGTTGATACAGATAGCGGTGTAGATATTTCCATGTTTACAGAGATAGCGGTGTAGATATATCCATCTTTGCACAGATTGCGCTGTAGACATTTCGATCTTTACACAGATAGCTGTGTAGATATTTGCAAGTTTACACAGATATCTGTGTAGATACTTCCATGTTTACACAGATAGCGTTGTAGATATTTCCATGTTTATACAGATAGCGGTGTAGATATTTCCATGTTTATACAGATATCGGTGTAGATATTTCCATGTTTATACTGATAGCGGTGGAGATATTTCCATATTTATACAGATAGCGATGTAGATATTTCCATGTTTATAGAGATGGCGGTGTAGATATTTCCATGTTTATAGAGATTGCAATGTAGATATTTCTATGTTTATAGAGATAGTGGTGTAGATATTTCCATGTGTATAGAGATGGCGGTGTAGGTATTTCCATGTGTATAGATATGGCGGTGTAGGTATTTCCATGTTTATAGAGATAGTGGTGAGGATATTTCCGTAGTTATACAGATAGCGTTGTAGGTATTTCCAGGTTTATAGTGATAGTGGTGAGGATATTTCCGTATTTATAAAGATAGCATTGTAGATATTTCCATGTTTATACAGATAGCCGTTTGGGTATTTCCATGTTTATAAAGATAGCGGTGTAGATATTTCCATGTTTATAGAGATAGCGGTGTAGATATTTCCATGTTTACACAGATAGGAGTGTAGATATTTCCATGTTTACACAGATAGCGTTGTAGATATTTCCATCTTTATACATATAGCGGTGTAGATATTTCAATGTTTATACAGATAACGGTGTTGGCATTTCCATGTTTATACAGATAGCGGTGTAGATATTTCCATGTTTACAGAAGGCGGTGTAGATATTTCCAAGTTTATAAAGATAGCGGTGTAGTTATTTCCATGTTTATACAGATAGCGGTGTACATATTTCCATGTTTCTTCAGATGGCTGTGTAGATATTTCCATGTGTATACAGATGGCAGTGTAGATATTTCCATGTTTATACAGATGGAGGTGTAGATATTTCCAAGTTTATACAGATGACTGTGTAGATATCTACATGTTTTTACAGAGGGCGGTGTAGATATTTCCATGTTTATACAGATAACGGTGTCGCTATTTCTATGTTTATACAGATAGCAGTGTAGCTATTCCCATGTTTATAGAGATAGCTGTGTAGATATTTCCATGTTTATACAGATAGCGGTGTAGATATTTCCATGTTTATACAGATAGCGGTGTAGATATTTCCATGTTTATACAGAAGGCGGTGTAGATATTTCCACGTTTATAAAGATAGCGGTGTAGTTATTTCCATGTTTATACAGATAGCGGTGTACATAATTCCATGTTTCTTCAGATGGCTGTGTAGATATTTCCATGTGTATACAGATGGCAGTGTAGATATTTCCATGTTTATACAGATGGAGGTGTAGATATTTCCAAGTTTATACAGATGACTGTGTAGATATCTTCATGTTTTTACAGAGGGCGGTGTAGATATTTCCATGTTTATACAGATAACGGTGTCGCTATTTCTATGTTTATACAGATAGCAGGGTAGCTATTTCCATGTTTATAGAGATAGCTGTGTAGATATTTCCATGTTTATACAGATTGCGGTGTAGATATTTCCATGTTTATACAGATAGCGTTGTACATATTTCCATGTTTATACAGATATCGGTGTAGATATTTCAGTGTTTATACTGATAGCGGTGGAGCTATTTCCATGTTAATACAGATAGCGATGTAGATATTTCCATGTTTATAGTGATGGCGGTGTAGATATTTCCATGTTTATAGAGATTGCAGTGTAGATATTTCCATATTTATAGAGATAGCGTTGTACGTATTTCCATGTTTATAGAGATAGCGGAGTAGATATTTCCGTGGTTACACAGATGGCTGGGTAGGTATTTCCACCGGTATACAGATGGCACTGTAGATATTTCCATGTTTATAGATATGGTGGTGTAGATATTTCCATGTTTATACAGATGACTCTGTAGATATTTGCATGTTTATACAGATGGTGGTGTAGATATTTCCATGTTTATAGAGATAACAGTGTAGATATTTCCATGTTTATAAAGATAGCGAAGTAGGTATTTCCATGTTGATACAGATAGCGGTGTAGATATTTCCATGTTTACAGAGATAGCGGTGTAGATATTTCCATCTTTGCACAGATTGCGCTGTAGACATTTCGATCTTTACACAGATAGCTGTGTAGATATTTGCAAGTTTACACAGATATCTGTGTAGATACTTCCATGTTTACACAGATAGCGTTGTAGATATTTCCATGTTTATACAGATAGCGGTGTAGATATTTCCATGTTTATACAGATATCGGTGTAGATATTTCCATGTTTATACTGATAGCGGTGGAGATATTTCCATATTTATACAGATAGCGATGTAGATATTTCCATGTTTATAGAGATGGCGGTGTAGATATTTCCATGTTTATAGAGATTGCAATGTAGATATTTCTATGTTTATAGAGATAGTGGTGTAGATATTTCCATGTGTATAGAGATGGTGGTGTAGGTATTTCCATGTGTATAGATATGGCGGTGTAGGTATTTCCATGTTTATAGAGATAGTGGTGAGGATATTTCCGTATTTATACAGATAGCGTTGTAGGTATTTCCAGGTTTATAGTGATAGTGGTGAGGATATTTCCGTATTTATACTGATAGCGTTGTAGATATTTCCATGTTTATACAGATAGCCGTTTTGGTATTTCCATGTTTATACAGATAGCGGTGTAGATATTTCCATGTTTATACAGATAGCGGTGTAGATATTTCCATGTTTACACAGATAGGTGTGTAGATATTTCCATGTTTACACAGATAGCGTTGTAGATATTTCCATCTTTATACAGATAGTGGTGTAGATATTTCAATGTTTATACAGATAACGGTGTTGGTATTTCCATGTTTATACAGATAGCGGTGTAGATATTTCCAAGTTTATAAAGATAGCGGTGTAGTTATTTCCATGTTTATACAGATAGCGGTGTACATATTTCCATGTTTCTTCAGATGGCTGTGTAGATATTTCCATGTGTATACAGATGGAAGTGTAGATATTTCCATGTTTATACAGATGGAGGTGTAGATATTTCCAAGTTTCTACAGATGACTGTGTAGATATCTTCATGTTTTTACAGAGGGCGGTGTAGTTATTTCCATGTTTATACAGATAACGGTGTCGCTATTTCTATGTTTATACAGATAGCAGTGTAGCTATTCCCATGTTTATAGAGATAGCTGTGTAGATATTTCCCTGTTTATTCAGATAGCGGTGTAGATATTTCCATGTTTATACACATAGCGGTGTAGATATTTCCATGTTTATACAGAAGGCGGTGTAGATATTTCCAAGTTTATAAAGATAGCGGTGTAGTTATTTCCATGTTTTTATACAGATAGCGGTGTACATAATTCCATGTTTCTTCAGATGGCTTTGTAGATATTTCCATGTGTATACAGATGGCAGTGTAGATATTTCCATGTTTATACAGATGGAGGTGTAGATATTTCCAAGTTTATACAGATGACTGTGTAGATATCTTCATGTTTTTACAGAGGGCGGTGTAGATATTTCCATGTTTATACAGATAACGGTGTCGCTATTTCTATGTTTATACAGATAGCAGGGTAGCTATTTCCATGTTTATAGAGATAGCTGTGTAGATATTTCCATGTTTATACAGATTGCAGTGTAGATATTTCCATGTTTATACAGATAGCGTTGTACATATTTCCATGTTTATACAGATAGCGGTGTAGATATTTCAGTGTTTATAATGATAGCGGTGGAGCTATTTCCATGTTAATACAGATAGCGATGTAGATATTTCCATGTTTATAGTGATGGCGGTGTAGATATTTCCATGTTTATAGAGATTGCAGCGTAGTTATTTCCATATTTATAGAGATAGCGTTGTACGTATTTCCATGTTTATAGAGATAGCGGAGTAGATATTTCCGTGGTTACACAGATTGCTGGGTAGGTATTTCCACGGCTATACAGATGGCACTGTAGATATTTCCATGTTTATACATATGGTGGTGTAGACATTTCCATGTTTATACAGATGACTCTGTAGATATTTGCATGTTTATACAGATGATGGTGTAGATATTTCCATGTTTATAGAGATAACAGTGTAGATATTTCCATGTTTATAAAGATAGCGAAGTAGATATTTCCATGTTGATACAGATAGCGGTGTAGATATTTCCATGTTTACAGAGATAGCGGTGTAGATATATCCATCTTTGCACAGATTGCGCTGTAGACATTTCGATCTTTACACAGATAGCTGTGTAGATATTTGCAAGTTTACACAGATATCTGTGTAGATACTTCCATGTTTACACAGATAGCGTTGTAGATATTTCCATGTTTATACAGATAGCGGTGTAGATATTTCCATGTTTATACAGATATCGGTGTAGATATTTCCATGTTTATACTGATAGCGGTGGAGATATTTCCATATTTATACAGATAGCGATGTAGATATTTCCATGTTTATAGAGATGGCGGTGTAGATATTTCCATGTTTATAGAGATTGCAATGTAGATATTTCTATGTTTATAGAGATAGTGGTGTAGATATTTCCATGTGTATAGAGATGGCGGTGTAGGTATTTCCATGTGTATAGATATGGCGGTGTAGGTATTTCCATGTTTATAGAGATAGTGGTGAGGATATTTCCGTAGTTATACAGATAGCGTTGTAGGTATTTCCAGGTTTATAGTGATAGTGGTGAGGATATTTCCGTATTTATAAAGATAGCATTGTAGATATTTCCATGTTTATACAGATAGCCGTTTGGGTATTTCCATGTTTATAAAGATAGCGGTGTAGATATTTCCATGTTTATAGAGATAGCGGTGTAGATATTTCCATGTTTACACAGATAGGAGTGTAGATATTTCCATGTTTACACAGATAGCGTTGTAGATATTTCCATCTTTATACATATAGCGGTGTAGATATTTCAATGTTTATACAGATAACGGTGTTGGCATTTCCATGTTTATACAGATAGCGGTGTAGATATTTCCATGTTTACAGAAGGCGGTGTAGATATTTCCAAGTTTATAAAGATAGCGGTGTAGTTATTTCCATGTTTATACAGATAGCGGTGTACATATTTCCATGTTTCTTCAGATGGCTGTGTAGATATTTCCATGTGTATACAGATGGCAGTGTAGATATTTCCATGTTTATACAGATGGAGGTGTAGATATTTCCAAGTTTATACAGATGACTGTGTAGATATCTACATGTTTTTACAGAGGGCGGTGTAGATATTTCCATGTTTATACAGATAACGGTGTCGCTATTTCTATGTTTATACAGATAGCAGTGTAGCTATTCCCATGTTTATAGAGATAGCTGTGTAGATATTTCCATGTTTATACAGATAGCGGTGTAGATATTTCCATGTTTATACAGATAGCGGTGTAGATATTTCCATGTTTATACAGAAGGCGGTGTAGATATTTCCACGTTTATAAAGATAGCGGTGTAGTTATTTCCATGTTTATACAGATAGCGGTGTACATAATTCCATGTTTCTTCAGATGGCTGTGTAGATATTTCCATGTGTATACAGATGGCAGTGTAGATATTTCCATGTTTATACAGATGGAGGTGTAGATATTTCCAAGTTTATACAGATGACTGTGTAGATATCTTCATGTTTTTACAGAGGGCGGTGTAGATATTTCCATGTTTATACAGATAACGGTGTCGCTATTTCTATGTTTATACAGATAGCAGGGTAGCTATTTCCATGTTTATAGAGATAGCTGTGTAGATATTTCCATGTTTATACAGATTGCGGTGTAGATATTTCCATGTTTATACAGATAGCGTTGTACATATTTCCATGTTTATACAGATATCGGTGTAGATATTTCAGTGTTTATACTGATAGCGGTGGAGCTATTTCCATGTTAATACAGATAGCGATGTAGATATTTCCATGTTTATAGTGATGGCGGTGTAGATATTTCCATGTTTATAGAGATTGCAGTGTAGATATTTCCATATTTATAGAGATAGCGTTGTACGTATTTCCATGTTTATAGAGATAGCGGAGTAGATATTTCCGTGGTTACACAGATGGCTGGGTAGGTATTTCCACCGGTATACAGATGGCACTGTAGATATTTCCATGTTTATAGATATGGTGGTGTAGATATTTCCATGTTTATACAGATGACTCTGTAGATATTTGCATGTTTATACAGATGGTGGTGTAGATATTTCCATGTTTATAGAGATAACAGTGTAGATATTTCCATGTTTATAAAGATAGCGAAGTAGATATTTCCATGTTGATACAGATAGCGGTGTAGATATTTCCATGTTTACAGAGATAGCGGTGTAGATATTTCCATCTTTGCACAGATTGCGCTGTAGACATTTCGATCTTTACACAGATAGCTGTGTAGATATTTGCAAGTTTACACAGATATCTGTGTAGATACTTCCATGTTTACACAGATAGCGTTGTAGATATTTCCATGTTTATACAGATAGCGGTGTAGATATTTCCATGTTTATACAGATATCGGTGTAGATATTTCCATGTTTATACTGATAGCGGTGGAGATATTTCCATATTTATACAGATAGCGATGTAGATATTTCCATGTTTATAGAGATGGCGGTGTAGATATTTCCATGTTTATAGAGATTGCAATGTAGATATTTCTATGTTTATAGAGATAGTGGTGTAGATATTTCCATGTGTATAGAGATGGTGGTGTAGGTATTTCCATGTGTATAGATATGGCGGTGTAGGTATTTCCATGTTTATAGAGATAGTGGTGAGGATATTTCCGTATTTATACAGATAGCGTTGTAGGTATTTCCAGGTTTATAGTGATAGTGGTGAGGATATTTCCGTATTTATACTGATAGCGTTGTAGATATTTCCATGTTTATACAGATAGCCGTTTTGGTATTTCCATGTTTATACAGATAGCGGTGTAGATATTTCCATGTTTATACAGATAGCGGTGTAGATATTTCCATGTTTACACAGATAGGTGTGTAGATATTTCCATGTTTACACAGATAGCGTTGTAGATATTTCCATCTTTATACAGATAGTGGTGTAGATATTTCAATGTTTATACAGATAACGGTGTTGGTATTTCCATGTTTATACAGATAGCGGTGTAGATATTTCCAAGTTTATAAAGATAGCGGTGTAGTTATTTCCATGTTTATACAGATAGCGGTGTACATATTTCCATGTTTCTTCAGATGGCTGTGTAGATATTTCCATGTGTATACAGATGGAAGTGTAGATATTTCCATGTTTATACAGATGGAGGTGTAGATATTTCCAAGTTTCTACAGATGACTGTGTAGATATCTTCATGTTTTTACAGAGGGCGGTGTAGTTATTTCCATGTTTATACAGATAACGGTGTCGCTATTTCTATGTTTATACAGATAGCAGTGTAGCTATTCCCATGTTTATAGAGATAGCTGTGTAGATATTTCCCTGTTTATTCAGATAGCGGTGTAGATATTTCCATGTTTATACACATAGCGGTGTAGATATTTCCATGTTTATACAGAAGGCGGTGTAGATATTTCCAAGTTTATAAAGATAGCGGTGTAGTTATTTCCATGTTTTTATACAGATAGCGGTGTACATAATTCCATGTTTCTTCAGATGGCTTTGTAGATATTTCCATGTGTATACAGATGGCAGTGTAGATATTTCCATGTTTATACAGATGGAGGTGTAGATATTTCCAAGTTTATACAGATGACTGTGTAGATATCTTCATGTTTTTACAGAGGGCGGTGTAGATATTTCCATGTTTATACAGATAACGGTGTCGCTATTTCTATGTTTATACAGATAGCAGGGTAGCTATTTCCATGTTTATAGAGATAGCTGTGTAGATATTTCCATGTTTATACAGATTGCAGTGTAGATATTTCCATGTTTATACAGATAGCGTTGTACATATTTCCATGTTTATACAGATAGCGGTGTAGATATTTCAGTGTTTATAATGATAGCGGTGGAGCTATTTCCATGTTAATACAGATAGCGATGTAGATATTTCCATGTTTATAGTGATGGCGGTGTAGATATTTCCATGTTTATAGAGATTGCAGCGTAGTTATTTCCATATTTATAGAGATAGCGTTGTACGTATTTCCATGTTTATAGAGATAGCGGAGTAGATATTTCCGTGGTTACACAGATTGCTGGGTAGGTATTTCCACGGCTATACAGATGGCACTGTAGATATTTCCATGTTTATACATATGGTGGTGTAGACATTTCCATGTTTATACAGATGACTCTGTAGATATTTGCATGTTTATACAGATGATGGTGTAGATATTTCCATGTTTATAGAGATAACAGTGTAGATATTTCCATGTTTATAAAGATAGCGAAGTAGATATTTCCATGTTGATACAGATAGCGGTGTAGATATTTCCATGTTTACAGAGATAGCGGTGTAGATATATCCATCTTTGCACAGATTGCGCTGTAGACATTTCGATCTTTACACAGATAGCTGTGTAGATATTTGCAAGTTTACACAGATATCTGTGTAGATACTTCCATGTTTACACAGATAGCGTTGTAGATATTTCCATGTTTATACAGATAGCGGTGTAGATATTTCCATGTTTATACAGATATCGGTGTAGATATTTCCATGTTTATACTGATAGCGGTGGAGATATTTCCATATTTATACAGATAGCGATGTAGATATTTCCATGTTTATAGAGATGGCGGTGTAGATATTTCCATGTTTATAGAGATTGCAATGTAGATATTTCTATGTTTATAGAGATAGTGGTGTAGATATTTCCATGTGTATAGAGATGGCGGTGTAGGTATTTCCATGTGTATAGATATGGCGGTGTAGGTATTTCCATGTTTATAGAGATAGTGGTGAGGATATTTCCGTAGTTATACAGATAGCGTTGTAGGTATTTCCAGGTTTATAGTGATAGTGGTGAGGATATTTCCGTATTTATAAAGATAGCATTGTAGATATTTCCATGTTTATACAGATAGCCGTTTGGGTATTTCCATGTTTATAAAGATAGCGGTGTAGATATTTCCATGTTTATAGAGATAGCGGTGTAGATATTTCCATGTTTACACAGATAGGAGTGTAGATATTTCCATGTTTACACAGATAGCGTTGTAGATATTTCCATCTTTATACATATAGCGGTGTAGATATTTCAATGTTTATACAGATAACGGTGTTGGCATTTCCATGTTTATACAGATAGCGGTGTAGATATTTCCATGTTTACAGAAGGCGGTGTAGATATTTCCAAGTTTATAAAGATAGCGGTGTAGTTATTTCCATGTTTATACAGATAGCGGTGTACATATTTCCATGTTTCTTCAGATGGCTGTGTAGATATTTCCATGTGTATACAGATGGCAGTGTAGATATTTCCATGTTTATACAGATGGAGGTGTAGATATTTCCAAGTTTATACAGATGACTGTGTAGATATCTACATGTTTTTACAGAGGGCGGTGTAGATATTTCCATGTTTATACAGATAACGGTGTCGCTATTTCTATGTTTATACAGATAGCAGTGTAGCTATTCCCATGTTTATAGAGATAGCTGTGTAGATATTTCCATGTTTATACAGATAGCGGTGTAGATATTTCCATGTTTATACAGATAGCGGTGTAGATATTTCCATGTTTATACAGAAGGCGGTGTAGATATTTCCACGTTTATAAAGATAGCGGTGTAGTTATTTCCATGTTTATACAGATAGCGGTGTACATAATTCCATGTTTCTTCAGATGGCTGTGTAGATATTTCCATGTGTATACAGATGGCAGTGTAGATATTTCCATGTTTATACAGATGGAGGTGTAGATATTTCCAAGTTTATACAGATGACTGTGTAGATATCTTCATGTTTTTACAGAGGGCGGTGTAGATATTTCCATGTTTATACAGATAACGGTGTCGCTATTTCTATGTTTATACAGATAGCAGGGTAGCTATTTCCATGTTTATAGAGATAGCTGTGTAGATATTTCCATGTTTATACAGATTGCGGTGTAGATATTTCCATGTTTATACAGATAGCGTTGTACATATTTCCATGTTTATACAGATATCGGTGTAGATATTTCAGTGTTTATACTGATAGCGGTGGAGCTATTTCCATGTTAATACAGATAGCGATGTAGATATTTCCATGTTTATAGTGATGGCGGTGTAGATATTTCCATGTTTATAGAGATTGCAGTGTAGATATTTCCATATTTATAGAGATAGCGTTGTACGTATTTCCATGTTTATAGAGATAGCGGAGTAGATATTTCCGTGGTTACACAGATGGCTGGGTAGGTATTTCCACGGGTATACAGATGGCACTGTAGATATTTCCATGTTTATAGATATGGTGGTGTAGATATTTCCATGTTTATACAGATGACTCTGTAGATATTTGCATGTTTATACAGATGGTGGTGTAGATATTTCCATGTTTATAGAGATAACAGTGTAGATATTTCCATGTTTATAAAGATAGCGAAGTAGATATTTCCATGTTGATACAGATAGCGGTGTAGATATTTCCATGTTTACAGAGATAGCGGTGTAGATATTTCCATCTTTGCACAGATTGCGCTGTAGACATTTCGATCTTTACACAGATAGCTGTGTAGATATTTGCAAGTTTACACAGATATCTGTGTAGATACTTCCATGTTTACACAGATAGCGTTGTAGATATTTCCATGTTTATACAGATAGCGGTGTAGATATTTCCATGTTTATACAGATATCGGTGTAGATATTTCCATGTTTATACTGATAGCGGTGGAGATATTTCCATATTTATACAGATAGCGATGTAGATATTTCCATGTTTATAGAGATGGCGGTGTAGATATTTCCATGTTTATAGAGATTGCAATGTAGATATTTCTATGTTTATAGAGATAGTGGTGTAGATATTTCCATGTGTATAGAGATGGTGGTGTAGGTATTTCCATGTGTATAGATATGGCGGTGTAGGTATTTCCATGTTTATAGAGATAGTGGTGAGGATATTTCCGTATTTATACAGATAGCGTTGTAGGTATTTCCAGGTTTATAGTGATAGTGGTGAGGATATTTCCGTATTTATAAAGATAGCGTTGTAGATATTTCCATGTTTATACAGATAGCCGTTTTGGTATTTCCATGTTTATACAGATAGCGGTGTAGATATTTCCATGTTTATACAGATAGCGGTGTAGATATTTCCATGTTTACACAGATAGGTGTGTAGATATTTCCATGTTTACACAGATAGCGTTGTAGATATTTCCATCTTTATACAGATAGTGGTGTAGATATTTCAATGTTTATACAGATAACGGTGTTGGTATTTCCATGTTTATACAGATAGCGGTGTAGATATTTCCAAGTTTATAAAGATAGCGGTGTAGTTATTTCCATGTTTATACAGATAGCGGTGTACATATTTCCATGTTTCTTCAGATGGCTGTGTAGATATTTCCATGTGTATACAGATGGAAGTGTAGATATTTCCATGTTTATACAGATGGAGGTGTAGATATTTCCAAGTTTCTACAGATGACTGTGTAGATATCTTCATGTTTTTACAGAGGGCGGTGTAGTTATTTCCATGTTTATACAGATAACGGTGTCGCTATTTCTATGTTTATACAGATAGCAGTGTAGCTATTCCCATGTTTATAGAGATAGCTGTGTAGATATTTCCCTGTTTATTCAGATAGCGGTGTAGATATTTCCATGTTTATACACATAGCGGTGTAGATATTTCCATGTTTATACAGAAGGCGGTGTAGATATTTCCAAGTTTATAAAGATAGCGGTGTAGTTATTTCCATGTTTTTATACAGATAGCGGTGTACATAATTCCATGTTTCTTCAGATGGCTTTGTAGATATTTCCATGTGTATACAGATGGCAGTGTAGATATTTCCATGTTTATACAGATGGAGGTGTAGATATTTCCAAGTTTATACAGATGACTGTGTAGATATCTTCATGTTTTTACAGAGGGCGGTGTAGATATTTCCATGTTTATACAGATAACGGTGTCGCTATTTCTATGTTTATACAGATAGCAGGGTAGCTATTTCCATGTTTATAGAGATAGCTGTGTAGATATTTCCATGTTTATACAGATTGCAGTGTAGATATTTCCATGTTTATACAGATAGCGTTGTACATATTTCCATGTTTATACAGATAGCGGTGTAGATATTTCAGTGTTTATAATGATAGCGGTGGAGCTATTTCCATGTTAATACAGATAGCGATGTAGATATTTCCATGTTTATAGTGATGGCGGTGTAGATATTTCCATGTTTATAGAGATTGCAGCGTAGTTATTTCCATATTTATAGAGATAGCGTTGTACGTATTTCCATGTTTATAGAGATAGCGGAGTAGATATTTCCGTGGTTACACAGATTGCTGGGTAGGTATTTCCACGGCTATACAGATGGCACTGTAGATATTTCCATGTTTATACATATGGTGGTGTAGACATTTCCATGTTTATACAGATGACTCTGTAGATATTTGCATGTTTATACAGATGATGGTGTAGATATTTCCATGTTTATAGAGATAACAGTGTAGATATTTCCATGTTTATAAAGATAGCGAAGTAGATATTTCCATGTTGATACAGATAGCGGTGTAGATATTTCCATGTTTACAGAGATAGCGGTGTAGATATATCCATCTTTGCACAGATTGCGCTGTAGACATTTCGATCTTTACACAGATAGCTGTGTAGATATTTGCAAGTTTACACAGATATCTGTGTAGATACTTCCATGTTTACACAGATAGCGTTGTAGATATTTCCATGTTTATACAGATAGCGGTGTAGATATTTCCATGTTTATACAGATATCGGTGTAGATATTTCCATGTTTATACTGATAGCGGTGGAGATATTTCCATATTTATACAGATAGCGATGTAGATATTTCCATGTTTATAGAGATGGCGGTGTAGATATTTCCATGTTTATAGAGATTGCAATGTAGATATTTCTATGTTTATAGAGATAGTGGTGTAGATATTTCCATGTGTATAGAGATGGCGGTGTAGGTATTTCCATGTGTATAGATATGGCGGTGTAGGTATTTCCATGTTTATAGAGATAGTGGTGAGGATATTTCCGTAGTTATACAGATAGCGTTGTAGGTATTTCCAGGTTTATAGTGATAGTGGTGAGGATATTTCCGTATTTATAAAGATAGCATTGTAGATATTTCCATGTTTATACAGATAGCCGTTTGGGTATTTCCATGTTTATAAAGATAGCGGTGTAGATATTTCCATGTTTATAGAGATAGCGGTGTAGATATTTCCATGTTTACACAGATAGGAGTGTAGATATTTCCATGTTTACACAGATAGCGTTGTAGATATTTCCATCTTTATACATATAGCGGTGTAGATATTTCAATGTTTATACAGATAACGGTGTTGGCATTTCCATGTTTATACAGATAGCGGTGTAGATATTTCCATGTTTACAGAAGGCGGTGTAGATATTTCCAAGTTTATAAAGATAGCGGTGTAGTTATTTCCATGTTTATACAGATAGCGGTGTACATATTTCCATGTTTCTTCAGATGGCTGTGTAGATATTTCCATGTGTATACAGATGGCAGTGTAGATATTTCCATGTTTATACAGATGGAGGTGTAGATATTTCCAAGTTTATACAGATGACTGTGTAGATATCTACATGTTTTTACAGAGGGCGGTGTAGATATTTCCATGTTTATACAGATAACGGTGTCGCTATTTCTATGTTTATACAGATAGCAGTGTAGCTATTCCCATGTTTATAGAGATAGCTGTGTAGATATTTCCATGTTTATACAGATAGCGGTGTAGATATTTCCATGTTTATACAGATAGCGGTGTAGATATTTCCATGTTTATACAGAAGGCGGTGTAGATATTTCCACGTTTATAAAGATAGCGGTGTAGTTATTTCCATGTTTATACAGATAGCGGTGTACATAATTCCATGTTTCTTCAGATGGCTGTGTAGATATTTCCATGTGTATACAGATGGCAGTGTAGATATTTCCATGTTTATACAGATGGAGGTGTAGATATTTCCAAGTTTATACAGATGACTGTGTAGATATCTTCATGTTTTTACAGAGGGCGGTGTAGATATTTCCATGTTTATACAGATAACGGTGTCGCTATTTCTATGTTTATACAGATAGCAGGGTAGCTATTTCCATGTTTATAGAGATAGCTGTGTAGATATTTCCATGTTTATACAGATTGCGGTGTAGATATTTCCATGTTTATACAGATAGCGTTGTACATATTTCCATGTTTATACAGATATCGGTGTAGATATTTCAGTGTTTATACTGATAGCGGTGGAGCTATTTCCATGTTAATACAGATAGCGATGTAGATATTTCCATGTTTATAGTGATGGCGGTGTAGATATTTCCATGTTTATAGAGATTGCAGTGTAGATATTTCCATATTTATAGAGATAGCGTTGTACGTATTTCCATGTTTATAGAGATAGCGGAGTAGATATTTCCGTGGTTACACAGATGGCTGGGTAGGTATTTCCACGGGTATACAGATGGCACTGTAGATATTTCCATGTTTATAGATATGGTGGTGTAGATATTTCCATGTTTATACAGATGACTCTGTAGATATTTGCATGTTTATACAGATGGTGGTGTAGATATTTCCATGTTTATAGAGATAACAGTGTAGATATTTCCATGTTTATAAAGATAGCGAAGTAGATATTTCCATGTTGATACAGATAGCGGTGTAGATATTTCCATGTTTACAGAGATAGCGGTGTAGATATTTCCATCTTTGCACAGATTGCGCTGTAGACATTTCGATCTTTACACAGATAGCTGTGTAGATATTTGCAAGTTTACACAGATATCTGTGTAGATACTTCCATGTTTACACAGATAGCGTTGTAGATATTTCCATGTTTATACAGATAGCGGTGTAGATATTTCCATGTTTATACAGATATCGGTGTAGATATTTCCATGTTTATACTGATAGCGGTGGAGATATTTCCATATTTATACAGATAGCGATGTAGATATTTCCATGTTTATAGAGATGGCGGTGTAGATATTTCCATGTTTATAGAGATTGCAATGTAGATATTTCTATGTTTATAGAGATAGTGGTGTAGATATTTCCATGTGTATAGAGATGGTGGTGTAGGTATTTCCATGTGTATAGATATGGCGGTGTAGGTATTTCCATGTTTATAGAGATAGTGGTGAGGATATTTCCGTATTTATACAGATAGCGTTGTAGGTATTTCCAGGTTTATAGTGATAGTGGTGAGGATATTTCCGTATTTATAAAGATAGCGTTGTAGATATTTCCATGTTTATACAGATAGCCGTTTTGGTATTTCCATGTTTATACAGATAGCGGTGTAGATATTTCCATGTTTATACAGATAGCGGTGTAGATATTTCCATGTTTACACAGATAGGTGTGTAGATATTTCCATGTTTACACAGATAGCGTTGTAGATATTTCCATCTTTATACAGATAGTGGTGTAGATATTTCAATGTTTATACAGATAACGGTGTTGGTATTTCCATGTTTATACAGATAGCGGTGTAGATATTTCCAAGTTTATAAAGATAGCGGTGTAGTTATTTCCATGTTTATACAGATAGCGGTGTACATATTTCCATGTTTCTTCAGATGGCTGTGTAGATATTTCCATGTGTATACAGATGGAAGTGTAGATATTTCCATGTTTATACAGATGGAGGTGTAGATATTTCCAAGTTTCTACAGATGACTGTGTAGATATCTTCATGTTTTTACAGAGGGCGGTGTAGTTATTTCCATGTTTATACAGATAACGGTGTCGCTATTTCTATGTTTATACAGATAGCAGTGTAGCTATTCCCATGTTTATAGAGATAGCTGTGTAGATATTTCCCTGTTTATTCAGATAGCGGTGTAGATATTTCCATGTTTATACACATAGCGGTGTAGATATTTCCATGTTTATACAGAAGGCGGTGTAGATATTTCCAAGTTTATAAAGATAGCGGTGTAGTTATTTCCATGTTTTTATACAGATAGCGGTGTACATAATTCCATGTTTCTTCAGATGGCTTTGTAGATATTTCCATGTGTATACAGATGGCAGTGTAGATATTTCCATGTTTATACAGATGGAGGTGTAGATATTTCCAAGTTTATACAGATGACTGTGTAGATATCTTCATGTTTTTACAGAGGGCGGTGTAGATATTTCCATGTTTATACAGATAACGGTGTCGCTATTTCTATGTTTATACAGATAGCAGGGTAGCTATTTCCATGTTTATAGAGATAGCTGTGTAGATATTTCCATGTTTATACAGATTGCAGTGTAGATATTTCCATGTTTATACAGATAGCGTTGTACATATTTCCATGTTTATACAGATAGCGGTGTAGATATTTCAGTGTTTATAATGATAGCGGTGGAGCTATTTCCATGTTAATACAGATAGCGATGTAGATATTTCCATGTTTATAGTGATGGCGGTGTAGATATTTCCATGTTTATAGAGATTGCAGCGTAGTTATTTCCATATTTATAGAGATAGCGTTGTACGTATTTCCATGTTTATAGAGATAGCGGAGTAGATATTTCCGTGGTTACACAGATTGCTGGGTAGGTATTTCCACGGCTATACAGATGGCACTGTAGATATTTCCATGTTTATACATATGGTGGTGTAGACATTTCCATGTTTATACAGATGACTCTGTAGATATTTGCATGTTTATACAGATGATGGTGTAGATATTTCCATGTTTATAGAGATAACAGTGTAGATATTTCCATGTTTATAAAGATAGCGAAGTAGATATTTCCATGTTGATACAGATAGCGGTGTAGATATTTCCATGTTTACAGAGATAGCGGTGTAGATATATCCATCTTTGCACAGATTGCGCTGTAGACATTTCGATCTTTACACAGATAGCTGTGTAGATATTTGCAAGTTTACACAGATATCTGTGTAGATACTTCCATGTTTACACAGATAGCGTTGTAGATATTTCCATGTTTATACAGATAGCGGTGTAGATATTTCCATGTTTATACAGATATCGGTGTAGATATTTCCATGTTTATACTGATAGCGGTGGAGATATTTCCATATTTATACAGATAGCGATGTAGATATTTCCATGTTTATAGAGATGGCGGTGTAGATATTTCCATGTTTATAGAGATTGCAATGTAGATATTTCTATGTTTATAGAGATAGTGGTGTAGATATTTCCATGTGTATAGAGATGGCGGTGTAGGTATTTCCATGTGTATAGATATGGCGGTGTAGGTATTTCCATGTTTATAGAGATAGTGGTGAGGATATTTCCGTAGTTATACAGATAGCGTTGTAGGTATTTCCAGGTTTATAGTGATAGTGGTGAGGATATTTCCGTATTTATAAAGATAGCATTGTAGATATTTCCATGTTTATACAGATAGCCGTTTGGGTATTTCCATGTTTATAAAGATAGCGGTGTAGATATTTCCATGTTTATAGAGATAGCGGTGTAGATATTTCCATGTTTACACAGATAGGAGTGTAGATATTTCCATGTTTACACAGATAGCGTTGGAGATATTTCCATCTTTATACATATAGCGGTGTAGATATTTCAATGTTTATACAGATAACGGTGTTGGCATTTCCATGTTTATACAGATAGCGGTGTAGATATTTCCATGTTTACAGAAGGCGGTGTAGATATTTCCAAGTTTATAAAGATAGCGGTGTAGTTATTTCCATGTTTATACAGATAGCGGTGTACATATTTCCATGTTTCTTCAGATGGCTGTGTAGATATTTCCATGTGTATACAGATGGCAGTGTAGATATTTCCATGTTTATACAGATGGAGGTGTAGATATTTCCAAGTTTATACAGATGACTGTGTAGATATCTACATGTTTTTACAGAGGGCGGTGTAGATATTTCCATGTTTATACAGATAACGGTGTCGCTATTTCTATGTTTATACAGATAGCAGTGTAGCTATTCCCATGTTTATAGAGATAGCTGTGTAGATATTTCCATGTTTATACAGATAGCGGTGTAGATATTTCCATGTTTATACAGATAGCGGTGTAGATATTTCCATGTTTATACAGAAGGCGGTGTAGATATTTCCACGTTTATAAAGATAGCGGTGTAGTTATTTCCATGTTTATACAGATAGCGGTGTACATAATTCCATGTTTCTTCAGATGGCTGTGTAGATATTTCCATGTGTATACAGATGGCAGTGTAGATATTTCCATGTTTATACAGATGGAGGTGTAGATATTTCCAAGTTTATACAGATGACTGTGTAGATATCTTCATGTTTTTACAGAGGGCGGTGTAGATATTTCCATGTTTATACAGATAACGGTGTCGCTATTTCTATGTTTATACAGATAGCAGGGTAGCTATTTCCATGTTTATAGAGATAGCTGTGTAGATATTTCCATGTTTATACAGATTGCGGTGTAGATATTTCCATGTTTATACAGATAGCGTTGTACATATTTCCATGTTTATACAGATATCGGTGTAGATATTTCAGTGTTTATACTGATAGCGGTGGAGCTATTTCCATGTTAATACAGATAGCGATGTAGATATTTCCATGTTTATAGTGATGGCGGTGTAGATATTTCCATGTTTATAGAGATTGCAGTGTAGATATTTCCATATTTATAGAGATAGCGTTGTACGTATTTCCATGTTTATAGAGATAGCGGAGTAGATATTTCCGTGGTTACACAGATGGCTGGGTAGGTATTTCCACGGGTATACAGATGGCACTGTAGATATTTCCATGTTTATAGATATGGTGGTGTAGATATTTCCATGTTTATACAGATGACTCTGTAGATATTTGCATGTTTATACAGATGGTGGTGTAGATATTTCCATGTTTATAGAGATAACAGTGTAGATATTTCCATGTTTATAAAGATAGCGAAGTAGATATTTCCATGTTGATACAGATAGCGGTGTAGATATTTCCATGTTTACAGAGATAGCGGTGTAGATATTTCCATCTTTGCACAGATTGCGCTGTAGACATTTCGATCTTTACACAGATAGCTGTGTAGATATTTGCAAGTTTACAAAGATATCTGTATAGATTTCCATGTTTACACAGATAGCGTTGTAGATATTTCCATGTTTATACAGATAGCGGTGTAGATATTTCCATGTTTATACAGATAGCGGTGTAGATATTTCCATGTTTATACAGAAGGCGGTGTAGATATTTCCAAGTTTATAAAGATAGCGGTGTAGTTATTTCCATGTTTATACAGATAGCGGTGTACATAATTCCGTGTTTCTTCAGATGGCTGTGTAGATATTTCCATGTGTATACAGATGGCATTGTAGATATTTCCATGTTTATACAGATGGAGGTGTAGATATTTCCAAGTTTATACAGATGACTGTGTAGATATCTTCATGTTTTTACAGAGGGCGGTGTAGATATTTCCATGTTTATACAGATAACGGTGTCGCTATTTCTATGTTTATACAGATAGCAGGGTAGCTATTTCCATGTTTATAGAGATAGCTGTGTAGATATTTCCATGTTTATACAGATAGCGGTGTAGATATTTCCATGTTTATACAGATAGCGTTGTACATATTTCCATGTTTATACAGATAGCGGTGTAGATATTTCAGTGTTTATACTGATAGCGGTGGAGCTATTTCTATGTTAATACAGATAGCGATGTAGATATTTCCATGTTTATAGTGATGGCGGTGTAGATATTTCCATGTTTATAGAGATTGCAGTGTAGATATTTCCATATTTATAGAGATAGCGTTGTACGTATTTCCATGTTTATAGAGATAGCGGAGTAGATATTTCCGTGGTTACACAGATGGCTGGGTAGGTATTTCCACGGGTATACAGATGGCACTGTAGATATTTCCATGTTTATAGATATGGTGGTGTAGATATTTCCATGTTTATACAGATGACTCTGTAGATATTTGCATGTTTATACAGATGGTGGTGTACATATTTCCATGTTTATAGAGATAACAGTGTAGATATTTCCATATTTATAAAGATAGCGAAGTAGATATTTCCATGTTGATACAGATAGCGGTGTAGATATTTCCATGTTTACAGAGATAGCGGTGTAGATATTTCCATCTTTGCACAGATTGCGCTGTAGACATTTCGATCTTTACACAGATAGCTGTGTAGATATTTGCAAGTTTACAAAGTTATCTGTGTAGATTTCCATGTTTACACAGATAGCGTTGTAGATATTTCCATGTTTATACAGATAGCGGTGTAGATATTTCCATGTTTATACAGATATCGGTGTAGATATTTCCATGTTTATACTGATAGCGGTGGAGACATTTCCATATTTATACAGATAGCGATGTAGATATTTCCATGTTTATAGAGATGGCGGTGTAGATATTTCCATGTTTATAGAGATTGCAATGTAGATATTTCTATGTTTATAGAGATAGTGGTGTAGATATTTCCATGTGTATAGAGATGGCGGTGTAGGTATTTCCATGTGTATAGAGATGGCGGTGTAGGTATTTCCATGTTTATAGAGATAGTGGTGAGGATATTTCCGTATTTATACAGATAGCGTTGTAGGTATTTCCAGGTTTATAGTGATAGTGGTGAGGATATTTCCGTATTTATACTGATAGCGTTGTAGATATTTCCATATTTATACAGATAGCCGTTTTGGTATTTCCATGTTTATACAGATAGCGGTGTAGATATTTCCATGTTTATACAGATAGCGGTGTAGATATTTCCATGTTTACACAGATAGGTGTGTAGATATTTCCATGTTTACACAGATAGCGTTGTAGATATTTCCATCTTTATACAGATAGCGGTGTAGATATTTCAATGTTTATACAGATAACAGTGTTGGTATTCCCATGTTTATACAGATAGCGGTGTAGATATTTCCATGTTTATACAGAAGGCGGTGTAGATATTTCCAAGTTTATAAAGATAGCAGTGTAGTTATTTCCATGTTTATACAGATAGCGGTGTACATATTTCCATGTTTCTTCAGATGGCTGTGTAGATATCTACATGTTTTTACAGAGGGCGGTTAGATATTTCCATGTTTATACAGATAACAGTGTCGCTATTTCTATGTTTATACAGATAGCAGTGTAGCTATTCCCATGTTTATAGAGATAGCTGTGTAGATATTTCCATGTTTATACAGATAGCGGTGTAGATATTTCCATGTTTATACAGATAGCGGTGTAGATATTTCCATGTTTATACAGAAGGCGGTGTAGATATTTCCACGTTTATAAAGATAGCGGTGTAGTTATTTCCATGTTTATACAGATAGCGGTGTACATAATTCCATGTTTCTTCAGATGGCTGTGTAGATATTTCCATGTGTATACAGATGGCAGTGTAGATATTTCCATGTTTATACAGATGGAGGTGTAGATATTTCCAAGTTTATACAGATGACTGTGTAGATATCTTCATGTTTTTACAGAGGGCGGTGTAGATATTTCCATGTTTATACAGATAACGGTGTCGCTATTTCTATGTTTATACAGATAGCAGGGTAGCTATTTCCATGTTTATAGAGATAGCTGTGTAGATATTTCCATGTTTATACAGATTGCGGTGTAGATACTTCCATGTTTATACAGATAGCGTTGTACATATTTCCATGTTTATACAGATAGCGGTGTAGATATTTCAGTGTTTATACTGATAGCGGTGGAGCTATTTCCATGTTAATACAGATAGCGATGTAGATATTTCCATGTTTATAGTGATGGCGGTGTAGATATTTCCATGTTTATAGAGATTGCAGTGTAGATATTTCCATATTTATAGAGATAGCGTTGTACGTATTTCCATGTTTATAGAGATAGCGGAGTAGATATTTCCGTGGTTACACAGATGGCTGGGTAGGTATTTCCACGGGTATACAGATGGCACTGTAGATATTTCCATGTTTATAGATATGGTGGTGTAGATATTTCCATGTTTATACAGATGACTCTGTAGATATTTGCATGTTTATACAGATGGTGGTGTAGATATTTCCATGTTTATAGAGATAACAGTGTAGATATTTCCATGTTTATAAAGATAGCGAAGTAGATATTTCCATGTTGATACAGATAGCGGTGTAGATATTTCCATGTTTACAGAGATAGCGGTGTAGATATTTCCATCTTTGCACAGATTGCGCTGTAGACATTTCGATCTTTACACAGATAGCTGTGTAGATATTTGCAAGTTTACAAAGATATCTGTATAGATTTCCATGTTTACACAGATAGCGTTGTAGATATTTCCATGTTTATACAGATAGCGGTGTAGATATTTCCATGTTTATACAGATAGCGGTGTAGATATTTCCATGTTCATACAGAAGGCGGTGTAGATATTTCCAAGTTTATAAAGATAGCGGTGTAGTTATTTCCATGTTTATACAGATAGCGGTGTACATAATTCCGTGTTTCTTCAGATGGCTGTGTAGATATTTCCATGTGTATACAGATGGCAGTGTAGATATTTCCATGTTTATACAGATGGAGGTGTAGATATTTCCAAGTTTATACAGATGACTGTGTAGATATCTTCATGTCTTTACAGAGGGCGGTGTAGATATTTCCATGTTTATACAGATAACGGTGTCGCTATTTCTATGTTTATACAGATAGCAGGGTAGCTATTTCCATGTTTATAGAGATAGCTGTGTAGATATTTCCATGTTTATACAGATAGCGGTGTAGATATTTCCATGTTTATACAGATAGCGTTGTACATATTTCCATGTTTATACAGATAGCGGTGTAGATATTTCAGTGTTTATACTGATAGCGGTGGAGCTATTTCTATGTTAATACAGATAGCGATGTAGATATTTCCATGTTTATAGTGATGGCGGTGTAGATATTTCCATGTTTATAGAGATTGCAGTGTAGATATTTCCATATTTATAGAGATAGCGTTGTACGTATTTCCATGTTTATAGAGATAGCGGAGTAGATATTTCCGTGGTTACACAGATGGCTGGGTAGGTATTTCCACGGGTATACAGATGGCACTGTAGATATTTCCATGTTTATAGATATGGTGGTGTAGATATTTCCATGTTTATACAGATGACTCTGTAGATATTTGCATGTTTATACAGATGGTGGTGTACATATTTCCATGTTTATAGAGATAACAGTGTAGATATTTCCATATTTATAAAGATAGCGAAGTAGATATTTCCATGTTGATACAGATAGCGGTGTAGATATTTCCATGTTTACAGAGATAGCGGTGTAGATATTTCCATCTTTGCACAGATTGCGCTGTAGACATTTCGATCTTTACACAGATAGCTGTGTAGATATTTGCAAGTTTACAAAGATATCTGTGTAGATTTCCATGTTTACACAGATAGCGTTGTAGATATTTCCATGTTTATACAGATAGCGGTGTAGATATTTCCATGTTTATACAGATATCGGTGTAGATATTTCCATGTTTATACTGATAGCGGTGGAGACATTTCCATATTTATACAGATAGCGATGTAGATATTTCCATGTTTATAGAGATGGCGGTGTAGATATTTCCATGTTTATAGAGATTGCAATGTAGATATTTCTATGTTTATAGAGATAGTGGTGTAGATATTTCCATGTGTATAGAGATGGCGGTGTAGGTATTTCCATGTGTATAGAGATGGCGGTGTAGGTATTTCCATGTTTATAGAGATAGTGGTGAGGATATTTCCGTATTTATACAGATAGCGTTGTAGGTATTTCCAGGTTTATAGTGATAGTGGTGAGGATATTTCCGTATTTATACTGATAGCGTTGTAGATATTTCCATATTTATACAGATAGCCGTTTTGGTATTTCCATGTTTATACAGATAGCGGTGTAGATATTTCCATGTTTATACAGATAGCGGTGTAGATATTTCCATGTTTACACAGATAGGTGTCTAGATATTTCCATGTTTACACAGATAGCGTTGTAGATATTTCCATCTTTATACAGATAGCGGTGTAGATATTTCAATGTTTATACAGATAACAGTGTTGGTATTCCCATGTTTATACAGATTGCGGTGTAGATATTTCCATGTTTATACAGAAGGCGGTGTAGATATTTCCAAGTTTATAAAGATAGCAGTGTAGTTATTTCCATGTTTATACAGATAGCGGTGTACATATTTCCATGTTTCTTCAGATGGCTGTGTAGATATTTCCATGTGTATACAGATGGCAGTTTAGATATTTCCATGTTTATACAGATGGAGGTGTAGATATTTCCAAGTTTCTACAGATGACTGTGTAGATATCTTCATGTGTTTACAGAGGGCGGTGTAGATATTTCCATGTTTATACAGATAACGGTGTCGCTATTTCTATGTTTATACAGATAGCAGTGTAGCTATTCCCATGTTTATAGAGATAGCTGTGTAGATATTTCCATGTTTATACAGATAGCGGTGTAGATATTTCCATGTTTATACAGATAGCGGTGTAGATATTTCCATGTTTATACAGAAGGCGGTGTAGATATTTCCAAGTTTATAAAGATAGCGGTGTAGTTATTTCCATGTTTATACAGATAGCGGTGTACATATTTCCATGTTTCTTCAGATGGCTGTGTAGATATTTCCATGTGTATACAGATGGCAGTGTAGATATTTCCATGTTTATACAGATGGAGGTGTAGATATTTCCAAGTTTATACAGATGACTGTGTAGATATCTTCATGTTTTTACAGAGGGCGGTGTAGATATTTCCATGTTTATACAGATAACGGTGTCGCTATTTCTATGTTTATACAGATAGCAGTGTAGCTATTCCCATGTTTATAGAGATAGCTGTGTAGATATTTCCCTGTTTATACAGATAGCGGTGTAGATATTTCCATGTTTATACACATAGCGGTGTAGATATTTCCATGTTTATACAGAAGGCGGTGTAGATATTTCCAAGTTTATAAAGATAGCGGTGTAGTTATTTCCATGTTTTTATACAGATAGCGGTGTACATAATTCCATGTTTCTTCAGATGGCTGTGTAGATATTTCCATGTGTATACAGATGGCAGTGTAGATATTTCCATGTTTATACAGATGGAGGTGTAGATATTTCCAAGTTTATACAGATGACTGTGTAGATATCTTCATGTTTTTACAGAGGGCGGTGTAGATATTTCCATGTTTATACAGATAACGGTGTCGCTATTTCTATGTTTATACAGATAGCAGGGTAGCTATTTCCATGTTTATAGAGATAGCTGTGTAGATATTTCCATGTTTATACAGATTGCAGTGTAGATATTTCCATGTTTATACAGATAGCGTTGTACATATTTCCATGTTTATACAGATAGCGGTGTAGATATTTCAGTGTTTATACTGATAGCGGTGGAGCTATTTCCATGTTAATACAGATAGCGATGTAGATATTTCCATGTTTATAGTGATGGCGGTGTAGATATTTCCATGTTCATAGAGATTGCAGCGTAGTTATTTCCATATTTATAGAGATAGCGTTGTACGTATTTCCATGTTTATAGAGATAGCGGAGTAGATATTTCCGTGGTTACACAGATGGCTGGGTAGGTATTTCCACGGCTATACAGATGGCACTGTAGATATTTCCATGTTTATACATATGGTGGTGTAGACATTTCCATGTTTATACAGATGACTCTGTAGATATTTGCATGTTTATACAGATGATGGTGTAGATATTTCCATGTTTATAGAGATAACAGTGTAGATATTTCCATGTTTATAAAGATAGCGAAGTAGATATTTCCATGTTGATACAGATAGCGGTGTAGATATTTCCATGTTTACAGAGATAGCGGTGTAGATATATCCATCTTTGCACAGATTGCGCTGTAGACATTTCGATCTTTACACAGATAGCTGTGTAGATATTTGCAAGTTTACACAGATATCTGTGTAGATACCTCCATGTTTACACAGATAGCGTTGTAGATATTTCCATGTTTATACAGATAGCGGTGTAGATATTTCCATGTTTATACAGATATCGGTGTAGATATTTCCATGTTTATACTGATAGCGGTGGAGATATTTCCATATTTATACAGATAGCGATGTAGATATTTCCATGTTTATAGAGATGGCGGTGTAGATATTTCCATGTTTATAGAGATTGCAATGTAGATATTTCTATGTTTATAGAGATAGTGGTGTAGATATTTCCATGTGTATAGAGATGGCGGTGTAGGTATTTCCATGTGTATAGATATGGCGGTGTAGGTATTTCCATGTTTATAGAGATAGTGGTGAGGATATTTCCGTAGTTATACAGATAGCGTTGTAGGTATTTCAAGGTTTATAGTGATAGTGGTGAGGATATTTCCGTATTTATAAAGATAGCGTTGTAGATATTTCCATGTTTATACAGATAGCCGTTTTGGTATTTCCATGTTTATAAAGATAGCGGTGTAGATATTTCCATGTTTATAGAGATAGCGGTGTAGATATTTCCATGTTTACACAGATAGGAGTGTAGATATTTCCATGTTTACACAGATAGCGTTGTAGATATTTCCATCTTTATACATATAGCGGTGTAGATATTTCAATGTTCATACAGATAACGGTGTTGGCATTTCCATGTTTATACAGATAGCGGTGTAGATATTTCCATGTTTATACAGAAGGCGGTGTAGATATTTCCAAGTTTATAAAGATAGCGGTGTAGTTATTTCCATGTTTATACAGATAGCGGTGTACATATTTCCATGTTTCTTCAGATGGCTGTGTAGATATTTCCATGTGTATACAGATGGCAGTGTAGATATTTCCATGTATATACAGATGGAGGTGTAGATATTTCCAAGTTTATACAGATGACTGTGTAGATATCTACATGTTTTTACAGAGGGCGGTGTAGATATTTCCATGTTTATACAGATAACGGTGTCGCTATTTCTATGTTTATACAGATAGCAGTGTAGCTATTCCCATGTTTATAGAGATAGCTGTGTAGATATTTCCATGTTTATACAGATAGCGTTGTAGATATTTCCATGTTTATACAGATAGCGGTGTAGATATTTCCATGTTTATACAGAAGGCGGTGTAGATATTTCCACGTTTATAAAGATAGCGGTGTAGTTATTTCCATGTTTATACAGATAGCGGTGTACATAATTCCATGTTTCTTCAGATGGCTGTGTAGATATTTCCATGTGTATACAGATGGCAGTGTAGATATTTCCATGTTTATACAGATGGAGGTGTAGATATTTCCAAGTTTATACAGATGACTGTGTAGATATCTTCATGTTTTTACAGAGGGCGGTGTAGATATTTCCATGTTTATACAGATAACGGTGTCGCTATTTCTATGTTTATACAGATAGCAGGGTAGCTATTTCCATGTTTATAGAGATAGCTGTGTAGATATTTCCATGTTTATACAGATTGCGGTGTAGATATTTCCATGTTTATACAGATAGCGTTGTACATATTTCCATGTTTATACAGATAGCGGTGTAGATATTTCAGTGTTTATACTGATAGCGGTGGATCTATTTCCATGTTAATACAGATAGCGATGTAGATATTTCCATGTTTATAGTGATGGCGGTGTAGATATTTCCATGTTTATAGAGATTGCAGTGTAGATATTTCCATATTTATAGAGATAGCGTTGTACGTATTTCCATGTTTATAGAGATAGCGGAGTAGATATTTCCGTGGTTACACAGATGGCTGGGTAGGTATTTCCACGGGTATACAGATGGCACTGTAGATATTTCCATGTTTATAGATATGGTGGTGTAGATATTTCCATGTTTATACAGACGACTCTGTAGATATTTGCATGTTTATACAGATGGTGGTGTAGATATTTCCATGTTTATAGAGATAACAGTGTAGATATTTCCATGTTTATAAAGATAGCGAAGTAGATATTTCCATGTTGATACAGATAGCGGTGTAGATATTTCCATGTTTACAGAGATAGCGGTGTAGATATTTCCATCTTTGCACAGATTGCGCTGTAGACATTTCGATCTTTACACAGATAGCTATGTAGATATTTGCAAGTTTACAAAGATATCTGTGTAGATTTCCATGTTTACACAGATAGCGTTGTAGATATTTCCATGTTTATACAGATAGCGGTGTAGATATTTCCATGTTTATACAGATAGCGGTGTAGATATTTCCATGTTTATACAGAAGGCGGTGTAGATATTTCCAAGTTTATAAAGATAGCGGTGTAGTTATTTCCATGTTTATACAGATAGCGGTGTACATAATTCCGTGTTTCTTCAGATGGCTGTGTAGATATTTCCATGTGTATACAGATGGCAGTGTAGATATTTCCATGTTTATACAGATGGAGGTGTAGATATTTCCAAGTTTATACAGATGACTGTGTAGATATCTTCATGTTTTTACAGAGGGCGGTGTAGATATTTCCATGTTTATACAGATAACGGTGTCGCTATTTCTATGTTTATACAGATAGCAGGGTAGCTATTTCCATGTTTATAGAGATAGCTGTGTAGATATTTCCATGTTTATACAGATAGCGGTGTAGATATTTCCATGTTTATACAGATAGCGTTGTACATATTTCCATGTTTATACAGATAGCGGTGTAGATATTTCAGTGTTTATACTGATAGCGGTGGAGCTATTTCTATGTTAATACAGATAGCGATGTAGATATTTCCATGTTTATAGTGATGGCGGTGTAGATATTTCCATGTTTATAGAGATTGCAGTGTAGATATTTCCATATTTATAGAGATAGCGTTGTACGTATTTCCATGTTTATAGAGATAGCGGAGTAGATATTTCCGTGGTTACACAGATGGCTGGGTAGGTATTTCCACGGGTATACAGATGGCACTGTAGATATTTCCATGTTTATAGATATGGTGGTGTAGATATTTCCATGTTTATACAGATGACTCTGTAGATATTTGCATGTTTATACAGATGGTGGTGTACATATTTCCATGTTTATAGAGATAACAGTGTAGATATTTCCATATTTATAAAGATAGCGAAGTAGATATTTCCATGTTGATACAGATAGCGGTGTAGATATTTCCATGTTTACAGAGATAGCGGTGTAGATATTTCCATCTTTGCACAGATTGCGCTGTAGACATTTCGATCTTTACACAGATAGCTGTGTAGATATTTGCAAGTTTACAAAGATATCTGTGTAGATTTCCACGTTTACACAGATAGCGTTGTAGATATTTCCATGTTTATACAGATAGCGGTGTAGATATTTCCATGTTTATACAGATATCGGTGTAGATATTTCCATGTTTATACTGATAGCGGTGGAGACATTTCCATATTTATACAGATAGCGATGTAGATATTTCCATGTTTATAGAGATGGCGGTGTAGATATTTCCATGTTTATAGAGATTGCAATGTAGATATTTCTATGTTTATAGAGATAGTGGTGTAGATATTTCCATGTGTATAGAGATGGCGGTGTAGGTATTTCCATGTGTATAGAGATGGCGGTGTAGGTATTTCCATGTTTATAGAGATAGTGGTGAGGATATTTCCGTATTTATACAGATAGCGTTGTAGGTATTTCCAGGTTTATAGTGATAGTGGTGAGGATATTTCCGTATTTATACTGATAGCGTTGTAGATATTTCCATAGTTATACAGATAGCCGTTTTGGTATTTCCATGTTTATACAGATAGCGGTGTAGATATTTCCATGTTTATACAGATAGCGGTGTAGATATTTCCATGTTTACACAGATAGGTGAGTAGATATTTCCATGTTTACACAGATAGCGTTGTAGATATTCCCATCTTTATACAGATAGCGGTGTAGATATTTCAATGTTTATACAGATAACGGTGTTGGTATTCCCATGTTTATACAGATAGCGGTGTAGATATTTCCATGTTTATACAGAAGGCGGTGTAGATATTTCCAAGTTTATAAAGATAGCTGTGTAGTTATTTCCATGTTTATACAGATAGCGGTGTACATATTTCCATGTTTCTTCAGATGGCTGTGTAGATATTTCCATGTGTATACAGATGGCAGTGTAGATATTTCCATGTTTATACAGATGGAGGTGTAGATATTTCCAAGTTTCTACAGATGACTGTGTAGATATCTACATGTGTTTACAGAGGGCGGTGTAGATATTTCCATGTTTATACGATAACGGTGTCGCTATTTCTATGTTTATACAGATAGCAGTGTAGCTATTCCCATGTTTATAGAGATAGCGGTGTAGATATTTCCATGTTTATACAGATAGCGGTGTAGATATTTCCATGTTTATACAGATAGCGGTGTAGATATTTCCATGTTTATACAGAAGGCGTTGTAGATATTTCCAAGTTTATAAAGATAGCGGTGTAGTTATTTCCATGTTTATACAGATATCGGTGTACATATTTCCATGTTTCTTAAGATGGCTGTGTAGATATTTCCATGTGTATACAGATGGCAGTGTAGATATTTCCATGTTTATACAGATGGAGGTGTAGATATTTCCAAGTTTATACAGATGATTGTGTAGATATCTTCATGTTTTTACAGAGGGCGGTGTAGATATTTCCATGTTTATACAGATAACGGTGTCGCTATTTCTATGTTTATACAGATAGCAGGGTAGCTATTTCCATGTTTATAGAGATAGCTGTGTAGATATTTCCATGTTTATACAGATAGCGGTGTAGATATTCCATGTTTATACAGATAGCGTTGTACATATTTCCATGTTTATACAGATAGCGGTGTAGATATTTCAATGTTTATACTGAGAGCGGTGGAGCTATTTCCATGTTAATACAGATAGCGATGTAGATATTTCCATGTTTATAGTGATGGCGGTGTAGATATTTCCATGTTTATAGGGATTGCAGTGTAGATATTTTCATATTTATAGAGATAGCGTTGTACGTATTTCCATGTTTATAGAGATAGCGGAGTAGATATTTCCGTGGTTACACAGATGGCTGGTTAGGTATTTCCACGGGTATACAGATGGCACTGTAGGTATTTCCATGTTTATAGATATGGTGGTGTAGATATTTCCATGTTTATACAGATGACTCTGTAGATATTTGCATGTTTATACAGATGGTGGTGTAGATATTTCCATGTTTATAGAGATAACAGTGTAGATATTTCCATGTTTATAAAGATAGCGAAGTAGATATTTCCATGTTGATACAGATAGCGGTGTAGATATTTCCATGTTTACAGAGATAGCGGTGTAGATATTTCCATCTTTGCACAGATTGCGCTGTAGACATTTCGATCTTTACACAGATAGCTGTGTAGATATTTGAAAGTTTACACAGATATCTGTGTAGATACTTCCATGTTTACACAGATAGCGTTGTAGATATTTCCATGTTTATACAGATAGCGGTGTAGATATTTCCATGTTTATACAGATATCGGTGTAGATATTTCCATGTTTATACTGATAGCGGTGGAGATATTTCCATATTTATACAGATAGCGATGTAGATATTTCCATGTTTATAGAGATGGCGGTGTAGATATTTCCATGTTTATAGAGATTGCAATGTAGATATTTCTATGTTTATAGAGATAGTGGTGTAGATATTTCCATGTGTATAGAGATGGCGGTGTAGGTATTTCCATGTGTATAGAGATGGCGGTGTAGGTATTTCCATGTTTATAGAGATAGTGGTGAGGATATTTCCGTATTTATACAGATAGCGTTGTAGGTATTTCCAGGTTTATAGTGATAGTGGTGAGGATATTTCCGTATTTATACTGATAGCGTTGTAGATATTTCCATATTTATACAGATAGCCGTTTTGGTATTTCCATGTTTATACAGATAGCGGTGTAGATATTTCCATGTTTATACAGATAGCGGTGTAGATATTTCCATGTTTACACAGATAGGTGAGTAGATATTTCCATGTTTACACAGATAGCGTTGTAGATATTCCCATCTTTATACAGATAGCGGTGTAGATATTTCAATGTTTATACAGATAACAGTGTTGGTATTCCCATGTTTATACAGATAGCGGTGTAGATATTTCCATGTTTATACAGAAGGCGGTGTAGATATTTCCAAGTTTATAAAGATAGCGGTGTAGTTATTTCCATGTTTATACAGATAGCGGTGTACATATTTCCATGTTTCTTCAGATGGCTGTGTAGATATTTCCATGTGTATACAGATGGCAGTGTAGATATTTCCATGTTTATACAGATGGAGGTGTAGATATTTCCAAGTTTCTACAGATGACTGTGTAGATATCTTCATGTGTTTACAGAGGGCGGTGTAGATATTTCCATGTTTATACAGATAACGGTGTCGCTATTTCTATGTTTATACAGATAGCAGTGTAGCTATTCCCATGTTTATAGAGATAGCTGTGTAGATATTTCCATGTTTATACAGATAGCGGTGTAGATATTTCCATGTTTATACAGATAGCGGTGTAGATATTTCCATGTTTATACAGAAGGCGGTGTAGATATTTCCAAGTTTATAAAGATAGCGGTGTAGTTATTTCCATGTTTATACAGATAGCGGTGTACATATTTCCATGTTTCTTAAGATGGCTGTGTAGATATTTCCATGTGTATACAGATGGCAGTGTAGATATTTCCATGTTTATACAGATGGACGTGTAGATATTTCCAAGTTTATACAGATGACTGTGTAGATATCTTCATGTTTTTACAGAGGGCGTTGTAGATATTTCCATGTTTATACAGATAACGGTGTCGCTATTTCTATGTTTATACAGATAGCAGGGTAGCTATTTCCATGTTTATAGAGATAGCTGTGTAGATATTTCCATGTTTATACAGATTGCGGTGTAGATATTTCCATGTTTATACAGATAGCGTTGTACATATTTCCATGTTTATACAGATAGCGGTGTAGATATTTCAGTGTTTATACTGATAGCGGTGGAGCTATTTCCATGTTAATACAGATAGCGATGTAGATATTTCCATGTTTATAGTGATGGCGGTGTAGATATTTCCATGTTTATAGAGATTGCAGTGTAGATATTTCCATATTTATAGAGATAGCGTTGTACGTATTTCCATGTTTATAGAGATAGCGGAGTAGATATTTCCGTGGTTACACAGATGGCTGGGTAGGTATTTCCACGGGTATACAGATGGCACTGTAGATATTTCCATGTTTATAGATATGGTGGTGTAGATATTTCCATGTTTATACAGACGACTCTGTAGATATTTGCATGTTTATACAGATGGTGGTGTAGATATTTCCATGTTTATAGAGATAACAGTGTAGATATTTCCATGTTTATAAAGATAGCGAAGTAGATATTTCCATGTTGATACAGATAGCGGTGTAGATATTTCCATGTTTACAGAGATAGCGGTGTAGATATTTCCATCTTTGCACAGATTGCGCTGTAGACATTTCGATCTTTACACAGATAGCTATGTAGATATTTGCAAGTTTACAAAGATATCTGTGTAGATTTCCATGTTTACACAGATAGCGTTGTAGATATTTCCATGTTTATACAGATAGCGGTGTAGATATTTCCATGTTTATACAGATAGCGGTGTAGATATTTCCATGTTTATACAGAAGGCGGTGTAGATATTTCCAAGTTTATAAAGATAGCGGTGTAGTTATTTCCATGTTTATACAGATAGCGGTGTACATAATTCCGTGTTTCTTCAGATGGCTGTGTAGATATTTCCATGTGTATACAGATGGCAGTGTAGATATTTCCATGTTTATACAGATGGAGGTGTAGATATTTCCAAGTTTATACAGATGACTGTGTAGATATCTTCATGTTTTTACAGAGGGCGGTGTAGATATTTCCATGTTTATACAGATAACGGTGTCGCTATTTCTATGTTTATACAGATAGCAGGGTAGCTATTTCCATGTTTATAGAGATAGCTGTGTAGATATTTCCATGTTTATACAGATAGCGTTGTAGATATTCCATGTTTATACAGATAGCGTTGTACATATTTCCATGTTTATACAGATAGCGGTGTAGATATTTCAATGTTTATACTGAGAGCGGTGGAGCTATTTCCATGTTAATACAGATAGCGATGTAGATATTTCCATGTTTATAGTGATGGCGGTGTAGATATTTCCATGTTTATACAGATAGCGGTGTAGATATTTCCATGTTTACACAGATAGGTGAGTAGATATTTCCATGTTTACACAGATAGCGTTGTAGATATTCCCATCTTTATACAGATAGCGGTGTAGATATTTCAATGTTTATACAGATAACAGTGTTGGTATTCCCATGTTTATACAGATAGCGGTGTAGATATTTCCATGTTTATACAGAAGGCGGTGTAGATATTTCCATGTTTATACAGATTGCAGTGTAGATATTTCCATGTTTATACAGATAGCGTTGTACATATTTCCATGTTTATACAGATAGCGGTGTAGATATTTCAGTGTTTATACTGATAGCGGTGGAGCTATTTCCATGTTAATACAGATAGCGATGTAGATATTTCCATGTTTATAGTGATGGCGGTGTAGATATTTCCATGTTTATAGAGATTGCAGCGTAGTTATTTCCATATTTATAGAGATAGCGTTGTACGTATTTCCATGTTTATAGAGATAGCGGAGTAGATATTTCCGTGGTTACACAGATGGCTGGGAAGGTATTTCCACGGCTATACAGATGGCACTGTAGATATTTCCATGTTTATACATATGGTGGTGTAGACATTTCCATGTTTATACAGATGACTCTGTAGATATTTGCATGTTTATACAGATGATGGTGTAGATATTTCCATGTTTATAGAGATAACAGTGTAGATATTTCCATGTTTATAAAGATAGCGAAGTAGATATTTCCATGTTGATACAGATAGCGGTGTAGATATTTCCATGTTTACAGAGATAGCGGTGTAGATATATCCATCTTTTCACAGATTGCGCTGTAGACATTTCGATCTTTACACAGATAGCTGTGTAGATATTTGCAAGTTTACACAGATATCTGTGTAGATACCTCCATGTTTACACAGATAGCGTTGTAGATATTTCCATGTTTATACAGATAGCGGTGTAGATATTTCCATGTTTATACAGATATCGGTGTAGATATTTCCATGTTTATACTGATAGCGGTGGAGATATTTCCATATTTATACAGATAGCGATGTAGATATTTCCATGTTTATAGAGATGGCGGTGTAGATATTTCCATGTTTATAGAGATTGCAATGTAGATATTTCTATGTTTATAGAGATAGTGGTGTAGATATTTCCATGTGTATAGAGATGGCGGTGTAGGTATTTCCATGTGTATAGATATGGCGGTGTAGGTATTTCCATGTTTATAGAGATAGTGGTGAGGATATTTCCGTAGTTATACAGATAGCGTTGTAGGTATTTCCAGGTTTATAGTGATAGTGGTGAGGATATTTCCGTATTTATAAAGATAGCGTTGTAGATATTTCCATGTTTATACAGATAGCCGTTTTGGTATTTCCATGTTTATAAAGATAGCGGTGTAGATATTTCCATGTTTATAGAGATAGCGGTGTAGATATTTCCATGTTTACACAGATAGGAGTGTAGATATTTCCATGTTTACACAGATAGCGTTGTAGATATTTCCATCTTTATACATATAGCGGTGTAGATATTTCAATGTTCATACAGATAACGGTGTTGGCATTTCCATGTTTATACAGATAGCGGTGTAGATATTTCCATGTTTATACAGAAGGCGGTGTAGATATTTCCAAGTTTATAAAGATAGCGGTGTAGTTATTTCCATGTTTATACAGATAGCGGTGTACATATTTCCATGTTTCTTCAGATGGCTGTGTAGATATTTCCATGTGTATACAGATGGCAGTGTAGATATTTCCATGTTTATACAGATGGAGGTGTAGATATTTCCAAGTTTATACAGATGACTGTGTAGATATCTACATGTTTTTACAGAGGGCGGTGTAGATATTTCCATGTTTATACAGATAACGGTGTCGCTATTTCTATGTTTATACAGATAGCAGTGTAGCTATTCCCATGTTTATAGAGATAGCTGTGTAGATATTTCCATGTTTATACAGATAGCGTTGTAGATATTTCCATGTTTATACAGATAGCGGTGTAGATATTTCCATGTTTATACAGAAGGCGGTGTAGATATTTCCACGTTTATAAAGATAGCGGTGTAGTTATTTCCATGTTTATACAGATAGCGGTGTACATAATTCCATGTTTCTTCAGATGGCTGTGTAGATATTTCCATGTGTATACAGATGGCAGTGTAGATATTTCCATGTTTATACAGATGGAGGTGTAGATATTTCCAAGTTTATACAGATGACTGTGTAGATATCTTCATGTTTTTACAGAGGGCGGTGTAGATATTTCCATGTTTATACAGATAACGGTGTCGCTATTTCTATGTTTATACAGATAGCAGGGTAGCTATTTCCATGTTTATAGAGATAGCTGTGTAGATATTTCCATGTTTATACAGATTGCGGTGTAGATATTTCCATGTTTATACAGATAGCGTTGTACATATTTCCATGTTTATACAGATAGCGGTGTAGATATTTCAGTGTTTATACTGATAGCGGTGGAGCTATTTCCATGTTAATACAGATAGCGATGTAGATATTTCCATGTTTATAGTGATGGCGGTGTAGATATTTCCATGTTTATAGAGATTGCAGTGTAGATATTTCCATATTTATAGAGATAGCGTTGTACGTATTTCCATGTTTATAGAGATAGCGGAGTAGATATTTCCGTGGTTACACAGATGGCTGGGTAGGTATTTCCACGGGTATACAGATGGCACTGTAGATATTTCCATGTTTATAGATATGGTGGTGTAGATATTTCCATGTTTATACAGACGACTCTGTAGATATTTGCATGTTTATACAGATGGTGGTGTAGATATTTCCATGTTTATAGAGATAACAGTGTAGATATTTCCATGTTTATAAAGATAGCGAAGTAGATATTTCCATGTTGATACAGATAGCGGTGTAGATATTTCCATGTTTACAGAGATAGCGGTGTAGATATTTCCATCTTTGCACAGATTGCGCTGTAGACATTTCGATCTTTACACAGATAGCTATGTAGATATTTGCAAGTTTACAAAGATATCTGTGTAGATTTCCATGTTTACACAGATAGCGTTGTAGATATTTCCATGTTTATACAGATAGCGGTGTAGATATTTCCATGTTTATACAGATAGCGGTGTAGATATTTCCATGTTTATACAGAAGGCGGTGTAGATATTTCCAAGTTTATAAAGATAGCGGTGTAGTTATTTCCATGTTTATACAGATAGCGGTGTACATAATTCCGTGTTTCTTCAGATGGCTGTGTAGATATTTCCATGTGTATACAGATGGCAGTGTAGATATTTCCATGTTTATACAGATGGAGGTGTAGATATTTCCAAGTTTATACAGATGACTGTGTAGATATCTTCATGTTTTTACAGAGGGCGGTGTAGATATTTCCATGTTTATACAGATAACGGTGTCGCTATTTCTATGTTTATACAGATAGCAGGGTAGCTATTTCCATGTTTATAGAGATAGCTGTGTAGATATTTCCATGTTTATACAGATAGCGGTGTAGATATTTCCATGTTTATACAGATAGCGTTGTACATATTTCCATGTTTATACAGATAGCGGTGTAGATATTTCAGTGTTTATACTGATAGCGGTGGAGCTATTTCTATGTTAATACAGATAGCGATGTAGATATTTCCATGTTTATAGTGATGGCGGTGTAGATATTTCCATGTTTATAGAGATTGCAGTGTAGATATTTCCATATTTATAGAGATAGCGTTGTACGTATTTCCATGTTTATAGAGATAGCGGAGTAGATATTTCCGTGGTTACACAGATGGCTGGGTAGGTATTTCCACGGGTATACAGATGGCACTGTAGATATTTCCATGTTTATAGATATGGTGGTGTAGATATTTCCATGTTTATACAGATGACTCTGTAGATATTTGCATGTTTATACAGATGGTGGTGTACATATTTCCATGTTTATAGAGATAACAGTGTAGATATTTCCATATTTATAAAGATAGCGAAGTAGATATTTCCATGTTGATACAGATAGCGGTGTAGATATTTCCATGTTTACAGAGATAGCGGTGTAGATATTTCCATCTTTGCACAGATTGCGCTGTAGACATTTCGATCTTTACACAGATAGCTGTGTAGATATTTGCAAGTTTACAAAGATATCTGTGTAGATTTCCATGTTTACACAGATAGCGTTGTAGATATTTCCATGTTTATACAGATAGCGGTGTAGATATTTCCATGTTTATACAGATATCGGTGTAGATATTTCCATGTTTATACTGATAGCGGTGGAGACATTTCCATATTTATACAGATAGCGATGTAGATATTTCCATGTTTATAGAGATGGCGGTGTAGATATTTCCATGTTTATAGAGATTGCAATGTAGATATTTCTATGTTTATAGAGATAGTGGTGTAGATATTTCCATGTGTATAGAGATGGCGGTGTAGGTATTTCCATGTGTATAGAGATGGCGGTGTAGGTATTTCCATGTTTATAGAGATAGTGGTGAGGATATTTCCGTATTTATACAGATAGCGTTGTAGGTATTTCCAGGTTTATAGTGATAGTGGTGAGGATATTTCCGTATTTATACTGATAGCGTTGTAGATATTTCCATAGTTATACAGATAGCCGTTTTGGTATTTCCATGTTTATACAGATAGCGGTGTAGATATTTCCATGTTTATACAGATAGCGGTGTAGATATTTCCATGTTTACACAGATAGGTGAGTAGATATTTCCATGTTTACACAGATAGCGTTGTAGATATTCCCATCTTTATACAGATAGCGGTGTAGATATTTCAATGTTTATACAGATAACGGTGTTGGTATTCCCATGTTTATACAGATAGCGGTGTAGATATTTCCATGTTTATACAGAAGGCGGTGTAGATATTTCCAAGTTTATAAAGATAGCTGTGTAGTTATTTCCATGTTTATACAGATAGCGGTGTACATATTTCCATGTTTCTTCAGATGGCTGTGTAGATATTTCCATGTGTATACAGATGGCAGTGTAGATATTTCCATGTTTATACAGATGGAGGTGTAGATATTTCCAAGTTTCTACAGATGACTGTGTAGATATCTTCATGTGTTTACAGAGGGCGATGTAGATATTTCCATGTTTATACAGATAACGGTGTCGCTATTTCTATGTTTATACAGATAGCAGTGTAGCTATTCCCATGTTTATAGAGATAGCTGTGTAGATATTTCCATGTTTATACAGATAGCGGTGTAGATATTTCCATGTTTATACAGATAGCGGTGTAGATATTTCCATGTTTATACAGAAGGCGTTGTAGATATTTCCAAGTTTATAAAGATAGCGGTGTAGTTATTTCCATGTTTATACAGATATCGGTGTACATATTTCCATGTTTCTTAAGATGGCTGTGTAGATATTTCCATGTGTATACAGATGGCAGTGTAGATATTTCCATGTTTATACAGATGGAGGTGTAGATATTTCCAAGTTTATACAGATGATTGTGTAGATATCTTCATGTTTTTACAGAGGGCGGTGTAGATATTTCCATGTTTATACAGATAACGGTGTCGCTATTTCTATGTTTATACAGATAGCAGGGTAGCTATTTCCATGTTTATAGAGATAGCTGTGTAGATATTTCCATGTTTATACAGATAGCGGTGTAGATATTCCATGTTTATACAGATAGCGTTGTACATATTTCCATGTTTATACAGATAGCGGTGTAGATATTTCAATGTTTATACTGAGAGCGGTGGAGCTATTTCCATGTTAATACAGATAGCGATGTAGATATTTCCATGTTTATAGTGATGGCGGTGTAGATATTTCCATGTTTATAGGGATTGCAGTGTAGATATTTTCATATTTATAGAGATAGCGTTGTACGTATTTCCATGTTTATAGAGATAGCGGAGTAGATATTTCCGTGGTTACACAGATGGCTGGTTAGGTATTTCCACGGGTATACAGATGGCACTGTAGGTATTTCCATGTTTATAGATATGGTGGTGTAGATATTTCCATGTTTATACAGATGACTCTGTAGATATTTGCATGTTTATACAGATGGTGGTGTAGATATTTCCATGTTTATAGAGATAACAGTGTAGATATTTCCATGTTTATAAAGATAGCGAAGTAGATATTTCCATGTTGATACAGATAGCGGTGTAGATATTTCCATGTTTACAGAGATAGCGGTGTAGATATTTCCATCTTTGCACAGATTGCGCTGTAGACATTTCGATCTTTACACAGATAGCTGTGTAGATATTTGCAAGTTTACACAGATATCTGTGTAGATACTTCCATGTTTACACAGATAGCGTTGTAGATATTTCCATGTTTATACAGATAGCGGTGTAGATATTTCCATGTTTATACAGATATCGGTGTAGATATTTCCATGTTTATACTGATAGCGGTGGAGATATTTCCATATTTATACAGATAGCGATGTAGATATTTCCATGTTTATAGAGATGGCGGTGTAGATATTTCCATGTTTATAGAGATTGCAATGTAGATATTTCTATGTTTATAGAGATAGTGGTGTAGATATTTC
Organism: Pan troglodytes; assembly: GCF_028858775.2. Lineage (NCBI taxonomy): Eukaryota > Metazoa > Chordata > Mammalia > Primates > Hominidae > Pan > Pan troglodytes. The sequence continues at coordinate 1,274,420 of NC_072410.2, read as the reverse complement.
CATGTGTATAGAGATGGCGGTGTAGGTATTTCCATGTGTATAGAGATGGCGGTGTAGGTATTTCCATGTTTATAGAGATAGTGGTGAGGATATTTCCGTATTTATACAGATAGCGTTGTAGGTATTTCCAGGTTTATAGTGATAGTGGTGAGGATATTTCCGTATTTATACTGATAGCGTTGTAGATATTTCCATATTTATACAGATAGCCGTTTTGGTATTTCCATGTTTATACAGATAGCGGTGTAGATATTTCCATGTTTATACAGATAGCGGTGTAGATATTTCCATGTTTACACAGATAGGTGAGTAGATATTTCCATGTTTACACAGATAGCGTTGTAGATATTCCCATCTTTATACAGATAGCGGTGTAGATATTTCAATGTTTATACAGATAACAGTGTTGGTATTCCCATGTTTATACAGATAGCGGTGTAGATATTTCCATGTTTATACAGAAGGCGGTGTAGATATTTCCAAGTTTATAAAGATAGCTGTGTAGTTATTTCCATGTTTATACAGATAGCGGTGTACATATTTCCATGTTTCTTCAGATGGCTGTGTAGATATTTCCATGTGTATACAGATGGCAGTGTAGATATTTCCATGTTTATACAGATGGAGGTGTAGATATTTCCAAGTTTCTACAGATGACTGTGTAGATATCTTCATGTGTTTACAGAGGGCGGTGTAGATATTTCCATGTTTATACAGATAACGGTGTCGCTATTTCTATGTTTATACAGATAGCAGTGTAGCTATTCCCATGTTTATAGAGATAGCTGTGTAGATATTTCCATGTTTATACAGATAGCGGTGTAGATATTTCCATGTTTATACAGATAGCGGTGTAGATATTTCCATGTTTATACAGAAGGCGGTGTAGATATTTCCAAGTTTATAAAGATAGCGGTGTAGTTATTTCCATGTTAATACAGATAGCGGTGTAGATATTTCCATGTTTATACAGATAGCGGTGTAGATATTTCCATGTTTATACAGAAGGCGTTGTAGATATTTCCAAGTTTATAAAGATAGCGGTGTAGTTATTTCCATGTTTATACAGATATCGGTGTACATATTTCCATGTTTCTTAAGATGGCTGTGTAGATATTTCCATGTGTATACAGATGGCAGTGTAGATATTTCCATGTTTATACAGATGGAGGTGTAGATATTTCCAAGTTTATACAGATGATTGTGTAGATATCTTCATGTTTTTACAGAGGGCGGTGTAGATATTTCCATGTTTATACAGATAACGGTGTCGCTATTTCTATGTTTATACAGATAGCAGGGTAGCTATTTCCATGTTTATAGAGATAGCTGTGTAGATATTTCCATGTTTATACAGATAGCGGTGTAGATATTCCATGTTTATACAGATAGCGTTGTACATATTTCCATGTTTATACAGATAGCGGTGTAGATATTTCAATGTTTATACTGAGAGCGGTGGAGCTATTTCCATGTTAATACAGATAGCGATGTAGATATTTCCATGTTTATAGTGATGGCGGTGTAGATATTTCCATGTTTATAGGGATTGCAGTGTAGATATTTTCATATTTATAGAGATAGCGTTGTACGTATTTCCATGTTTATAGAGATAGCGGAGTAGATATTTCCGTGGTTACACAGATGGCTGGTTAGGTATTTCCACGGGTATACAGATGGCACTGTAGGTATTTCCATGTTTATAGATATGGTGGTGTAGATATTTCCATGTTTATACAGATGACTCTGTAGATATTTGCATGTTTATACAGATGGTGGTGTAGATATTTCCATGTTTATAGAGATAACAGTGTAGATATTTCCATGTTTATAAAGATAGCGAAGTAGATATTTCCATGTTGATACAGATAGCGGTGTAGATATTTCCATGTTTACAGAGATAGCGGTGTAGATATTTCCATCTTTGCACAGATTGCGCTGTAGACATTTCGATCTTTACACAGATAGCTGTGTAGATATTTGCAAGTTTACACAGATATCTGTGTAGATACTTCCATGTTTACACAGATAGCGTTGTAGATATTTCCATGTTTATACAGATAGCGGTGTAGATATTTCCATGTTTATACAGATATCGGTGTAGATATTTCCATGTTTATACTGATAGCGGTGGAGATATTTCCATATTTATACAGATAGCGATGTAGATATTTCCATGTTTATAGAGATGGCGGTGTAGATATTTCCATGTTTATAGAGATTGCAATGTAGATATTTCTATGTTTATAGAGATAGTGGTGTAGATATTTCCATGTGTATAGAGATGGCGGTGTAGGTATTTCCATGTGTATAGAGATGGCGGTGTAGGTATTTCCATGTTTATAGAGATAGTGGTGAGGATATTTCCGTATTTATACAGATAGCGTTGTAGGTATTTCCAGGTTTATAGTGATAGTGGTGAGGATATTTCCGTATTTATACTGATAGCGTTGTAGATATTTCCATATTTATACAGATAGCCGTTTTGGTATTTCCATGTTTATACAGATAGCGGTGTAGATATTTCCATGTTTATACAGATAGCGGTGTAGATATTTCCATGTTTACACAGATAGGTGAGTAGATATTTCCATGTTTACACAGATAGCGTTGTAGATATTCCCATCTTTATACAGATAGCGGTGTAGATATTTCAATGTTTATACAGATAACAGTGTTGGTATTCCCATGTTTATACAGATAGCGGTGTAGATATTTCCATGTTTATACAGAAGGCGGTGTAGATATTTCCAAGTTTATAAAGATAGCTGTGTAGTTATTTCCATGTTTATACAGATAGCGGTGTACATATTTCCATGTTTCTTCAGATGGCTGTGTAGATATTTCCATGTGTATACAGATGGCAGTGTAGATATTTCCATGTTTATACAGATGGAGGTGTAGATATTTCCAAGTTTCTACAGATGACTGTGTAGATATCTTCATGTGTTTACAGAGGGCGGTGTAGATATTTCCATGTTTATACAGATAACGGTGTCGCTATTTCTATGTTTATACAGATAGCAGTGTAGCTATTCCCATGTTTATAGAGATAGCTGTGTAGATATTTCCATGTTTATACAGATAGCGGTGTAGATATTTCCATGTTTATACAGATAGCGGTGTAGATATTTCCATGTTTATACAGAAGGCGGTGTAGATATTTCCAAGTTTATAAAGATAGCGGTGTAGTTATTTCCATGTTAATACAGATAGCGGTGTACATATTTCCATGTTTCTTAAGATGGCTGTGTAGATATTTCCATGTGTATACAGATGGCAGTGTAGATATTTCCATGTTTATACAGATGGAGGTGTAGATATTTCCAAGTTTATACAGATGACTGTGTAGATATCTTCATGTTTTTACAGAGGGCGTTGTAGATATTTCCATGTTTATACAGATAACGGTGTCGCTATTTCTATGTTTATACAGATAGCAGGGTAGCTATTTCCATGTTTATAGAGATAGCTGTGTAGATATTTCCATGTTTATACAGATAGCGTTGTAGATATTCCATGTTTATACAGATAGCGTTGTACATATTTCCATGTTTATACAGATAGCGGTGTAGATATTTCAATGTTTATACTGAGAGCGGTGGAGCTATTTCCATGTTAATACAGATAGCGATGTAGATATTTCCATGTTTATAGTGATGGCGGTGTAGATATTTCCATGTTTATAGGGATTGCAGTGTAGATATTTTCATATTTATAGAGATAGCGTTGTACATATTTCCATGTTTATAGAGATAGCGGAGTAGATATTTCCGTGGTTACACAGATGGCTGGGTAGGTATTTCCACGGGTATACAGATGGCACTGTAGGTATTTCCATGTTTATAGATATGGTGGTGTAGATATTTCCATGTTTATACAGATGACTCTGTAGATATTTGCATGTTTATACAGATGGTGGTGTAGATATTTCCATGTTTATAGAGATAACAGTGTAGATATTTCCATGTTTATAAAGATAGCGAAGTAGATATTTCCATGTTGATACAGATAGCGGTGTAGATATTTCCATGTTTACAGAGATAGCGGTGTAGATATTTCCATCTTTGCACAGATTGCGCTGTAGACATTTCGATCTTTACACAGATAGCTGTGTAGATATTTGCAAGTTTACACAGATATCTGTGTAGATACTTCCATGTTTACACAGATAGCGTTGTAGATATTTCCATGTTTATACAGATAGCGGTGTAGATATTTCCATGTTTATACAGATATCGGTGTAGATATTTCCATGTTTATACTGATAGCGGTGGAGATATTTCCATATTTATACAGATAGCGATGTAGATATTTCCATGTTTATAGAGATGGCGGTGTAGATATTTCCATGTTTATAGAGATTGCAATGTAGATATTTCTATGTTTATAGAGATAGTGGTGTAGATATTTCCATGTGTATAGAGATGGCGGTGTAGGTATTTCCATGTGTATAGAGATGGCGGTGTAGGTATTTCCATGTTTATAGAGATAGTGGTGAGGATATTTCCGTATTTATACAGATAGCGTTGTAGGTATTTCCAGGTTTATAGTGATAGTGGTGAGGATATTTCCGTATTTATACTGATAGCGTTGTAGATATTTCCATATTTATACAGATAGCCGTTTTGGTATTTCCATGTTTATACAGATAGCGGTGTAGATATTTCCATGTTTATACAGATAGCGGTGTAGATATTTCCATGTTTACACAGATAGGTGAGTAGATATTTCCATGTTTACACAGATAGCGTTGTAGATATTCCCATCTTTATACAGATAGCGGTGTAGATATTTCAATGTTTATACAGATAACAGTGTTGGTATTTCCATGTTTATACAGATAGCGGTGTAGATATTTCCATGTTTATACAGAAGGCGGTGTAGATATTTCCAAGTTTATAAAGATAGCTGTGTAGTTATTTCCATGTTTATACAGATAGCGGTGTACATATTTCCATGTTTCTTCAGATGGCTGTGTAGATATTTCCATGTGTATACAGATGGCAGTGTAGATATTTCCATGTTTATACAGATGGAGGTGTAGATATTTCCAAGTTTCTACAGATGACTGTGTAGATATCTTCATGTGTTTACAGAGGGCGGTGTAGATATTTCCATGTTTATACAGATAACGGTGTCGCTATTTCTATGTTTATACAGATAGCAGTGTAGCTATTCCCATGTTTATAGAGATAGCTGTGTAGATATTTCCATGTTTATACAGATAGCGGTGTAGATATTTCCATGTTTATACAGATAGCGGTGTAGATATTTCCATGTTTATACAGAAGGCGGTGTAGATATTTCCAAGTTTATAAAGATAGCGGTGTAGTTATTTCCATGTTTATACAGATAGCGGTGTACATATTTCCATGTTTCTTAAAATGGCTGTGTAGATATTTCCATGTGTATACAGATGGCAGTGTAGATATTTCCATGTTTATACAGATGGAGGTGTAGATATTTCCAAGTTTATACAGATGACTGTGTAGATATCTTCATGTTTTTACAGAGGGCGTTGTAGATATTTCCATGTTTATACAGATAACGGTGTCGCTATTTCTATGTTTATACAGATAGCAGGGTAGCTATTTCCATGTTTATAGAGATAGCTGTGTAGATATTTCCATGTTTATACAGATAGCGTTGTAGATATTCCATGTTTATACAGATAGCGTTGTCCATATTTCCATGTTTATACAGATAGCGGTGTAGATATTTCAATGTTTATACTGAGAGCGGTGGAGCTATTTCCATGTTAATACAGATAGCGATGTAGATATTTCCATGTTTATAGTGATGGCGGTGTAGATATTTCCATGTTTATAGGGATTGCAGTGTAGATATTTTCATATTTATAGAGATAGCGTTGTACGTATTTCCATGTTTATAGAGATAGCGGAGTAGATATTTCCGTGGTTACACAGATGGCTGGGTAGGTATTTCCACGGGTATACAGATGGCACTGTAGGTATTTCCATGTTTATAGATATGGTGGTGTAGATATTTCCATGTTTATACAGATGACTCTGTAGATATTTGCATGTTTATACAGATGGTGGTGTAGATATTTCCATGTTTATAGAGATAACAGTGTAGATATTTCCATGTTTATAAAGATAGCGAAGTAGATATTTCCATGTTGATACAGATAGCGGTGTAGATATTTCCATGTTTACAGAGATAGCGGTGTAGATATTTCCATCTTTGCACAGATTGCGCTGTAGACATTTCGATCTTTACACAGATAGCTGTGTAGATATTTGCAAGTTTACACAGATATCTGTGTAGATACTTCCATGTTTACACAGATAGCGTTGTAGATATTTCCATGTTTATACAGATAGCGGTGTAGATATTTCCATGTTTATACAGATATCGGTGTAGATATTTCCATGTTTATACTGATAGCGGTGGAGATATTTCCATATTTATACAGATAGCGATGTAGATATTTCCATGTTTATAGAGATGGCGGTGTAGATATTTCCATGTTTATAGAGATTGCAATGTAGATATTTCTATGTTTATAGAGATAGTGGTGTAGATATTTCCATGTGTATAGAGATGGTGGTGTAGGTATTTCCATGTGTATAGATATGGCGGTGTAGGTATTTCCATGTTTATAGAGATAGTGGTGAGGATATTTCCGTATTTATACAGATAGCGTTGTAGGTATTTCCAGGTTTATAGTGATAGTGGTGAGGATATCTCCGTACTTATACTGATAGCGTTGTAGATATTTCCATGTTTATACAGATAGCCGTTTTGGTATTTCCATGTTTATACAGATAGCGGTGTAGATATTTCCATGTTTATACAGATAGCGGTGTAGATATTTCCATGTTTACACAGATAGGTGTGTAGATATTTCCATGTTTACACAGATAGCGTTGTAGATATTTCCATCTTTATACAGATAGCGGTGTAGATATTTCAATGTTTATACAGATAACGTGTTGGCATTTCCATGTTTATACAGATAGCGTTGTAGATATTTCCAAGTTTATAAAGATAGCGGTGTAGTTATTTCCATGTTTATACAGATAGCGGTGTACATATTTCCATGTTTCTTCAGATGGCTGTGTAGATATCTACATGTTTTTACAGAGGGCGGTGTAGATATTTCCATGTTTATACAGATAACGGTGTTGCTATTTCTATGTTTATACAGATAGCAGTGTAGCTATTCCCATGTTTATAGAGATAGCTGTGTAGATATTTCCATGTTTATACAGATAGCGGTGTAGATATTTCCATGTTTATACAGATAGCGGTGTAGATATTTCCATGTTTATACAGAAGGCGGTGTAGATATTTCCAAGTTTATAAAGAAAGCGGTGTAGTTATTTCCATGTTTATACAGATAGCGGTGTACATATTTCCATGTTTCTTCAGATGGCTGTGTAGATATTTCCATGTGTATACAGATGGCAGTGTAGATATTTCCATGTTTATACAGATGGAGGTGTAGATATTTCCAAGTTTATACAGATGACTGTGTAGATATCTTCATGTTTTTACAGAGGGCGGTGTAGATATTTCCATGTTTATACAGATAACGGTGTCGCTATTTCTATGTTTATACAGATAGCAGTGTAGCTATTCCCATGTTTATAGAGATAGCTGTGTAGATATTTCCCCGTTTATACAGAGAGCGGTGTAGATATTTCCATGTTTATACACATAGCGGTGTAGATATTTCCATGTTTATACAGAAGGCGGTGTAGATATTTCCAAGTTTATAAAGATAGCGGTGTAGTTATTTCCATGTTTTTATACAGATAGCGGTGTACATAATTCCATGTTTCTTCAGATGGCTGTGTAGATATTTCCATGTGTATACAGATGGCAGTGTAGATATTTCCATGTTTATACAGATGGAGGTGTAGATATTTCCAAGTTTATACAGATGACTGTGTAGATATCTTCATGTTTTTACAGAGGGCGGTGTAGATATTTCCATGTTTATACAGATAGCGGTGTAGATATTTCCATGTTTATACAGATATCGGTGTAGATATTTCCATGTTTATACTGATAGCGGTGGAGATATTTCCATATTTATACAGATAGCGATGTAGATATTTCCATGTTTATAGAGATGGCGGTGTAGATATTTCCATGTTTATAGAGATTGCAATGTAGATATTTCTATGTTTATAGAGATAGTGTGTAGATATTTCCATGTGTATAGAGATGGCGGTGTAGGTATTTCCATGTGTATAGATATGGCGGTGTAGGTATTTCCATGTTTATAGAGATATTGGTGAGGATATTTCCGTAGTTATACAGATAGCGTTGTAGGTATTTCCAGGTTTATAGTGATAGTTGTGAGGATATTTCCGTATTTATAAAGATAGCGTTGTAGATATTTCCATGTTTATACAGATAGCCGTTTTGGTATTTCCATGTTTATAAAGATAGCGGTGTAGATATTTCCATGTTTATAGAGATAGCGGTGTAGATATTTCCATGTTTACACAGATAGCGTTGTAGATATTTCCATGTTTACACAGATAGCGTTGTAGATATTTCCATCTTTATACAGATAGCGGTGTAGATATTTCAATGTTTATACAGATAACGGTGTTGGTATTTCCATGTTTATACAGATAGCGGTGTAGATATTTCCATGTTTATACAGAAGGCGGTGTAGATATTTCCAAGTTTATAAAGATAGCGGTGTAGTTATTTCCATGTTTATACAGATAGCGGTGTACATATTTCCATGTTTCTTCAGATGGCTGTGTAGATATTTCCATGTGTATACAGATGGCAGTGTAGATATTTCCATGTTTATACAGATGGAGGTGTAGATATTTCCAAGTTTATACAGATGACTGTGTAGATATCTTCATGTTTTAACAGAGGGCGGTGTAGATATTTCCATGTTTATACAGATAACGGTGTCGCTATTTCTATGTTTATACTGATAGCAGTGTAGCTATTCCCATGTTTATAGAGATAGCTGTGTAGATATTTCCATGTTTATACAGATAGCGGTGTAGATATTTCCATGTTTATACAGATAGCGGTGTAGATATTTCCATGTTTATACAGAAGGCGGTGTAGATATTTCCAAGTTTATAAAGATAGCGGTGTAGTTATTTCCATGTTTATACAGATAGCGGTGTACATATTTCCATGTTTCTTCAGATGGCTGTGTAGATATTTCCATGTGTATACAGATGGCAGTGTAGGTATTTCCATGTTTATACAGATGGAGGTGTAGATATTTCCAAGTTTATACAGATGACTGTGTAGATATCTTCATGTTTTTACAGAGGGCGGTGTAGATATTTCCATGTTTATACAGATAACGGTGTCGCTATTTCTATGTTTATACAGATAGCAGTGTAGCTATTTCCATGTTTATAGAGATAGCTGTGTAGATATTTCCATGTTTATACAGATAGCGGTGTAGATATTTCCATGTTTATACAGATAGCGTTGTACATATTTCCATGTTTATACAGATAGCGGTGTAGATATTTCAGTGTTTATACTGATAGCGGTGGAGCTATTTCCATGTTAATACAGATAGCGATGTAGATATTTCCATGTTTATAGTGATGGCGGTGTAGATATTTCCATGTTTATAGAGATTGCAGTGTAGATATTTCCATATTTATAGAGATAGCTTTGTACGTATTTCCATGTTTATAGAGATAGCGGAGTAGATATTTCCGTAGTTACACAGATGGCTGGGTAGGTATTTCCACGGGTATACAGATGGCACTGTAGATATTTCCATGTTTATAGATATGGTGGTGTAGATATTTCCATGTTTATACAGATGACTCTGTAGATATTTGCATGTTTATACAGATGGTGGTGTGGATATTTCCATGTTTATAGAGATAACAGTGTAGATATTTCCATGTTTATAAAGATAGCGAAGTAGATATTTCCATGTTGATACAGATAGCGGTGTAGATATTTCCATGTTTACAGAGATAGCGGTGTAGATATTTCCATCTTTGCACAGATTGCGCTGTAGACATTTTGATCTTTACACAGATAGCTGTGTAGATATTTGCAAGTTTACACAGATATCTGTGTAGATACTTCCATGTTTACACAGATAGCGTTGTAGATATTTCCATGTTTATACAGATAGCGGTGTAGACATTTCCATGTTTATACAGATATCGGTGTAGATATTTCCATGTTTATACTGATAGCGGTGGAGATATTTCCATATTTATACAGATAGCGATGGAGATATTTCCATGTTTATAGAGATGGCGGTGTAGATATTTCCATGTTTATAGAGATTGCAATGTAGATATTTCTATGTTTATAGAGATAGTGGTGTAGATATTTCCATGTGTATAGAGATGGCGGTGTAGGTATTTCCATGTGTATAGATATGGCGGTGTAGGTATTTCCATGTTTATAGAGATAGTGGTGAGGATATTTCCGTATTTATACAGATAGCGTTGTAGGTATGTCCAGGTTTATAGTGATAGTGTTGAGGATATTTCCGTATTTACACAGATAGGTGTGTAGATATTTCCATGTTTACACAGATAGCGTTGTAGATATTTCCATCTTTATACAGATAGCGGTGTAGATATTTCAATGTTTATACAGATAACGGTGTTGGTATTTCCATGTTTATACAGATAGCGGTGTAGATATTTCCATGTTTATACAGAAGACGGTGTAGATATTTCCAAGTTTATAAAGATAGCGGTGTAGTTATTTCCATGTTTATACAGATAGCGGTGTACATATTTCCATGTTTCTTCAGATGGCTGTGTAGATATTTCCATGTGTATACAGATGGCAGTGTAGATATTTCCATGTTTATACAGATGGAGGTGTAGATATTTCCAAGTTTATACAGATGACTGTGTAGATATCTTCATGTTTTTACAGAGGGCGGTGTAGATATTTCCATGTTTATACAGATAACGGTGTCGCTATTTCTATGTTTATACAGATAGCAGTGTAGCTATTCCCATGTTTATAGAGATACCTGTGTAGATATTTCCATGTTTATACAGATAGCGGTGTAGATATTTCCATGTATATACAGATAGCGGTGTAGATATTTCCATGTTTATACAGAAGGCGGTGTAGATATTTCCACGTTTATAAAGATAGCGGTGTAGTTATTTCCATGTTTATACAGATAGCGGTGTACATATTTCCATGTTTCTTCAGATGGCTGTGTAGATATTTCCATGTGTATACAGATGGAAGTGTAGATATTTCCATGTTTATACAGATGGAGGTGTAGATATTTCCAAGTTTATACAGATGACTGTGTAGATATCTTCATGTTTTTACAGAGGGCGGTGTAGATATTTCCATGTTTATACAGATAACGGTGTCGCTATTTCTATGTTTATACAGATAGCAGGGTAGCTATTTCCATGTTTATAGAGATAGCTGTGTAGATATTTCCATGTTTATACAGATTGCGGTGTAGATATTTCCATGTTTATACAGATAGCGTTGTACATATTTCCATGTTTATACAGATAGCGGTGTAGATATTTCAGTGTTTATACTGATAGCGGTCGAGCTATTTCCATGTTAATACAGAAAACGATGTAGATATTTCCATGTTTATAGTGATGGCGGTGTAGATATTTCCATGTTTATAGAGATTGCAGTGTAGGTATTTCCATATTTATAGAGATAGCGTTGTACGTATTTCCATGTTTATAGAGATAGCGGAGTAGATATTTCCGTGGTTACACAGATGGCTGGGTAGGTATTTCCACGGGTATACAGATGGCACTGTAGATATTTCCATGTTTATAGATATGGTGGTGTAGATATTTCCATGTTTATACAGATGACTCTGTAGATATTTGCGTGTTTATACAGATGGTGGTGTAGATATTTCCATGTTTATAGAGATAACAGTGTAGATATTTCCATGTTTATAAAGATAGCGAAGTAGATATTTCCATGTTGATACAGATAGCGGTGTAGTTATTTCCATGTTTACAGAGATAGCGGTGTAGATATTTCCATCTTTGCAGAGATTGCGCTGTAGACATTTCGATCTTTACACAGATAGCTGTGTAGATATTTGCAAGTTTACACAGATATCTGTATAGATACTTCCATGTTTACACAGATAGCGTTGTAGATATTTCCATGTTTATATAGATAGCGGTGTAGATATTTCCATGTTTATACAGATATCGGTTTAGATATTTCCATGTTTATACTGATAGCGGTGGAGATATTTCCATATTTATACAGATAGCGATGTAGATATTTCCATGTTTATAGAGATGGCGGTGTAGATATTTCCATGTTTATAGAGATTGCAATGTAGATATTTCTATGTTTATAGAGATAGTGGTGTAGATATTTCCATGTGTATAGAGATGGCGGTGTAGGTATTTCCATGTGTATAGATATGGCGGTGTAGGTATTTCCATGTTTATAGAGATAGTGGTGAGGATATTTCCGTAGTTATACAGATAGCGTTGTAGGTATTTCCAGGTTTATAGTGATAGTGGTGAGGATATTTCCGTATTTATAAAGATAGCGTTGTAGATATTTCCATGTTTATACAGATAGCCGTTTTGGTATTTCCATGTTTATAAAGATAGCGGTGTAGATATTTCCATGTTTATAGAGATAGCGGTGTAGATATTTCCATGTTTACACAGATAGGAGTGTAGATATTTCCATGTTTACACAGATAGCGTTGTAGATATTTCCATCTTTATACATATAGCGGTGTAGATATTTCAATGTTTATACAGATAACGGTGTTGGCATTTCCATGTTTATACAGATAGCGGTGTAGATATTTCCATGTTTATACAGAAGGCGGTGTAGATATTTCCAAGTTTATAAAGATAGCGGTGTAGTTATTTCCATGTTTATACAGATAGCGGGGTACATATTTCCATGTTTCTTCAGATGGCTGTGTAGATATTTCCATGTGTATACAGATGGCAGTGTAGATATTTCCATGTTTATACAGATGGAGGTGTAGATATTTCCAAGTTTATACAGATGACTGTGTAGATATCTTCATGTTTTTACAGAGGGCGGTGTAGATATTTCCATGTTTATACAGATAACGGTGTCGCTATTTCTATGTTTATACAGATAGCAGTGTAGCTATTCCCATGTTTATAGAGATAGCTGTGTAGATATTTCCATGTTTATACAGATAGCGGTGTAGATATTTCCATGTTTATACAGATAGCGGTGTAGATATTTCCATGTTTATACAGAAGGCGGTGTAGATATTTCCAAGTTTATAAAGATAGCAGTGTAGTTATTTCCATGTTTATATAGATAGCGGTGTACATATTTCCATGTTTCTTCAGATGGCTGTGTAGATATTTCCATGTGTATACAGATGGCAGTGTAGATATTTCCATGTTTATACAGATGGAGGTGCAGATATTTCCAAGTTTATACAGATGACTGTGTAGATATCTTCATGTTTTTACAGAGGGCGGTGTAGATATTTACATGTTTATACAGATAACGGTGTCGCTATTTCTATGTTTATACAGATAGCAGGGTAGCTATTTCCATGTTTATAGAGATAGCTGTGTAGATATTTCCATGTTTATACAGATAGCGTTGTACATATTTCCATGTTTATACAGATAGCGGTGTAGATATTTCAGTGTTTATACTGATAGCGGTGGAGCCATTTCCATGTTAATACAGATAGTGATGTAGATATTTCCATGTTTATAGTGATGGCGGTGTAGATATTTCCATGTTTATAGAGATTGCAGTGTAGATATTTCCATATTTATAGACATAGCGTTGTACGTATTTCCATGTTTATAGAGATAGCGGAGTGGATATTTCCGTGGTTACACAGATGGCTGGGTAGGTATTTCCACGGGTATACAGATGGCACTGTAGATATTTCCATGTTTATAGATATGGTGGTGTAGATATTTCCATGTTTATACAGATGACTCTGTAGATATTTGCATGTTTATACAGATGGTGGTGTAGATATTTCCATCTTTATAGAGATAACAGTGTAGATATTTCCATGTGTATAAAGATAGCGAAGTAGATATTTCCATGTTGATACAGATAGCGGTGTAGATATTTCCATGTTTCCAGAGATAGCGGTGTAGATATTTCCATCTTTGCACAGATTGCGCTGTAGACATTTCGATCTTTACACAGATAGCCGTGTAGATATTTGCAAGTTTACAAAGTTATCTGTGTAGATACTTCCATGTTTACACAGATAGCGTTGTAGATATTTCCATGTTTATACAGATAGCGGTGTAGATATTTCCATGTTTATACAGATATCGGTGTAGATATTTCCATGTTTATACTGATAGCGGTGGAGATATTTCCATATTTATACAGATAGCGATGTAGATATTTCCATGTTTATAGAGATGGCGGTGTAGATATTTCCATGTTTATAGAGATTGCAATGTAGATATTTCTATGTTTATAGAGATAGTGGTGTAGATATTTCCATGTGTATAGAGATGGCGGTGTAGGTATTTCCATGTGTATAGATATGGCGGTGTAGGTATTTCCATGTTTATAGAGATAGTGGTGAGGATATTTCCGTATTTATACAGATAGCGTTGTAGGTATTTCCAGGTTTATAGTGATAGTGGTGAGGATATTTCCGTATTTATAAAGATAGCGTTGTAGATATTTCCATGTTTATACAGATAGCCGTTTTGGTATTTCCATGTTTATAAAGATAGCGGTGTAGATATTTCCATGTTTATAGAGATAGCGGTGTAGATATTTCCATGTTTACACAGATAGGAGTGTAGATATTTCCATGTTTACACAGATAGCGTTGTAGATATTTCCATCTTTATACAGATAGCGGTGTAGATATTTCAATGTTTATACAGATAACGGTGTTGGTATTTCCATGTTTATACAGATAGCGGTGTAGATATTTCCATGTTTATACAGAAGGCGGTGTAGATATTTCCAAGTTTATAAAGATAGCGGTGTAGTTATTTCCATGTTTATACAGATAGCGGTGTACATATTTCCATGTTTCTTCAGATGGCTGTGTAGATATTTCCATGTGTATACAGATGGCAGTGTAGATATTTCCATGTTTATACAGATGGAGGTGTAGATATTTCCAAGTTTATACAGATGACTGTGTAGATATCTTCATGTTTTTACAGAGGGCGGTGTAGATATTTCCATGTTTATACAGATAACGGTGTCGCTATTTCTATGTTTATACAGATAGCAGTGTAGCTATTCCCATGTTTATAGAGATAGCTGTGTAGATATTTCCATGTTTATACAGATAGCGGTGTAGATATTTCCATGTATATACAGATAGCGGTGTAGATATTTTCATGTTTATACCGAAGGCGGTGTAAATATTTCCACGTTTATAAAGATAGCGGTGTAGTTATTTCCATGTTTATACAGATAGCGGTGTACATATTTCCATGTTTCTTCTGATGGCTGTGTAGATATTTCCATGTGTATACAGATGGCAGTGTAGATATTTCCATGTTTATACAGATGGAGGTGTAGATATTTCCAAGTTTATACAGATGACTGTGTAGATATCTTCATGTTTTTACAGAGGGCGGTGTAGATATTTCCATGTTTATACAGATAACGGTGTCGCTATTTCTATGTTTATACAGATAGCAGGGTAGCTATTTCCATGTTTATAGAGATAGCTGTGTAGATATTTCCATGTTTATACAGATTGCGGTGTAGATATTTCCATGTTTATACAGATAGCGTTGTACATATTTCCATGTTTATACAGATAGCGGTGTAGATATTTCAGTGTTTATACTGATAGCGGTCGAGCTATTTCCATGTTAATAGAGAAAACGATGTAGATATTTCCATGTTTATAGTGATGGCGGTGTAGATATTTCCATGTTTATAGAGATTGCAGTGTAGGTATTTCCATATTTATAGAGATAGCGTTGTACGTATTTCCATGTTTATAGAGATAGCGGAGTAGATATTTCCGTGGTTACACAGATGGCTGGGTAGGTATTTCCACGTGTATACAGATGGCACTGTAGATATTTCCATGTTTATAGATATGGTGGTGTAGATATTTCCATGTTTATACAGATGACTCTGTAGATATTTGCATGTTTATACAGATGGTGGTGTAGATATTTCCATGTTTATAGAGATAACAGTGTAGATATTTCCATGTTTATAAAGATAGCGAAGTAGATATTTCCATGTTGATACAGATAGCGGTGTAGATATTTCCATGTTTACAGAGATAGCGGTGTAGATATTTCCATCTTTGCACAGATTGCGCTGTAGACATTTCGATCTTTACACAGATAGCTGTGTAGATATTTGCAAGTTTACACAGATATCTGTGTAGATACTTCCATGTTTACACAGATAGCGTTGTAGATATTTCCATGTTTATATAGATAGCGGTGTAGATATTTCCATGTTTATACAGATATCGGTGTAGATATTTCCATGTTTATACTGATAGCGGTGGAGATATTTCCATATTTATACAGATAGCGATGTAGATATTTCCATGTTTATAGAGATGGCGGTGTAGATATTTCCATGTTTATAGAGATTGCAATGTAGATATTTCTATGTTTATAGAGATAGTGGTGTAGATATTTCCATGTGTATAGAGATGGCGGTGTAGGTATTTCCATGTGTATAGATATGGCGGTGTAGGTATTTCCATGTTTATAGAGATAGTGGTGAGGATATTTCCGTAGTTATACAGATAGCGTTGTAGGTATTTCCAGGTTTATAGTGATAGTGGTGAGGATATTTCCGTATTTATAAAGATAGCGTTGTAGATATTTCCATGTTTATACAGATAGCCGTTTTGGTATTTCCATGTTTATAAAGATAGCGGTGTAGATATTTCCATGTTTATAGAGATAGCGGTGTAGATATTTCCATGTTTACACAGATAGGAGTGTAGAT